>NW_027361696.1:33822500-35022500 GCF_039654945.1 Dendrobates tinctorius | reverse complement strand
TAAACCTGAGCGTTGCCCTATGGGAAGATTGTATGTTCCTGACCAGTGGAGAAAGAGAGTGAGGTCATCCGCATTGGCTGGTCATCCAGGTATTTTTGGTACCAGAGATTTGGTGAGTCGGTTGTTTTGGTGGCCTGCCTTGTCTCGTGATGTCAGGAATTTTGTACAGTCCTGTGGAACTTGTTCTCGGTCTAAACCCTGTTCTCGTTCTAGTGGGTTGCTGATGCCCCTCCCGGTGCCCAGGAGGCCATGGACCCATATCTCAATGGCTTTTATTTCTGATCTTCCTGTCTCTCAGAGAATGACTGTCATCTGGGTGATTTGTGATAGATTTTCGAAGATGGTCCATCTTGTACCTCTCCCAAAGTTGCCATCTTCCACTGAGTTGGTACCCTTGTTTTTACAACAGGTGGTTCGGTTACACGGGATTCCTGAG
Source organism: Dendrobates tinctorius (assembly GCF_039654945.1). NCBI lineage: Eukaryota > Metazoa > Chordata > Amphibia > Anura > Dendrobatidae > Dendrobates > Dendrobates tinctorius. The sequence goes on along the minus strand of NW_027361696.1, from coordinate 35,022,064 downwards.
AACATTGTGTCTCATAGAGGGGTCCAGTTTGTTTCCAGATTTTGGAAAGCCTTTTGTTCCAATCTGGGAATTCAGTTATCTTTCTCCTCCGCGTTTCATCCCCAGACCAATGGGCATATTGAGAGAACAAACCAGACCTTGGAGTCTTATTTAAGATGTTTTATATCTGCTGATCAAGATGATTGGGTCTCATTTTTGCCCTTGGCCGAATTTGCGCTGAACAATAGAGCAAGTTCTGCCACTTTGATGTCACCCTTTTTCTGCAATTTTCGGTTTCATCCTCGATTCTCTTCAGGACAAGTGGAACTTCGTCCTGCCCAGGTGTGGACACTGTGGTTGTGAGAATGCAGCAGATATGGGAACAAGTGGTGGATAAGTTGTCACTCTCTCAGGAAGAGGCCCAGCGTTTTTCCAACCGGCATAGGACCATTGGTCCCCAGTTTAAAGTGGGTGGTATGGTTTGCTTGTCATCTAAGAATATTCCTATGAAGGTTGCATCTCCAAAATTTAAGCCAAGATTTATTGGACCTTATAAGATTTTGGAGATTCTTAATCCTGTCTCTTTTCGGTTGGCTCTTCCAGTTACGTTCAAAATCCATAACGTTTTTCACAAATCACTGTTGAAGAGGTTTGTTGAGCCAGTAGTTCCTGTGGCGGCTCCTCCTGACCCTGTTTTGGTTAAAGGCAATGTGGAATATGAGGTAGAGAAAATATTGGATTCTCGCTTGGTCAGACGGGGACTCCAGTATTTGGTCAAATGGAAGGGTTATGGCCAAGAGGACAATTCTTGGGTCTCTGCCTCGGATATTCATGCCGATAGATTGGTTCATGGTTTTCACTGGGCCCATCCTGATCGGCCTGAAGGCGTGGATGAGGGTTCGGTGACCCCTCCTCAAGGGGGGGTACTGTTATGAGCTAATTTTCTGCTCCACCAGGTGGGAGTTCTTCCTCCGTTCTCCCTCTGGTAGTGACAGGAGGTAGTGAGGTTAGTTTAATTGGTAATGGTTTGCCACCTGACGAGGAGGATAGTGATTGGATCTCTGGAGTATCAGACTGGATATAAGACAGCCAACGCCCTATCCTGTTGCTGGTGATTCAGTCTGTTTCTCAGGTCTTGGACTTCAGCTCTGCTCCAGTCATCTCAAAATAAGTTTGTTTTTTGCTAATGTTCACACTTGCTCTTGTTGGTCAACTCAGTTTTTGTGTGGTCAGCCAGCCCGGCTGGGCTGTGCTGAATTTCCACTCTTATTTATCTGTATTTGCCAATTTGCCTTTTTGTCCTTTATTAGATTTGCCTCTTTTTGCTCTGTCTCAGAATATTCCAGAGTGCTGATATAGTGGGAGAAGTCTAGTTACTTCAGGGTTAATTTTGTTATCAGAAGCGTTGGACATTATTTTTGGTAGGGTTTTTTGGCAGATTACAGACAGTATCTTTCCTTTCCTGTCCTTTCAAGTTAGTTTGGCCCCATCATTTGCTCAGCCTATTTTTCTGCCTTTGTTTGTGTTTTTATCTTGCTTCACCGTCAATACATGTGGGGGACTGTCTTTCCTTTGGGGTCTGCTCTGGGGAGTTAGTTTTCCTTTTTTCTTACTTTAGGCTTACTTAGCTCTCCAGTTGTGACAAGGCGTCCAGGACCACCGTAGGCACGCTCCACGACTGCTTCTAGTTGTGTGTTAAGATCAGGGCTCTGCAGTCTGCATAGTTACCAAACTCTCTGGTTTTCTGAGACTTAGCGTGTTTTGCTTTTCTCCTCCTCGGTGACCCATTCATAACAGGAAGCCCTGACCCAGAAGTAAGAGAATTCACAACAGTACCCCACCTTGAGGAGGGGTCACCGAACCCTCATCCACGCCACCAGGTCGGTCAGGATGGGCCCGGTGAAAGGCATGAACCAATCTCTCGGCATGAATATCAGAAGCAGAGACGCAAGAATTATCCTCTTGGCAAAAACCTTTCCACTTGACAAAGAACTGGAGTCTCCGTCTAGCCAAACGAGAATCCAATATCTTCTCTACCTCATACTACAAATTACCCTTAACCAATACAGGGTCAGGGGGCCGCCGCCATGGGAACTACTGGCTCTACAAACCTCTTCAACAAAGATTTATGAAAAACGTTATGAATCTTAACAGTAACTGGAAGAGCCAAACGGAAAGAAACGGGGTTAAGGATTTCCAAAATCTTATAAGATCCAATGAATCTTGGCTTGAATTTTGGAGACGCAACCTTCATAGGAATATTTTTTGAAGACAACCAAACCATATCACCCATTTTAAACTGGGGACCAATGGTCCTATACCATTTGGAAAACCATTGGGCCTTTTCCTGAGAGTGGGACAGCTTATCCACTACTTGGTCCCAAATCTGCTGCATTCTCTCTACCACAGAATCCCCACTTGGGCAGGCCAAAGATTCCACCTGCCCTGAAGAATATTGAGGTTGAAACCCAAAGTTACAGAAAAGAGGCAACATCAAAGTGGCAAAACTAGCCCTATTGTTTAGCGCAAATTCGGCCAAGGGCAAAAATGAGACCCAGTCATCTTGATCAGCAGATATGAAACATCTCAAATAGGATTCCAAAGTCTGGTTTGTTCTCTCAGTCTGCCCATTGGTCTGAGGATGAAATGCATAGGAGAAAGATAACTGAATTCCCAGTTTGGAACAAAAAGCTCTCCAAAATTTGGAAACAAACTAGACTCCTCTGTCCTACACAATGTTCTCAGGAATTCCGTGCAAATGAACCACCTGTTGTAAAAACAAGGGCACCAACTTAGAAGATGGCAACTTTGCGAGTGGTACAAGATGGATCATCTTAGAAAATCTATCACAGATCACCCAGATAACAGTCATTCTCTGAGAGACAGGGAGATCAGAAATAAAATCCATTGAGATATGGGTCCATGGTCTCCTGGGCACCGGCAGGGGCATCAACAAACCACTAGAACGAGAACAGAGCTTGGACCGAGAACCAGTCCCAAAGGACTGCACAAAATTCCTGACATCACGAGATAAGGCAGGCCACCAAAAAGACCGACTCACTAAATGTCTGGTACCAAAAATACCTGGATGACCAGCTAGCACAGAGCAATGAAATTAAGACTAGTGTTGAGCGATACCATCCGATATCGTGAAATACACGGATCGGATTGGATCGGACCGATACCCAAAAAGTATCAGATATCGCCGATTCCGAAAACCAATGCAAGTCAATGGGACAGAAATATCGGAATTAAAATAAACCCTTTCTTTCGTTGTAGGTTAATTCTACATGAAGAAAAACAACTAATAATAATGTAGAATGTATTGGGGGAGGTGGAGGAGACATTAAAGGCATAGAGGTTTAGCTCAATCAAATGGAATAGCAGGAATATTTTTTTTTTTTTTAAAGATGTTTGGAGTTACAAAGATATTGACTATGTTAACCTTTTTTATATTTTGTCAGATATGTATGTTTCACTACTTCCTTGCTCGTCACATTCTTTTTTACTTCTCCCACACTTTCTCCTTCATGATCCTCAGCAGCAGCAGCATCTTTTTCATCAACTTCTTCTTCACCTTATTCATCTTCTTCTTCTTTACCTTCTTCCTATTATTATTATACAGATATACACCGGCGCTACCAATAGAAAGGGAGGGCTGCTGGTGCCTAGATAGAAGCTGTGCTTGTTCTGCCAAAAAAGGGTTAAATAAGTAAATAGAGAAAGGCACCGCGCTCACAGGACGATTCAAAGATGATAACGTAAAAGTGAAATTCCTGCCTTTCACACGTAAGCCCGATACTCAAAGCATGCAGCAGATACAAATCTACCACAGCAAGATGCACTGATGAATGGTAAAGGACTTATACAAACTTACCCTAGCTCTGCTGAATGAAGGTGCTGTGCTGATCACAGTGAATGATCCACAGAAATGCTGGATAAGCAGGTGAGAAGCTGGGAGGATGAAGTGAATGAACTGGCTGACTGGGGTGCAAGTAGAGAAAAGAGCTTGGCAGAGCCAGGATAGATCCGGCCGGTAGCGTCCTGGATGCACAGCCGAGGGGGGACGACACTGTCCTGCACTGACAGCGTGTGACGTCATAGGCTAAGGCTACGGAGCCTAGCTGGGGCCAAAAACCTACGCGTTTCAAAGCACTACCAAGGACCAGCAGACGTTGCTGGAACTCGGATACCGAGAAGGAAGCACCTAAGCCAAAGGCACTGCCGAGAACTAGCTGCTGGTACTGGAACCAGGATGGGTAGCAGAAGGTACCCATGAAAAAAAAAGTTGCAAGGCCGTGAGCCGGCCACAGTTACCGAAACCCACAGTCCTACAGGGGGTGCTTGTCCTATTGGCACTACAGAACCAGCCTTTGTTGCCAGATCCCGCAGCCCACATAGGAAGCCCATAAACTGCAGGCACCATAGACTCGGCTAACCCGACCGCAACACGACAGGACAACATATTGGTGGCAAAGTGATGTTGACACTACCCGGAAACAGCAGGCGTGCTGGAACCAGGCTTGGTAGGAGGGAGTACCCATGCCAAAGACACTGCCGAGAACCAGCTGACGGTGCTGGAACCCGGAGGGGCAGCAGAAGGAACAAGAGCCAATGGCAATACCGAGGACCAGCTGACGGTGCTGGAACCCGGTTACTAAGCAGGAAGTACCTGTGCTAGAAAGCACTACCAAGGACCATCAGACGTTGCTGGAACTCGGATACCGAAAAGAAGGCACCTAAGCCAAAGGCACTGCCGAGAACCAGCTAACGGTGCTGGAACCCGGATGGGTAGCAAAAGCTGCAAGAGCCAATGGAACTAGTGAGGATAAGCTGACGGTGCTGGATCCCGGTTACTAAGCAGGAGGTACCTGTGCTAGAAAGCACTACTAAGGACCAGCAGACGTTGCTGGAACTCAGATACCGAGAAGGAGGCACCTAAGCCAAAGGCACTGCCGAGAACGAGCTGATGGTGCTGGAACCCGGATGGGTAGTAGAAGCTGCAAGAGCCAATGGAACTAGCGAGGACCAGCTGACGGTGCTGGAACCCAGAGGGGCAGCAGAAGGAACAAGAGCCAAAGACACTGCCGAGAACCAGCTGATGGTAATGGAACCCGGATGGGTAGCAGAAGCTGCAAGTGCCAAAGGAACTAGCGAGGACCAGCTGACGGTGCTGGAACCCGGAGAGGCAGCAGAAGGAAAAAGAGCCAATGGCACTAACGAGGACAGCTGACGGTGCTGGAACCTGGTTACTAAGCAGGAGGTACCTGTGCTAGAAAGCACTACCAAGGACAAGCAGACGTTGCTGGAACTCGGATACCAAGAAGGAGGCACCTAAGCCAAAGGCACTGCCGAGAACCAGCTGAAGGTGCTGGACCCCGGATGGGTAGCAGAAGCTGCAAGAGCCAATGGAACTAGGGAGGACCAGCTGACGGTGCTGGAATTTGGATGGGTAGCAGAAGGTACCCATGAAAAACAAAGTTGCAAGGCCGCGAGCCGGCCGCAGTTACTAAAACCCACAGTCCTACAGGGGGTGCTTGACCTATTGGCACTACGGAACCAGCCTTTGTTGCCAGATCCCGCAGCCCACATAGGAAGCCCATAAACTGCAGGCACCATAGACTCAGCTAACCCGACTGCAACACGACAGGACAACGTATTGGTAGCAAAGAGACATTGACACTACCTGGAAACAGCAGGCGTGCTGGAACCAGGCAGGGCAGGAGGGAGTACCTGTGCCAAAGTCAATGCCGGGAAACAGCTGGCGGTGCTGGAACCCAGGAAAAATATTACAAACAGAGTGCAGACAGAGGCCTAATTGGAGCAAGTTTAAAATCTGTAGTTGTGTGAGTGTGGACAGAGCAGGAGAATTTGCCGGACACACAGCTGGGGATCAGATGACATTTCTGAACCCCAATAACACTGGAGCATATGTTGACTGTGCAGATGGCACTTCTGAGCAGCAACTGGCGATGTTGGAGCCCAGGATCAATCAGGGTGTAGGCTGAGGCCTAATTTCATCAAGTTTAATATCTGTTGTAGACTACTACTGATTTTAAACGTGCTCCAATTAGGCCTCTGGCTCCACTCTGTCTCTAGTATTTACCCTGGCCTCCAACACCGCCAGTTGCTGCTCAGAAGTGCCATCTGCACAATCAACACTTGTTCCTGTGTTACTGGGGTTCAGTAACGTCAGCTGATCCCCCGATGTGTGTCCGGCAATGTCTCCTGCTCTGTCCTCTTTCCCACTACTAGCTGGCGTTACTGAACCCCACTAACACTGGAGCATGTGTTTTTCTCTGTGCAGACGGCACTTCTGAGCAACAACTGGCGGTGTTGGAGCCAAGGTTCAATCAGGGTTTAGGCTGAGGACTAATTGGAGCAAGTTTTATATCTGACGTAGTTTGAATGTGGAGGCAGCAGGAGACTTTGCCGAACACACAGCAGGGGAGCAGCTGGCGTTACTGAACCCCACTAACACTGGAGCATGTGTTTTTCTCTGTGCAGATGGCACTTCTGAGCAACAACTGGCGGTGTTGGAACCCAGGGATTACAGTTCAGGTGGTAGAAACATGAACACAACAGGAGACCTGGATATTGTTGCCAACAAATTATTTATTCTGGAAGAGGACTGGCAAATTCCAGCGAGATCCAGGCCTTGTTCATTTTCAGAAAAGTAAGCCGGTCAACGTTATCGGAGGATAGTCGCGTGCGACGGTCTGTTAGTACACCACCTGCGGCACTAAAGACGCGTTCCGATAATACACTAGCAGCAGGGCAAGCCAGCACCTCCAATGCATACTGGCTAAGCTCTGGCCATGTATCCAGCTTAGAGACCCAAAACTTGAAGAGGGAAGAGGCATCTGGGAGTACACTCACAGGGCAAGACATGTAGTCTGTCACCTTCTGACGGAAACGTTGCCTCCTGCTGTCTGGAGCCGTCTGTGATGGTGTAGACATTTGTGGCGGGCACACAAAACTTTGCCACATTTGGGCCATACTGGTGTTGCCTTGTGCTGAGGCGCTGCCTCTGCTCCCTCTTTGTGCAGAGCTTCCTCCTCTGCCTAGACGCACAGAGCTGCTTTGTAAAGCACTAGCAGCACTGCTCTCGAGTGGAATGGAGAACATGATGGAATGCACCAGTGTGTCTTGGTACTCCCGCATTTTACGCTCCCGGTTCAACGGTGTTATGAGGCTTTGTAAGTTGTCATAGTAGCGAGGACCTAGGAGGGTGTACACCCAATAATCAGCCATGTTGAGAATGTGGGCGATGCGGCGGTCGTTTCTCAGGCACTGCAGAATGAAATCAACCATGTGCTGCAGACTCCCAACCGCACAAGAAACGCTGATCCCTGCTTGAGGCGTCATCTCTGCCTTCACTGCATCACCCCACCCTCGCTCTACATACTGACTACTTGAGCATTGTGTACCTCCATCCCCTGGAGAGATGTCTTCCTCCTCCATTGACTCCTCCTCATCCTCCTCACAAAGTGTCCCCTCCCTAGGTCTTTGTGAGGAACCACGTTGCGCAGACTGTCCAGAAGTAGATGGCATTTGGGACTCCTCATCCTCCACCTCTTCCAAAACCTCATCCCTTAGTGCTTGCAGTGTTTTTTGAAGCAGGCAGATAAGGGGGACAGTCATGTTGACTAGTGTATCATCTGCACTCGCCATCCACGTGGAATCATCGAAGGCACGCAAAACGTGGCAGATGTCCTTCATGGAGGCCCACTCAGTGGTGCTGAAGTGTGACCAGCACACATTGCAACTTGTTTGCGCCTGATGCAGCTGGTACTCCATGACTGCTGCCTGCTGCTTTCACAACCGCTCCAACATATGTAACGTTGAATTCCATCTGGTGGGTAGGTCACAAATGATGCGATGTTCCGGAAGGCGGAATCGGCGCTGCAGAGCTGCAATGCGCAATCTTGCCATGCTGAAACGCCGTAAGCGAGCGCACTCTATGCGGACCTTGTGCAGCAGTGCATCAAGATCTGGATAGTCCCTCAGAAAGCTCTGCACGACCAAGTTGAGCACATGTGCCAGACATGGGATGTGAGTGAGGTTGCCTAGGCCCAGAGCTGCCACCAGATTTCGGCCATTGTCACACACTACCAAGCCTGGCTGGAGATTCGCTGGCACAAACCACACGTCGCTCTCCTGCTTGATGGCATTCCAGAGCTCCTGCGCTGTGTGGCTTCGATTCCCCAAATAAATTAATTTCAGTACGGCCTGTTGGCCATGGCTGTGCTCATATCGGGTAAGTATTCACGGGTCCATGTGGAGGTAGACCGTGACGGCTCCTGCAGCGCTGATTCTGAGGAACTGGAGTATGAGGAGGAGTCAATGTGTACAGACTGGATTCCTGCAATCCTTGGAGTTGGCAGAACACATACAGCGCCACTCTCAAGATCTGTACCCGGCTTCACAACATTGACCTAATGGGCTGTCAAGGAAAGGTATCATCCCTGTCCATGGTTACTGGTCCATGCATCGGTGGTCAGGTGGACCTTGCTACTGACGGCGTTTAGTAGCACATGTTTAATTTTTCCCTCCACATGCTTTTGCAGGGCAGGGACGGCTTGCCTGCTGAAATAAAAGCGGCTGGGCATGGTGTATTGTGGGACTGCCAATGCCATGAAGTTACGGAAGGTGTCAGTCTACACCAGCCTGAATGAGAGCATTTCAACGGCCAGTAGTTTTGCAATGCCAGCATTCAGAGCCTGTGCTCGGGGATGGTTTGCCGAGTATGGCCGCCTTTTCTCCCATGCCTGTGCTACCGAAGGCTGTAGAGTGGCCTGGGAGTGTGAGGATGACAGGGAATGTGGTGCTGTGAGTGGAATGTCACTGGGTCTCTGGACAACAGTGCCAGAGGTTCTTCCATGGCGATCCTGTGAGGAAGCCGAACCAGCTGTGTGTGAGCTGGAAGAAGAGGCTACAACACGAGCTGAAGAGGTGGTAGGTGGTGCTGTACGTTGACCTACGACTTCAGTGTGTCTTTGTGACTCCACCACGTGCTTGGTCCGCACATGTTTCCACATATTTGTGGTATTCAGGTTGCTGACACTTTTCCCTCTTTTGACTTTATGATTACACAGCTTGCATTTGACAAAGCAAATGTCATCTGCAACTGTGTCAAAAAAGGACCACGCACTGCAAGTCCATGGAGCGCCTGTTTTGAGTTTTGGAAGAGGAATGTTCCTAACGGGTGCCGAAGTGGAGGCTACAGGCAACCAAGTCTGCCCCCTCCCTCTCCCTCCTGTTTTGGCCGTTGGGGGAATCTCTTCCTCAGAGCTGCTCCCACCACCTTCCTGTTTGTCACACCATGATGGGTCAAGGACCTCATCATCTACACTCCCCTCTTCAAACACCTGCTTCTCCTGGGTAGTCTCGCCAGCACAGTTCGCACCAGAAAGTGGCACCTGAGTCTCATCATCTGATGCGTACTGAGGTGTGCTGACCATAGGCACTGGCCCACCCGCCTCTTCAGATTCAGAGGGACAAAGCAGTTGCGCATCACTGCATACTCCCTCTTCTTCACATTCTAGAATGCTGCTTGGCTGGCCCCCTGTTTCCAAGCCAAGAGATTCAGAGAACAGAAGTAGAGATGGCTCCGGTCCAGGGCTCTCTGACTGCCTGGGCAATTTGGTAGGTGGTGAAGAGATAGATGTTTGCTCTTCAGTGCTCTGGCCCTGAGAGGATGTGGAAGCAAATGAAGTCGATGCGTTAGCTGCCATCCATCCGACAATGGCTTCAATTTGTTCGTCCCGCAGCAGTGGGGTACGGCGAGGTCCTACAAAGCTGCGCATAAAGGACTGTTGCCTGGTAAAACTGGGGGATGCTGAGTCACTGGTGCCTGCAGCAGGCACAGAATCCCCACGTCCTCTCCCTGCTGAAACTCCACGCCCACGACCACGTGCCTTACTCCCTGCCTTCTTCATCTTGGTAGACTGATAAAGATAGGCAGAAAAGTACAAAGGGGGGGCTTAGTGTGCTTATTCCTGAACAGCTGCTAACAGGTATAAGAAACACTATTTTTGTAAAGTTTGTGGACTACACTTTAATATGAGCTAATGTGGCCTACACAACTGTCAAGTGGAGTGTTTGGTGAACTTTATTTACGTGTTTTTTTTCAAAAAAACAAAAAGGACTTGACCAAAGATGTGAAAGCGATAGTATCACAAACTTTTTGGAGCTATTACAATGCAGGAAGGAACATAGGCTAATACTAATCTGGCTGCGGCTGCAGGGCACAAGCCAAAAAAAGGCTCCTCTATCTACTCCTATATAGTGTTTGCAACAAACCAATGTAGATGGATACGGATGGAAGCACACTAATAGGAGAAAAAAATCAGGAAAAATGAGCTGCAATAAAACAAAAAAAGGACTATCTATGAGGCAGTGACGCACGCTGAGCGGACTACAACCAGAGGTGGCTGCAGAACACACTACAACGCGAGCTTCACTCACACAGAGACCTCACAGACAGCCGTGAACAGTGCAGAGAACTGGGCACTAGCACTGAAAGGCTGCAGAAAGGCTCCGCTGTCTACTCCTATAGTTTGCAACCAATGTAGATGGATACGGTTGGATGCACACTAATAGGAGAATTAATGAAAAATGAGCAGCAATAAAACAAAAATAAATATGTATGAGGCAGTGACGCACGCTGAGCGGCCTACAACCAGAGGTGGCTGCAGGACACACTACAGCGTGAAATGCACTCACAAAGACCTTGCAGACAGCTGTGAACAGCACTGCAAGGCAAAAGAAAGCTACAGTGATTGATAATGTAGCCTGGGTAAAGCACAATATTATATAGCAAATCGCTATCTCTAACTGTCCCTCAGAGTCTTGAACAGCAGCCTGTCCCTAACTGAATTCACAGCAGAGTGGACCCTAAATGGTGGCGGCAGTGGCTTTTATAGTGCATCATGACATCATTTCAGCAGCCAATCACAGCCATGCCATTAGTTAACATGCCTACATGCCCAACAGGATGTGCCCACACTTATGAGGATTCCTCATTGGCTGAATCAAATCAAACTTTCTCACAGCATTATGGGAACTTCCGATTCCGGTATTCGATATGCAAAAAGTATCGGAACTCAGTATCGGAATTCTGATACCGCGAATATCGGCGGATACCCGATATTTGCGGTATCGGAATGCTCAACACTAAATAAGACATTACTCTTCTCCTCCACTGGTCAGGAATATACAATTTTCCCATAGGGCATCATTCAGGTTTGTCCTCCTATATGCAAATAAAGTCAGTGGAGCCTCATTTAAGAGTATCAAACATGGGACTAGCCAGCTCTTCCTCCAGGGAAGGACCCAGCCAAGGAGTGGCTCCTTTCAGAAACCAACATTACCACCATATTAAGTGGCCCTTTAAGTCAATATCCAGCTCTTTACGAGTTTACAGATATGACAAGGGAAATACCAAGGCCAGGTATCCATCCACAGACAGCTGTTTTGGGGTGTTGCCCCTCATTAGTGTGGAAAAGGATTCTGGCTAGGTGGGAGCAATGCCTAGTAGACCAACATCACGAAACAATCACTGATCTCAGGGAGACCAGTCAAAGAAAACACTGCGGCAGCCGGCAAAGGCGCTCAATCAGTGAAATCCTAGGTGCATTGCTCCCTGGGAAATACGAATATGTCTGTCTGTGGATGGATACCTGGCCTTGGTATTTCCCTTGTCATATCTGTAAACTCATAAAGAGCTGGATATTGACTTAAAGGGCCACTTAATATGGTGGTAATGGTAGTTTCCAAAAGGAGCCACTCCTTGGCTGGGTCCTTCCCTGGAGGAAGATCTGGCTAGTCCCGTGTTTGAGACTCTTAAATGAGGCTCCACTGACTTTATTTGCATATTTGCATTTCCCAGGGAGCAATGCACCTAGGATTTCACTGATTGAGCGACTTTGCCGGCTGCTGCAGTGTTTTCTTTGACTGGTCTCCCTGAGGTCAGTGATTGTTTCGTGATGTTGGTCTACTAGGCATTGCTCCCACCTAGCCAGAATCCTACTCCACACGGATGAGGGGCAACACCCCGAAACAGCTGTCTGTGGATGGATATCTGGCCTTGGTATTTCCCTTGTCATATCTGTAAACTCGTAAAGAGCTGGATATTGACTGATTGTTTCATGAGGTTTGTCCTCCTGAAATTCCTCCATGGCACGTCTCAAATCGGGTGAGATGGTGGAAAGAACTACAACCTCATTTAGAATGGTAGTAGGCTCGGTCACATCAAGAGAATCCGCAAAAAAACTCCTAGAAAGGGTGTTCGCCTTAACATTCTTAGTGCCTGGAAGAAAGGAGACCACAAAATTAAAACGTGTGAAAAACAAGGCCTGTCTAGGATTCATGTGCTTGGCTGATTCAAGATAAATTAAATTCTTGTGGTCGGTGAGGACCACAACTTGATGTCTAGCTCCCTCCAACCAATGTCTCCACTAGTGTTGAGCGATACCACCCGATGCTGAAAAATATCGTATCGGAATGGATCGGCCGATCTAAAAAAAGTATCGGGTATCACCGATTTCGATCCCAGAAGTCCCATTCAAGTCAATGGAACAGAAATATCGGAATTAAAAAAACCCTTTCTTTCCCTGTTGGTTAATTCTACATGGAGAAAAACAACTAATAATAATGTAGAATGTATTGTGGGAGGTGTAGGAGACATTAAAGCCATAGAGGTTTAGCCCAATCAAATGGAATCGCAGGATTTTTTATCTTTTTTTTTAAAGACGTTCGTAGTTACAAAGATATTGACTATGTTAAAGTCTTTAATTTTTTGTCAGATATGAATGTTTCACTACTTCCATGCTCTTCACCTTCTTTTTTACTTCTCCCACACTTTCTCCTTCATCTTCTTCTTCTTTTATTCTTCTTCTTTTATTCTTCTTCATATTCTACTTCTTCATCTCCTTCCTATTCTTCTTCATCATATTCTTATTTGTGTCAGGCATTCCTGTAGTTGTTATATTACTCTTGTCCTCCACTGGTCAGGGATATACAATTTTCCCATAGGGCATCATTCAGGTTTGTCCTCCTATATGCAAATAAAGTCAGTGGAGCCTCATTTAAGAGTCTCAAACACGGGACTAGCCAGCTCTTCCTCCAGGAAAGGACCCAGCCAAGGAGTGGCTCCTTTCAGAAACCAACATTACCACCATATTAAGTGGCCCTTTAAGTCAATATCCAGCTCTTTACGAGTTTACAGATATGACAAGGGAAATACCAAGGCCAGATATCCATCCACAGACAGCTGTTTCGGGGTGTTTCCCCTCATTAGTGTGGAAAAGGATTCTGGCTAGTTGGGAGCAATGCCTAGTAGACCAACATCACGAAACAATCACTGATCTCAGGGAGACCAGTCAAAGAAAACACTGCGGCAGCCGGCAAAGGCGCTCAATCAGTGAAATCCTAGGTGCATTGCTCCCTGGGAAATACGAATATGCCTGTCTGTGGATGGATACCTGGATTTCACTGATTGAGTGCCTTTGCCGGCTGCCGCAGTGTTTTCTTTGACTGGTCTCCCTGAAATCAGTGATTGTTTCGTGATTTTGGTCTACTAGGCATTGCTCCCAACTAGCCAGAATCCTACTCCACACTCATGAGGGGCAAAACCCCGAAACAGCTGTCTGTGGATGGATACCTGGCCTTGGTATTTCCCTTGTCATATCTGTAAACTCATAAAGAGCTGGAAATTGACTTAAAGGGCCACTTAATATGGTGGTAATGGTAGTTTCCAAAAGGAGACACTCCTTGGCTTAGTCCTTCCCTGGAGGAAGATCTGGCTAGTCCCGTGTTTGAGACTCTTAAATGAGGCTCTACTGACTTTATTTGCATATTCGTATTTCCCAGGGAGCAATGCACCTAGGATTTCACTGATTGAGCGCCTTTGCCGGCTGCTGCAGTGTTTTCTTTGACTGGTCTCCCTGAGGTCATTGATTGTTTCGTGATGTTGGTCTACTAGGCATTGCTCCCACCTAGCCAGAATCCTACTCCACACGGATGAGGAGCAACACCCCGAAACAGCTGTCTGTGGATGGATACCTGGCCTTGGTATTTCCCTTGTCATATCTGTAAACTCGTAAAGAGCTGGATATTGACTTAAAGGGCCAATTAATATGGTGGTAATGGTAGTTTCCAAAAGGAGCCACTCCTTGGCTGGGTCCTTCCCTGGAGGAAGATCTGGCTAGTCCCGTGTTTGAGACTCTTAAATGAGGCTCCACTGACTTTATTTGCATATTCGTATTTCCCAGGGAGCAATGCACCTAGGATTTCACTGATTGAGCGCCTTTGCCGGCTGCCACAGTGTTTTCTTTGAATGGTCTCCCTGAGGTCAGTGATTGTTTCGTGAGGTTTGTCCTCCTGAAATTCCTCCAGGGCATGTCTCAAATCGGGTGAGATGGTGGAAAGAACTACACCCTCATTTAGAATGGTAGTAGGCTCGGTCACATCAAGAGAATCCGCAAAAAAACTCCTAGAAAGGGTGTTCGCCTTAACATTCTTAGTGCCCGGAAGAAAGGAGACCACAAAATTAAAACGTGTGAAAAACAAGGCCTGTCTAGGATTCAAGTGCTTGGCTGATTCAGGATAAATTAAATTCTTGTGGTCGGTGAGGACCACAACTTGATGTCTAGCTCCCTCCAACCAATGTCTCCACTTGTGTTGAGCGATACCACCCGATGCTGAAAAATATCGTATCAGAATGGATCAGCCGATCTAAAAAAAGTATCGGGTATCGCCGATTCCGATCCCGGAAGTCCCATTCAAATCAATGGAACAGAAATATCGGAATTAAAAAAAACCCTTTCTTTCCCTGTTGGTTAATTCTACATGGAGAAAAACAACTAATAATAATGTAGAATGTATTGTGGGAGGTGTAGGAGACATTAAAGCCATAGAGGTTTAGCCCAATCAAATGGAATCGCAGGATTTTTTTTTTTTTAAAGACGTTCGTAGTTACAAAGATATTGACTATGTTAAAGTCTTTAATTTTTTGTCAGATATGAATGTTTCACTACTTCCATGCTCTTCACCTTCTTTTTTACGTCTCCCACACTTTCTCCTTCATCATCTTCAGCAGTATCTTCTTCTTCTTCTTCTTCTTCTTCTTCTTTTATTCTTCTTCTTTTATTCTTCTTTTATTCTTCTTCATATTCTACTTCTTCATCTTCTTCCTATTCTTCTTCATCATATTCTTATTTGTGTCAGGCATTCCTGTAGTTGTTATCTATAAAAGTTTGAAGATTACACCTTCTATTCAGCCTGTCACAAAAGATTTACAACAGGATTTGTCCGCATTCAGTTTGGCCTGCAGCAGCAGGCCCTTTCCAGGGGCACCACGAGGAGGAACGGACTCACCACCATACACTGCTTAGTCTTCTTCTGCTTATAAATTAGATAATATCATTTGCTCTGATTTTTAGTCTTATGCTTAATATTCTTCTGCTTTTGGTTTTTATGCTTCTTGATCTTCTGTCTCTTGTTGTTCTGCATCTTGGTTGTTGTCTTCCTGTTCTTTGTCCTCTTGGTCATCTTCTTCAGGGTCATCTTTTAGGTATTCTTCTGTGTGGTCTTCAGGGTCGTCGTCTTCAGGGTCATTGTCAGGGAGATCCAGAGTGAGAATCAAAAACCATTTCCACAAGTTTGAACTTGGAAAAGTAGCAGAAGGTACAAGGAGGATGAGGAACTGCCGAGAACCAGCTGACGGTACTGGAACCCGGAGGGGCAGCAGAATGAACAAGAGCCAATGGCACAACCGTGGACCAGCTGACGTTCCTGGAACACGGTTACTAAGCAGGAGGTACCTGTGCTCCAAAGCACTACCAAGGACCAGCAGACGTTGCTGGAACTCAGATACCAAGAAGGAGGCACCTAGGCCAAAGGCACTGCCGAGAACCAGCTGACGGTGCTGGAACCCAGATGGGTAGCAGAAGCTACAAGAGCAAATGACACTAACGAGGACCAGCTGACGGTGCTGGAACCTGGTGGGGCAGCAGAAGGACCAAGAGCCAATGGGAGAACCGTGGACCAGCTGACGGTGCTGTAACACGGTTACTAAGCAGGAGGTACCTGTGCTCCAAAGCACTACCAAGGACCAGCAGACGTTGCTGGAACTCGGATACCATGAAGGAGGCACCTAGGACAAAGGCTCTGCAGAGAAACAGCTGACGTTGCTGGAACCCGGCTGGGCAGGAGGGAGTACCCATGGCAAACACACTTCTGAGCTGCAAGTGGCGATGTTGAAGCCCAGGGGTCAATCAGGCAGCAGACTGAGGCCAACTTGGAGCGAGTTTTATATTGGTTGTACACAACTACTGATTGTAACCGTGATCCACTTTGGCCTCTGGCTCTACTGTCTCTAGTATTTCCCTTGGCCTCCAACCACGGCAGTTGCTGCTCTGCAGAGTTGTCTGCACAATCCACACTTGTTCCTGAGTTACTGGGGCTCAGTCACATCAGTTGATCCCCTGATGTGTGTCCGGCAAGGTGTCCTTCTCTGTCCACATTCCCACAACTATTAATGGGAATGGGGACAGAGCAGGAGACATTGCCGGACACACCATAGGGGATCAACTGACGTAACTGAGCCCCAATAACACAGGAACAAGTGTGGATTGTGCAGACGGCACATCAGAGCAACGACTGTCGGGGTTGAAGGCCAGGAGAAATACTAGAGACAGTACAGCCGGAGGCCTAAGTGGACCACGGTTAAAAGTCAGTAGTAGTGTGATGTTGGAGGCAGCAGGAGACTTTGCCATCCGCACAGCAGGGGAACAGCTGGCGTTACTGAACCCCACAGACACAGGAGCAAGTGTTTCTATCTGTGCGGATGGCACTTCCAAGCTACAACTGGCTGGGTTGAAGCCCAGGATCAATGCTCCGAGCAGGCTGAGGCCTACTTGGAGCAAGTGGTAAATAACATGTAGTGTGATGTTGGAGGCAGCAGGAGACTTTGCCATCCGCACAGCAGGGGAACAGCTGGCATTACTGAACCCCACAGACACAGGAGCGAGTGTTTCTATCTGTGCGGACGGCACTTCCAAGCTACAACTGGCTGTGTTGAAGCCAAGGATCAATGCTCCGAGCAGGCTGAGGCCTACTTGGAGCAAGTGGTAAATAACATGTAGTGTGATGTTGGAGGCAGCAGGAGACTTTGCCATCTGCACAGCAGGGGAACAGCTGGCATTACTGAGCCCCACTAACACAGGAGCTAGTGTGTGTTTCTCTGTGAAGATGGCACTTCTGAACACCAACTGGCATTGTTGGAGTCCAGGATGAGGCATGGAGTTGGCTGAGGCCAACTTGCTGCACGTTTTATAGAGGTTGTAGACTACTACTGATTGTAACCATGCTCCACTTAGGCCTCTGGCTCCACTGTCTCTAGTATTTCCCCTGGCCTCCAACCCCGCCAGTGACAGCTCTGAAGTGGTGTCTGCACAATCCACACTTGTTCCTGTGTTACTTGGCCTCAGTCCCGTCAGTTGATCCCCCGATGTGTGTCCGGCAAGGCCTCCTGCTCTGTCCTCATTCACACTACTAGTAATGGGAATGTGGACAGAGCAGGAGACATTGCCGGACACACATCAGGGGATCAACTGACGTGACTGAGGCCAAATAACACAGGAACCAGTGAGGATTATGCAGACGCCACTTCAGAGCTGTCACTGGCGGGGTTGGAAGCCAGGGGAATTACTAGAGACAGTGGAGCCAGAGGCTTAAGTGGAGCAGGGTTAAAAATCAGTAGTAGTTTGAATGTGGATGGAGCAGGAGACTTTGCCGTCCACACAGCAGCTGGCGTTACTGAAGCCCACTAACACAGGAGCTAGTGTTTTTCTCTGTGCAGACGACACATCTGAGCGACAACTGGCTGTGTTGAAGCCCAGGAATTATAGTTCAGGTGGTAGAAACATGAACACAACAGGAGACCCGGATACAGTTGCCAACCAATTATTTAGTCGGGAAGAGGACTGGCAAATTCTGGGGAGATCCAGGCCTTGTTCATTTTCAGAAAAGTAAGCCGGTCGACGTTATCGGAAGAAAGTCGCGTGCGGCGGTCAGTTAGTACACCACCTGTGGCACTAAAGACGCGTTCCGATAATACACTGGCAGCAGGGCAAGCCAGTACCTCCAATGCATACTGGCTAAGCTCTGGCCATGTATCCAGCTTAGAGACCCACAACTTGAAGGGGGAAGAGCCATCTGGGAGTACACTCACAGGGCAAGACATGTAGTCTGTCACCATCTGATGGAAACGTTGCCTCCTGCTGAATGGAGCCGTCAGTGATGGTGTAGACAATTGTGGCGGACACACAAAACTTTGCCACATTTGGGCCATAGTGGTCTTGCCTTGTGCTGAGGCGCTGCCTCTGCTCCCTCTTTGTGCCGAGTTTCCTCCACTGGGTCGACGCACAGAGGTGCTTTGTAAAGCACTAGCACCACTGCTGTCGGGTGGAATGGAAAACATGATGGACTGCACCAGTGTGTCTTGGTACTCCTGCAGTTTACGCTCCCGGTTCAACGTTGGCATGAGGGTTTGCAAGTTGTCCCGGTAGCGAGGATCTAGGAGGGTGTACACCCAATAATCAGCCGTGTAGAGAATGTGAGCGATGCGGCGGTCGTTTCTCAGGCACTGCAGCATGAAGTCAACCATGTGCTGCAGACTCCCAACTGCCAAAGAACCGCTGTCCCCTGCTTGAGGCGTGATCTCTGCCTGCTCTGCATCACCCCACCCTCGCTGTACATACTGACTAGAGCTTTGTGTAACTCCCTCCTGTGGAGAGATGTCTTCCTCCTCCATCGACTCCTCCTCATCCTCCTCACAAAGTGTCCCCTGCCTAGGCCTTTGTGAGGAAGCACGTAGCGCAGACTGTCCAGAAGCAGATGGCATTTGGGACTCCTCATCCTCCACCTCTTCCAAAACCTCATCCCTTAGTGCTTGCAGTGTTTTTTGAAGCATGCAGATAAGGGGGACAGTCATGCTGACTAGTGCATCATCTGCACTCCCCATCCGCGTGGAATCATCGAAGGCACGCAAAACGAGGCAGATGTCCTTCAAAGAGGCCCACTCAGTGGTGCTGAAGTGTGACCGGCGCACATTGCGACTTGTTTGCACCTGATGCAGCTGGTACTCTATGACTGCTGCCTGCTGCTCACACAACCGCTCCAACTTATGTAACGTTGAATTCCATCTGGTGGGTAGGTCACATATGATGCGATGTTCTGGAAGGCGTAATCGGCGCTTCAGAGCAGCAAGGCGCGATCTTGCCGTGCTGGAACGACGCAAGTGAGCGCACTCTATGCGGACCTTGTGCAGTAGTGCATCAAGATCCGGATAGTCCCTCAGAAAGCTCTGCACGACCAAGTTGAGCACATGTGCCCGACATGGGATGTGAGTGAGGTTGCCAAGGCCAAGAGCTGCCACCAGATTTCGGCCATTGTCACACACTACCAAGCCTGGCTGGAGATTCGCTGGCAGAAACCACACGTTGCTCTCCTGCTTGATGGGATTCCAGAGCTCCTGCGCTGTGTGGCTTCGATTCCCCAATGAAATTAATTTCAGTATGGCCTGTTGACGTTTGGCCACGGCTGTGCTCATATCGGTTCTCTGAAACAGGCTCCTGCTGCGCTGTTTCAGAGGAACTGGAGTAGGAGGAGAAGTCAATGTGTACAGACTGGATTCCTGCAATCCGTGGAGTTGGCAGAACACGTAGAGCGCCATTCTCCAGACCTGTACCCGGCTCCACAACATTGACCCAATGGGCAGTGAGGGAAAGGTATCGTCCCTGTCCATGGTTACTGGTCCACGCATCGGTGGTGTGGTGGACCTTGCTACTGACGGCGTTTAGTAGCGCATGTTTTATGTTTGCCTCCACATGTTTCTGCAGGGCAGGGACGGCTCGCCTGCTGAAATAAAAGCGGCTGGGCACAGTGTATTGTGGGACTGCCAATGCCATGAAGTCCCGGAAGGTGTCAGTCTCCACCAGCCTGAATGACAGCATTTCAAGTGCCAGTAGTTTGGCAATGCAAGCATTCAGAGCCTGTGCTCGGGGATGGTTTGCGAGTATGGCCACCTTTTCTCCCATGCCTGTGCTACCGATGGCTGCCGAGTGGCCTGGGAGTGTGAGGATGACTTGGAACGTGGTGCTGTGGGTGGAATGTCACAGGGTCTCCGGACAACAGTGCCAGAGGTTCTTCCTTGGCGATCCTGTGAGGAAGCCGAACCAGCTGTGTGTGAGCTGGAGGAAGAGGCTACAACACGAGCTGAAGAGGTGGTAGGTGGTGCTGTACGTTGGCCTACGTCTTCAGTGTGTCTGTGTAACTCCACCTCTTGCTTGGTCCGCACTTGTTTCCACATATTAGTGGTATTGAGGTTGCTGACATTTTTCCCTCTTTTGACTCTCTGATGACACAGCTTGCATTTGACAAAGCAAATGTCATCTGCAACTGTGTCTAAAAAGGACCACGCACTGCAAGTCTTGGGAGCACCCTTTTTGCCTTTTGAAAGTGGAATGCTCCTAACGGGTTCCGAAGTGGAGGCTGCATGCAATCAAGTCTGCCCCCTCCCTCTTCCTACGGTTTTGGCTGTTCTGGGAATCTCTTCCTCAGAGCTGCTCCCACCACCTTCCTGTTCCTCACGCCATGATGGGTCAAGGACCTCATCATCTACACTCCCCTCTTCAAACACCTGCTTCTCCTGGGTGGTCTCGCCAGCACCGTACGCACCAGAAAGTGGTAACTGAGTCTCGTCATCATCTGATGCGTACTGAGGTGTGCTGACCATAGGCACTGGCCCACCCGCCTCTTCAGATTCAGAGGGACAAAGAAGTTGCGCATCACTGCATACTCCCTCTTCTTCACATTCTGGAATGCTGCTTGGCTGGCCCCCTCTTTCCAAACCAACAGATTCAGACCAACAGAAGTAGAGACTGTGATGGCTCCTGTCCAGGGCTCTCTGACTGCCTGGGCACTTTGGCAGGTGGTGAAGAGACAGATGGTTGCTCTTTGGTGCTCTGGCCCTGAGAGGATGTGGAAGTAATTGAAGTCGATGCATTAGCTGCCATCCATCCGACAACGGCATCAATTTGTTCCTCCCGCAGCAGTGGGGTACGGTGAGGTCCTACAAAGCTGCGCATAAAGGACTGTTGCCTGCTAAAACTGGGGGATGCTGACTTACTGGTGCCAACAGCAGGCACAGAATCCCCACGTCCTCTCCCTGCAGAATCCCCACGTCCTCTCCCTGCAGAATCCCCACGTCCTCTCCCTGCAGAATCCCCACGTCCTCTCCCTGCAGAATCCCTACGTCCTCTTCCTGCTGAAACTCCACGCCCACGGCCACGTGCCTTACTCCCTGCTTTCTTCATCTTGCTAGACTGAGAAAGATAGGCAGAAAAGTACAAAGGGGGGGCCTTAGTGTGCTTATTCCTGAACAGCTGGTTATAGGTATAAGAAACACTAATTTTATGAAGTGTGTGTGTCGACTACACTTTAATGGGAGCTAATGTGGCCTACACAACTTTCAAATGTAGTGTTTGGTGAACTTTGTTGTTTTTTTTGGGGGGCAAAAAAACTAAAAGGATGCGACCAAAGATTTGAAAGTCAGAGTATCACCAACTTTCTGGAGCTATTACAATGCAGGCAGGTAACCTACAGTACAATGCAAAAGATGAGTCTCAAAAAAAATTGGGTAATACTAATCTGACTGCAGCTGAAGGGCACAAGCCAGAAAAAAGGCTTGTCTATCTACTAATATATAGTGTTTGCAACCAACCAATGTAGATGGATATGGATGGATGCACACTAATAGGAGAAGAAAAAATGAGCTGCAGTTAAAGAAAAATATGTGTGAGGCAGTGACGCACGCTGAGCAGCCTACAACCAGACGTAGCTGCAGGACACACTACTCAGCGTGAGGTGCACTCACACACAGTCAGAGACCTCTCAGACAGCCGTGAACAGTGCAGCTAAGTGGGCACTAGCACTGACAGGCTGCAGAAAGGCTCCGCTGTGTACCCCTAAAGTGTTTGCAACCACCGCATATGGATACGGATAGATGCACACTAATAGGAGAAAAAATGAGCTGCAATAAAAGAAAAATGTGTGAGGCAGTGACACGCTGAGCGGCCTATAACCAGACGTAGCTGCAGGACACACTACTCAGCGTGAGCTGCACTCACACACAGTCAGAGACCTCTCAGACAGCCGTGAACAGTGCAGCTAAGTGGGCACTAGCACTGAAAGGCTGCAGAAAGGCTCCGCTGTCTACTACTAGTGTTTGCAACCAACGTATATGGATACGGATGGAAGCACACTAGATAGAATTTTTTAAAAATAAGCAGCTCAAAAAGGAAAATATGTATGAGGCAGCAGTGAGGCACGCTGGGCGGCCTACAACCAGACATGGCTGCAGGACCCACTCCACAGCGTGAGCTGCACTCACACAGCCCTTGCAGACAGCTGTGAACACTGCTGCTAGGGAAAAGCAAGCTACAGTGGTGGTTTATGTAGCCTGGGTAAAGCACAATATTGTTTTGAGAATTGCTATTTCTAACTGTCCCTCACAGTCTTCAACAGCAGCCTGTCCCTAACTGAATTCACAGCAGAGTGACCAGAAATGGCGGCGGCAGTGGCTTTTATAGTGCATCATGATATCATTTCAGCAGCCAATCACAGCCATGCCAATAGTTAACATGCCTACATGCCTAACAGGATGTGCCCACACTTCTGAGGAATCCCATTGGCTGAATCAAAGTGAGCGGGCTGGTAACATTATGGGAACTTCCGATTCTGGTATCCGATATGAAAAAAGTATCGGAAGTCAGTATCGGAATTCCGATACAGCTAATATCGGCCGATACCCGATACTTGCGGTATCGGAAAGCTCAACACTAGTCTCCACTTTTCAAATGCCCACTTCATGGTCAACAATTCCCGATTCCCCACGTCATAGTTACGTTCAGATGGGGAAAATTTTCGAGAAAAAAAGGCATACGGATTCATCTTAGAGGTTACCGGATCTCTATGGGACAAAACGGCTCCTGCACCAATCTCAGAAGCATCTATCTCCACATGAAATGGGAGTGAGACATCAGGTTGCCGTAGAACCGGAGCAGAAGTGAATCTCCGCTTAAGCTCCTGAAATGCAGAGACTGGCTCTGGAGACCAATTCACCACATCAGCGCCCTTTTTCGTAAAATACATCAGTGGTTTAACAATACCAGAAAAATGACTTATAAATTTACGGTAGAAATTAGCAAAACCCAAAAACTTCTGGAGAGCCCTCAGAGAAGTGGGCTGAACCCAATCATAAATGGCCTGTACCTTTGCCGGGTCCATTTCAATAGCAGACGGGGACAAAATGAATCCCAAAAATGAAATCCTCTGTACACAAGGAGACACTTCGAGCCCTTAACATACAGAGTATTTTACCTCAAAATCCGAAACACAGTCCGGACATGCTCCACATGAGACTCTCAATCACTGGAAAAGATAAAAATATCATTCAGATAAATGATCAAAACTAATCCACAAAGTCCCAGAAAATATCGTTCATAAAAGATTGGAAGACGGAAGGGGCATTAGTGAGCCCAAAAAGCATCACCAGGTACTCAAAATGTCCCTCCGGGGTATTAAACGCTGTCTTCCATTCATCCCCGTGCTTGATGCGAATAAGATTATACACCCCCCTGAGGTCAAGTTTGGTAAACCAACAGGCACTTTTAACTCTGGAAAATAAATCAGAAATCAGTGGTAATGGGTACTCATATTTAACAGTGATTCTGTTAAGGGAACAATACTCAATATATGGCCTTAATAAGCCATTTTTCTTGGCCACAAAAAATAACCAGCACCTAAAGGTGAAGAGGTTGGTCTGATATCACCCTTCTCCAATGACTCCTTGATATAAGATCGCATAGCATCATGTTCAGGTATCGATAAGTTGAAAAGCCGACCCTCGGGAAATTTACACCCAGGCATTATCTCAATTGCACAGTCATAACCCCTATGAGGAGGCAAAGATGCAGACTTACTCTCACTAAATACATCAGAAAAATTAGCCAAATAGTCTGGAATATCATGAGACTGGGGAGAGGTGGAGAAAACAGGAGTGTCCCTAAGAACAAATTGACAACCCCAACTCACCACAGACACAGATTTCCAATCCAAAACAGGATTATGGGTCTGCAACCAAGGAAAACCCAGCACAACAATAACATGCAAATTGTGCAACACCAAAAATTTACAATTCTATTGGTGGTCCGGGGCGACCCGCATTATCACCTGGGTCCAAAACTGGGGTTTATTCTCCGCCAAAGGAGTAGCATCAATACCCCTCAAAGGGATAGGAGTCCGCAGGGGTACCATGGGAAAATCTCAACGTTTGGCAAAGTCAAAATCTATCAGATTCAAAGCTGATCCTGAATCAACAAAAGCCTTAGTGGAAAAGGTAGACAAGGAGCAGATCAAGGTAATCGCCAAAAGGAACTTAGGCTGTACACTGCCCACCGCAAATGAGTGAGCAAAACGCTTTTCTCATTTAGGGCAGACAGAAATAGCATGAGAGGCGTCCCCACAAAAAAACACAACTTATTATGCCTTCTAAACTCCTGACGTTGCACCCTAGACAAAACCTTATCACATTGCATGGGTTCAGAAGTTCGTTCGAAAGGCGGCAGTGCCTCTCGTGTAGTTTTACGTTCACATAAGCGCCGATCAATTTGAATGGCCAATGACAGAGTTGTCAAGACCAGAGGGGACAGGAAATCCCACCATAACATCTTTTACGGTTTCTGCTAGACCCTTCCGAAAGAGAGCTGCTAGGGCATCATCATTCCATTTAGTAAGGACCGCCCACTTTCGGAATTTTTGACAATATAACTCTACAGAATCCTGACCCTGGTTCAATGCCAATAAGGTTTTCTCAGCTTGATCAATATCATTAGGTTCATCATACAACAACCCCAGGGCTTGAAAAACACATCCACATTAGCCATAGGATCTCCAGGTGTCAAAGAAAAAGTCCAATCCTGGGGATCTCCGCGCAGCAGGGAGATGACAATTTTAACCGGCTGCACGGAGCCCTCCCGATGAGTTAGGTTTCAAAGCAAAAAATAGTTTACAATTATTCTTAAAATTTGAAAATTTAGACCGAGCCCCAGAAAAAAACATCAGGAGTAGGGATCTTTGGTTCTACAGCAGATGATTGAGCGAGATAGGCAGAAATTCCCCGCACTTCAGCAGCGAGCTGCTCAACACGATCGGACAATTGCTTAATCTCCATTAGAAAAAAAATCCACCTACGGCCCCAGAGAAAAAGAGGAAAAAATATATTAAAGAAATTCTGACACTTTTTGGTAACTTAGCGGATTGCAGACCCCTAATCCTAACAACACAACTAGCAGTAGCCGTGAAGCGTACCTACGATGCCCTAGAAGCCTCCGCACAGCCGGAGAGCTAACCAAGCCTAAAGCAAGAAAGGTGAAATCTAAACTGCCCCGGAGTAGACCCCAAAGGAATAGATAGCCCCAAACATATATCATCAGTGAGACAAGATGAAACACAAACGCAGGCAGAAAATAGACTGAGCAAATGATGGGGCCCAAACTGACTAGATAGGATAGGAAAGGAAAGACACTATCTGCAATCACGCAAAAACCCTAAAAAATCCAACACGTTTGATGTGCATAAAAACACTGAGGTCTCACGAACTTGCCCCCACTATATCAGCATTCTGGTATGAATTGGCAGCAAAGCAAAAGAGACTAATATAACAGGGGACTGAACAAACTGACACAAGCTGTATTATATGTAGCGGGGTCCAGCACAGCCCCCAGCAGGGAGCAAGCTGAACCCTCACAACAAGCAGAAAGAGACAAAACCAGATCAGATGCAAAGGATTAGCAAATGAACAACTTATCTGAACATTGCAGGATCAGGGCAAGAGATATCAGATCTCAGAATGCACAGAAAAGCAAATCACCAGCAGGGATTGAAGGAAGCCTGCTGACTTAAATACTCAAATCGACAACCCCAGATCTCCAATCATCATCATCATCATCAGGTGGCAGACCTCTGTCAATCTGGCCATCTCCACTACCCCCAGTAACCACCAGAGGGAGCCCTGACCCAGATGTAAGAGAATTCACAACAGGTTTCCCTTGCCAGGTAACACCAGCATCCAACACTTTTCCTGACTTCAGACCAGCAGGGGGAGCTCTAAGACCTGGTTTCAGGAAAGCTTGCCTATAAGATCTGGCCTGGAGGCAGGGGTTAGTCAGTCTGTGAGAGAGAGTGAGAGAAGAAGGGAGGTGAAAGAGAACCTGGGGAGTGGAACTGTAATCAATCTCACCCCAGAGCTGAGTGCTAGAAACCGGACACCGGAGTCCATGGCTACGTGGTACAGAAGTCCCAGCAGCTAAATCCGGAGGGCAGGGGACTGCAGGTCTCCAGGTCCCATCAACCACCCGTCGGCACAGCAGCACCCTAGAGCCCGAAGCCGCCACAAAGGAGCAACACCTGTAGTAGGCTCAAGCTGCCTTCCATGCAGGCAAGAACTTAATGACAAGGAGGAACAGAGACCCAAGCATAGCTTTTGGCAGCCAGGATCTCAGAAGACAGCACAATAGGAAGACCTCCAAACTCATCTGTCTTAGGGGAACCTAAATTGTTTCCATGCTGCCCGGACCTCATACCAACTGTTATCTGTGCCCCGGTATGCATTTCAAATCATCAAGTAAAGTTAAAGGAAACTACAACCCTTGTGTCTTCAGTCATTTGCCACTCCCTCAGTCCTGTACCCCAAGGTCCATGATCCTTTGTAAGAACTTTACCAGTAGCCCTGGGGCCCTGCTCCACCTGTGGGGAGCAGAAGCATCCCAGCTGTGTCACCCTTGGCCCCAGTGGTCTCCTTAAGCAGTGTCGGCGATCCATTGCCAAACACCACAGGTGGCGTTACGTTATATCCACTATAAACTTTCCCTCGGCATTTTAATTGCACGCCCAGGTCCACGGACCGGGTCACCGCTGCCGTGACATCCCTTAAAGAACTGACCACCCCATACCAAGTGCCCCACGGCCCTGATGGGTGCTGCAACAGCACATTGGTTCCAGCACTCCTGTTACTAAAGTAACCTTCACTGTGCATCTATGACCATACAGTAACTTTCCAGTAGCTCACAGATGATCATTAAACTCTTTGGGCCAATTCAATAAAACTGGCATTGTGCAATTTTTGGAGTCTTTAGAAGACATTGGACACCAATTTTGTCTTGATTCCACCACTCACAGTGTCCAAAGGTCGCTTTGAATGGCTGCTCTCCCACACTATGTGATTGAGGGCTTGCTAAGCTATCAGGATGTGAGTGACAGCTCTACCACACAATCTGAGGCAGAGATGTAAATATTGTAAATAGTGATGGGCGAGCACTAAAATGCTTGGGTGCTCATTTCTCGGGTCAAACAAATTAGAATGCTCGGGTGCTCGACCTGAGTAATGTTCCCAATGTAAGACTATGGGAAATTCGAGAATTTGTCCAGCGGCCACACAGATGTTCTGTAAAGGGACTAGAGATTGCAGAAATCGATGGGAACAGTGCTCAAATGACATTGGAACAGCATGGAGAAGACCCCTGGAAGCATTCCTGACTCCCACGTCACTGCTGTGAACAATTTTGTCAGAGTCATATGCCAGATTTACAGACTCACAACAAAACATACAAAAATGAAACCAAAATGGATTTTCCGGGAAATATGTTAAGGAACATCCTTTCCAGGGTAATAAGTAAATAAATAAATAATATAAAAATAAATAACCAAAAACAAAAATGCTCCTCCACACCTTGGGCTATGTTCACACCTTGCGTTTTTGATGCATTTTTGAACTTCAGCATTGATTTCTTTTCAAATATTTTAACCAATTTTATATTTAAACCGGGGTAGGGAGAACAATGGGGAGGGAGGGTACGAAAATTATACCTTATTTAGGTAAAGGGAACAATAAATAAAGAGAACCCTCAGACAATCCCTAAGAATAAGCAGAAATTAGAAACAATAAAAAAAAACCAGTAGTAATATCGTACTTGGTTATTGGAGACTCTACTGAATGAGATACTACTAGTGTTGAGCATTCCTATACTGCAAATATCGGGTATCGGCCGATATTCGCTGTATCGGAATTCCGATACCGAGTACCGATGTTTTTTCAATATCGGATACCGGTATCGGAAGTCCCCATAATGAAATGAGCCACTGTTGTGGCTGTGATTGGCTGCTGAAATGATGTCATCATGATGCGTGGTCTGTGCCGACTGTCGGGGGTCTGTGCCGGCTGCCAGTGGTCTGTACGGGCCTCTCGGGGGTCTGTACAGGCCTGTTGGGGGCCTGTGCCAGGTGCCGGTGGTCTGTACGGGCCTCTCGGGGGTCTGTACAGGCCTGTCGGGGGCCTTTGCCGGCTGCCGGTGGTCTGTACGGGCCTCTCGGGGGCCTGTGCCGGCTGCCGGTGGTCTGTGCGGGACTGCCGGGGGTCTTGTGTGTGTGCAGGAATCGTCCGATGGGACTACAAGTCCCATCGGGCGATGCCTGCTGCAATGACAGTGATTGACACATTAGCCAATGATGGGACAGTAGCAATCCCATCATCCGGCTAATGTGTTGAATGTAAAAAAAAAAAAAAAAAAAAAATACTACATACATACTACATGCATACATACATGCTACATATATACTACATTCATACAACATACATACATACTACATACTACATACATGCTACATATATACTACATTCATATAACATACATACTACATACATGCTACATATATACTACATTCATACAACATACATACATGCTACAGATATACTACATTCATACAACATACATATATACTACATACATACTATATACATACTACATATATACTACATTCATACAACATGCATAAATACTACATACTACATACATGCTACATATATAGTACATTCATACAACATACATACATACTACATACTACATACATGCTACATATATACTACATTCATACAACATACATACTACATACTACATACATGCTACATATATACTACATTCATACAACATACATATATACTACATACTACGTACATACTACATACATACTACATTCATACAACATACATATATACTACATACTACGTACATACTACATACATACTACATTCATAAAACATACATACATACTACATACATGCTACATATATACTACATTCATACAACATACATACATACTACATACTACATACATGCTACATATATACTACATTCATATAACATACATACATACTACATACATGCTACATATATACTACGTTTATACAACATACATACATACTACATCCATGCTACATATATACTACATCCATGCTACATATATACTACATTCATACAACATTCATATATTCTACACACATACTACATATATACTACATTCATACAACATACATACATACTACATACATGCTACATATATACTACATTCATACAACATACATATATACTACATATATACTACATTCATACAACATACATACATACTACATACATACTACATATATACTACATTCATACAACATACATACATACTACATACATACTACATATATACTACATTCATACAACATACATACATACTACATACTACATACATGCTACATATATACTACATTCATACAACATACATACATACTACATACTACATATATACTACATATATACTACATTCATACAACATACATACATACTACATACATACTACATATACAGTGGGGCAAAAAAGTATTTAGTCAGTCAGCAATAGTGCAAGTTCCACCACTTAAAAAGATGAGAGGCGTCTGTAATTTACATCATAGGTAGACCTCAACTATGGGAGACAAACTGAGAAAAAAAAATCCAGAAAATCACATTGTCTGTTTTTTTTTTCATTTTATTTGCATATTATGGTGGAAAATAAGTATTTGGTCAGAAACAAAATTTCATCTCAATACTTTGTGATATATCCTTTGTTGGCAATGACAGAGGTCAAACGTTTTCTGTAAGTCTTCACAAGGTTGCCACACACTGTTGTTGGTATGTTGGCCCATTCCTCCATGCAGATCTCCTCTAGAGCAGTGATGTTTTTGGCTTTTCGCTTGGCAACACGGACTTTCAACTCCCTCCAAAGGGTTTCTATAGGGTTGAGATCTGGAGACTGGCTAGGCCACTCCAGGACCTTGAAATGCTTCTTACGAAGCCACTCCTTCGTTGCCCTGGCGGTGTGCTTTGGATCATTGTCATGTTGAAAGACCCAGCCACGTTTCATCTTCAATGCCCTTGCTGATGGAAGGAGGTTTGCACTCAAAATCTCACGATACATGGCCCCATTCATTCTTTCATGGACCCGGATCAGTCGTCCTGGCCCCTTTGCAGAGAAACAGCCCCAAAGCATGATGTTTCCACCACCATGCTTTACAGTAGGTATGGTGTTTGATGGATGCAACTCAGTATTCTTTTTCCTCCAAACACGACAAGTTGTGTTTCTACCAAACAGTTCCAGTTTGGTTTCATCAGACCATAGGACATTCTCCCAAAACTCCTCTGGATCATCCAAATGCTCTCTAGCAAACTTCAGACGGGCCCGGACATGTACAGGCTTAAGCAGTGGGACACGTCTGGCACTGCAGGATCTGAGTCCATGGTGGCGTAGTGTGTTACTTATGGTAGGGCTTGTTACATTGGTCCCAGCTCTCTGCAGTTCATTCACTAGGTCCCCCCGCGTGGTTCTGGGATTTTTGCTCACTGTTCTTATGATCATTCTGACCCCACGGGGTGGGATTTGGGGGGAGCACCAGATCGAGGGAGATTATCAGTGGTCTTGTATGTCTTCCATTTTCTAATTATTGCTCCCACAGTTGATTTCTTCACTCCAAGCTGGTTGGCTATTGCAGATTCAGTCTTCCCAGCCTGGTGCAGGGCTACAATTTTGCTTCTGGTGTCCTTTGACAGCTCTTTGGTCTTCACCATAGTGGAGTTTGGAGTCAGACTGTTTGAGGGTGTGCACAGGTGTCTTTTTATACTGATAACAAGTTTAAACAGGTGCCATTACTACAGGTAATGAGTGGAGGAAAGAGGAGACTCTTAAAGAAGAAGTTACAGGTCTGTGAGAGCCAGAAATCTTGATTGCTTGTTTCTGACCAAATACTTATTTTCCACCATAATATGCAAATAAAATGAAAAAAAAACAGACAATGTGATTTTCTGGATTTTTTTTTCTCAGTTTGTCTCCCATAGTTGAGGTCTACCTATGATGTAAATTACAGACGCCTCTCATCTTTTTAAGTGGTGGAACTTGCACTATTGCTGACTGACTAAATACTTTTTTGCCCCACTGTATACTACATTCATACAACATACATATATACTACATACTACATACATGCTACATATATACTACATTCATACAACATACATATATACTACATACATACTACATATATACTACATTCATACAACATACATACATAGTACATACTACATACATACTACATACATACAACATGCTACAGACATACAACATACATACTACATACTGCATACATACTACATACATACTACATACAATACGTTCATACAATACATACATAGACATACAGTACGTATAACATAGAGTACATACTCACCATTACTTGTCACTTTGATCCCCGAAGCCCGTGTCATCTATAAAAAAAATTAGAAAATAACAAACAAGCGATATACTCCCTGATCCGCAAAAATCCACAAGGGTCCCACGCCGATTTCCCGTGGAGAACAGCAGCATCAGCTGATGCGACATGACTCTGCTTTGTACAGTTCTTACACACACGGCTCAGCTCCGTTTACACAGGGCTCCGCTCCGTACACTTCGTGCACACAGGGCTCCACTCTGTACACCCTGTACACATGCGGCTCTGTACACTTCGCATATACACGACTCTCCTCTATAGATCCTCGGTTCCACTCCTCACACCTCGTACACATTCGGCTCTGCTCCGTACACTTCGTACACACACGGCTCTGCTCCGTACACCTTGTACACACACAGCTCTGCTACATTCACAGACCGTAAACCGAAGCCAAATGTGGAGCCAACAGTTTTGAGAAAGACTTGTAATGTTCGCCAGAGAAGCCGTCCGGCCCGGGAGCCTTTTGACCCTGCTGTTTGCTAATTGTCCCAATTACCTATGTCTCTGAGAAAGGACCATTCATGTAATTCATGTCTGATACACTAATCTTTTAGAAAGGAGTGTTTAGCATTGCTTTCAACCAAGACAAATTTATTCACTGTGAAATGTCATTTTAACATTTTACAACCTTATCTGGCCATGTAGTGTGTGACAAATCATCAGACACATCCTGTTTCATTTATGAAGGAGGGACTCTGAAAGTCACAAAGCCTATTTTTATAGGGCCATCAGGCAGTGATTATTATTCTTAAAAGGCCAGCAGTCGGCCCTCAATATTCATAGAGAGCCATCAGGCGGCTATGCTTTGCTGTTCCCATTATTAAACAGTGGGTCACCTATACTGTTATTGCGTATGCAGCCGCATAGGTCAGGTGCTCCTGCCGCATAGACAGGAGAGGGGTAGGCTGTTCAGTGGTCAGGTAGCAGGGGGCCGACTGTACAAGTTCCGGGCCCACATAAAGCTCCGAGTCATCCTCCTCACAGAGGTTAACAGCCACAGCAAAATATCCCCGAGGGCTATCCTCTTTGAAGAAGGAGACCCAATCTCCTTCCCTCAAAGGCCTCATGTACTTAACTGAGGCCGCATTCACGTACACCTTAGCGTTGGTATCCACCTCATGAATGAATCCATAGCCATGGTTGTTGTCCGTATAGACCAGTTGTTCTCTGGTGCGACGTCCATGGCCATAGCAGCCCTCCGGGTCAGCGCAGCTCTGCCCTACCTAGTTCTCCCGCTGCTTTTTACACTGAATTGCCCCAGGTAGCCTTCCCCGGGGGATGGAAAAAGCCCTCTGTCATCTGGTGGAACCGAGACAAGCTGAGGGATGAGGTATTGCTGGGCGTGGGCCTGCTCTCCAGGATTTGGGACCCAGGTACAGTCCAGCATTCCGGGGTCAGGGGCTGAGGACCACTCACCGCCATCTGCTCCATCATCCTGGCCGTGACTGTCCCATGACCGTCGGATCCTTCCACCCCAGTGGCTGCACACTCCGGCTCAGACTCCTCCATTTCCAGAACGGTCTCCTCCAAGGCAGTCTCAGTTCCCGGCACCGCTCCTAAACAGGTATGGATAATCGGATGGTCCAGAATTCATCGCCACCTCCCCTCAAAAGGTCCATCGCTGCGGGTGCTGAATCTTGCAATGGCACACCGCAGCTGCACATGGGGTCTTCTGACTGCTCCACCCATCTCTCTAAGGTCTGTTGCAAGGCCTCCTCTTCCTCCATCATGCCCATTATGGGCAGGCGCCGCCCACCAGGGCCTGCATCTCCAGCTTAGGCCGCTTCCTCTGCCAGTCAGAATCCCGCGCCATTTTCAAGACAGAATGCCCACAAGGGGTGGGGTTATAGTTGTCCTCCATTTTCGCTCCATATTCCACCATATCCAGAGTCGCCATCTTTGTCATAATCAGACTTTCAGTCACACTCAGGATATCATTCACTTTAAAGGCATTTTCAAGTTTCAGGGTATCAGTCATCACGTGAAAGGCATCTCCATATTGCAAGGTTGCTGGATCCTGTCGAAGTACATCAAGTGTAATAGGGACCAGAGGGGTAGTTGTAGCTGATAGTGGTTGCTCTGTCACACCCTGGTCTCCTGCTACATACACACAATGTCCCCTTTGTAGCATACCCATCTTTCTGTTTTCAGATCCATCAGGGTCCCCTCTGATCTGCTGAGGATTTCCTTCTGATGGTTTCATACAAAGACTGAGTCCAGTTCCAACTTAAAAGAAATGAGTTTACCAGGTTCCAATCTCAGTACGTCCAGCTCAGTCACAGAAGCAACATAGGATTCATCATGGAGTGCATCCTTTTCCTTCCCTGTGCTTTCCATCACTTCTTCCGTAATGTCCCAGGGTCGTACCGACTCATCCAGTACCGCAGCATTCGTCTGGTCAGCCTCACTAACTTCTGGAGTTCCCCTGTCCATTTCACCCCAGACATAAGGACATCTACCCACGTAGTTAGCTGCCACATATTGGAGCTTCCCCGCATTCCTTTACTGCTGTGACCTTCGGCCCACAGGCCCTGGATGACTGGGCTACTTGCTAAACATTATGTTGCCAACTGCGCTGTCCAAGCTCCTAGGCTCTAATGACTCAAATCAGGAAATCCTCCTGGCTTAGGCTAGTTTCACATTAGCATTTACAGCCGCAGTGTCGGGCTGCGCATGGTTGCCACTAAGCCCCGCCCCCTGCCATGCCTCCGCCGGTAGCTCCGCCTATGGGCGCATGACGCTGCATGCGTCCTGCGTCCCCTATGTTTAGCACTGGCGACGCAGGCCGAGCGCAGGTATGCATTTGGCGGCGCATGTGTCCTTTTGACGGTGCGCCAAACGCACCAAATTGCTACAGGTTGCATTTGGCACTGGTCGGCGCACCATCAAAAGGATGCCTGCGCTGCCAAACACATACCTGCGCTCGGCCTGCGTCCCCAGTGCTAAAGATAGGGGACGAAGGACGCATGTAGCGTCATGCACCCGTAGGCGGAGCTACCGGCAGAGGCGCGGCAGGGGGTTGGGCTTAGCAGCGGCTGTGCGCAGCCCGACGCTGCGGCCATAAACGCTATTGTGAAACTAGCCTTACCCCAGTTGGCCCCTCTTATGTAAAACTAGTTCCTATTACTCTATCTTATCCTGCTGTATTATAATATGCCCCCCCTCTAGTGGCTAATCTGCATACCATGCTTTCCCTATCTGTACAATAGAAA
The DNA here is from genome assembly GCF_039654945.1 of Dendrobates tinctorius. NCBI lineage: Eukaryota > Metazoa > Chordata > Amphibia > Anura > Dendrobatidae > Dendrobates > Dendrobates tinctorius. Next base: position 34,987,123 of record NW_027361696.1, on the reverse strand, counting down.
GCATACACATTGTTTATCAATACATTATACATATAACATGAACCAGCACTTGTCAGGAACATCAGACCCATGAGAAAGGAGAGTGGGGCACAGACCAATCCTCGTGCACCCCCTTACAGCGACGCCAGGTCTGATATAGACCTGATGATGCTGTGCGGCCAGTCAATCACTGTAATGCCACAACCAACATGACTGCGGCATTACAGTGTGTGGCAGACAATCCATGCATGTGCATTGGCTCTCTAAAGAGCACCAAGCATGCAGGGCGGGGACCAGAGCTACCCCCGAGAAACCCCGGAAATACTCGGCGAACTCTGAGCATCTCAACCAGTGATATGCTCATGCGAGTACCAAGTAGTGGCGAGCATGCTCACTCATCACTAATTGTAAATGACAGCTCAGTCATCCTATCTGGCTGAGTCTGTGGGATTTCCTCCAGGTGTCATCCATTCAGGGTGATTCCAAGGCTATTTAGCACTTTGCCTATTTTCAGACCTTTGCCAACTGTAGCTTTGCTCAAGTGGTGTGAGTTTGTCTGCTCTATGATCTAAGTTGTATTTTAATATCTGTGGCCGACCTTGGATTTACCTTTTTTGACCATCAGTCTGACTTTTACCTTTGTCTTAATCCACTACCTTCCTGATACTCTGACCTTAGATTGTCACTTGACTACGCTTTTGTTTTTTTCCCTTTACCTATTATTAGCTGTCTTAGTACTAACCCCAGACCTCTTTACTATCCTGCATCACAGTAAATCTGTGAGTAATTAACAGTGTCACTTTAAGTAATGACTAGCGTCACAGCTATCTATAGAGTTGGGATATTTATTGTTAACATTTTTAGCATTCATGATTGCAAGGAACAGTCCACAAACTGCCATAAGCATCTTAAAGTTTTAGCATAGAATATGTAACCTCAATATCCTCCAATAGAGTGTCCATCAGGGGACATTATTCTGAAGACCAACCAATAATTTACACAGAACAAATGGATGTTTGAAACTATGTTGATATTGTTGATATCATTGTACACATACCAGTAACACCATTAACACATCCCTGTACAGTACTGGTGAGTCAAATATGCAATAGTTGGCCAAGACACTGAGTGACAAGATCCAAACCAGTGTGAAGTAGATCTGACTTCCTCTAAATCATTTGGATATGTATCTTGTACTCTCGTAAACCAGTCCAGTCTTGCCCTGACAAAAAGACCCACAGTAATTGTAGATTTTTTTCAAGCTAACGGAAGTGGTGTCTTTACGGCTTAAGTTTGTCCGTGTAAGTCCAGTTCCTCAAGAGTATAAACAATGGCCCAGAAGCAACAGCCCAAATTTATAAGCAACTGCGTTTCTAATGCCGGTTTTGATGAGGTGGTGTGGTGGAGTGTGAGGAGCATACCTCTTAGTGAATCATATGAGGCACAAAGTGGTGTGTACTACACTACAAATCTTACCCTAGTGATAGAATGAAGTAAGATTTGTTACATAAGGAACTCCCAGCTTTGCCCACGTTATCGGAGCTGAGTGAAAATGGCATGAAAACGTAAAAAGTCACAAAATTTAGCAAATTTTCAAAGCTGCTTACTCTGATTTTCTGGTGCAAAAACTTTGATAATTTGAGGCAATCAACTTTAATTAATTTTAGCCTTAAAAAAACAAGCTGCTTGTATGAATGTAGCAGTAGTTGTGTAGGTGACCACTGCTCCATTTAAATATATGTGTCACGCTGGCACCTTGGCAGATTGTTGCGAGTGAGGGGGTTGTGGCCCTACTGTGCCACAAACCAGACTACCCTGTATGGGGCGTGACTAGGACAGCTACCTCGGTCTTCGCTGGAGCCTCTGATGGTGATGTCAGGCTTGTGTGGCAGGTAGCTACCAGGTGCCACTCCAGGGTGGTGTCTGGCTGTGACTGCTGATCCCACTGGGGAACAGGATGCTAGGACAGCTGCAACTGACAGACAGGCAGGTGAGCATGGCAAGCACGGCTGGTACTCTGGCAAGCGGGCATGGCTGAGACACTGGAAGGCAGACACAGCTGAGACACAGGCAGGCTCATCTGAGACTGGCAGGTGGGCACGGCTGAGACACTGGCAGGCAGGCACAGCTGAGACACTGGCAGGCGGACATGGCTGAGACACTGTCAGGCAGGCACAGCTGAGACACTGGCAGGTGTGCACAGCTGAGACACTGGCAGGCAGGCATGGCTGAGACACTGGCAGGCGGGCACGGCTGACTGGGAAGGCTCAGGGACACAGACAGGAAGGAGTGGCGTATGGAATAGGTAGAGACCTCTTCACACAGGAGGTGCAGGTACTGGTACGGGAAGGATGGGAATATAGATGGGTATGAAAGAACAGGTTTGGACCTATTCACACTGGAGAATAACAGCAAGACTGCAGAGAGGAACTTCACTTAGCAGCAAGAGGTTCTACAGCAGCCGAAGCAGAACAAAGCAGAACCACAGAAGTGCAGAGCACAGGTAGAGCTGCAAGAATATGGAGCAGGCAGAGCCGCAAGAGTGCGGGGCACAAGCAGAGCCGCAAGAGTGCGGAGCACAAGCAGAGCCACAAGGATGCGGAGCACAAGCAGAGCCACAAGAATGCAGAGCATAGGCATAGTCGCAAGATTGTGGAGCACAGGCAGAGCCGCAAAAGTGTGGAGTACGCAAAGTTGCAAGAGTGCAGAGCACAGGCAGAGCCACAAGAGTGTGTAGCACAGGCAGAGCTGCAAGAATGCGGAGCACAGGCAGATGGAGAGGACACAAGGACAGACACAGCAGGGAAAGGAGCCACAGACAAGGAGACTGAGAGGCAGAGGTAGGACTGAGTTCAAACAAGGCAACGGTACAAGAAATGGTACAGGAACAAAGACACAGGGACCAGGATATTCTGCCTCCTGGAGGGCAAAGAGGACAGGTACGAGACAAGGCAAGGAGCAATAGCACAGGGACCAGGATATTCTGCCTCCTGGAGGGTGGACAGGACAGGTACAAGGCAAGGCTAGGAACAATAGCACAGGGACCAGTATATTCTGCCTCCTTCAGGATGGACAGGACAGGTACAAGGCAAGGCTAGGAACCAGGACACAGAGACCAGGATATTCTGCCTCCTGGAGGGCGGCAAGACTGGCAAAGACACAGGAATCAAGCCTCCAGAGAAGGCGAAACACAGGTCAGGACCTGTCAACTCAGCAGCAAGACACTAAATGAGTTAAGACATTTCTCAGGCAACTACCACCGGGTGGAGCTGCCCTAAATACTATAAATACTATAGGCCTCTTGGTGATTGGCCAGGGACACTTTAGACAAGTACACCCTGATTCCATAAGAACCAGAAAGTGCCAGCACCCCCCTATGTACACAGGAAGCATGCAGAGAGCAGGCAGGAAGCAAGAGGCACACAGCATGGATCTGGTAGCAGACAGAACACACAGAAAGGCCTGGAGCAGGGTTGTTACAATATGGAGACAACTGAGCACAGTCCTATATACAATGAATAAAAATAGGGATCAAGTATGTGCACTACCCCTCCATTCACACAGGTGACTTGGTGACATACACTTTTGTCTTCAGGGATGGTCCAAGCAGTTACGCTTTTACCACCTACGGAATTCTGTAGATAGATGATTAATATTGTTCGAAGGCCAACGTTCTACAGTCTTCACAATGTCAGGAATTCCTCCTTTCTTTAGAAGATTTGCACAGCTTTACATGTATGTTTTCAGACCAAAACAGTCTAGTATTAAACAAAAAAAAAACAGGCGTAGCCGGTTTTACATATTAGGCACATTTTGTGAAATTGCTCCACACCCTGTTATTTTGACAAAAAATTTGCACTCACTTAAAACATCTCAGTTATGTTTAGAAACACGTCAGTATTTACAGGATGCAGTCACTTGCATGAACATTGGGAGCTTCATTAGGTCTGAACATATGAGATAATTCTAGAGTGACTTTATTTGGATTATTACAGAGAAGAGGAGGCTTAAGATTAAGAATCTAAGCTGGTTCATGACTCGTGACCAACAGCGTCTTCAACCAAGCACCAACGTAGTTAGATGTTTTCTGAGGAGCCAAATATCGTGATGGTGGATGTGAAAATTGAGGGTTAGGATTGTATGGGGGATCCCCGGATTCGATGTTGGATTCTTTGCCAATCATAGGAGTACTGATTTTAGATATGGTCATTTTCCCTGGTAAGTACCTTTTCATCACAAATTAGCTGGATATGACAGAATATCCGATCGCAGGAGATCCATACTCTTGTACACCCAATATAGTATAGTCCAGTGGTTCCCAAACTCCAGTCCTCGCTGACCCCAACAGGTCATGTTTTCAGGATTTCCTTAGTATTTCACAGGTGATGGAAGTATCATCAAGGCATCAGGAATTCTCTCACATTTGTAACACTATGGAAATCCTGAAAACATGACCTGTTGGGGTCTGTGAGGACTGGAGTTTGGGAACCACTGGTATACACACAACATGGGCTCTGTAATTGCGCACTGACCGCAATAATCTGTCACCAAGCTGGTTGCTACATCTCAACTAGATTCTGATGACCAAAAGGAGACAAATCATTCCTGTGCCTATTTTGGCAATGTATAAAAAATGCCAATATATTTCTAAGAGAAAAAACAAACATGCAATTTAAAAAAATCTGCAATAAACAATGTAAAGCCGTAATAATATGTGTTTTTCTTATTTTTGCTTGCAATGTTAAATAAACTATGTAATTTGGAATAATAACAATAAATGTTTTATATACTGTATAAAATGTAATATTTACTATGTTCATTCTTATTTTCTTCAATTGAAATTCTAAAATCTTCGAGCTCTTTGATATTTTCACCATTTTTCATTTGATTGTACAAATATATAGCTCTGGCAAAAATTAAGAGATCAAAACATCAAAACCCTGTAATGAGAAGCCCATTCTTCAGACCTGGACCCCATTGAAAACCTCTGGAATGTAATCAAGAGGATGATGGATAGTCACAAGCCATCATACAAAGAACTGCTTACATTTTTGAGCCAGAAGCAGTGTGAAAGACTGGTGGAAAGCAAACCAAGACTCATGAAAGCTGTTTTTAAAAATCATGGTTGTTCCACAACATATTGATTTCTAAACTCTTCCTGAGTTAAAACATTAGTATTGTTGTTTCTAATTGATTATGAACTTGCTTTCTTTGCATTATTTCAGGTCTGAAAGCACTGGGCTTTTTTTTTAATCTTCACCATTTTTCTTTGTCAGAAAAAAAATACGAAATTTATTGCTTGGAAATTCGGAGACATGTTGTCAGAAATTTATAGACTAAAAGAACAATTTACATTTTACTCAAAAATATACCTATAAAGAGAAAAAACAGACAAACTGAACATTTGAAAGTGGTTTCTTAATTTTTTACCAGAGCTGTATATTTTCTACTGCAGAATAGCAGTTGTAAGAGTAATTAGAGCTGAAGAGAATAATGAAAGCTGAAAGTTTGATTATTACCTGATCACCACATAGTTACAGATTAACACTACCACATAGAGACTAAATAATACTAGGATAAGCCAACAAATAATATCCCTATATAATAGGAAGTAATACTACCAAATGATGAATAAGTAATACCACTGTCATGATCCAGACCGGGTTTTGAGTCCTTTCTGTCCATGTTTCCGGTCTCGTCATTTCAGGGGTTAACTTTTGTCAGCCTCAGTCTGGTCTCAGGTTGTCATTTAGCTCCACTGCATCCAGTAGGCAGTGTCAGCTATAGTTCTGCCTTCGGCGTGTGTATCTGACTCTGGTATATCCTGATTTGTCCTGCTGTGATCCCTGACTTGCCCCATGTCTGTTTATTTCCTCTGTCTGTCCTGACTTAGTGTTTCCCTGTAAGTTTGTTGACTCCCTGGTTTTGACTTGGCTTGCATTCGGACCTGCTTCTGCCTTTTGTCTTTGTCTTATCTGCTTTCGACCGTTGCTGGTCCCCTGGCTTGTTTCTGACCACGTGTACTTCTGCTCTGGTACTCTGGTACGTCTACTCCTGACTGTTCCTGACTCGGCTCATCTGACCACTCTTTTGCCACCTGGTGGTACTTGTGCTGCTGCTCAATGTTGCTACACTGTGTGTGTGTGATACCTCTCTTCCCTCACCAGCATCCCCTGGTGGAGGTTGTGCTATACTGAACTGCAGTTGCATGAGAACCACTATGCGATGCCTGAATACGCTAATTAGTGAGCAATGAATACTGCCATACAATGGGTAAGAAACAATACTACCAATTCATGACCAATAGCACTACCATTTAGTGACTGATTAACATCTAAAAAGCATAAGCCAATATTATCGCCATTTAGTGACTGAATAATACAGATATACTGAGACTTAATGGAAAAACACTAAATCATGACTAATTATAATTACAGTTACTACAGAAAAATACTACCATTTTATGACTAATAAATCCTCTTTTATCGCATATTATGACCAAATATTACCGTCATTCAGTGACATGATAATGCCACTATACCGAGACTTACAGTAATGAAAAATAATCTATGAGCACTAATAATGCTGCCATATTGCATCTGGATACTACCACCATACTATAATGTGATCATTTAATAACATTGATTATACTGTGGACAGATACGCAATTTACACAGGCACAGACCACACACAGCACCGGTCACACATGTGGTGTCTCACAGGTGACATCTTCTCTGCTTGTAGATGATCTCTCTCCTTTTCAATTCCGTCTGGCCCAGACTACCATGATGGCTTCTCTGGATAATTGCAAAGATAGTCCATCCTCAGCACCTAGGACCAAACTTAGTTCTCAGTAGTAGAAGTAATAGTAGTATTTAGTGTGATTATCTCAGTAATGGCAAGTGTACTATTAATATAGGAATTGTAGTCATCATTCTCATGAGAAACTCAACAATTTGCATCAGATCCCAAAAATACTCAGTCTCTTTTTTTCTGCAGCAGTGGATGAAATTGGCAGCATTCAGTGAGACCTGTCTGCAACAATGTCTCTCTGGGGATTCCTGTGCTTTCTTTCAGCATTTGCAGCAACAGGTAAGACATAATATTGTAATTTAATATTAATATTAAATTATAACAGATAATTGTAATATCTGACATATACAGTGTATCTGTACTATATAGTATGTTATCTATTATCCATCATCTATCTATTATCTATCTATACTATATATTATCCATCTATATATCTATCCATCTATCTATTATCTATCTATCTATCTATCTATCTATCTATTATTTATCTATTATCTTCAATCAATTATCTATTATCTATCAATCAATCTATTATCTATCTATTATCTCTCCTTCCATCTGTTACCTATCATGTATCTATTTATCTAATGTTTCTGTACCTATGTCACTTTTTTAACATTTTATACCGGATGTTCTCGAACAATGTAATGCAAAAGTTAGGCTGCAACCCCTCAGAATTTCGCCTATTGCAGCCATACCAGTTATGAACTGTCTCTACCATAACCAGATACATCTATGAAAACCTGGAATAGAAGCATCATTAATATTGTAGAATATTACAGATATAATTTGAGTCAAGAATAGACATTCTCCAATACCACTGAATTGATCGAAAGAACAACAATTAAGTAAGGGTCAAGGATTGACTTTCGGTTCTCTTCATTAATGATGGGTGCATTATAAACCAAGAATGTACCTCCTGCAGCCTAGGGAGTCATATGAAGTCCACAATGTCATTCTGTACAGTCCAAACCATGCTTGTTTGTCAGATGGTTTTGAGAAATGACAAGTGGCGCATATGGTTAAGCAAAATTGGGTACTGGATTTGAGAAAAAAGATTTGAAGAATCCTAGTCAAGCAGCTATGCCGACAGTCCAAAGATGTCCTCCCAGAGTATTGTGAACGTCCTGCTACCTATGACATCTCTGTTGCCTCTTCTGACTAGTACCATAGATTACTGCGATATCATTACATCGTGGTACAATGCATATATGATGTACTTGCCACATAGTTATCATAAGAGGCGCTGGGGATGTAGTAGCTAGTAGGAAGTTTTCCACTAGACCATGGTCCTTCAGATTGTTTTGCTCAACTATAGAACATTATAATGGAGAATGTTGTTGTCATCTCTGGGCTCTCTCCACATATCAGCAGATTTGGTACATTATCTTCTGACACCCCAGTAATAAAGAAACCACTGGAGCCATAGGCGGAGGAGGGCATCACTTGGGGATGGGTGGACCTATACTCCTGCAGCTTTTTTGGTATAGTGGTGTAGAATTTAAGCAAGAATGATGTTGCTTTCAGAGTAAGGCCTGTTTTACACATCCGTTTTTGACCATCAGTCAAAATCTGCCGTTTTGGAGAAAAGACGGATCCGCCATTTTTCTTGGCGGATCCGTTTTTTCCCCATTGACTAGCATTATCGGCGGATTTTGACTGATGGTCGTCCATTGCATCCGCTTGTCCATGGATCTGCCAAGATTTTGACGTCCGCTGACATCATCAGACAGACCATCCAACGTTTTTTTGGCCTGCGGATCCGGCAGTCACTAATTTAACCCACAATTCTCTCTGGGTGCCGAAAAAAAATAAAATAAAATCTCTCTCTCTCCTTACTTCCCGCGATGATGGCATCCCTGCTCCCCACATCGCACGATGATGGATTGTTATTACACACATCCCGCGATGATGGATTATTATTACACACATCCCGCGAAGATGGCCGCTCTCTTCCCCCGATGGCTGCTCCCCACATCCTCCCGCAATAATCTCCAGGTTATCCCAGTCATGTCCCGGCTCCCATAAGATCTCGGCAGGCAGCGACATGGAGAACACTACATCTCCGGTATTTTATTTTTTATTTTTTAACCAGGCGCGGTTCCTTTAAATTTCCAAGATCGGCGGATCCGTACATCCGCCGATCCAGTGGCATACTTTGCAGTCAGTCCGCCTGCAGATCCGTTTTCCACTATTTTGGCGGATTTTGACTGACAACAAAAACTGATGTGTGAAACAGGCCTAAGAAGCACAGTATGTCTGTGCCTGGTGGGTTACTGTGAGGAGGGTGGGATTCATATAGAACAGGAAATCTGTGTCTCTCCCTCTTTCTTACACAGGATGAACAGGAGGAAGCATGTCTGCAGATTCAGGGAATATAATACTGGGGTTATCACCTCACATGACAGATGATAGGAGCACATTCACCTCAGACATCATGTACTAGTGTAGTATCAGCTCCTACATTATGTATGGGATCAATATTACCTCAGCAATTCATGTAGCTGCCATGTCCCTCGTGTGCATGCTGCATTTTTCCTCACAGACTGTGAGACAACTTCTGTGTGACCTCCCTGCAGACATGTTTCATATACTACTCTGGATTCACCTCAGACATTGTGTAGTGTGTACTAGGGTAGTATCAGCTCCTACATCATATCTGGGATCAAGATTACCTCAGAAATTCATGTAGCTGCCATGTTCCCTCACTTATTGCAGAGGCAGCTTTTGTGTGACCTCCCTGCAGACATTTCTGATATACCACATTACTGCTGTATTATACAGTCTTCATGAGTCCTGGGTTTATGTATGATCGGACACAGGAGGGACACATACAGTGTCTGCCATTACTATGGTGGAGCTGAGCAGTCACATGTATTAGAGACACTGGTGAGAGGAGCAGTCGGGGGATGGTATATGTATGATGATGAGAGGCTGCACTTCATGTCAGTGCACTGTATACTGACCCTGCTGTGTGCTGATTATCCCCCCCATTCCCAGTTATGGAGTCTGATGATCTGTATGTGACCTCATCTCTGTTACATACTGTGATGCTGGGTGTACAGATCCAGTGTAACCAGGTTACTCACTATATGTGGTATATGTGTAAAGGCTCTATTCCTGTGCTGTATACTTAACCTGTACCACAGGTCTGTATACATGATATCACTCCTCGCTCTGCTATATACGGATCATGCTTTGTATAGACATCCTGTGTCTCCAGGTCATTTTCCTGGCTGTACATATAATCTGGACATGACTTCCAGCTTAGTGCTTAATTTCTGTAGCTATTGCTGCCTTTAGTCCTCTTATGTTACATGCTGTCCTGCCGGATATATCCATCCTGTTTCTGTATATTCTCTCCCTCGTATGTTGCAGGATCGGTGTATACCCACCAAGAGCTTATTTTATATTACCTAAGATGGTGGATGGCACAGACCTGAATGGTTTATGTTTTATCATGTGTAAAATAAATAATCGGTGAGTAACTCGGCACATTTGAGTGGGCACTAATAACTCAGCACATGGCGGGCAGTGAGTGGGCACTAATAACTCAGCACATGGTGGGCAGTGAGGGGGACTCCTAGTGTGATGCTGCACATTTCTCTGGAAAACACATCATGGGCCCAGTTTCAGCCCTGTCTCATCTATTGTATGTAGTAGAGTGACTGGGATACAGAACTTGCAGTTTTCTGCTCACACACCTATGGCTGCAGGCAGCTTATATTAGACCTACATATTTCTTTCAATTTATGCGCAGCTGGTGATCAGAGTCTGTCTGTAACTGCTGTAGAGGAGCAGGCGGCTTCTCATTTATTGTTACAGCAAATAACACAGCATTGCCCATCTCTGTCTATTTCTGGACCTTTAGGATATTTTCCATTATTAACCTGTTGTATACCTTGGTTGTAAACCTGCATGGTGTTTTCATCCTCACTTTATCCCTCATCTTGTGCGGTTGGAGGGGTCCTTGAAGTTGGTTAAAAATGGTCTTGGGGATCCAATGGGATATGGTTTCCTCCTTTTGGAATTTAATATGGTTCTGGATCTGGTGAAAGGTGGAGGGGAGTTTCGGCAAGGGTTTGTCGGATCCCCAGGAAATTCAAGTGAACATTGGAACCCTTGTGGCTATGGTGCTCCCGAGCTAGTGGGGTAACGGCTGGGAGTAATTGTTGGTGCATTTTATGTTTGGTAATCACCAGATTTGGGAGCTTCAAAGACTCACCCCCAGCGTGTTAATGTTATTTATGCTTTGATGTTTATTATGTTTATTTTATGTTTATTCTAATAAGAACATGAATTAAAAATTTAAAAAACAAAAAACAAAAAAAAACAACAGTTATTTGTTTTACTTTTAGTGGGTCCTTGAAGTTATTTATAAATTGGTCAGTAGGGGTAACTATATCAAGTATGGACTTCTGGTTTGGGGGGTGTTAATCACAGTATGACCCCCTGGGTTTGGAATGGTAACCATTTCAAGTATGGCACCCTGGTTTTGAGGGGTAGTCATCTCAGGTATGGCCCCCTGGTGTGAAGGGTAACCAGCTCGTGTATGGCCCCCTGGTGTGGAAGGGGTAACTATCTTGGGTATGGCACCTGGATTTTGAGGGGTAACCATCTCGTGTATGGCCCCCTGGTTTGGAGGGGTAACCATCTGTGGGTATGGCCACCTGGTATGGAGGGGTGACCATCACGGTATGGCCCCCTGGTCTCCAGAAGCATTTATATTTTAAAGGACCCTGTTAGGGTAAAGTCCCTGGGGTCAAGGCAATCATATTTTGCTTGCCTACAGAATGGGAACAGCAGCTGGAGGGGAGAAGAGAACAAGGTAGGCATACTTTTCAATACAATCTATAGCTTCAAGGACCCTCTTTTTTTTCATGTGACTTGAGAATGCCGAGGCACGGTTTTCACAGTTTATATTGACCAAACCATGTTTCTTTCAAGGTTGTCATCTGGACAATGCAGTTATCTAGTGCATGAAACTGAAGAGCAATGTACCTAATCTGTGTGCCCTTGAGTCAGTGGGAGTGACTAAGGGTAAAGTAATCAAGTGCATTAACATGAAGGGCAATATGCCTATTCCGAATGCCCTTGAGCTGGTGGGAGCGTCTGAGGGTATAATCTAGTGCATTAACACAAAGGGCAGTATGCCTATTCCTGATGCCCTTTAGCCAATGGGAGCGGCTAAGGGTATAATCAAGTGCATTAACACAAAGGGCAGTATGCCTACTCCCGGTGCCCTTGAGCCAGTGGGAGTGGCTAACGGTAAAGTAATCAAGTGCATTAACATGAAGGGCAATATGCCTATTCCCGATGCCTTTGAGCCAGTTGGAGAGGTCAACAGTAAATGTTATCAAGTGCATGAAAAACAATAACGGTAACAATGGCGTGGCAGGGTTATTAATAATGTCTTTGTAGACTTTTTCTGCTTTAGTTTTATTTAAATTACTATTTCCAGATATTCTGAACGTTATTTTATTGTCGTTTATAATGTTGATGTTATATTGTGTATAGTTTTTAATTACTCCCTATTTATAATATCTTTCTATTGATATGTTCATCACTTTTCGGGTAGTGATAGTAAGTGGGTTTAAGAAATTTTACTGCACAGCTACTGTAAATAATGGTGAATTTTAGAACTAAAATGTGTGAATTGGTGAATTATTAGAGCTAGCTACAATACATGCAGTATAATAGTTTTTGAGGCATGACAAATGTCATTATACAGGTATTCAGATTGTAGCTACGACCTTAATTATGGTTTACTTTCCACATTCCCCATTATGGGATCCTCATTGCAGGATGTTTAGCAACTGTTATTGTGCTGTAGTTACCGTATTATCGATCATAACTTGGTAGCATGGCATTGATAAAATTAATCTGTCGGAGCTCTGGAATTTTATTTATTGTTTTTTTTTACTTGTATGCACAGTCTTTCCATAGCATGTAGAAATGGTTGGCGGCTTTTTTAGGCATGGTTGATGGGGGTCGAGTCCATTTAAGGTGTCAAATGGCCTCTCTGGTGGCGGTTTAGGAGTCAGGTGGAAGTTGCAGACAAGTTAAGGTGGACTCATTTTAACAAGTAGAGGATGTAAAACCTCATGGTGGTGAACAGGCTCGGATTTGGTGGCCAATCTCAAGGACGTTGTAATGGTAACGTCAATCAGGGGCGGGCACAGTGGTTAAGCACAGGAGTGAGGATAATAGGGTCATTGGTGCCCTGAAAGTTTTCTGGCTCTGCTTGAATGGCAAGCCAGTGCGTGCCGCCCCCTTTATGGCTGTCTGTCCTGGTTCTGTATGTCAGACAGTTGGGGATATCACAGTACTTGTGAATCCCAATGTACTAGCACTTCACCTGACTCCTACTGTGATTGTTTTAATCCTGTGATTTAAATAAAGCTGTGGCCATTTTGACAACCAAAATAATGTGTTGTGTATTTATTCTAGTGCCTAGGTTTACTGTAGTTATGGTGGTTTTAAGATGGAGCAGGGGTCCGTCCCATAGCCATAAGTCAAACAATAAGGTGAATGTGATGATATGACATGGACTCAGAAGCTCACAAAGTTCATTCTTACAGAAAAGTGGACTGGGAAGGTGACCATCATTCTCCCAATATTGCTTCATCTATGGGATATAATTTAGATATGCTGGAAATATATCATATAGTACCAATTTGTTGCCCTCAAACCAAATCAGGCTTTGCATAACTGCTACAGATGTTCAATCCTTGTCGATTCCAGACAAAATGTAATAGGTGCAACAAAAGAACCGATGTTTACGGACATGTATTTTCTTTTTGTTCTACTCAGGTAATTGCTTGCAGTGTGTAACTTGTAGCACAAGCTCCTCAGATTCCTGTTCAAGCACGAATGCTGAAAGCTGCCAAGTTGGCCAAGTGTGCGCATCCCAGTCTACGGTGACTATACAAAGTACGTTGCAGAATGTTAATTTTAATGACTACTGAATTGTATCATTCTTGTTATTGAAGATTTACATGAGTTCTAGACAACAGAAGGAAACATCGATGAATATTATTATGATCTCTGGTTCTACAATTGAAGAAAAGGGAGATAGTTAAAGCACCACTCCTGGGATATCCTAGGCTTTATTCCTGGAAACTGGAGAGCAACAAGTGAAGTGAATGACATCTAGGTATAAATTCAGCACCGAGATCCACGTAGATAAAAACAATATCCTATTTTTAGTTCCGCTCATTAACCCCTTACCGACCGCCGATATGCCTTTTAATAGCTGCTATTAAAGGTACTTTTGCCTCAGCATATGCTTTTTAACAGCGCTGAAAAATAAGTGTATAGTATCACTCAGGATTGGAATTTCTCAGGGGATAGCTGAGACCCCAGTGTTGCGGTCGCCATTAATAACAGAATAACAAAAAAAGGTCTGATTTCCTATTTAATTTCTCTCTCCTATAATGCATGTGCACTGCGCCCACTGAGATCTACCGGCCGACACCCGGCAACAATAGGAAACTTTTCTTATTGGTTCATTTTAATCACTGTGAAAGACCCTTTCACAGTGATCAAAATAAAAAAGTAAATAAAATCCCCCCTTATCACCCCCTTAGTTGTTTAAAAATAATAAAATAAAATAAAATTTTCCATTAGGGTTAGAGTGGGGCTAAAGTTAGAGTAGGGCCAAAGTTAGGGTTGGGCTTAAGTTAGTCTTAGGGTTGGGCTAGGGTTAGGGTTGTGGCCAAGGTTAGGGTTGGGGCTAGGGTTAGGGTTGAGCTAAAGTTGGGTTTGGGCTAGAGATAGGCTTTGGCTAAAGTTAGGGTTGGTCTAAAGTTAGGGTTGTGCTAGGGTTAGGGTTGTGGCTGTGGTTTGGGTTATGTTTAGGGTTGGGATTAAGGTTAAACATGTGTTGGGGTTAGTGTTGTGGTTAGGGTTGGGATTAGGGTTAGGGGGATGTTGGGGTTGGAGTTAGTTGAAGTTAGAATTGGGGGTTCCACTGTTTAGGTACATCAGGGGGTCTCCAAACGCAACATGGTTCCACCATTTATTCCAGCCAATTTTGCGTTCAAAAAGTCAAATTATGCTCCCTCCCTTCTGAGCCCTGCCATGCACCCAAACAGTGACTTTCCCCTACATCTAGGGTATTGGTGTACTCAGGAGTAATTTCACAACAAATTTTGTGGTCCATTTTCTCCTGATACCATTGTGAAAAATAAAAATTGGTTCCAAAGTTAATTTTTTGTAAAAAAAAAAAAATAGCAAACTGTTCATTTTTTTCTTCCACGTTGCTTTAGTACTTGTGAAGCAACTGAAGGGTTAATAAACTTCTTGAATGCTGTTTTGCACACTTTGAGGGGTGCAGTCTTTATAATTGTGTCACTTTTGGGTATTTTCTGTCATATTAACCCCCCAAACTCACTTCAAATGTGAGGTGGTCCCTAAAAAAATGGTTTTGCAAATTTTGTTGGAAAAATTAGAAATCGCTGATCAATTTTTGACCCTTATAACCTCCTAATAAAAAAAAAAGTTTCCAAAATTGCGCTGATGTACAGTTGACACGTGGAAAATGTTATTTATTAACTATTTTGTGTGACACCACTCTGATTTAAGGGTACAAAAATTAAAAGCTTGAAAATTGCAAGATTTTCTAAAATTTTGCCAAATTTATATCGAAGAAATTTTCCTACTAACATGAAGTACAATATTTTACAAAAAATATTCTCAGAGTCCGTGGGATACATTAAAGCGTTCTAGAGCTGTAACCTCATAAAGTTACAGTGGTCAGAATTGTACAAATTGGCTTGGTCATTAAGTACCAAATTGTCTCTGTCACTAAGGGGTTAAGAACATGCAACCACACCAGTGTGCAATAAAACATAGCTTTTTTATTGTTATCCAAGTGGATCTCTGCTGGATTTATAACTTCTCCTGTTCTCCAACATCACATTACCATGTCTTCACTCCTACCCCTTTTTTTCACCTCTACCCACAGTGAGTCAATCAATGTATCAGAATCATGTGTATTTCAAGATATTGTACAACCGGTACACCAGGTGCTCTTGTTCTTAATTGTCTCTTTGGCAGACATATGTTTCACACACTGACTGGTCAACAACTCAACCACTGTTCCTCCAGGATCTGACTGAACTTTGGATGATGCTCTGCGGTACACTGTGTGTAAAGTGGCAAGGGGTGGTAGCCGCTGGTGAGACACTCGTCTTCAGTGTACTAGCACATTACATGAAAGTGTGGGTCCTAGCTGAGTGTGTGGTCCTGTGCTGTGATGGCGTTATGCCTGTGCAGGCCGCATGTAGCCAGTGTTGGGCAGGGCTGCCACTAGAAATTTTGGGGCCCCATACTGGCAACATTTTCGGGGCCCCCTTTAGACACGCCCAGGCTCCACCCCAGCCTCGCCTCCACCTCTCAAACTGTCCACAGTCCCACCACTCTCTCTTGGAAAAAATCCACTTCTCACCAATCACACATTAACAGTTCCCATCACCAGATCACACATATAGCCGCCAGCTTTTGTTTTGGCCAAAATATTTTTTAAGCTGCCATCACAACACTGTAGACAATTTTGGCCATTCTCTACTCTAGACTAACCTATTAAATATTTGTTAAAATATGCAATACAATTTAGGTATATTTTTATTTATTTTTCAATTTTTAAAGTGACCAATAATATCACATACAATGGACAAATACCACCGCACCATGTCCAGACCACATATTACCACCACATAGTGACCTATAGTACCACATACAAGGAACAAATACCGCCACACCCTGACCAGACCACATATTACCACCACATAGTGACTTATAATACCACATACAAGGAACAAATACTGCCACACCATGACCAGACCAAATATTACTACCACAGTGACCGAATAATACCACATACAGGGGACAAATACCATCACACCATGACCAGACCACATATTACTGCCGCAAAGTGACCAAATAATAGCACATACAAGGGACAAATACCGCAATACCATGTCCAGACCATGTCCATATTACCACCACATAGTGACTGAATACTACAATACTGATCAGTAATAAAAAAACATAATATTATCATCATAAGTGCTATTATGCACAGGAGATCTGTACTTAGTATGCAGTGTCTGTGTACAGGTAACACAGTGATCAATGACATTATACACAGGACCTCTGTATATAGTATACAGTGTATAGTGTCAGTGTATAGTTAACACACTAACCAGTGTTGTCTCTAGGTGAAGTCCTTCAACCTTGCTTTTCATCTTTCTTCGAGCACAGATCGCCATCACTTCTTCCAGCCAGGGCTCGTCTCTGCAGAAAATAACACAGTTATCTAGAGCTCCGCTTGCAGAACACATTACAGTACTTACTTTTTCCCAACTTCTACATTACATCACTTGAATTAAAAAAGGCAATATAGTATCACTCTACACAATAACAGAACCTTCCCCCATTTAAAATAGTATATTAAAAAAAAAATAAATAAATACATCACTGGAGTAATAATATCCCTTAATTAGCCCCTATGATAATAATATTGCCCATCCTGGCCCCCCGTGTGTCTCATTCCCGGCTTCAGCCATATGTTCTCTCATCCCGCCCTCATGAGTATCCATTGCGCACCATATAATCTCCCCATCTGTCTCCATCGTATCCATCCTGCCTCATGACCTGCACCATGTATCTCCCATCCTGCCCCCTCCTGTGTCTCACATTCTAACCCCTCCTGTGTCTCACTGTCACATTCTGCCCCTCCTGTGTCTTACTGTCACATTCTGCCCCATGCCTCACATTCTGCCCCATGCCTCACATTCTGCCCCCTCCTGTGTCTCACTGTCAGATTCTGCCCCCATGTCTCCCATTATGCCCCCGTGTCTCGCATTCTGCCCCCGTGTCTCGCATTCTGCCCCCTTATCTCGCATTCTGCCCCCATCATGTCTTGCATTCTGCCCCCATCATGTCTTGCATTCTGCCCCCATCATGTCTTGCATTCTGCCCCCGTGTCACAGTCTGCCCCCATGTCCAGCATTCTGCCCCCATCATGTCTGCATTCTGCCTACATGTCTGCATTCTGCCCCAGTGTCACAGTCTGCCCCCATGTCCAGCATTCTGCCCCCCGTCATGTCTGCATTCTGCCTACATGTCTGCATTCTGCCCCTGTGTCTCACAGTCTGCCCCGGGCCCTCCGGATCGCCGCTTTCAATAAAAAAATAAATAAAAAATAAAAAACAAGTTCTTCTTACCTGGCCACAC
Organism: Dendrobates tinctorius; assembly: GCF_039654945.1. Lineage (NCBI taxonomy): Eukaryota > Metazoa > Chordata > Amphibia > Anura > Dendrobatidae > Dendrobates > Dendrobates tinctorius. The sequence continues at coordinate 34,969,090 of NW_027361696.1, read as the reverse complement.
TCCACCAGCGAAGCTCCCTCCTCGCAGTTGAAGTGCACACTCACCGGCGACTGACAGTGACATCGGACGCGGGTGACGTGCGCGCTGCGGCTGACGTCAGCTGCCAGCCTCCAATTGGCTGGCGGCTGTTAACTATTGACATGTGGGCCGGCAGCCCCCTCTGCCCACCGGGCCCCATATGCCAGTCAGGGCAGTAATGCCCTGATGGTGACCCTGGTGTTGGGCATGCCAGGATTAGATGTTTCCCATTCAATGAGGGAGGCCACCTTTGCAAAATAAACTCTTCACTGAATGGTAGTCCAAAAACAGAGAAAAAAGGTGGCACTCACCATCCGATAAAACATTCCTTTATTTAGTCCATGACACGGGTATATCGGGAAAGAAGTGGATACCTCCTGTGGACGACGGTCATTTTGCACTGACTGCGCTTCAATGGGTCCTATGCTAGCAGGAAATGACAAGGCACTCTGATAGAGAGAGTGAATCACAGGTGATTCCAACCATGTAAGTGTGGAAAACCAAGTCATTCTTCCCAGCAAAAGAGAAAAAAAACATAACAGAAAGTGAACCACAAAACATTAAAAACATGTGTGCAAATATACCTTTAAATAAAAACAACCAATTAGTGATGAGCGAACATGCTCGCCACTACTCGTTACTTGCCCAAGTATTGCTATACCTGTGGTACTCGGCGAGCACCAAGCATTTCTGGGATTATTCGGGGGGAGCTCGAGTCTCTGCCCTGCAATTTTGGTGCTCTTTAGAGTGCCAATCAACATGCAGGGATTGGCTGGCACACACTGTAATGCCGCAGCCATCTTTGTTGTGGAATTATAGCAATTGGCTGGCCGCACAGCGTCATCAGGTCTATAAGAGACCTGCCGCTGCCCTGCTAATCACAGTCACGTCCGAAATCAGATAGTTAGGGAGAGCTGCTGCTGAGATAGGGACAGATTTGTGCTTTTATTAGGTAGTCTGGGTATACCATTCTAGAATCCACAAATCCAGCTAAACCAACAGAACTTCTAAGGACTAATTATGGGGTATATAGATTGCAGTGATAGGTAGGCAGGGAGTGTATGTGGGTATATAGATATCATTGCTTAAATCAAAAGGGTCCATTACTGTCTGCCGCATATGCGTGGCTAGCAATACTTTTTTTTTGCACCTCAATCCTGATAATTTTACTCCAAAGCAATCCAGGGCCCTTTTTTTTCTCCATTTGCTTGTTGACACTGCAGACTACAGCCAGATCCTTTTAGTACTACAGCATGAAAATTCAGCAATTTTAAAAGGATTTGCTGTTCCCATGCCTCCAATCTGAGTGCACAGAACATTCTGGCATTTTTTGTGGTACTATAGTATTTTTTTGAGTGGTTTCTATAAATTTTTGACACCATTTTTCTGGCAAAAATTTTTTAGCTGGCAAAAAAAATATTTATGTAACAAATAAATTATTTAGATTGACTAAAAATATTTATCTGGAAAAAAAAATATTTATCTGCACAAAAAATATTTAGCTACAGTTCATAATTTACACTGTGTTTTGTCCGCCACACGCAGCGCATATCATTGCTCTAAATCTTTTACAATTTTAGTACTCCAAAGAATTTTTTTGTAGTGTCATAGCCTACTTATTGACACAATTTTTGTTGCCAAAAAAAAAAATACAGGTCACATATTGAACAGTGTGCTATCTCCGTCAGACGCCCGATCTGTCTGTGGGTTACAAGTTGTGCCATTTCATTTTGGGGTTGAAAATTTAAAACTACAGGCCACATATTGAAGACTGTGGTATCTCAGTCAAATGCCATATTTATCTGTGGCCTACATATTGTGCCATTCCAGGATTACATTCCACTGCATTTGCTGTCTGGACCCTATTTCTATACACTATTTTTGGGGTTGAAAATGTAAAAATATGTGGTGCCCCTGAGGGTCCAGTCACCACAGAGGTACTGCACCTCAGCCAGAGATGTAGCACCCCTCTCTCGGGTAAGGAGGGGGCACTACCCAGGACCCACACACTAGCACTCAACACTAGACTTTAGGCCAGGGAGGAACTAGGTAGAGGGTGTGGGTGGAGGAAGTAGATAAGGATTGAACAGTTAGAGAGAAAGCTGAAAGTTGATAGTGGGGAGTTGTCATGGTAACAGGAGTGACAGTGGGAGGAGGAGTCAGGAGGAGAAGACAGGTTGGTGGAAGGGACTGAAGGAGTGAGGAGCTCGTCCCAGGACTGGATAGTAGAGTGGAGTGAAGAAGGGGTCCTTGGGGCCAGTGAGAGACTGGCCCCAGATTAGTGCATCAAAAAAACCGCCCCAGTGGATTTGAATTGCAGTGTTGGCCATCTTCCTATTGCCGAACACCACGGATGGCGTCATGACTTAATCCTCTATAAACATTCCCATCTTTATTCCCCAAAATCATCTTTGTTTTCATTGCACACCCAGGGCCAAGGACTGGGTCATTGCTGCCGTGACATCCCCTTGCTGCCGTGACATCCCCTGAAGAACTGACTGGCCCAGTACCGAGTACATTCGGCCCTAGTGGGTGCAGCATTTTGGCATCATGAACAGGATCTACCGACCTGGTAAACCGGGTACCGTGCGCCCAGAGACTATGCAGTAGCGAGCGGTGTAGCTTTCCATCATGGGCTGGGTTGCTAAAAGGCGCAAAAAACATGCCCGCCCATTGTGAATACTTCTATGCAGTTAGAACATATCCGTCAGCCAGGAAGATCTGCCTCCTGGACTGGGATGGTGGGAAAAGAAAATGGAAAAGGAACCACCCACCAAAGAGTGAGCGGAAGCAGCGTGTGGAGGAGTGGGCAACAAGGAACCCGGAGCAGATCATGGCGAGTGGTGGCTGGAAAGATCCGGAGCGTGGGGTGGAAGCGGAGAGCTCCCCCAGTCAACGGATTAACACCTGGACCAGCTGCCTGTAGTGGACCCGTAGTTCCTAAGGTCGCAGATTACTCCGGTGTCGTAGTGGAAAGAGGCTCTGCTGGAAAAGGTGTCTGAGCGGTGGGCGGCCTCACTGCCAACATCTTCGACCTCGGAGGAGAAGGAAGAAGAGCTCGGCATTGGAGAGGCAACGGAGGCAGGTACTGTTACCGACCCTGCACCGGTGGCTGATGGGACCCTAGTAGGCCCTGATCAATTTGTGTTACCCGGCGTGACACCTTGCCAGGACTTCACCTCCCTCTGGGCCGCACTGGTTAGCTGTCCAATAAGGATGCTGGCTCTCTGACAGGGGGTACACTTTGAATAAATTATGCAGTCTCACCTTAAAGTCCCTCAGGGTGTGCGAATCCCCTGAGTACTGAGGTAGCTAGGCCTCCCCTGGGATATATCGCATGGATAAAGGTATTACAGTGGCTGCGGCCACACCCACCGCTAGATCCTCTCCTAGATTGGGCATCTCCTTCCCTCCTAGTGAATCTCAGCCAGGCTCTGGGTATCGTTACAGTAGTAAGCGGCTGCTCTGCAGGTAGGATGGATTGAGCTCCCAGAGGTTCCAAGTCAGTGCCTCCTGTTTTCTGCATGCCGTGTGGTGCAGTAATTGCGGCTATTATACAGTTCAATAAAGTTTATGGCACACAGTACCCGGTAACATCGGGCTACGAAATCATGTACGTGATGCCAAAATGACTCGCTTACCAGGGCCATAAGGTACTCTGAACCAGGTCGGACAGTTCTTTGGGGAAGTCATGGGGCCATGACCCGACTCCATGGCCCTGGCTGTACTGTAAAATGGGGAATATGTCGATGGGGTCTAACGTGATGCCACCTGTGGTGTTCGGCAACAGATGGCCGACGCTGCTAAAGGAGACTGCTAGGGCTGATGGTGACACAGCTGGGATGTTCTTCTCCCCATAGATGGAGCGGGGCCCCAGGGTTACCGATTCTGTTTATGTCAAACTTCGTGTACCTTGTGGTACAGGACTCAGGGCGCAAGAGATCACAGGAGGACACAAGGAATATAGTTTTCTTTTCCTTTACTTGATGGTTAATAGTACAGACTGAAGCACTGGTAATAGATCGTGATGAAGAGCCAGGCAGCCTGGAAGCAATTTTGGATGCACCTGGCCAGGTAGGTACGGATCCCTTCCTTCTGCGCTGTCCTCCCTTTTTCCTCACTACCTAACAGCTCACCCTCCTGCTGCTAACAGTCTCTCTGTTTTTCAAAGCAAACTGTTGACCGCATGGCAGGCAGCTCCAGCCTATCACAGATGCTGCTCCATTGTGTCAGCTCCAGGCTCTGGTATGCTGCTGTGCTGCCAGGTATTAGATCTGGCCAGGAGACCTTCAGTCCCCTGCCCTCCGGATTTAGCTGCCGGGACTTCAGTACCCGCGAAACCACAGATTCTGATATCCAGTTCCTACCACTCAGCTCTGGTGTGAGTTTAATCACAGTTCTAGTCCCCAGATTCTGCTAGACTTCTCTCCTACTGACACCTGGTAAGGGGGCCATCCTTGCTTCCAGGTGTGATATTACTCCCTGTGAGGGAGGTAATGCCACTGTGGCAACTGGACTCCTGGGATGCCACATTCCCCCTAGTAGAAACTGAAAGAAAAAGAGCGCAATAGGGTCTTACCCGAGAAAACACAGATATAAGTCAATGGTTTATACTCACCCTCTGCAGGAGATTAACAGGCATAAAGGAACAAGGTCAGCTTGCTGCACATCCAAATGACCACGCCGTGGCCATAAATCTTCAGATTCAAGGAAGGAATTTTTATGGATTAAACGTGCGCTACCAGACCATCACTCCTCACAAGTTGTGTAGTTAATACATTTATTTCCCTACGCGCTTCAAAGTTAAAAACTTCTTCCTCAGGGGATGATATGTACCCTGAGGAAGAAGTTTTTAACTTTGAAACGCGTAGGGAAATAAATGTATTAACTACACAACTTGTGAGGAGTGATGGTCTGGTAGCGCACGTTTAATCCATAAAAATTCCTTCCTTGAATCTGAACATTCCCCCTAGTGAAATTCAATACTGAGGAAATATAAACATATTAACAAGTGAACAATGATAACTATTTACAAGATTTTCAAAAATAATAATTACAAAAAACAAAGCTTAAAAATAGTCCCGGTGATGATTAGTCTATGCATCATTGTCCATTGTTCATTCCTCAGCCAGTGGAAGAGGTGTAGGAAAAGATCAGCACAGTACTCATCGAATTCCCTCCAAATTGCACAAGGGTGAACCAGGCCATAGTCATGCCCGTTTAGACCTTTCCCCAGCTAGCAGTTCCAGAAAGAGATGCAACTCAAGACCAGCCTGAATACCAGTGGGTTCAAGCAGCAGATGCCGGCATCCTGCCGGCGGCATGTTGAATCATACATTATGGAGGGACATCCTGACCATGACCTCTACCCAGGAGACCAAGTCACATACACCTGGCATCAGGGTGAAAGAGGGGTTACGCCCTTAATGTAAAAAATGCATGTGGGAATGCGTGGCACCAAGGTCAGCAGTTGCAAGGCCGGAAATGCTATCAGTGGCCACAGCCCCAGGCAGTACACCGGTCCCCACAGAAGCAACAACAGTGAAGGCACAGGCTAGGTAATGTGTTAGGTCTTGTTGAATTAAAAAGACAATGTGGTCATGGACAATGAATGGTCAGAAATTTTATTGTACATAGATAGCACTTCATGTGCTCCTTATTGGTTTTACAGCAACCTGTCATGGTTTGGACAGTGTTCTTGCCCTGCACTCACAGGGTTAAGTGTACGTGGCCTCTTTCTGGATCTGGGAGGGGTATTTATATTTACTCTTTACCAGGGTTCTCTGTCAGCTATACTGTTGTTCTGATTGTGTGTCTGACCCTCCCTGGTGTGCGTGTGCACTGCATTGCTTGTTTGCTTCCCGTGTATGACCTGGTCTGTCCCCTCACTCTGTACTCCGCCTCTCGTTTTGGTATTATTGTCTTTTCCGGTTCTGACCTCCTGGCTTGGCTATCGTTACTCCATTACAGTTTGTCCCTATTGTACCGCCTATTGCCCGTTCTGGTTTTCTGATCTATTGCTACATCCTGACTATCCATTCTGCCTAACCCTTTGGTACTGTCGTGCTATCTTGTGCTTTGACCCTGGCTTGGTCTGGTTTCTGTCTCTGTCTATGCCCCTTGGTAACATCATCCTGTAGTTACCTTTCTAGGAGTTTTCCTCAGCTCCTAGCTCTCTGGAGTTTAGACCACGCCCTCAGCAGTTACATGCTTCAGGTCCTGTGAGCCTGGAGCATGCATCGTCACCACTGCTGCCCCGTTCCACAGGTATCTTTGTGCACAGTTTTGTACTCAGGATACGCGTACTGGCTCAGTGAGCGGGTGCAGTGCGGTGTTCCTGACATTATAGCTGACCTAAATATTTAAACGAGGTTTACACTTTTTTTCTTGAATCATGGATCCGCTGCATGCTCTCTCTGAGCAAGTGAGTAGCCTCACTCAAATGATGCAAAACCTGTCTGTGGAGCAGCGAACCCTGGCTCAGTTGCAGTAACAGGTTCAGAGGGAGGTTGCTGATGCCATGCAGGGTTCTGTTCCTTCTGGGGCCCGGGGTGAGGGTACCACAGATGTTTCCTTAACTTCCCCTGAAGTACCTGTTAAATTGCCTGACTTTTTCTCTGGGGATAAAAAAACATTTAAGGTTTTTAAGGAGGGGTGCAAACTCTTCTTCTCGCTAAGGCCACGCTCCTCTGGGGATGAGAGTCAGAGGGTTGGGGTCATTATGTATTTGTTAAGGGGTTCCCCTCAGGCTTGGGCTTTTTCCCTTCCCTCTATCTCCCCTGAGAGAATGTCAGTGAATGCATTCTTCGAGGCACTCGGGCACATCTACGATGAACCCGATCGTGTGAGGCTAGCCGAGGATATGGTGATGAGTGTGTGCCAGGGGAAACACTCGGCCGAGTGGTTCTGCTCTGAGTTCAGATGCTGGGCAGCGGAGATCTCCTGGGATGATACTGCCCTCCGGGGTTTGTTCTGTAGAGGCCTGTCCGAACGTTTGAAAGATGCCCTGGGCCCTTCATCCTCCACTGGATTCTTTGGAGGATGCTATGATCCAGGCTGTCCGCATGGACCGTAGGCTGCGGGCGAGAGGGGTCATGCTGCAGGAGACCCCTTTATTCTCCAACCTGAGAGACTCTGCATCTAGTCCCGAGCCCATGGAGGTTGGTGCCACGTCCTTGAAGGAAAAAGAGAGGAGATGCCGTAGAAACAACCAAATGTGCTTTTATTGTGGATCCTCTGGACATTGGAGAAGGAACTGTCCTTCTTGCCCTTCTTCAGTGAAGCCGTCAGGAAAACGACTGAGTCTGGGTAACAATTGAGGAGGTTGCCAGACTCCCAGGTACCTTTTTCCTCGCTTACTAAAATTCTGCTTCCGGTGGAACTAGAACTTGCAGGGGGTCCGGTTGTGACTACCGCACTTGTTGACTGTGGTTCTTCTATTAATCTGATCGATGACAAAGTTGTGACTTTTCATAAGATAAGGACAGTCAGGTTAAAAGATCCTGTTAAAATTGTGGCAATTGATTCTTCTCCTATCACCCGGGAGGGAATTTGTGTCATGACGGATACCTTTTCTCTGAAAGTAGGTTCCACTCACGTGGAAAAATTAAGGTGTTTTGTTCTAAATAATCTGCCGGCTGGACTGGTGCTGGGTACGCCTTGGCTTCAACGCCACAATCCTATTATTGACTGGGTCACGGGGGAGGTCACTGAGTGGGGTTGTATGGCTAACGGTCTATGTTGTAACTTGACAACTCTTGTCACCCCAGTAAAATCTGTGTCAGTGTCGTCTGTTGGTCTGAAAGGTATTCCGGAGTACCTGAAAGATTCTGAAGACGTATTTTCCGAAAGTGAGGCTGAGGCGCTACCACCACATAGGCCCTTTGATTGTGCCATTAATCTAGTCCCTGGAGCCAAGTTACCCAAAGCTCGCCTGTTCAATTTGTCCGGGCCCGAACATCTAGCCATGAAGGAGCACATTACCGAGAGTCTCCGCAAAGGGCATATTAGGCCTTCTGTTTCACCTGTGGCGGCGGGCTTCTTTTTTGATAAGAAAAAAGATGGTGGTTTGCGGCCGTGCCTCAACTTTCAGGAATTAAACAAAATTACTGTGAAAAATACATACCCTCTCCCCCTAATTCCTGATCTATGTAACCAACTCACCGGGGCCAAGATTTTCTCTAAACTGGATTTACGTGGGGCATATAACCTTATAAGAGTCCGGGAAGGGGACGAATGGAAAACAGCATTCTTGATGACTGAAGGGCTGTTTGAAAACTTGGTTATGCCCTTTGGTCTCACCAATGCTCCTGCTGTTTTTCAGAATTTTATTAATGTAATTTTCTCTGGTTTGATTGGTCATTTTGTGGTTATCTATTTGGATGACATTTTGGGGTACTCTGTGGACAGTCTATCTCACTAGCACCATTTGCGGATGGTTCTCATGAGACTGAGGGAGAATCATTTGTATGCCGAGTTGGAAAAATGTTAATTTTTCATGCAAGAATTATCCTTTCTGGGTTTGATTGTGTCAGGGGAGGGATTCCGCATGGATCCTAAGAAGGTCCAGGCTGTTACGGATTGGGTGCAGCCTCATGACTTGAAAGGGTTGCAGTGATTTTTGGGCTTTGCCAACTTCTATAGGAAATTTATTAAGGGCTTCTCGCAGGTGGTAAAGCCTCTAACAGACCTCACTCTCAAGGGAGCTGGTGTAAAAAGTGGTCTGTAGCTGCAAAAAATTATTTCATGACATTAAAAAAATGCTTTTCTTCAGCCCCTGTATTGGTACAACCTGACCCGTCAAGACCTTTTGTCGTGGAGGTTGACGCTTCAGAAGTAGGGGTGGGGGCAGTATTGTCTCAGGGCCCTCCTACCCTTACTAATCTGAGACCTTGCGCCTTATTCTCTAAAAAATTTTCCTCTGCCGAGAGAAATTACGATGTCGGCAATAGAGAGTTATTGGCGGTAAAGTTGGCTTTGGAAGAATGGAGGCATTTCCTGGAGGGGGCCGTTCATCCCATTACAGTCATCACTGATCACAAAAATTTGGCTTATATTGAGTCTGCCAAGAAATTGACCCCCAGACAGGCTCGGTGGGTGCTTTTTTTTTTCTCGATTTCAGTTTACCATCACATTCCGCCCGGGATCTAAAAACATCAAGGCTGATGCCTTATCCCGAAGCTTTGATTCGGTGTCCCCTCCAGAACCTCCCTCCTCCATTCTTCAGCCAGGAGTAGTGGAGGCCAAAATCTCATCTGAGTTACAGAGAGGGATTTTGGAAGCCCAGGCTCGGGCTCCGGGTGGTAAACCCCATGGTAAATTTTTTGTACCAGAACGTTTTCGACTCGGACTTATGCAGGAATTTCACGATTCTATGCTGAGTGCTCATCCTGGGATTGCAGTTACCCGGGGGGCAATTGCGAGGGGTTTCTGATGGCCCTCTATGGTAACAGATATTAAAAAGTTTGTGACTGCATGTGGGGTGTGCGCTCGTTCTAAAAGTTCTCAGGTCCGGCCGGCCGGGGAGTTGGTGCCTTTGCCAATTCCGGATAGACCATGGACACATTTGTCCATGGATTTTATCACAAATCTTCCTCCTTCCAGGGGCAATTCGGTGATATGGGAGGTGGTGGATAGGTTTTCAAAACAAACCCACTTTGTACCTCTTCCCGCATTACAAACTGCTGAAATTCTGGCCCGTTTATTTATTCAGCATATAATTCGGTTGCATGGAGTGCCTATGAATGTGGTGTCAGACAGAGGAGTACAGTTTGTGGCCAGGTTCTGGAGGGCTTTTTGCAAAAAGCTGGGGATTTCGTTGTCCTTCTCCTCTGCCTATCACCCAGAGTCTAATGGACAGACTGAGCGCACGAACCAATCATTGGAGCAGATTCTGAGATGCTTGGCCTCTTCCAGGCAGGAGGACTGGTGTCAGGTATTGCCCATGGCAGAGTTTCCGTTCAACGGTCGTGTGAGCCAATCCACTGGGAAATCTCCCTTTCAGATCAACTATGGGTTTAACCCACATTTTGGAGAGTTTTCCCGCATGGATTCAGGTTGTCCTAGTGCTGAGGATACGACACAGCGTCTTAGAATTCTTTGGAGTGAGGTTCAGAGGAATATTTCCAAGGCCCAGGAAAACTATAAGAGGTTTGCTGACAGGAGTAGGGGGCCAGGTCCAGCATTTGCAGTAGGGGAGAAGGTGTGGCTATCCACCCACAATATCAAGCTTAAGATACCATCTATAAAGCTGGGCCCCAAGTTTTTTGGCCCATGCAAAGTTGTGGAGGTTGTTAACCCAGTAGCCTACTGACTGCAGCTGCCTACCTCCTTTAAAATTTCTGATGTCTTCCACAGGTCCCTGTTAAAGCCTGTGGGGACTGTGAGAGAGGATTCTTCATCCAATGCTCCGCCAGTGCTGGTAGAGGGGCAGCTGGAGTATGAAGTAGGGCGTGTTGTTGACTCCCGGTGGGTGCGCCGGAGACTCCAGTATCTGATACACTGGAAGGGGTACTCTCTGGAGGATCGGTCATGGGTTCCGGCCAGTTCGGTGCATGCCGATCGTCTGGTGCGGGCTTTCCACGCCAGATACCCAGACAAGCCTTGGGGTCCAGTGGCCCCCCGTTAAGAGGGGGGTACTGTCATGGTTTGGACAGTGTTCTTGCCCTGCACTCACAGGGTTAAGTGTACGTGGCCTCTTTCTGGATCTGGGAGGGGTATTTATACTCACTCTTTACCAGGGTTCTCTGTCAGCTATACTGTTGTTCTGATTGTGTGTCTGACCCCCCTGGTGTGCGTGTGCACTGCATTGCTTGTTTGCTTCCCATGTATGACCCTGTCTGTCCCCTCACTTGGTACTCCGTCTCTCATTTTGGTATTATTATCTTTTCCAGTTCTGACCTCCTGGCTTGGCTATCGTTACTCCGTTACAGTTTGTCCCTATTGTACCGTCTATTGCCCGTTCTGGTTTTCTGATCTATTGCTACGTCCTGACTATCCATTCTGCCTAACCCTTTGGTACAGTCGTGCTATCTTGTGCTTTGACCCTGGCTTGGTCTGGTTTCTGTCTCTGTCTATGCCCCTTGGCAACATTGTCCTGTAGTTACCTTTCTAGGAGTTTTCCTCAGCTCCTAGCTCTCTAGAGTTTAGACCACGCCCTCAGCAGTCACATTCTTCAGGTCCTGTAAGCCTGGAGCATGCATCGTCACCACTGCTGCCCCATTCCACAGGTATCTTTGTGCACAGTTTTGTACTCAGGACACGCGTACTGGCTCAGTGAGCAGATGCAGTGCGGTATTTCTGACACAACCTTTTAGAGTGTGAGTGAGACACTCTATAATTTACAGTAAACCACAGAACAAAAACCATCTGGCATGGCCGAAAAGTTGTCCAATGATTTAACTGGTTATGCCCTGTAGCCACGCCCTGGGCCTACATTGGGGGTTTGAGACAAGTTCCCCCATATTGCACTAAGGACCATGAGAAGAACACCTGTAGCACTTGATAGAGAAAGTTGTATTTATACTAAAGCTATATTGCATAAGTCTAGTCAAATTTCTAATAATATTAAAGTTATATTTATATTTTTAATAGTTTTATGCAACGTTCAAGTAAAAGTACCTCCTGTAAAAGGAAGAAGAGTTAACTGTTGACTGTTCTACCTGTTTTAATGCAATACAATTACAGAAAATTGTTGCATGTTTTAACATCTGTTTTACACTGTCCTAGCCCGAGGACTGCTGTGTTTAATGGGAAGGGTCCAGTAGCCACAGAGGTACTGCACCTCAGCCCCAGATGTGTGGTACCCCACTCTCAGGTAAGAAGGGGCACTACCCAGGACTCTCACACTATCACCCAACACTAGACCTCTTTAAGCCAGGGAAGAACTAGGTAGAGGGTGTTGGTGGAGGAAATAGATAAAGGTAGAACAGTTAGAGAGATAGCTGACAGTTGGTAGTGGGGAGTTGTCATGGTAACAGGAGTGACAGTTGGAGGAGGAGTCAGAAGGAGTGAGGAGGAGAATACAGGTTGGTGGAAGTGACTGAAGGAATGATGAGCTCATCCCAGGAATGGAGAGTAGAGTGGAGTGAAGAAGGGGTCCTCTGGGCCAGGGAAATGAAGAATCCACCTTTGGCGCCCGAATCCACTCTGACAGTATTCAGGTGGAGGGACTAGGCTGCAGTGGGGGACCGGCTCCAGACTAGGGGAGAGACTGTAAGTCTCAGCTAACAAACCGGAGGCTGGAGTATCTGTATGTGCGACAGCCAAATCCAGACACATTCGCTGAAAAGGCAGACACATAGGGTCAAGGAGACCAGGAGATCATCGCCTGACAGGATCAGAGGCTGCTGGCTTGGGACACTGTGTGTGAGGTGCAGGACAGGAGAGGCAGGAGCCAGCGCAGGGAGATGAACAGAGACGGAACATAAGAAGGGGGTTCTGGCAAAGTGTACCCGAAAGCTGGCTGGATCACTGACCCGGAGGACACAGCAGCCCAGCTGGGACTTGTAACTTGAAAGACCGTGAGTAAAAGCATGAAGACTGCAGGCCCGTGGTGTCCTCGGATTTACTTACTGCGTCATCTGCCCTGCACTGCGATCATTACCAACATCTATTATTTTATATCTGCCCTGGGGCCTAACTCTACCCGTGTAGAGCTGTAACATCTTTACTGCATCACCAACCGACCCAGTGTATCTGAATTGCAGAGTCGGCCATCTTCCTATTGCTGAACACCACGGGTGGCGTCACGACTTAATCCCCTATAAACTTTATTACCCAAAATCATCTTTATTTTCATTGCACGCCCAGGGTCACGGACCGGGTCATTGCTGCCATGAAATCCCCTGAAGAACTAACTGGCCCCGTACCAAGTACCCTCGGCCCTAGTGGGCGCAGCAAATACAGGCCACATATTAAAGAGTGTGATATCTCAAACACCATATTTATCTGAGGCCTACATATTGTGCCATTCCAGGGCTACATTCCAAAGTATTTGCTGTCTGTGACCCTATTTCTATACACTATTTTGTGGTTCACAATTTAAAAATATAGGCCACATTTTGAAGAGTGTGGTATCTCCATCAAACGCCAGATGTATCTGTGGCCTACAAATTGTGGCATTTCAGGCCTCCATTCTACTGTTTTTGCTGTGTCTTACCCTATTTAGTGACAACACTTTCCTAACCAAATATAAATTTTTACCTACAGTCCACATGTTTTAAAGTGTGGTTTTCCCGCCTACGGATCACATACAAGTTAGCTCCCAATTCAGTCATTTGTAGTGAACGTGGAAAATATTGTAGTCCATTTAAAATGGGTAAGGCGCGAGGCAAGGGACAGGGAAGTGGACGTGATTGTGTATGCAGAGGCCGAGGCCAAGCTCAAATTGTGTCACAACAAACACCCATGTCTTCTCGCACGACCTTCCTGACCAAATTACTAGGGGAGCACTACTGAAACCAAAGCAGTGTGAAATGGTTGTTGGTTGGATGGCAGATAGTGCTTCCAGTCAGTATGCCGCCACCCCCACCACCCTGTCTTCCACACAGTCAAGTCTGAGTACAGTTGTGGCCAAAAGTATTGACACCCCTGCAATTCTGTCAGATAATACTCAGTTTCTTCCTGAAAATGATTGCAAACACAAATTCTTTGGTATTATTATCTTCATTTAATTTGTCTTAAATGAAAAAACACAAAAAGAATTGTCCTAAAGCCAAATTGGATATAATTCCACACCAAACATAAAAAAGAGGGTGGACAAAAGTATTGGCTCTGTTCGAAAAATCATGTCATGCTTCTCTAATTTGTGTAATTAACAGCACCAGTAACTTACCTGTGGCACCTAACAGGTGTTGGCAATAACTAAATCACACTTGCAGCCAGTTGACATGGATTAAAATTGACTCTGTCCTGTGTCCTTGTGTGTACCACATTGAGCATGGAGAAAAGAAAGAAGACCAAAGAACTGTCTGAGGACTTGAGAAACCAAATTGTGAGGAAGCATGAGCAATCTCAAGGCTACAAGTCCATCTCCAAAGACCTGAATGTTCCTGTGTCTACTGTGCGCAGTGTCATCAAGAAGTTTAAAGCCCATGGCACTGTGGCTAACCTCCCTAGATGTGGACGGAAAAGAAAAACTGACAAGAGATTTCAGCGCAAGATTGTGCGGATGTTGGATAAGGAACCTCGACTAACATCCAAACAAGTTCAAGCTGCCCTGCAGTCCGAGGGTACAACAGTGTCAACCCGTACTATCCGTCGGCGTCTGAATGAAAAGGGACTGTATGGTAGGAGACCCAGGAAGACCCCACTTCTTACCCCGAGACATTAAAAAAGTCAGGCTGGAGTTTGCCAAAACTTACCTGAAAAAGCCTAAATCGTTTTGGAAGAATGTTCTCTGGTCAGATGAGACAAAAGTAGAGCTTTTTGGGCAAAGGCATCAACATAAAGTTTACAGGAGAAAAAAGAGGCATTCAAAGAAAAGAACACGGTCCCTACAGTCAAACATGGCGGAGGTTCCCTGATGTTTTGGGGTTGCTTTGCTGCCTCTGGCACTGGACTGCTTGACCGTGTGCATGGTATTATGAAGTCTGAAGACTACCAACAAATTTTGCAGCATAATGTAGGGCCCAGTGTGAGAAAGCTGGGTCTCCCTCAGAGGTCATGGGTCTTCCAGCAGGACAATGACCCAAAACACACTTCAAAAAGCACTAGAAAATGGTTTGAGAGAAAGCACTGGAGACTTCTAAGGTGGCCAGCAATGAGTCCAGACCTGAATCTCATAGAACACCTGTGGAGAGATCTAAAAATGGCAGTTTGGAGAAGGCACCCTTCAAATATCAGGAACCTGGAGCAGTTTGTCAAAGAAGAATGGTCTAAAATTCCAGCAGAGCTTTGTAAGAAACTCATTGATGGTTACCGGAAGCGGTTGGTCGCAGTTATTTTGGCTAAAGGTTGTGCAGCCAAGTATTAGGCTGAGGGTGCCAATACTTTTGTCTGGCCCATTTTTGGAGTTTTGTGTGAAACGATCAATGTTTTGCTTTTTGCTTCATTCTCTTTTGTGTTTTTTAATTTAAGACAAATTAAATGAAGATAATGAAGCCAAAGAATTTGTGATTGCAATCATTTTCAGGAAGAAACTGAGTATTATCTGACAGAATTGCAGGGGTGTCAATACTTTTGGCCACAACTGTAGCTGTGAGTCTGGGCCGCATATTCCTCACCCTGATCCTCCTTCCTCCCACCATGCCAAGTAACCGGAGACAACTTACCGTATATACTCGAGTATAAGCCGACCCGAGTATAAGCCGACCCCCCTAATTTTGCCACAAAAAACTGGGAAAACTTATTGACTCGAGTATAAGTCTAGGGTGGGAAATGCTCCATAGATTATTCCCCCATATACTGCCCCCATTAGAAGCTCCATATTGTTCCCCCATATGCTGCCCCCATTAGAAGCTCCATATTGTTCCCCCATATACTGCCCCCATTAGAAGCTCCATATTGTTCCCCCATATGCTGCCCCCATTAGAAGCTCCATATTGTTCCCCCATATACTGCCCCCATTAGAAGCTCCATATTGTTCCCCCATATACTGCCCCCATTAGAAGCTCCATATTGTTCCCCCATATACTGCCCCCATTAGAAGCTCCATATTGTTCCCCCATATGCTGCCCCCATTAGAAGCTCCATATTGTTCCCCCATATACTGCCCCCATTAGAAGCTCCATATTGTTCCCCCATATACTGCCCCCATTAGAAGCTCCATATTGTTCCCCCATATACTGCCCCCATTAGAAGCTCCATATTGTTCCCCCATATACTGCCCCCATTAGAAGCTCCTTAAGATTATTTCCCCATGTGCTGCCCCCATTAGAAGCTCCTTAAGATTATTTCCCCATGTGCTGCCGCTGCTGCAGCATGTAAAAATAAAAAAAATGACATACTAACCTCTCCTTCGCTGGGTGTCAGATTCTCACCTGTCCTGCGTCCATGGCTGCTCACCGCTATCTGCTACGTCATCAGTCAGTGACGTTCAGACTGCAGGGGGCGCGGCGCGCACTAACCACGTCACCGCGCCCTCTGCTGTCTGAAGTCACTGACCGATGACAGACAGACAGCAGCAAGCAGCCATGGACGCAGGACAGGTGAGTATCGCTATACTTACCCGTCCTGATGCTGTGTCTTGAGCCCCCAGCTTCTCCGCGCTCTCTCTTCCTGCCTTCAGCGGTCACGTGGTGCCACTCATTAAAACTCATGATATGCGCATATTCATGAGTTTTAATGAGCGGCACCACGTGACCGCTGAAGGCAGGAAGAGAGAGCACAGGGAGAAGCTGGGGGCTCAAGAGACAGCGTCAGGACGGGTAAGTGTGACCTGACACCCCCGCCCCCCCTCCCCCTCTGACCCCCCGGTGTATATGACTCGAATATAAGCCGAGAGGGGGACTTTCAGCCCCAAAAAACGGGCTGAAAATCTCGGCTTATATTCGAGTATATACGGTATCCCACACTTGGACACTCCGAAGAGCTGTTGACTTTTCCATTTATAGATTCAGGCCTCTTGCCCGATCCACTTGAAGCGGAGCAAGATGAGATTGCATGTAGCGATGCCCAAATATTCGAGCAGCCACAGTCACATGAAGGCAACGATGGGAACGTGTCACAAGAGGTGGACGATGATGAGACACAATTGCCAGCAAGTCAGGAGGGGGACCAAGGTGTGGAAGTGGAATCCGAGGTGGTGGATGATATAGTAACTGACCCAACCTGGCTGGAGGACATGCAGAATGAGAACAGCAGCACACAGGAGGAGGGAGGCATAGCACCTCAACAAGCAAGAAGAAGCAGTGTGTTGGCCGCAGACAGTAGGTGGGCAACCGTTCTTTGTAACACCAGCACGATGGAAGTTGGCAGTACACCTGCTCGGTCTTCCCGAGTCTGATTGTTTTTTAAAGACTCTGCCATTAACCCCAAACAGGAAATTTTCACCACCTGCCATGCCCGCATCAGCAGGGGTAGCAAAACTACCAGCCTGACCACCACCAGCATGATCAGGCACATGGCAGCAAAGCACCCGAGTTTGTGGGCTGAACTACAGGCTCCAGGAGCAGTGTCTGTGGGTGAAAACACTGCTTCTTCCACTATTGTGCATGCAAGCCAATCCCCGGTCCACGGTGTATGCAAAGATGCCTCCTGCCCTGCACCTGACGTTGCCCACACTCAGCTACCACCATCATCCAGCACATCCACATCCTTATCCCAGCGCAGCCTTCAGGTGTTCATACCCCAGTCAGTGGAACGCAATCGGAAATATGCAGCCAACGCCCCACAGGCCACAGTACTAAATTCACACAATTCTTGTCTGCTTGCAGTTGAAATGTTGCCTTTTAGGTTTGTGGAGACGGAAGCTTTCCACAACCTGATGGCGTCTGCTGTCCCAAGGTACTCAGTCCCCAGCCGCCACTATTTCTCCTGATGTGCTGTCCCTGCATTACACAAGCACATGTTCCTCAACATTTGCAATGCCCTGAACAATGCTGTTACTAGGAAAGTCCACCTAACCACGGACACATGGACAAGCGCTTTTGGGCAGGGACGCTGCATCTCGCTGACGGCACACAAGGTTAACATAATGGAAGCCGGGAACCAGACGGACCTTGGAATAGAACACATCCTCCTGACACCGAGGATTGCCAGCCCTACGCCAATCATGGTTGCCCCCACAGTCTACAGCTCCTGCACCTCATTCTCTTCAGCCTCCATCTCTGAAATGATCATAGCAGTCACAAGGTGGAAGCATTGCATCACTGCCTCAGCCAAGCGTCAATAGGCTGTACTGAAGCTAATATGTGTAGGTGACAAACCGCACAATGCTGAAGAGTTGTGGACAGCTCTGAAAGAGCAGGCAGATGTGTGGCTGACACTGCTGAACCTACAGCCAGGTTTGGTCGTGTGTGACAATGGCCGGAACCTGGTGGCGGATCTGAGGTGAGGCGAGCTTGCACACATACCGTGCCTGGCCCATGTGCTTAACCTCGTTATTCAATGGTTTTTCAAAAGCTACCCAGAGCTGCCAGATATGCTAGTGAAAGTACGCCGCCTGTGCGCCCATTTTTAAAAGTCAGCTCCAGCTTCTGCCGCCCTTGCCGTGCTTCAGCAGCATTTGCAGCTTCCGGCTCAACAACTGGTGTATGATGTCCCCACGCATTCGAACTCTTCACTGCATACGTTGGAAAGGATTTGTGAGCAGAAGAGGGCAGTTGTAGACTACCAGCATCAACAAGGCCGTCGTCGTTATTCAGGTCAGATTCCACACATAAGACCTCAGGAGTGGACATGGATGACATATGTACCATCCTGCAAAACTTTGAGGAATCCAGCAAATGGAGCAAGGAAGCATACAGGGTAATTACACACAGCCCAGCCTCATGTTATCCCAACGTGGATTGGTTGACAATGAGGAAGAGGAGGAGGAGGAGGAAGAACAGGAGCTACTTTCATGCACTATAGACGGTACTACAAGCACAACTGTCATACAGGCCATTAACACTCAGAAACTTATGAAGAACTTACAGTCATCATTGGCCCTTATCGCCTCCCTCTCATGTCCTGATTCTGCACTGAAGCATTACAATGAAACACTGGATGAATTTGCACTTCCTATACATAGAACAACTAGAGACAGACAGCGACAACCCTGGCACACCCCGCAAACACGTTTCCTGCAGCGGTGCTCCAGGTGTGCCGAACGTCTGTGGAGAAAATCCAGTCTACACGAAGATTTCATCCATTATAATTTTATCCTTAGAACATACAACACTGCCCTTCACCTCTCCAAACAAACCTATTTCAACACCTTCATCACCTCACAGTCCAATAGCCCTAAACGTCTCTTTGACACTTTTCATTCCCTGCTCAACCCAAGAGTGTAGGCCCCAACCACAGAGCTTCGAGCTGACGATCTGGCCAATTACTTCAAAGAAAAGATTGAGATATCCGACAGGAAATTATCTCCCAATCACCTCATAACATGCACTGTCCTCCCAACCACACTGCATCTAGCTCACTCCCTGATTTTGAACCAGTCACAGAAGAAGAAGTAAGCAGGCTCCTTGCATCTTCTCGCCCAACCACTTTCACCAGTGACCCATTTCTGTCACATCTCCTCCAGTCCCTTTCCCCTGCTGTCACCACTCACCTAACTACAATATTTAACCTCTCTTCTGGTATCTTTCCCTCCTCATTTAAGCATGCAATCATTCATCCATGTTATGAATGAGTCACCATAGGAGGCAAAAACAGAAATACAAGCTAAGTCCAGAAAACCAGAGAAGTTGGCAACTATCAGATTGCAGACCCCTGAACCTATCAACACAACTAGCAGTAGCCGTGGGGGGGTTCCTACGATGCCCTAGACCCCTCGATCACAGCCTGAGAATTAAATAGGCCTAAAGAAAGAAAGGGGAAATCTAAACTGCCCCAGGGCAGACCCCAAAGCAATAGGCAGCCCCCAACATATAATGACGGTGAAGCAAGATGAAAACACTAACACAGACAGAAAGATAGACTGAGCAAAGACTGGGCCCAAAACTACCGAGATAGGAAAGGACAGGAAGGCTGCTGTCTGCAATCTGCCAAAACCCTATCAAAGACATAAGCCAACAAGCTGATTTGAAAAAGGCCCTGAAGCAGCTAGGCTTCAAAAACTAAATCAGCACTCAGATATTTTCAGAAGACAGAGCTAAAGGAATTCAGCACACCCAGCAGGGAATGGCAGAAATCCAGAAAAAGCAAAACAAAGTCAAAGCAACAATGCAAAAGGCCGAGCAGCAAACTTAGCTTTAGAGGAGCAGGAATTCAGACTGGTCTCCAAGGATCCCACAGAGAAATCACCCGCAGGGCAGAAGGGCGTCGGCAGCCTTATATCCAGTCAGTGACTCCACTCAGCCAGACATCATCATCAGCCTCAGGTGTTTGATAATCAGGCTCACTACCTTTCTTTACCAGAAGAGGAAGTTCCTCGGGCCTCAGTAATGAAGGGGAAAATGAACTCACAACAGTACCTCCCCCTTGAGGAGGGGTCACCGAACCCTCAACTACTCCACCAGGGCGATCAGGGTGAGACCGATGAAAGGCACGCACCAATCTTTTGGCATGAATATCAGAGGCAGAGACCCAGGAATTATCCTCCTGACCATAACCCTTCCACTTAACCAAATACTGGAGTCTCCGTCTAGCCAGACGGGAATCCAGTATTTTCTCTACCTCATATTCCATGTTACCTTCAACCAATACAGGGTCTGGAGGTGCCACCCCCAGAACAACAGGTTCAACAAACCTCTTCAACAAAGATTTATGGAACACATTATGGATTTTAAATGTAACAGGAAGAGCCAAACGAAAAGAGACCGGATTAATAATCTCCACAATCTTGTAAGGTCCAATAAATCTAGGCTTAAACTTAGGAGAAGCCACCTTCATAGCAATATTTTTTGATGATAACCACACCATATCACCAACCTTAAACTGGGGACCAATGGTCCTATGTCGGTTGGAAAACCGCTGGGCCTTTTCCTGGGAGAGAGATAACTTATCCACCACTTGGTCCCAGATCTGGTGCATTCTCTCCACCACAGTGTCAACACCTGGGCAGGCAGAGGGCTCCACCTGCCCTGAAGAAAATCAAGGATGAAACCCAAAGTTACAAAAAAAAGGTGACATCAAAGTGGCAGAACTAGCTCTATTATTTAAAGCAAATTCGGCCAAGGGCAAAAATGAAACCCAATCATCCTGATCAGCAGAAATAAAACATCGCAAATATGACTCCAAGGTCTGGTTTGTTCTCTCTGTCTGCCCATTGGTCTGAGGGTGAAAAGCAGAGGAGAAGGACAACTGAATTCCCAGCCTGGAACAGAAAGTTCTCCAAAATCTAGACACAAACTGGACTCCTCTGTCAGATACAATGTTCTCAGGAATCCCGTGCAAACGAACCACCTGTTGTAAAAACAGGGGCACCAACTCAGAGAAAGACAGCAACTTAGGGAGTGGTACAAGATGAACCATCTTAGAGAACCTATCACAAATCACCCAAATAACAGTCATTCTTTGAGAGACAGGCATATCAGAGATGAAATCCATTGAAATATGGGTCCATGGTCTCTTGGGGACAGGCAAAGGCATCAACAACCCACTAGAGCGAGAACACGATTTAGACCGGGAGCACGTCCCACAGGACTGCACAAAATTCCTGACATCACGAGACAAGGAGGGCCACCGAAAAAAACGACTCACCAGATCTCTAGTACCAAAAATACCTGGATGACCAGCCAAAGCAGAGAAATGAACTTCAGACATCACTCTCTTCTTCCACTGGTCAGGAACATACAACTTTCCACTGGGACAATGCTCAGGTTTGTCCTCCTGGAACTCTTCCAGAGCACGTCTCAAATCGGGCGAGATGGCAGAAAGAACTACCCCTTCGCCTAAGATGGTAGCAGGCTTGGTCACCACAGGAGAATCAGCAAAGAAGCTCCTAGAGAGGGCGTCTGCCTTGACATTCTTAGTTCCAGGAAGAAAAGAAACCACAAAATCAAAACGTGTAAAAAACAAGGCCCATCTAGCCTGTCTAGGGTTCAAGCGCTTAGCCGACTCTAGGTAAATCAAATTCTTGTGGTCAGTGAGGACCACGACTTGATGCTTAGCTCCCTCCAACCAATATCTCCACTCCTCAAATGCCCATTTCATGGCCAACAGTTCCCTATTCCCCACATCATAGTTATGTTCAGATGGAGAGAACTTTCGGGAAAAGAAAGCACAGGGATTAATTTTAGATGTTACAGGATCCTTTTGGGACAAAACAGCTCCTGCACCAATCTCAGAAGCATCCACCTCTACCTGGAATGGAAGTGAGACATCAGGTTGCCGCAAAACCGGGGCGGAGGTGAATCTTCGCTTCAGCTCCTGAAAGGAAGAAACAGCCTCCGGAGACCAATTTAACACATCAGTACCCTTCTTAGTCAAATCAATGGCTTGGCAATACTAGAAAATTTTGCTATAAATTTCCGATAAAAATTAGCAAAACCCAAAAACTTCTGGAGGGCCTTCAAAGAAGTGGGCTGAACCCAATCGTAAGTGGCCTGTACCTTGGCCGGGTCCATTTCAATAGTTGACGGGGACAAAATAAATCCCAAAAAAGAAATCCTCTGTACTCCAAAAAGGCATTTAGATCCTTTGACATACAGGGAATTCTCCCTCAAGATCCGGAACACAGTCCGAATATGTTCCACATGAGAATCCCAATCCTTGGAGAAGATCAAAATATCATCCAGATAGATAATCAAAAATTTATCGACAAAATCTCAGAAAATATCGTTCATGAAGCACTGGAAGACAGAAGGGGCATTAGTGAGCCCAAAAGGCATCACCACGTAATCAAAATGTCCCTCCGGAGTATTAAACACCGTCTTCCATTCATCTCCATGCTTAATGCGAATAAGATTATACGCCCCCCTGAGGTCAAGCTTGGTAAACCAGCAAGCACCTTTAACTCTGGAGAATAGATCAGAAATCAGGGGTAACGGATACTGATATTTAACAGTAATTTTGTTGAGGGCACGATAATCAATACAAGGTCTTAATGATCCATCCTTTTTGGCTACAAAAAAACCCCGGCACCTAAGGGTGAAGAGGATGGTCTAATATGACCCTTCTCCAACGCCTCCTTAATATAGGATCGCATAGCCTCGTGCTCGGGTACAGATAAATTGAAGAGCCGACCCTTGGGAAATTTACACCCCGGGCTCAGTTCAATTGCACAGTCATAACTCCTATGAGGAGGCAGAGACGCAGACTAATTCTCACTAAATACATCATAAAAGTCCGCTAAATAATCAGGAACATCATGCGACTGAGGAGAGGTGGAAAACACCGGAGCCTCACTAAAGGCACACCGACAACCCCAACTCACCACAGACACAGATTTCCAATCCAAAACTGGATTATGAATTTGTAACCAGGGAAACCCCAGAACAATAGTATCATGCAGATTATGCAACACCAAAAACCTGCAATTTTCTTGATGGTCTGGGGCGACCCGCATTACCACCTGGGTCCAAAACTGAGGTTTATTTTTAGCCAAAGGAGTAGCATCAATCCCCCTCAAAGGGATAGGTGTCTGCAGAGGTGTCATTGGAAATCCACAACGTTTGGCAAAATCCAAGTCCATTAGGTTTAGGGCTGCTCCCGAATCCACAAAAGCCTTGGCGGAAAATGTGGACAGGGAGCAGATCAGAGTAATAGCCAGAAGAAACTTAGGTTGAACACCCCCAACAGAAAACGTGTGTGCAAAGCGTTTCTCTCGTTTAGGACAGACAGAAATAATATGCGAGGCATCTCCACAGAAAAAACACAACTTATTACGCCTTCTGAACTCCTGACGCTGCTCTCTGGAAAAAACTCTATCACATTGCATAGGTTCAGACATTTGTTCAACAGGTGGCAACACCTCTCGTGCAGCTTTGCGTTCGCGCAAACGCCGATCAACCTGAATGGCTAATGACATAGAATCGTCAAGACCAGAGGGAACAGGAAATCCCACCATAGTATCTTTTACGGCTTCTGACAACCCCTTCCGAAAGAGAGCAGCCAAGGCATTATCATTCCAGGTAGTAAGTACTGCCCACTTTCGGAATTTTTGACAGTACAATTCTGCAGAATCACGACCCTGGTTCAATGCCAGCAGGGTCTTTTCAGCCTGATCAATGGCATTAGGTTCGTCATACAACAACCCCAAGGCCTGAAAAAATGCGTTCACATTAGTCAGAATAGGATCATCTGGTTTCCAAGAAAACGCCCAATCCTGGGGATCGCCATGCAGCAAAGAGATGACAATTTTAACCTGCTGCGCGGAGCTCCCTGATGAGTTAGGCTTCAAGGCAAAAAATAATTTACAATTATTTTTGAAATTCAAAAATTTAGACCGATCCCCAAAAAATACATCAGGTGTAGGAATCTTTGGTTCAGCAGCATGTGAATGAGCAAGGTACGCGGAAATTCCCCACACTTCCGCAGCGAGCTGCTCCACACGATCAGACAATTGCTTTATCTCCATTGAGAGAAAAAAAAATTCCCCCTACGGCCTCAGAGATATAGAGGAAAAAATATACACGCTTTTTTTTTTTTTTTTTACAATTCTTTCCTGCTATTGAGTACCCTAGGATCTGCGGTATGGCGGGTAATTCTGTTATGAATGAGTCACCGTAGGAGGCAAAAACAGAAATACAAGCTAAGTCCAGAAAACCAGAGAAGTTGGCAACTATCAGATTGCAGAACCCTGAACCTATCAACAGAACTAGCAGTAGCCGTGGGGGGTTCCTACGATGCCCTAGACCCCTCGATCACAGCCTGATAATTAAATAGGCCTAAAGAAAGAAAGGGGAAATCTAAACTGCCCCAGGGCAGACCCCAAAGCAATAGGCAGTCCCCAACATATAATGACGGTGAAGCAAGATGAAAACACTAACACAGACAGAAAGATAGACTGAGCAAAGACTGAGCCCAAAACTACCTAGATAGGAAAGGACAGGAAGGCTGCTGTCTGCAATCTGCCAAAACCCTATCAAAGACATAAGCCAACAAGCTGATATGAAAAAGGCCCTGAAGCAGCTAGGCTTCAAAAACTAAATCAGCACTCAGATATTTTCAGAAGACAGAGCTAAAGGAATTCAGCACACCCAGCAGGGAATGGCAGAAATCCAGAAAAACAAAGCAAAACAAAGTCAAAGCACCAATGCAAAAGGCCGAGCAGCAAACTTAGCTTTAGAGGAGCAGGAATTCAGACTGGTCTCCAAGGATCCCACAGAGAAATCACCCGCAGGGCAGAAGGGCGTCGGCAGCCTTATATCCAGTCAGTAAGTCCACTCAGCCAGTCATCATCATCAGCCTCAGGTGTTTGATAATCAGGCTCACTACCTTTCTTTACCAGAAGAGGGAGTTCCTCGGGCTTCAGTAATGAAGGGGAAAATGAACTCACAACAAATCCACTACCTAAAAAACATCCCTCGACCAAAACTGTGCCGCTAACTATAGACCTGTCTCTAATCTTCCTTTTATCTCTAAACTCCTGGAACGTCTGGCCACTTCTGTCTGATCCGTTATCTCTCTATAACTCTCTTCTCGACCCTCTCCAATCTGGTTTCCGCTCTTTACACTCTACTGAAATTGCCCTTACAAAAATTTCTAATGATGTACTAACTGCTAAATCTAATGGTCACTATTCCATGCTAATTCTCTTGGATCTCTCTGCAGCATTCAATACGGTGGATAATCAGCTCCTCTTCACTATGCTCCACTCCATCGGCATCAAGGACACTGTTCTCTCCTGGTTTTCCTCCTATCTCTCTGACCGCTTCTTTACTGTATATTTTGCTGGCTCCTCCTCCCCTTTTTGGAAATGCATTGAGCAGCAGGGTGGTGTGCTGGTAAAAGGGAAAAAAAATCTTTTAAATGTGCCTGAGCGAGTGTGAACGAGCTGAGTGAGACCTGAGCATAAGTGCGAACTGTGGTAAGTGTGTGACTTGTGATTCAGTGACTTTAGATTCAGGGAGTTTCCAAGCAAGGTGTTACTGAATTGCTGTTATATTTTATTAATACTTTTTATTTATTTTTGCTTATCTTTTTGTCTGGTGCAATCCCCATTAGGATGTGCTCCACTATTGCCAATGCCATCCAGTGCACGTCTTGCCGCATGTATGAAATCCTTGAACAGCCGGTCGAGGGTGCATACTGCTGTGCGAGATGTGAGCACATTGTGCATTTGGAAGCCCAGATACTGGATCTAAATGTGCAGGTGGCAACACTGAGATCCATAGACAATATGGAAAGGAGTCTTCTGCTCACT
Source organism: Dendrobates tinctorius (assembly GCF_039654945.1). Classification (NCBI taxonomy): domain Eukaryota; kingdom Metazoa; phylum Chordata; class Amphibia; order Anura; family Dendrobatidae; genus Dendrobates; species Dendrobates tinctorius. Next base: position 34,943,172 of record NW_027361696.1, on the reverse strand, counting down.
GCGCAGACACTCAATGGGATAGATGAGGTGGGATGCTAGGTTGGAGTTGCAGGACAATGAAGCAGCGAGCTGGGTGACAGTTAGAAGGGAGGGTAGAGGGAAGAGCACCAGGGAGGCTAGTCCTGATCTGGCACACCCCAATAAGTTTGCTAAGTTGGCAGATGAGGGGAGTGTAAGTGCAGGAGTAGCACTGCTGCAGCAAGGCATGTCCTCTGAAAGCCGGAGGAGCGTCTGCTCCAGTAAGGGGGGAAATAGGAGAGCAGGGCACGCCAGACAGGTTCTGGTAGTGGGAGACTCAATTATTAGGGTAACAGATAGGGCAATCTCTCACAAAGACAGGGATCGTCGAACGGTGTGCTGCCTACCTGGCGCACAAGTCCGACACATCGCTGATCGGGATGACAGATTACTGGGAGGGGCTGGTGAGGATCCAGCGGTCATGGTGCACATTGGTACAATTGGTACAAGTGACAAAGTTAGAGGTAGGTGGAAGGTCCTTAAAGATGATTTCAGGGAATTAGGCTGTAAGCTTAAAGCAAGGACCTCCAAGGTGGTATTTTCAGAAATACTTCCTGTACCACGTGCCACGCCAGAGAGGCAACGGGAGATTAGGGAGGTTAATAAGTGGCTCAGGAATTGGTGTAGGAAGGAGTGATTTGGGTTCCTGCAGAACTGGGCAGACTTCTCAGTTGGCTACAGGTTCTACGCTAGGGACGGACTGCACCTCAATGGGGAGGGTGCAGCTGTGCTGGGGGAGAAAATGGCTAGAAGGTTGGAGGAGTGTTTAAACTAGGGATGGGGGAGGGTATTCCTTTTATAGGAGGGGAAGACAGTGCAGATAGAGACCTGGGCACAAATAATGAGATGGGGGTGGGGTTAGAACAGTTAATAATTTAAGAAAGAATAGAGGTACAAAGAGATACATAAAGGGCATGTATACTAATAAAGAGAGAAGAGCCAGCACTGCCAGTGGTCAGAACGCATAACGTGAGGTGCATATGCACATATCTTACTGCATTCAAAATGAGACATTTAGCAAAATATTGATCAATATATTGAGCCACCCCGCCACGCCAAGGCAATCTCATAAGGGGGGTCCTACTCTACATTTTTATTTATTCACTGTGCCATTGCGGCCTCCTAAATGTTTTAAAAGCAAGACCATATCAAATGCAATCCAATTTATGCGTTCTAACCTTAAGCAGTGCTGGCTTCCCCCTCTATTTTCTTGTTGTTGGTTTGTGGCTCACCACCACTGCTGCCGTGCACGCTTGGTTATGTCCGCCATAATTTTTCTGTGTTCATTGTGATGGATTAGGCTGCTGTGCACACACATGGCAGCCCCACCCTGCCCCAAGCTTTATTTAATTGTGCACCTGTGTCTGGACCAACATCGCCCTTCATCTATGTTTGCTGGTCAGGCAATGTGTGGAGGCCATTCCTGATATGTCTGTGTTCAGACCTGGTTGGCCATCATCTGCACTTGCTTCATCTGGCTTCATGGGAGCGATCCAGAAATGTTCAGGTACAGATTGCACTTGATGTGGTCATGCTCTAAATGTATTTAGGAGGCCGTAATGGCACAGCATTTATTAAAAATATATAGAGTAGGACCCCCCCATATGAGATTGCCTTGGCGTGGCGGGGTGGCTCAATTGAATTGATCAATTTTTTTGCTAAATATCTCATTTTTGAATACAGCTAGACATTATGTGCATATGCACTCCAATTTATGCGTTCTAACCTTAAGCAGTGCTGGCTTCCCCCTCTATTTTCATGTATACTAATGCCAGAAGCCTCGCCAACAAGATGGAGGAATTGGAGTTAATGTTGTTGGAACATAATTATGACATGGTGGGGATATCTGAGACATGGCTAGACGAGAGCCATGACTGGGCGGTTAATTTACAGGGCTATAGTCTGTTCAGAAATGACCGAACAAATAAGCGAGGGGGAGGCGTGTGTTTATATGTAAAATCATCCTTAACCCCTTAGCGACAGAGCCAGTTTGCAGCTTAATGACCAGGCCAATTTTTACAATTCTGACCACTGTCCCTTTATGAGGTTATAACTCTGGAACGCTTTAATGGATCCCGCTGATTCTAAGACTGTTTTTTCGTGACATATTGTACTTCATGTTAGTGGTAAAATTTCTTCGATAAGTCTTGTGTTTATTTTTGAAAAAAACGGAAATATGGCGAAAATTTTGAAAATTTTGCAATTTTAAAACTTTAAATTTTTATGCCCTCAAATCAGAGAGATGTGTCACACAAATTTCTTAACAAATAACATTTCCCACTTGTCTACTTTACATCAGCACAATTTTGGAAGCAAAATTTTTTTTTCTAAGGAAGTTATAAGGGTTAAAAGTTGACCAGCGATTTCTCATTTTTACAACAAAATTTACAAAACCATTTTTTTTAGGGACCACATCATATTTAAAGTCATTTTGAGGGGTGTACATGACAGAAAATACCCAAAAGTGGCAACATTCTAAATACTAGACCCCTCAAGGTGCTCAAAACCACATTCAAGAAGTTTATTAACCCTTTAAGTGCTTCACAGGAACTAAAGCAATGTGGAAGGAAAAAATTAACATTTAACTTTTTTTTGCAAAAAATTTACTTCAGAACCAATTTTTTTTATTTTCACAAGTGTTAAAAGAGAAAATCAACCACAAAATTTGTTGTACAATTTCTCCTGAATACGCCGATACCCCATATGTGGGGGTAAACCACTTTTTCAGCACACGGCAGAGCTCGCAAGGGATGGAGCGCCGTTTGACTTTTTCAACGCAGAATTGGCTGGAATTGAGATCGGATGCCATGTTGCGTTCGGAGAGCTCTTAATGTGCCTAAACAGTGGAAACCTCCAACAAGTGACCCCATTTTGGAAACTAGACCCATTAAGGAACTTATCTAGATGTGTGGTGAGCACTTTGAACCCCCAAGGGCTTCACAGAAGTTTATAACGTAGAGCCGTGAAAATAAGAAATCAATTTTTTTCCACAAAAATGATCTTTTCGCCCCCAAATTTTTATTTTTTACAAGGGTAACAGGAGAAATCATACCCGCACAGTTGTTATGCGATTTGTCCTGAGTACGCCGATACCCCATATGTGGGGGGTAACCACTGTTTGGGCGCATGGGAGAGCTCGGAAGGGAAGGAGTGCCATTTTGGAATGCAGACTTTGATGGAATGGTCTGCGGGCATCATGTTGCGCTTGCAGAGCCCCTGATGGGCCTAAACAGTGGAAACCCCACACAAGTGACCCCATTTTGGAAACTAGACCCATTAAGGAACTTATCTAGATGTGTGGTGAGCACTTTGAACCTTCAAGTGCTTCACAGAAGTTTATAACGTAGAACCGTGAAAATAAAAATCCATTTTTTTCCACAAAAATGATCTTTTCGCCCCCAAATTTTTATTTTTACAAGGGTAACAGGAGAAATCATACCCGCACAGTTGTTATGCGATTTGTCCTGAGTACGTCGATACCCCATATGTGGGGGGAACCACTGTTTGGGCGCATGGGAGAGCTCGGAAGGGAAGGAGTGCCATTTTGGAATGCAGACTTTGATGGAATGGTCTGCGGGCATCATGTTGCGCTTGCAGAGCCCCTGATGGGCCTAAACAGTGGAAACCCCCCACAAGTGACCCCATTTTGGAAATTAGACCCCCTACGGAACTTATCTAGATGTGTGGTGAGCACTTTGAACCCCCAAGCGCTTCACAAAAGTTTATAAACGCAGAGCCGTGAAAATAAAAAGTCTTTTTTTATTTCCACAAAAGTGATTTTTTTTTAGACCCCAATTTTTAGACCCCCAAAGTTGGCAAATAGTGGAAACCCCTCAATTCTTGCTCCAACCCTAACCCCAACACACCCCTAACCCTAATCCCAACCCTAACCCTAATCCCAACCCTAATCCCTAATCCTAATTCTAACCCTAATTCTAGTTCGCCCTAACCGTAATTCTAACCCTAGTCGTGACCCGAGCCCTAACCCTAGCCCAACCCTAGCCCTAGCACAACCCTAACCCTAACCCTAGCCTAACCCTAGCCCTAACCCTAGCCCAACCCTAACCCTAGCCCAACCCTAACCCTAACCCTAGCCCTAACCCTACCATAACCCTAGCCCTAACCCTACCCTAACCCTAGCCCTAACCCTATCCCTACCCTAACCCTAACCCTAACCCTAACCCTAACCCTAGCCCAACCCTAACCTAACCCTAATGGAAAACTGAAAAAAAAATATTTTCTTTATTTCATTATATTGGCCTATATAAGGGAGTGATAAACGGGGGGGTTATGTACTATTTTTTTTATTTTGATCACTATGATCGTTTATCATAGTGATCAAAATAATGAATGGAATCTGCCAGCCGGAGCCGGCAGATTCCCGGCGGGCGCACTGCGCATGCGCCTGCCATTTTCAAGATGGCGGCGCCCATCGGAGGATGCCGGCGGGACGTGGGACCACCGGGAGGGGACGGAGGGCCACGGAGAGGTACCGGGGGGATCGGGGACCCTATTTAAATTAAATGTAGAATCACGGCTTTTTTTTTTTTGCGGTCGCCGTTATAGGGTTAATAACGGCGATCGCAAAAGCGGGGGTCGGTAAAAACCGACCGATTCATGTTCTCTGGGGTCTCGGCTACCCCTGGCAGCCGAGAACCTGGAGAAAATCCGACACTGGGGGGCGCTATTCACTTAAATCACAGCGCCGTGAATTAACGGCGCTGTGGTTTTAGTACCCTTAATTACCGCCATTAAAAGGCGTATCGGCGGTCGTTAAGGGGTTGAAACCCATCCTTCGTGATAATATATATGAATCTAATGAAAATGAGGGGCCCTGTGGGTAGAGATAAGGGGAGGGGGAAAAATAATAAATTACTGATAGGGGTTTGGTTATAAGTCTCCAAAAATAATGGAAGCAACACAGAATATCCTCATAAAACAAATAGATGAAGCTGCGACTCAAGGAGAAGTCATTATTATGGGGGACTTCAACTACCCTGAAATACATTGGGGAACCGAAACCTGCAGTTCCAGCAAAGGTAATAGGTTTTTGACAACTATGAGAGACAATTATCTTTCACAACTGGTTCAGGATCCAACAAGAGGGGGGGCACTGCTAGACCTAATATTAACCAACAGTCCAGACCGCATATCAAATGTAAGGGTTGGGGGTCACTTGGGTAATAGTGATCACAAATTAATAAGTTTTCATGTATCCTTTAATAAGATGTGTAGTAGAGGGGTTACAAGGACACTAAACTTCAGGAAAGCAAATTTCCAACGGATGAGAGATGATCTTGGTGCAATTAACTGGGACGATATCCTGAGACATAAAAATACACAAAGTAAATGGGAGATGTTTATTAGCATCCTGAATAGGACCTGTGCACAATATATACCATATGGGAATAAACATGCTAGAAATAGGAGGAAACCACTATGGCTAAATAGAGCTGTAAGGGTTGCAATAAGAGATAAAAAGAAAGCATTTAGAGAATTAAAGCAAGTAGGTAGTGATGAGGCATTAAATAAATACAGAAAATTAAATAAATTCTGTAAAAACCAAATCAAGACAGCAAAGATTGAGACAGAGAGACTCATTGCCAGAGAAAGTAAAAATAATCCCAAAATATTCTTTAACTACATAAATAGTAAGAAGCTAAAAAATGATAATGTTGGCCCCCTTAAAAATAGTATGGGTGAAATGGTGGGGGAGGATGAGGAAAAAGCCAATATGCTAAATGACTTTTTTTCAACAGTATTTACATAAGAAAATCCCATGACATAACATGATCAGGGATAAAAATTCTCCATTAAAAGTCACCTGCTTAACCCAGCAGGAAGTACGCGGCATCTAAAAATCACTAAAATTGACAAATCCCCGGGCTCGGATGGGATACACCCCTGAGTACTGCAGGAATCAAGCACAGTCATAGATAGACCATTATTTTTAATCTTTAAAGATTCCATAATAACAGGGTCTGTACCACAGGACTGGAGTATAGCAAATGTGGTGCCAATATTCAAAAAGGGGACAAAAACTGAACTTGGAAATTATAGGCCAGTAAGTTTAACCTCAACTGTGGGTAAAATCCTGGAGGGTTTTCTAAGAGATACTATACTGGAGTATCTGGAAAAGAATAACCTTATGACCCAATATCAACATGGGTTTACAAGGGACCGTTCCTGTCGGACTAATCTGATAAGCTTTTATGAAGAGGTAAGTTCAGGACTGGACCAAGGGAATGCAGTGGACGTGGTGTACATGGACTTTTCAAATGCTTTTGATATGATGCCACACAAAAGGTTGATACATAAAATGAGAACAATCGGGATAGGGGAAAATATGTGTAGGTGGGTTTAGAGCTGGCTCAGGGATAGGAAACAAAGGGTGGTTATTAGTGGAGCACACTCGGACTGGGTCACGGTTAGCAGTGGGGTACCACAGGGGTCAGTTTTGGGCCCACTTCTCTTTAAGATTTTTATTAATGACCTTGTAGGGGGCATAGAGACTAGAATTTCAATATTTGCAGATGACACTAAACTCTGCAGGGTAATCAATACAGAGGAGGACAATTTTATATTACAGGAGGATTTATGTAAACTAGAAGCTTGGGCTGATAAATGGCAAATGAGCTTTAATGGGGATAAACGTAAGGTCATGCACTTGGGTAGAACGAACAAGATGTATAATTATGTGCTTAATTGTAAAACACTGGGCAAAACTGTCACTGAAAAAGACCTGGGTGTATGGGTGGATGAGAAACTCACATTTAGTGGCCAGTGTCATGCAGCTGCTGCAAAGGCAAATAAAATAATGGGATGCATTAAAAGAGGCATAGATGCTCATGAGGAGAACATAATTTTACCTCTATATAAGTCACTAGTGTGACCACACTTAGAATACTGTGTACAGTTCTGGTCTCCGGTGTATAAGAAAGCTCCATCTTGTGAGCACAGCTTCTCATGGCCAGAAATTAGAAGCTACATCACAAGCGCTCAATGTAAGTCTAAGATAGACAGAAAGAGGCAAGAACAAGACATGAATGGGGCTCTCATAGACTCACATTGATTAGAGACTTCTGCGCAGCTCCAAGAAACACTGGGGCAGTGGACAGGTCACAAACTGCAGGAGATGGAGCCGAGCGGTGGCGAAAACAGATGAAAATGCCGGAAGTTATCAGACAGTCGGTAGACGTTTTGGATTTAAATGGCACCACTCCAGCGGTGAAATAAAAAAAAAATGCAGGATTGGTGTTTTAAAGGGAATCTGTCACCCTCCGGGACGTGTATGACCTATTAATATGGGCATACAAGTAACAGAAATGTTACACTGGTCCTAACTGTCTGCCTCATATTAATGGTCTTGTTGCTGAGAAATGTTATATTCTGTCTTTATATTAATGATTTCTTCCAGGCTCCTGGCCGTGTGGCGCTGTAAGAAATCCCTGCTTCCTGTCTTCATTGTAATACTACCCCCCTCCAATTAGCATCAGTTATGGCCCTGGAATTCTGCGCCTGCGCCCTGCACTCCCTCAGGAATACATCCCTTATGCTCTCCCTTCTGTGTGCACAGCATTCAAGGAACTTCTGTGCAGGCGAGCCACTGACCTCCGGTGTGTGCGCCAATAAGATGCTCTCCCCACTTCCTCCCTGCATAGTCATCGCTAGGAACCATATGTACATTGTGAGGACTATGCATGGAGAGCACCTTATCGGCGCGCACACAGGAGGTCACTGGAGCAAAAGTCGCCAGCGCAGAAGATCAGAGAAGGGAGAAAGAGGTGTGTATTTCTGAGGGAGTGCAGGAGGCGCAGGATTACAGGGACATAACTGGTGCTGATGGCAGGGAGTAAGTATTACGATGAAGACAGGAGGCAGGGATTTCTTCCAGGCACCGCACGTGCCGGAGCCTGGACGAAATCATAAGCATAAAGACAGAATATAACATTTCTCAACAAGACCATTAATATGGTACAGACAGGTAGGACTAATGTAACATTTCTATCACCTGTATGCCCATATTAATAGGTCATATACCTCCCAGGGGGAACAGATTAACTTTAAATGTGATGCAGCTCATGGTTACTATATGGGGGCTTGTTATATTAATACTTGTAAAAGACTGAGCTAAGGTAAGTATAAAAAGCCCCTGACCTCCCCATCTTCAGCTCCCCAGATAGAAACTATTACATGTAATAGAGTGCACATATCACAACAAAACAGTGTAATAATCAGCCCCCCAGTGCCCTGTCGCCCCTCACCCACTTCAGCCCTCACAATACCCCCATTCTCTCACATTCTCCCCCAGTGCTTTGTCACCCCACACCCACCTCAGCCCTCACAAAACACCAATCCTCTCACATTCACCCCCCAGTGTCCTGTCCCCCTCAACCATCTCAGCCCTCACAAAACACCCATCCTCTCACATTCACCTACCAGTGTCCTGTCTCCCCACACCCACCTCAGCCCTCACAATACCCCCATTCTCTCACATTCACCTCCCAGTATCCTGTGGCCCCACACCCACCTCAGCCCTCAAAATACCCCCCAGAGTGCACATATCACAACAAAACAGTGTAATAATCAGCCCCCCAGTGCCCTGTCGCCCCTCACGTACTTCAGCCCTCACAATACCCCCATCCTCTCACATTCACCCCCAGTGCCCTGTCCCCCTCCCCCACAATACCCCCATCCTCTCACATTCACCCCCCAGTGACCATAACATGCCTTCATTTAATCAATCTATTACATTTCATCCCCTCTTAGAGATGAAGTTTGCAGGCACTGGCACTTCACTCTGCAGGAGGGAGACTTTGCAACTGGCTACTGTGCTGCCAGTGTGCAGAGTCTCCGTCAGGCTGGGGAGCAAGCATTTTGCTGCTTCCCTACTGTGCAGTGTTCTGCCTCATCACAGCAGTGGCTCCAGTTCCCAATGGGCCCCTTCATGTGACGGGGCCCGGGGCGACAGTCCCCTCTGCCCCCACAGTAGCTACGCTACTGAATCAATGCATAGGCAAACACTATGAGAGACCCACTTTCTAATAATGGGAACATTTTTTCAGGAGGCCCTCCTGTACATCTCATGAAAGAGGTAATGGGGTGCGTCCTAATTTTTGGCAGCCCAGACACTCAATGCATAGGCAAAAACAGTATAGGAGACCCACTGTTTAATAATAGGGCTTTAAGAATAGCAATGCCGACTGATGCTGCTATAAAAATAGGCTTTGTGACTTTGAGAGTCCTATAGTGACATTTTTTTTACACCTGCGACATTGAGCCTGTGACATAGCGGCGTGATATTCACTGGGCCTCACACAATCCAACAGTGTCCACAATTGTGTTCACAAATTGTACATCTCCTCTGTCCTATAGTGACATTTTTAACACCTGCGACAGTGAGCCTGTGACATAGCGGTGTGATATTCACTGGGCCTCACACAATCCAACAGTGTCCACATGTGTGTTAAGAAATTCTACATCTCCCCTGTCCTATAGTGACATTTTTCACACCTGCGACATTGAGCCTGTGACATAGCGGTGTGATATTCTCTGGGCCTCACACAATCCAACAGTGTCCACAAGTGTGTACAGAAATTCTACATCTCTCCTGTCCTATAGTGACTTTTCACACCTGCGACATTGAGCCTGTGACATAGCGGTGTGATATTCACTGGGCATCACACAATCCAACAGTGTCCACAAGTGTGTTCAGAAATTCTACATCTCCCCTGTCATAAAGTGACATTTTTCACACCTGCGACATTGAGCCTGTGACATAGCGGAGTGATATTCACTGGGCCTCACACAAACCAAGTGTCCACAAGTGTGTTCAGAAATTCTACATCTCCCCTGTAATAGTGACATTTTTCACACCTGCGACATTGAGCAAGTGACATAGCGGTGTGATATTCACTGGGCCTCACACAATCCAACAGTGTCCACAAGTGTGTTCAGAAATTCTACATCTCCCCTGTCCTATAGTGACATTTTTCACACCTGCGACATTGAGCCTGTGACATAGCGGTGTGATATTCACTGGGCCTCACACAATCGAACAGTGTCCACAAGTGTGTTCAGAAATTCTACATCTCTCCTGTCCTATAGTGACATTTTTCACACCTGCAACATTGAGCCTGTGACATAGCGGTGTGATATTCACTGGGCCTCACACAATCCAACAGTGTCCACAAGTGTGTTCAGAAATTCTACATCTCCCCTGTCCTATAGTGACATTTTTGTCACACCTGTGACATTGAGCCTGTGACATAGCGGTGTGATATTCATTGGGCCTCACACAATCCAACAGTGTCCACAAGTGTGTTCAGAAATTCTACACCTCCCCTGTCCTATAGTGACATTTTTGTCACACCTGCGACATTGAGCATGTGACATAGCGGCGTGATATTCACTGGGCCTCACACAATCCAACAGTGTCCACAATTGTGTTCACAAATTGTACATCTCCTCTGTCCTATAGTGACATTTTTCACACCTGCGACATTGAGCCTGTGACATAGCGATATGATATTCACTGGGCCTCACACAATCCAACAGTGTCCACAAGTGTGTTCAGAAATTCTACATCTCCCCTGTCCTATAGTGACATTTTTCACACCTGCGACAGTGAGCCTGTGACATAGCGGTGTGATATTCACCTTGCTTCACACAATCCAACAGTGTCCACATGTGTGTTCAGAAATTCTACATCTCCCCTGTCCTATAGTGACATTTTTCACACCTGCGACATTGAGCCTGTGACATAGCGGTGTGATATTCTCTGGGCCTCACACAATCCAACAGTGTCCACAAGTGTGTTCAGAAATTCTACATCTCTCCTGTCCTATAGTGACTTTTCACACCTGCGACATTGAGCCTGTGACATAGCGGTGTGATATTCACTGGGCCTCACACAATCCAACAGTGTCCACAAGTGTGTTCAGAAATTCTACATCTCCCCTGTCCTATAGTGACATTTTTCACACCTGCGACATTGAGCCTGTAACATAGCGGTGTGATATTCACTGGGCCTCACACAATCCAACAGTGTCCACAAGTGTGTTCAGAAATTCTACATCTCTCCTGTCCTATAGTGACATTTTTTACACCTGCGACATTGAGCCTGTGACATAGCGGTGTGATATTCACTGGGCCTCACACAATCCAACAGTGTCCACAAATGTGTTCAGAAATTCTACATCTCCCCTGTCCTATAGTGACATTTTCCACACCTGCGAAATTGAGCCTGTGACATAGCGGCGTGATATTCATTGGGCCTCACACAATCCAACAGTGTCCACAAGTGTGTTCAGAAATTGTACATCTCCTCTGTCCTATAGTGACATTTTTCAAACCTGCGACATTGAGCCTGTGACATAGCGATATCATAGAATCATAGAATCGTAGAGTTGGAAGGGACCTCCTGGGCCATCTGGTCCAACCCCCTGCTCAAAGCAGGATTCGCTAAATCATCCCAGTCAGATGTCTGTCCAGCCTCTGTTTGAAGACTTCCATTGAAGGAGAACTCACCACTTCTCGTGGCAGCCTGTTCCACTCATTGATCACTCTAACTGTCAAAAAGTTTTTTCTAATATCTAATCTGTGTCTCCTCCCATTCAGTTTCATCCCATTGCTTCTAGTCTTTCCTTGTGCAAATGAGAATAAAGTTGATCCTTCTACAATGTGACAGCCCTTTAGATATTTGTAGACAGCTATTAAGTCTCCTCTCAGTCTTCTCTTTTGCAAACTAAACATTCCCAAATCCTGCAACCTTTCCTCATAAGACAGGGTTTGCAGACCGGTCACCATTCTGGTCGCTCTTTTCTGAACTTGCTCCAGTTTGTTGATGTCTTTTTTAAAATGTGGTGCCCAAAACTGGACACAATATTCCAGATGAGGTCTGACCAAAGAGGAGTAGAGGGAAATAATGACTTCACGTGATCTAGACTGTATGCTTCTGTTAATACATCCTAGAACTGCATTTGCCTTTTTTGCTGCTGCATCACACTGTTGACTCATATTCAGTCTGTGATCTATTAGTATACCCAAGTCTTTTTCACATGTGCTGTCACTTAGCCCTATTCCTCCCATTCTATATATGCTTTTTTCATTTTTATTGCCCAGATGTAGTACTTTGCATTTCTCCCTGTTAAAAACCATTCTGTTAGTTACTGCCCACTTCTCCAGTTTATTTAAATCTTTTTGAATCCTCTCTCTCTCTTCTCTAGTATTAGCTATCCCTCCTAGCTTTGTGTCATCAGCAAATTTAATCAGTTTACCCTCAATTCCTTCATCTAAATCGTTGATAAAGATGTTGAACAATACAGGGCCCAGGACAGAGCCCTGTGGTACCCCACTTGAGACATTCTTCCAACTGGATGTGCAGCCATTTACGACCACTCTTTGGGTCCGATCACTAAGCCAGCTATGAATCCACCTAACAGTTGCCTTGTCCATTCCATACTTAGTCATTTTTTCAATAAGGATTGTATGAGAGACTTTGTCAAATGCTTTGCTGAAGTCAAGATATACTATATCTACAGCATTTCCTTGATCCACCCAATCAGTGATACCGTCATAGAAGGAAATTAAGTTAGTCTGACATGACTTATTAGTTACAAACCCATGCTGACTCTGTTTGATCACTTCATTCTTATCCAGGTATTGACTTACATGTTGTTTAATAATTTGTTCAAAGATCTTTCCTGGTATAGAAGTCAGACTCACCGGCCTATAGTTGCCTGGGTCCACCTTCTTCCCCTTTTTGAAGATAGGAACAACATTTGCTCTTCTCCAGTCTTCTGGCACTTCTCCTGTTCTCCAAGAATTTTCAAAGATTATGGAGAGTGGTTCAGAAATTTCTTCTGCTATCTCCTTCAGTACTCTGGGGTGTAATTCATCTGGACCTGGAGACTTGAATTCATTTAGGTTAGCTAAGTGTTTCCTCACTATCTTTCTGTTTATAGATATCCTGGATTCTTCTATTCCCTTAATAGGACAGTGAATAACAGTTGGTGTTACATTTCCTTTCTGAGAGAAAACAGATGCAAAATAGGAATTTAAAAGTTCAGCCTTCTCAACATCCTGTCTTACCATTTCATCATTTTCATCCTGTAAAAATCCTATAGCATCTTTGACTTTTCTTTTACTTTTGACATATCCCCAAAATCCTTTATTATTGCTTTTGACATCTCTTGCAAGCCTCAATTCATTTTCAGCTTTAGCTAATCTGATTTGTGCCCTGCAGATTCTGCAGACAGCATTATATTCTTCTTTAGATATGCCTCCGTCTTTCCATTTTATAAACATTTTTTTCTTCCTTTTTAGCATGTGCTTAAGTTCTGTGTTCACCCATCCTGGTTTCCTTAAATGCTTCCTATTCTTCCCTCTTTTCGGAATTGTTAACAACTGTGCTTTGAGAATTTCATTTTTTAAGATTTCCCATCCTTCCTGGACATTTTTGTCTTTAAGGATATCCAGCCATTGGATCCCTCCAATTATCTTTCTGAATCCCTTAAAATCTGCCTTTCTGAAATCTAACCTTGACGTCTGAGTCTTCACAGGTCTTCCGCCTCTAGTTATCCAAAATTCTAAAATAGCATGGTCGCTACCTCCTAGGGTTCCAGCCACTTTTACCTCCTCAACCATTTCCTCCCTGTTTATAAGGATTAGATCCAAGGTAGCAGTTCCCCTTGTTTTCTCCCCTACCTTTTGGAAGATAAAGTTGTCAGCAAGAGAGGATAAGAATTTCCTTGACCTGTTAGATTTGCCTGAGAGAGATTCCCAACAAATGTCTGGATAGTTGAAATCTCCCATGACAACTATGTCATATTTTTTGGAGAACTTGGCCATTTGATGCATAAAGAGTTCATCCATATCTTCAGCTTGCACAGGCGGCCTGTAGTAAATGCCTACAATGGTGTCCTTTCCATTGTTCTGTCCTTGTATTCTTACCCAAACAGTTTCCACAGAACTCCCAGTCTCTGAAGCTTCAATCTCTGTGCAGATATACGCGTTTCTAACATACAATGCAACACCTCCTCCTCGTTTATCAAGTCTGTTTCTTGCAAATAAGTTGTATCCTTCTAGTCTTGTATTCCAATCATGTGTATCATCCCACCAAGTTTCAGTGATTCCAATGACATCATATTTCTTTTCCTGTGTTAGTAGTTCCAATTCTCCTTGTTTGTTGCCCATGCTTTGTGCATTAGTATAGAAACATTTTAGTTTGTGATTGGTTTCTCTTTCTCCAATATTTTTATTAATTAGATTCTTTCGTCTTTGTTCTTCCTTTCCACTTCTATTAGCAGAGTTCTCAATAGCATTTGTCAGGTGTATGGCTTTTTCTGGTCTTTTGCTTCCCTTCCCATGTTGTTCTAGTTTAAAGCTCTCCTTACAAGTGTAGCAAGGCGACTTCCAAATACATGCTTTCCAGTCTTCGTAAGGTGCACCCCATCTCTAGCAAGTAGTCCATCGTATAAGTAGTTCACTCCGTGATCCAGAAATCCAAATCGTTGCTGACGGCACCATCGACGTAGCCAGTTGTTCACCTGCAGAATCTTATTCCACCTCCTTGTTCCATGGCCATCCACTGGGAGGATGGAAGAGAAGACCACCTGCGCTCCCAGTTCTTTCACTTTCTTGCCTAAGTCTTCAAAGTCTCTGCAGATGGTTTCCAGGTCGTTTCTTGCGGTGTCATTTGTCCCCACATGTAGTAGCAGGAATGGGTAGTCATCTGTAGGTCTGAAGAGTCCTGATATCCTGTCAGACACATCTTTAATTTTTGCACCTGGAAGACAGCACATTTCTCTTGAAGTTATATCCGGTCTGCAGATAGCGGCCTCTGTTCCTCTCAACAGGGAATCCCCCATGACCACCACTCTCCGTTTCTTCTTCACAACATTTTTCTTTCTCCATCCAGGAGGACTCTGAAGGCGTACAAGGTTGCTGTTTGTTGGCAAAGTCTTATCCTGATGTATTTCTTCATCATTTTCCTGCGTGAGAGCCTGGTACTGGTTTCTGAGCAGTATGGGTGCTGACTGCCTCCTGATCCTCCTGCTTCTCTGGGTCACATGTCTCCATTCCTCTGTTTCTTCAGGTGCACTTCGAATTTCTTCTCTTTCTGTAACATGAAGAGATAATTCTGCTCTGTCCAAGAACTCTTCACCTTCCTTAATGATCTTCAACGTAGCCAACCTCTCTTCGAGATTTTGCAACTTTTCCTCCAACAGGGACACAAGCTTGCATTTGTGGCATGTGAAATTTGGCTTTTCCACTGGTAAGTCTGTGAACATGTAGCAAGAAATGCAGCTCACCAAATGGCTCCTGGCCTCTTCCATCTTGAGATTTCTTAAAAACGATGAAAGATGAGCCAAAATTCGGCGCGCGGTTTTTCCGATTTCCTCTTTTCAGCTGCAATGGCCAAAACCCAGTGATCGTAGAGCTCGCGGAGACTCTTCACTTATCCCAGAAGGCACTGGGAATATGCAAATGATCTCCTCAAGACTCTTCCCCTGGTTTTCCGATTTCCTCTTTTCAGCTGCAATGGCCAAAACCCAGTGATCGTAGAGCTCGCGGAGACTCTTCACTTATCCCAGAAGGCACTGGGAATATGCAAATGATCTCCTCAAGACTCTTCCCCTGGTTTTCCGATTTCCTCTTTTCAGCTGCAATGGCCAAAACCCAGTGATCGTAGAGCTCGCGGAGACTCTTCACTTATCCCAGAAGGCACTGGGAATATGCAAATGATCTCCTCAAGACTCTTCCCCTGGTTTTCCGATTTCCTCTTTTCAGCTGCAATGGCCAAAACCCAGTGATCGTAGAGCTCGCGGAGACTCTTCACTTATCCCAGAAGGCACTGGGAATATGCAAATGATCTCCTCAAGACTCTTCCCCTGGTTTTCCGATTTCCTCTTTTCAGCTGCAATGGCCAAAACCCAGTGATCGTAGAGCTCGCGGAGACTCTTCACTTATCCCAGAAGGCACTGGGAATATGCAAATGATCTCCTCAAGACTCTTCCCCTGGTTTTCCGATTTCCTCTTTTCAGCTGCAATGGCCAAAACCCAGTGATCGTAGAGCTCGCGGAGACTCTTCACTTATCCCAGAAGGCACTGGGAATATGCAAATGATCTCCTCAAGACTCTTCCCCTGGTTTTCCGATTTCCTCTTTTCAGCTGCAATGGCCAAAACCCAGTGATCGTAGAGCTCGCGGAGACTCTTCACTTATCCCAGAAGGCACTGGGAATATGCAAATGATCTCCTCAAGACTCTTCCCCTGGTTTTCCGATTTCCTCTTTTCAGCTGCAATGGCCAAAACCCAGTGATCGTAGAGCTCGCGGAGACTCTTCACTTATCCCAGAAGGCACTGGGAATATGCAAATGATCTCCTCAAGACTCTTCCCCTGGTTTTCCGATTTCCTCTTTTCAGCTGCAATGGCCAAAACCCAGTGATCGTAGAGCTCGCGGAGACTCTTCACTTATCCCAGAAGGCACTGGGAATATGCAAATGATCTCCTCAAGACTCTTCCCCTGGTTTCATTGGGCCTCACACAATCCAACAGTGTCCACAAGTGTGTTCAGAAATTCTACATCTCCCCTGTCCTATAGTGACATTTTTCACACCTGCGACATTGAGCCTGTGACATAGCGGTGTGATATTCACTGGGCCTCACACAATCCAACAGTGTCCACAAGTGTGTTCAGAAATTCTATATCTCCCCTGTCCTATAGTGACATTTTTCACACCTGCAACATTGAGCCTATGACATAGCGGTGTGATATTCACTGGGCCTCACACAATCCAACAGTGTCCACAAGTGTGTTCAGAAATTCTACATCTCCCCTGCTCTATAGTGACATTTTTCACACCTGCGACATTGAGCCTGTGACATAGCGGTGTGATATCCACTGGACCTCACACAATCCAACAGTGTCCACAAGTGTGTTCAGAAATTCTACATCTCCACTGTCCTATAGTGACATTTTTCACACCTGCGACATTGAACCTGTAACATAGCGGTGTGATATTCACTGGGCCTCACACAATCCAACAGTGTCCACAAGTGTGTTCAGAAATTCTACATCTCCCCTGTCCTATAGTGACATTTTTCACACCTGCGACATTGAGCCTGTGACATAGCGGTGTGATATTCACTGGGCCTCACACAATCCAAGTGTCCACAAGTGTGTTCAGAATTTCTACATCTCCCCTGTCCTATAGTCACATTTTTCACACCTGCGACATTGAGCAAGTGACATAGCGGTGTGATATTCACTGGGCCTCACACAATCCAACAGTGTCCACAAGTGTGTTCAGAAATTCTACATCTCCCCTGTCCTATAGTGACATTTTTCACACCTGCGACATTGAGCCTGTGACATAGCGGTGTGATATTCACTGGGCCTCACACAATCCAACAGTGTCCACAAGTGTGTTCAGAAATTCTACATCTCCCCTGTCCTATAGTGACATTTTTCACACCTGCGACATTGAGCCTGTGACATAGCGGTGTGATATTCACTGGGCCTCACACAATCCAACAGTGTCCACAAGTGTGTTCAGAAATTCTACAACTCCCCTGTCCTATAGTGACTTTTTCACACCTGCGACATTGAGCCTGTGACATAGCGGTGTGATATCCACTGGACCTCACACAATCCAACAGTGTCCACAAGTGTGTTCAGAAATTCTACATCTCCCCTGTCCTATAGTGGCATTTTTCACACCTGCGACATTGAGCCTGTGACATAGCGGTGTGATATTCACTGGGCCTCACACAATCCAAGTGTCCACAAGTGTGTTCAGAATTTCTACATCTCCCCTGTCCTATAGTCACATTTTTCACACCTGCGACATTGAGCAAGTGACATAGCGGTGTGATATTCACTGGGCCTCACACAATCCAACAGTGTCCACAAGTGTGTTCAGAAATTCTACATCTCCCCTGTCCTATAGTGACATTTTTCACACCTGCGACATTGAGCCTGTGACATAGCGGTGTGATATTCACTGGGCCTCACACAATCCAACAGTGTCCACAAGTGTGTTCAGAAATTCTACATCTCCCCTGTCCTATAGTGACTTTTTTACACCTGCGACATTGAGCCTGTGACACAGCGGTGTGATATTCACTGGGCCTCACACAATCCAAGTGTCCACAAGTGTGTTCAGAATTTCTACATCTCCCCTGTCCTATAGTCACATTTTTCACACCTGCGACATTGAGCCTGTGACATAGTGGTGTGATATTCACTGGGCCTCACACAATCCAACAGTGTCCACAAGTGTGTTCAGAAATTCTACATCTCCCCTGTCCTATAGTGACATTTTTCACACCTGCGACATTGAGCCTGTGACATAGCGGTGTGATATTCACTGGGCCTCACACAATCCAACAGTGTCCACAAGTGTGTTCAGAAATTCTACAACTCCCCTGTCCTATAGTGACTTTTTCACACCTGCGACATTGAGCCTGTGACATAGCGGTGTGATATTCACTGGGCCTCACACAATCCAACAGTGTCCACAAATGTGTTCAGAAATTCTACATCTCCCCTGTCCTATAGTGACATTTTTCACACCTGCAACATTGAGCCTATGACATAGCGGTGTGATATTCACTGGGCCTCACACAATCCAACAGTGTCCACAAGTGTGTTCAGAAATTCTACATCTCCCCTGTTCTATAGTGACATTTTTCACACCTGCGACATTGAGCCTGTGACATAGCGGTGTGATATCCACTGGACCTCACACAATCCAACAGTGTCCACAAGTGTGTTCAGAAATTCTACATCTCCACTGTCCTATAGTGACATTTTTCACACCTGCGACATTGAACCTGTGACATAGCGGTGTGATATTCACTGGGCCTCACACAATCCAACAGTGTCCACAAGTGTGTTCAGAAATTCTACATCTCCCCTGTCCTCTAGTGACATTTTTCACACCTGCGACATTGAGCCAGTGACATAGCAGTCTGATATTCACTAGGCCTCACAAATCCAACATTGTCCACAAGTGTGTTCAGAAATTCTACATCTCCCCTGTCCTATAGTGACATTTTTCACACCTGCGACATTGAGCCTGTGACATAGCGGTGTGACATTCACTGGGCCTCACACAATCCAACAGTGTCCACAAGTGTGTTCAGAAATTCTACATCTCCCCTGTCCTTTAGTGACATTTTTCACACCTGTGACATTGAGCGTGTGACATAGCGGTGTGATATTCACTGGGCCTCACACAATCCAACAGTGTCCACAAGTGTGTTCAGAAATTCTACATCTCCCCTGTCCTCTAGTGACATTTTTCACACCTGCGACATTGAGCCAGTGACATAGCGGTCTGATATTCACTAGGCCTCACAAATCCAACATTGTCCACAAGTGTGTTCAGAAATTCTACATCTCCCCTGTCCTATAGTGACATTTTTCACACCTGCGACATTGAGCCTGTGACATAGCGATATGATATTCATTGGGCCTCACACAATCCAACAGTGTCCACAAGTGTGTTCAGAAATTCTACATCTCCCCTGTCCTATAGTGACATTTTTGTCACACCTGCGACATTGATCCTGTGACATAGAGGTGTGATATTCACTGGGCCTCAGACAATCCAACAGTGTCCACAATTGTGTTCACAAATTGTACATCTCCTCTGTCCTATAGCGACATTTTTCACACCTGCGACATTGAGCCTGTGACATAGCGATATGATATTCATTGGGCCTCATACAATCCAACAGTGTCCATAAGTGTGTTCAGAAATTCTACATCTCCCCTGTCCTATAGTGACATTTTTCACACCTGCGACATTGAGCCTGTGACATAGCGGTGTGATATTCACTGGGCCTCACACAGTCCAATAGTGTCCACAAGTGTGTTCAGAAATTCTACATCTCCCCTGTACTATAGTGACATTTTTCACACCTGCGACATTGAGCCTGTGACATAGCGGTGTGATATTAACTGGGCCTCACACAATCCAACAGTGACCACAAGTGTGTTCAGAAATTCTACATCTCCCCTGTCCTATAGTGACATTATTCACACCTGCGACATTGAGCCTGTGACATAGCGGTGTGATATCCACTGGACCTCACACAATCCAACAGTGTTCACAAGTGTGTTCAGAAATTCTACATCTCCCCTGTCCTTCAGTGACATTTTTCACACCTGCGACATTGAACCTGTGACATAGCGGTGTGATATTCACTGGGCCTCACACAATCCAACAGTGTCCACAAGTGTGTTCAGAAATTCTACATCTCCCCTGTCCTATAGTGACATTTTTCACACCTGCAACATTGAGCCTGTGACATAGCGGTGTGATATTCACTGGGCCTCACACAATCCAACAGTGTCCACAAGTGTGTTCAGAAATTCTACATCTCCCCTGTTCTATAGTGACATTTTTCACACCTGCGACATTGAGCCTGTGACATAGCGGTGTGATATCCACTGGACCTCACACAATCCAACAGTGTCCACAAGTGTGTTCAGAAATTCTACATCTCCCCTGTCCTATAGTGACATTTTTCACACCTGCGACATTGAACCTGTGACATAGCGGTGTGATATTCACTGGGCCTCACACAATCCAACAGTGTCCACAAGTGTGTTCAGAAATTCTACATCTCCCCTGTCCTATAGTGACATTTTTCACACCTGCGACATTGAGCCTGTGACATAGCGGTGTGATATTCACTGGGCCTCACACAATCCAACAGTGTCCACAAATGTGTTCAGAAATTCTACAACTCCCCTGTCCTATAGTGACATTTTTCACACCTGCGACATTGAGCCTGTGACATAGCGGTGTAATATTCACTGGGCCTCAGACAATCCAACAGTGTCCACAAGTGTGTTCAGAAATTCTACATCTCCCCTGTCCTATAGTGACATTTTTCACACCTGTGACATTGAGCCTGTGACATAGCAGTGTGATATTCACTGGGCCTCACACAATCCAACAGTGTCCACAAGTGTGTTCAGAAATTCTACATCTCCCCTGTCCTATAGTGACATTTTTCACACCTGCGACAATGAGCCTGTGACATAGCAGTGTGATATTCACTGCGCCTCACACAATCCAACAGTGTCCACAAGTGTGTTCAGAAATTCTACATCTCCCCTGTCCTATAGTGACATTTTTCACACCTACGACATTGAGCCTGTGACATAGCGGTGTGATATTCACTGGGCCTCACACAATCCAACAGTGTCCACAAGTGTGTTCAGAATTTCTACATCTCCCCTGTCCTATAGTCACATTTTTCACACCTGCGACATTGAGCAAGTGACATAGCGGTGTGATATTCACTGGGCCTCACACAATCCAACAGTGTCCACAAGTGTGTTCAGAAATTCTACATCTCCCCTGTCCTATAGTGACATTTTTCACACCTGCGACATTGAGCCTGTGACATAGCGGTGTGATATTCACTGGGCCTCACACAATCCAACAGTGTCCACAAGTGTGTTCAGAAATTCTACATCTCCCCTGTCCTATAGTGACATTTTTCACACCTGCGACATTGAGCCTGTGACATAGCGGTGTGATATTCACTGGGCCTCACACAATCCAACAGTGTCCACAAGTGTGTTCAGAAATTCTACAACTCCCCTGTCCTATAGTGACTTTTTCACACCTGCGACATTGAGCCTGTGACATAGCGGTGTGATATCCACTGGACCTCACACAATCCAACAGTGTCCACAAGTGTGTTCAGAAATTCTACATCTCCCCTGTCCTATAGTGACATTTTTCACACCTGCGACATTGAGCCTGTGACATAGCGGTGTGATATTCACTGGGCCTCACACAATCCAAGTGTCCACAAGTGTGTTCAGAATTTCTACATCTCCCCTGTCCTATAGTCACATTTTTCACACCTGCGACATTGAGCAAGTGACATAGCGGTGTGATATTCACTGGGCCTCACACAATCCAACAGTGTCCACAAGTGTGTTCAGAAATTCTACATCTCCCCTGTCCTATAGTGACATTTTTCACACCTGCGACATTGAGCCTGTGACATAGCGGTGTGATATTCACTGGGCCTCACACAATCCAACAGTGTCCACAAGTGTGTTCAGAAATTCTACATCTCCCCTGTCCTATAGTGACTTTTTTACACCTGCGACATTGAGCCTGTGACACAGCGGTGTGATATTCACTGGGCCTCACACAATCCAAGTGTCCACAAGTGTGTTCAGAATTTCTACATCTCCCCTGTCCTATAGTCACATTTTTCACACCTGCGACATTGAGCCTGTGACATAGTGGTGTGATATTCACTGGGCCTCACACAATCCAACAGTGTCCACAAGTGTGTTCAGAAATTCTACATCTCCCCTGTCCTATAGTGACATTTTTCACACCTGCGACATTGAGCCTGTGACATAGCGGTGTGATATTCACTGGGCCTCACACAATCCAACAGTGTCCACAAGTGTGTTCAGAAATTCTACAACTCCCCTGTCCTATAGTGACTTTTTCACACCTGCGACATTGAGCCTGTGACATAGCGGTGTGATATTCACTGGGCCTCACACAATCCAACAGTGTCCACAAATGTGTTCAGAAATTCTACATCTCCCCTGTCCTATAGTGACATTTTTCACACCTGCAACATTGAGCCTATGACATAGCGGTGTGATATTCACTGGGCCTCACACAATCCAACAGTGTCCACAAGTGTGTTCAGAAATTCTACATCTCCCCTGTTCTATAGTGACATTTTTCACACCTGCGACATTGAGCCTGTGACATAGCGGTGTGATATCCACTGGACCTCACACAATCCAACAGTGTCCACAAGTGTGTTCAGAAATTCTACATCTCCACTGTCCTATAGTGACATTTTTCACACCTGCGACATTGAACCTGTGACATAGCGGTGTGATATTCACTGGGCCTCACACAATCCAACAGTGTCCACAAGTGTGTTCAGAAATTCTACATCTCCCCTGTCCTCTAGTGACATTTTTCACACCTGCGACATTGAGCCAGTGACATAGCAGTCTGATATTCACTAGGCCTCACAAATCCAACATTGTCCACAAGTGTGTTCAGAAATTCTACATCTCCCCTGTCCTATAGTGACATTTTTCACACCTGCGACATTGAGCCTGTGACATAGCGGTGTGACATTCACTGGGCCTCACACAATCCAACAGTGTCCACAAGTGTGTTCAGAAATTCTACATCTCCCCTGTCCTTTAGTGACATTTTTCACACCTGTGACATTGAGCGTGTGACATAGCGGTGTGATATTCACTGGGCCTCACACAATCCAACAGTGTCCACAAGTGTGTTCAGAAATTCTACATCTCCCCTGTCCTCTAGTGACATTTTTCACACCTGCGACATTGAGCCAGTGACATAGCGGTCTGATATTCACTAGGCCTCACAAATCCAACATTGTCCACAAGTGTGTTCAGAAATTCTACATCTCCCCTGTCCTATAGTGACATTTTTCACACCTGCGACATTGAGCCTGTGACATAGCGATATGATATTCATTGGGCCTCACACAATCCAACAGTGTCCACAAGTGTGTTCAGAAATTCTACATCTCCCCTGTCCTATAGTGACATTTTTGTCACACCTGCGACATTGATCCTGTGACATAGAGGTGTGATATTCACTGGGCCTCAGACAATCCAACAGTGTCCACAATTGTGTTCACAAATTGTACATCTCCTCTGTCCTATAGCGACATTTTTCACACCTGCGACATTGAGCCTGTGACATAGCGATATGATATTCATTGGGCCTCATACAATCCAACAGTGTCCATAAGTGTGTTCAGAAATTCTACATCTCCCCTGTCCTATAGTGACATTTTTCACACCTGCGACATTGAGCCTGTGACATAGCGGTGTGATATTCACTGGGCCTCACACAGTCCAATAGTGTCCACAAGTGTGTTCAGAAATTCTACATCTCCCCTGTACTATAGTGACATTTTTCACACCTGCGACATTGAGCCTGTGACATAGCGGTGTGATATTAACTGGGCCTCACACAATCCAACAGTGACCACAAGTGTGTTCAGAAATTCTACATCTCCCCTGTCCTATAGTGACATTATTCACACCTGCGACATTGAGCCTGTGACATAGCGGTGTGATATCCACTGGACCTCACACAATCCAACAGTGTTCACAAGTGTGTTCAGAAATTCTACATCTCCCCTGTCCTTCAGTGACATTTTTCACACCTGCGACATTGAACCTGTGACATAGCGGTGTGATATTCACTGGGCCTCACACAATCCAACAGTGTCCACAAGTGTGTTCAGAAATTCTACATCTCCCCTGTCCTATAGTGACATTTTTCACACCTGCAACATTGAGCCTGTGACATAGCGGTGTGATATTCACTGGGCCTCACACAATCCAACAGTGTCCACAAGTGTGTTCAGAAATTCTACATCTCCCCTGTTCTATAGTGACATTTTTCACACCTGCGACATTGAGCCTGTGACATAGCGGTGTGATATCCACTGGACCTCACACAATCCAACAGTGTCCACAAGTGTGTTCAGAAATTCTACATCTCCCCTGTCCTATAGTGACATTTTTCACACCTGCGACATTGAACCTGTGACATAGCGGTGTGATATTCACTGGGCCTCACACAATCCAACAGTGTCCACAAGTGTGTTCAGAAATTCTACATCTCCCCTGTCCTATAGTGACATTTTTCACACCTGCGACATTGAGCCTGTGACATAGCGGTGTGATATTCACTGGGCCTCACACAATCCAACAGTGTCCACAAATGTGTTCAGAAATTCTACAACTCCCCTGTCCTATAGTGACATTTTTCACACCTGCGACATTGAGCCTGTGACATAGCGGTGTAATATTCACTGGGCCTCAGACAATCCAACAGTGTCCACAAGTGTGTTCAGAAATTCTACATCTCCCCTGTCCTATAGTGACATTTTTCACACCTGTGACATTGAGCCTGTGACATAGCAGTGTGATATTCACTGGGCCTCACACAATCCAACAGTGTCCACAAGTGTGTTCAGAAATTCTACATCTCCCCTGTCCTATAGTGACATTTTTCACACCTGCGACAATGAGCCTGTGACATAGCAGTGTGATATTCACTGCGCCTCACACAATCCAACAGTGTCCACAAGTGTGTTCAGAAATTCTACATCTCCCCTGTCCTATAGTGACATTTTTCACACCTACGACATTGAGCCTGTGACATAGCGGTGTGATATTCACTGGGCCTCACACAATCCAACAGTGTCCACAAGTGTGTTCAGAAATTCTAAATCTCCCCTGTCCTATAGTGACATTTTTCACACCTGCGACATTGAGCCTGTGACATAGCGGTGTGATATTCACTGGGCCTCACACAATCCAACAATGTCCACAAGTGTGTTCAGAAATTCTACATCTCCCCTGTCCTTTAGTGACATTTTTCACACCTGCGACATTGAGCCTGTGACATAGCGGTGTGATATTCACTGGGCCTCACACAGTCCAATAGTGTCCACAAGTGTGTTCAGAAATTCTACATCTCCCCTGTCCTATAGTGACATTTTTCACACCTGCGACATTGAGCTTGTGACATAGCGGTGTGATATTCACTGGGCCACACACAATCCAACAGTGTCCACAAGTGTGTTCAGAAATTCTACATCTCCCCTGTCCTATAGTGACATTTTTCACACCTGCGACATTGAGCCTGTGACATAGCGGTGTGATATTCACTAGGCCTCACACAATCCAACAGTGTCCACAAGTGTGTTCAGAAATTCTGCATCTCCCCTGTCCTATAGTGACATTTTTCACACCTGCGACATTGAGCCTGTGACATAGCGGTGTGATATTCACTAGGCCTCACACAATCCAACAGTGTCCACAAGTGTGTTCAGAAATTCTACATCTCCCCTGTCCTATAGTGACATTTTTCACACCTGCGACATTGAGCCTGTGACATAACGGTGTGATATTCACTAGGCCTCACACAATCCAACAGTGTCCACAAGTGTGTTCAGAAATTCTACATCTCCCCTGTCCTATAGTGACATTTTTCACAACTGCGACATTGAGCCTGTGACATAGCGGTGTGATATTCACTGGGCCTCACACAATTCAACAGTGTTCACAAGTGTGTTCAGATATTCTTCATCTCCCCTGTCCTATAGTGACATTTTTCACACCTGCGACATTGAGCCTGTGACATAGCGGTGTGATATTCACTGGGCCTCACACAATCCAACAGTGTCCACAAGTGTGTTCAGAAATTCTACATCTCCCCTGTCCTATAGTGACATTTTTCACACCTGCAACTTTGAGCCTGTGACATAGCAGTGTGATATTCACTGGGCCTCACACAATCCAACAGTGTCCACAAGTGTGTTCAGAAATTCTACATCTCCCCTGTCCTATAGTGACATTTTTCACACCTGTGACATTGAGCCTGTGACATAGCGGTGTGATATTCACTGAGCCTCACACAATCCAACAGTGTCCACAAGTGTGTTCAGAAATTCTACTTCTCCCCTTTCCTATAGTGACATTTTTCACACCTGCAACATTGAGCCTGTGACATAGCGGTGTGATATTCA
Organism: Dendrobates tinctorius; assembly: GCF_039654945.1. NCBI lineage: Eukaryota > Metazoa > Chordata > Amphibia > Anura > Dendrobatidae > Dendrobates > Dendrobates tinctorius. The sequence goes on along the minus strand of NW_027361696.1, from coordinate 34,916,547 downwards.
CTGGGCCTCACACAATCCAACAGTGTCCACAAGTGTGTTCAGAAATTCTACATCTCCCCTGTCCTATAGTGACATTTTTCACACCTGCGACATTGAGCCTGTGACATAGCGGTGTGATATTCACTGGGCCTCACACAATCCAACAGTGTCCGCAAGTGTGTTCAGAAATTCTACATCTCCCCTTTCCTATAGTGACATTTTTCACACCTGCGACATTGAGCCTGTGACATAGCAGTGTGATATTCACTGGGCCTCACACAATCCAACAGTGTCCACAAGTGTGTTCAGAAATTCTACATCTCCCCTGTCCTATAGTGACATTTTTCACACCTGCGACATTGAGCAAGTGACATAGCGGTGTGATATTCACTGGGCCTCACACAATCCAACAGTGTCCACAAGTGTGTTCAGAAATTCTACATCTCCCCTGTCCTATAGTGACATTTTTCACACCTGCGACATTGAGCCTGTGACATAGCGGTGTGATATTCACTGGGGCTCACACAATCCAACAGTGTCCACAATTGTGTTCACAAATTGTACATCTCCTCTGTCCTATAGCGACATTTTTCACACCTGCGACATTGAGCCTGTGACATAGCGATATGATATTCATTGGGCCTCATACAATCCAACAGTGTCCACAAGTGTGTTCAGAAATTCTACATCTCCCCTGTCCTATAGTGACATTTTTCACACCTGCGACATTGAGCCTGTGACATAGCGGTGTGATATTCACTGGGCCTCACACAATCCAACAGTGTCCACAAGTGTGTTCAGAAATTCTACATCTCCCCTGTCCTATAGTGACATTTTTCACACCTGCGACATTGAGCCTGTGACATAGCGGTGTGATATTCACTGGGCCTCACACAATCCAACAGTGTCCACAAGTGTGTTCAGAAATTCTACATCTCCCCTGTCCTTTAGTGACATTTTTCACACCTGTGACATTGAGCCTGTGACATAGCGGTGTGATATTCACTGGGCCTCACACAATCCAACAGTGTCCACAAGTGTGTTCAGAAATTCTACATCTCCCCTGTCCTCTAGTGACATTTTTCACACCTGCGACATTGAGCCAGTGACATAGCGGTCTGATATTCACTAGGCCTCACAAATCCAACATTGTCCACAAGTGTGTTCAGAAATTCTACATCTCCCCTGTCCTATAGTGACATTTTTCACACCTGCGACATTGAGCCTGTGACATAGCGGTGTGATATTCACTGGGCCTCACACAATCCAACAGTGTCCACAAGTGTGTTCAGAAATTCTACATCTCCCCTGTCCTTTAGTGACATTTTTCACACCTGTGACATTGAGCCTGTGACATAGCGGTGTGATATTCACTGGGCCTCACACAATCCAACAGTGTCCACAAGTGTGTTCAGAAATTCTACATCTCCCCTGTCCTCTAGTGACATTTTTCACACCTGCGACATTGAGCCAGTGACATAGCGGTCTGATATTCACTAGGCCTCACAAATCCAACATTGTCCACAAGTGTGTTCAGAAATTCTACATCTCCCCTGTCCTATAGTGACATTTTTCACACCTGCGACATTGAGCCTGTGACATAGCGATATGATATTCATTGGGCCTCACACAATCCAACAGTGTCCACAAGTGTGTTCAGAAATTCTACATCTCCCCTGTCCTATAGTGACATTTTTGTCACACCTGCGACATTGATCCTGTGACATAGAGGTGTGATATTCACTGGGCCTCACACAATCCAACAGTGTCCACAATTGTGTTCACAAATTGTACATCTCCTCTGTCCTATAGCGACATTTTTCACACCTGCGACATTGAGCCTGTGACATAGCGATATGATATTCATTGGGCCTCATACAATCCAACAGTGTCCATAAGTGTGTTCAGAAATTCTACATCTCCCCTGTCCTATAGTGACATTTTTCACACCTGCGACATTGAGCCTGTGACATAGCGGTGTGATATTCACTGGGCCTCACACAGTCCAATAGTGTACACAAGTGTGTTCAGAAATTCTACATCTCCCCTGTCCTATAGTGACATTTTTCACACCTGCGACATTGAGCCTGTGACATAGCGGTGTGATATTAACTGGGCCTCACACAATCCAACAATGACCACAAGTGTGTTCAGAAATTCTACATCTCCCCTGTCCTATAGTGACATTTTTCACACCTGCGACATTGAGCCTGTGACATAGCAGTGTGATATTCACTAGGCCTCACACAATCCAACAGTGTCCACAAGTGTGTTCAGAAATTCTACATCTCCCCTGTCCTATAGTGACATTTTTCACACCTGCGACATTGAGCCTGTGACATAGCGGTGTGATATTCACTAGGCCTCACACAATCCAACAGTGTCCACAAGTGTGTTCAGAAATTCTACATCTCCCCTGTCCTATAGTGACATTTTTCACACCTGCGACATTGAGCCTGTGACATAGCGGTGTGATATTCACTGGGCCTCACACAATCCAACAGTGTCCACAAGTGTGTTCAGAAATTCTACATCTCCCCTGTCCTATAGTGACATTTTTCACACCTGCGACATTGAGCCTGTGACATAGCGGTGTGATATTCACTGGGCCTCACACAATCCAACAGTGTCCACAAGTGTGTTCAGAAATTCTACATCTCCCCTGTCCTTTAGTGACATTTTTCACACCTGTGAAATTGAGCCTGTGACATAGCGGTGTGATATTCACTGGGCCTCACACAATCCAACAGTGTCCACAAGTGTGTTCAGAAATTCTACATCTCCCCTGTCCTATAGTGACATTTTTCACACCTGCGACATTGAGCCAGTGACATAGCGGTCTGATATTCACTAGGCCTCACACAATCCAACATTGTCCACAAGTGTGTTCAGAAATTCTACATCTACCCTGTCCTATAGTGACATTTTTCACACCTGCGACATTGAGCCAGTGACATAGCGGTCTGATATTCACTAGGCCTCACACAATCCAACATTGTCCACAAGTGTGTTCAGAAATTCTACATCTCCCCTGTCCTATAGTGACATTTTTCACACCTGCGACATTGAGCCTGTGACATAGCGGTGTGATATTCACTGGGCCTCTCACAATTCAACAGTGTTCACAAGTGTGTTCAGATATTCTTCATCTCCCCTGTCCTATAGTGACATTTTTCACACCTGCGACATTGAGCCTGTGACATAGCGGTGTGATATTCACTGGGCCTCACACAATCCAACAGTGTCCACAAGTGTGTTCAGAAATTCTACATCTCCCCTGTCCTATAGTGACATTTTTCACACGTGCGACATTGAGCCTGTGACATAGCAGTGTGATATTCACTGGGCCTCACACAATCCAACAGTGTCCACAAGTGTGTTCAGAAATTCTACATCTCCCCTGTCCTATAGTGACATTTTTCACACCTGTGACATTGAGCCTGTGACATAGCGGTGTGATATTCACTGAGCCTCACACAATCCAACAGTGTCCACAAGTGTGTTCAGAAATTCTACATCTCCCCTTTCCTATAGTGACATTTTTCACACCTGCGACATTGAGCCTGTGACATAGCGGTGTGATATTCACTGGGCCTCACACAATCCAAGTGTCCACAAGTGTGTTCAGAATTTCTACATCTCCCCTGTCCTATAGTCACATTTTTCACACCTGCGACTTTGAGCAAGTGACATAGCGGTGTGATATTCACTGGGCCTCACACAATCCAACAGTGTCCACAAGTGTGTTCAGAAATTCTACATCTCCCCTGTCCTATAGTGACATTTTTCACACCTGCGACATTGAGCCTGTGACATAGCGGTGTGATATTCACTGGGCCTCACACAATCCAACAGTGTCCACAAGTGTGTTCAGAAATTCTACATCTCCCCTGTCCTATAGTGACTTTTTCACACCTGCGACATTGAGCCTGTGACATAGCGGTGTGATATTCACTGGGCCTCACACAATCCAAGTGTCCACAAGTGTGTTCAGAATTTCTACATCTCCCCTGTCCTATAGTCACATTTTTCACACCTGCGACATTGAGCCTGTGACATAGTGGTGTGATATTCACTGGGCCTCACACAATCCAACAGTGTCCACAAGTGTGTTCAGAAATTCTACATCTCCCCTGTCCTATAGTGACTTTTTCACACCTGCGACATTGAGCCTGTGACATAGCGGTGTGATATTCACTGGGCCTCACACAATCCAACAGTGTCCACAAATGTGTTCAGAAATTCTACATCTCCCCTGTCCTATAGTGACATTTTCCACACCTGCGAAATTGAGCCTGTGACATAACGGCGTGATATTCACTGCGCCTCACACAATCCAACAGTGTCCACAAGTGTGTTCAGAAATTCTACATCTCCCCTGTCCTATAGTGACATTTTTCACACCTGCGACATTGAGCCTGTGACATAGCGGTGTGATATTCACTGGGCCTCACACAATCCAACAGTGTCCACAAGTGTGTTCAGAAATTCTACATCTCCCCTGTCCTATAGTGACATTTTTTACACCTGCGACATTGAGCCTGTGACATAGCGGTGTGATATTCACTGGGCCTCACACAATCCAACAATGTCCACAAGTGTGTTCAGAAATTCTACATCTCCCCTGTCCTTTAGTGACATTTTTCACACCTGCGACATTGAGCCTGTGACATAGCGGTGTGATATTCACTGGGCCTCACACAGTCCAATAGTGTCCACAAGTGTGTTCAGAAATTCTACATCTCCCCTGTCCTATAGTGACATTTTTCACACCTGCGACATTGAGCTTGTGACATAGCGGTGTGATATTCACTGGGCCACACACAATCCAACAGTGTCCACAAGTGTGTTCAGAAATTCTACATCTCCCCTGTCCTATAGTGACATTTTTCACACCTGCGACATTGAGCCTGTGACATAGCGGTGTGATATTCACTAGGCCTCACACAATCCAACAGTGTCCACAAGTGTGTTCAGAAATTCTACATCTCCCCTGTCCTATAGTGACATTTTTCACACCTGCGACATTGAGCCTGTGACATAGCGGTGTGATATTCACTAGGCCTCACACAATCCAACAGTGTCCACAAGTGTGTTCAGAAATTCTACATCTCCCCTGTCCTATAGTGACATTTTTCACACCTGCGACATTGAGCCTGTGACATAGCGGTGTGATATTCACTGGGCCTCACACAATCCAACAGTGTCCACTAGTGTGTTCAGAAATTCTACATCTCCCCTGTCCTGTAGTGACATTTTTGTCACACCTGCGACATTGAGCCTGTGACATAGCGGTGTGATATTCACTGGGCCTCACACAATCCAACAGTGTCCACAAGTGTGTTCAGAAATTCTACATCTCCCCTGAAATATAGTGACATTTTTCACACCTGCGACATTGAGCCTGTGACATAGCGATATGATATTCATTGGGCCTCACACAATCCATCAGTGTCCACAAGTGTGTTCAGAAATTCTACATCTCCCCTGTCCTATAGTGACATTTTTGTCACACCTGCGACATTGAGCCTGTGACATAGCGGCGTGATATTCACTGGGCCTCACACAATCCAACAGTGTCCACAATTGTGTTCACAAATTGTACATCTCCTCTGTCCTATAGCGACATTTTTCACACCTGCGACATTGAGCCTGTGACATAGCGATATGATATTCATTGGGCCTCATACAATCCAACAGTGTCCACAAGTGTGTTCAGAAATTCTACATCTCCCATGTCCTATAGTGACATTTTTCACACCTGCGACATTGAGCCTGTGACATAGCGATATGATATTCATTGGGCCTCACACAATCCAACAGTGTCCACAAGTGTGTTCAGAAATTCTACATCTCCCCTGTCCTATAGTGACATTTTTGTCACACCTGCGACATTGATCCTGTGACATAGAGGCGTGATATTCACTGGGCCTCACACAATCAAACAGTGTCCACAATTGTGTTCACAAATTGTACATCTCCTCTGTCCTATAGCGACATTTTTCACACCTGCGACATTGAGCCTGTGACATAGCGATATGATATTCATTGGGCCTCATACAATCCAAAAGTGTCCATAAGTGTGTTCAGAAATTCTACATCTCCCCTGTCCTATAGTGACATTTTTCACACCTGCGACATTGAGCCTGTGACATAGCGGTGTGATATTCACTGGGCCTCACACAGTCCAATAGTGTCCACAAGTGTGTTCAGAAATTCTACATCTCCCCTGTCCTATAGTGACATTTTTCACACCTGCGACATTGAGCCTGTGACATAGCGGTGTGATATTAACTGGGCCTCACACAATCCAACAGTGACCACAAGTGTGTTCAGAAATTCTACATCTCCCCTGTCCTATAGTGACATTTTTCACACCTGCGACATTGAGCCTGTGACATAGCAGTGTGATATTCACTAGGCCTCACACAATCCAACAGTGTCCACAAGTGTGTTCAGAAATTCTACATCTCCCCTCTCCTATAGTCACATTTTTCACACCTGCGACATTGAGCCTGTGACATAGCGGTGTGATATTCACTAGGCCTCACACAATCCAACAGTGTCCACAAGTGTGTTCAGAAATTCTACATCTCCCCTGTCCTATAGTGACATTTTTCACACCTGCGACATTGAGCCTGTGACATAGCGGTGTGATATTCACTGGGCCTCACACAATCCAACAGTGTCCACAAGTGTGTTCAGAAATTCTACATCTCCCCTGTCCTATAGTGACATTTTTCACACCTGCGACATTGAGCCTGTGACATAGTGGTGTGATATTCCCTGGGCCTCACACAATCCAACAGTGTCCACAAGTGTGTTCAGAAATTCTACATCTCCCCTGTCCTTTAGTGACATTTTTCACACCTGTGACATTGAGCCTGTGACATAGCGGTGTGATATTCACTAGGCCTCACACAATCCAACAGTGTCCACAAGTGTGTTCAGAAATTCTACATCTCCCCTGTCCTATAGTGACATTTTTCACACCTGCGACATTGAGCCTGTGACATAGCAGTGTGATATTCACTAGGCCTCACACAATCCAACAGTGTCCACAAGTGTGTTCAGAAATTCTACATCTCCCCTGTCCTATAGTGACATTTTTCACACCTGCGACATTGAGCCTGTGACATAGCGGTGTGATATTCACTAGGCCTCACACAATCCAACAGTGTCCACAAGTGTGTTCAGAAATTCTACATCTCCCCTGTCCTATAGTGACATTTTTCACACCTGCGACATTGAGCCTGTGACATAGCGGTGTGATATTCACTGGGCCTCACACAATCCAACAGTGTCCACAAATGTGTTCAGAAATTCTACATCTCCCCTGTCCTATAGTGACATTTTCCACACCTGCGAAATTGAGCCTGTGACATAACGGCGTGATATTCACTGCGCCTCACACAATCCAACAGTGTCCACAAGTGTGTTCAGAAATTCTACATCTCCCCTGTCCTATAGTGACATTTTTCACACCTGCGACATTGAGCCTGTGACATAGCGGTGTGATATTCACTGGGCCTCACACAATCCAACAGTGTCCACAAGTGTGTTCAGAAATTCTACATCTCCCCTGTCCTATAGTGACATTTTTTACACCTGCGACATTGAGCCTGTGACATAGCGGTGTGATATTCACTGGGCCTCACACAATCCAACAATGTCCACAAGTGTGTTCAGAAATTCTACATCTCCCCTGTCCTTTAGTGACATTTTTCACACCTGCGACATTGAGCCTGTGACATAGCGGTGTGATATTCACTGGGCCTCACACAGTCCAATAGTGTCCACAAGTGTGTTCAGAAATTCTACATCTCCCCTGTCCTATAGTGACATTTTTCACACCTGCGACATTGAGCTTGTGACATAGCGGTGTGATATTCACTGGGCCACACACAATCCAACAGTGTCCACAAGTGTGTTCAGAAATTCTACATCTCCCCTGTCCTATAGTGACATTTTTCACACCTGCGACATTGAGCCTGTGACATAGCGGTGTGATATTCACTAGGCCTCACACAATCCAACAGTGTCCACAAGTGTGTTCAGAAATTCTACATCTCCCCTGTCCTATAGTGACATTTTTCACACCTGCGACATTGAGCCTGTGACATAGCGGTGTGATATTCACTAGGCCTCACACAATCCAACAGTGTCCACAAGTGTGTTCAGAAATTCTACATCTCCCCTGTCCTATAGTGACATTTTTCACACCTGCGACATTGAGCCTGTGACATAGCGGTGTGATATTCACTGGGCCTCACACAATCCAACAGTGTCCACTAGTGTGTTCAGAAATTCTACATCTCCCCTGTCCTGTAGTGACATTTTTGTCACACCTGCGACATTGAGCCTGTGACATAGCGGTGTGATATTCACTGGGCCTCACACAATCCAACAGTGTCCACAAGTGTGTTCAGAAATTCTACATCTCCCCTGAAATATAGTGACATTTTTCACACCTGCGACATTGAGCCTGTGACATAGCGATATGATATTCATTGGGCCTCACACAATCCATCAGTGTCCACAAGTGTGTTCAGAAATTCTACATCTCCCCTGTCCTATAGTGACATTTTTGTCACACCTGCGACATTGAGCCTGTGACATAGCGGCGTGATATTCACTGGGCCTCACACAATCCAACAGTGTCCACAATTGTGTTCACAAATTGTACATCTCCTCTGTCCTATAGCGACATTTTTCACACCTGCGACATTGAGCCTGTGACATAGCGATATGATATTCATTGGGCCTCATACAATCCAACAGTGTCCACAAGTGTGTTCAGAAATTCTACATCTCCCATGTCCTATAGTGACATTTTTCACACCTGCGACATTGAGCCTGTGACATAGCGATATGATATTCATTGGGCCTCACACAATCCAACAGTGTCCACAAGTGTGTTCAGAAATTCTACATCTCCCCTGTCCTATAGTGACATTTTTGTCACACCTGCGACATTGATCCTGTGACATAGAGGCGTGATATTCACTGGGCCTCACACAATCCAACAGTGTCCACAATTGTGTTCACAAATTGTACATCTCCTCTGTCCTATAGCGACATTTTTCACACCTGCGACATTGAGCCTGTGACATAGCGATATGATATTCATTGGGCCTCATACAATCCAACAGTGTCCATAAGTGTGTTCAGAAATTCTACATCTCCCCTGTCCTATAGTGACATTTTTCACACCTGCGACATTGAGCCTGTGACATAGCGGTGTGATATTCACTGGGCCTCACACAGTCCAATAGTGTCCACAAGTGTGTTCAGAAATTCTACATCTCCCCTGTCCTATAGTGACATTTTTCACACCTGTGACATTGAGCCTGTGACATAGCGGTGTGATATTAACTGGGCCTCACACAATCCAACAGTGTCCACAAGTGTGTTCAGAAATTCTACATCTCCCCTGTCCTATAGTGACATTTTTCACACCTGCGACATTGAGCCTGTGACATAGCAGTGTGATATTCACTAGGCCTCACACAATCCAACAGTGTCCACAAGTGTGTTCAGAAATTCTACATCTCCCCTGTCCTATAGTGACATTTTTCACACCTGCGACATTGAGCCTGTGACATAGCGGTGTGATATTCACTAGGCCTCACACAATCCAACAGTGTCCACAAGTGTGTTCAGAAATTCTACATCTCCCCTGTCCTATAGTGACATTTTTCACACCTGCGACATTGAGCCTGTGACATAGCGGTGTGATATTCACTGGGCCTCACACAATCCAACAGTGTCCACAAGTGTGTTCAGAAATTCTACATCTCCCCTGTCCTATAGTGACATTTTTCACACCTGCGACATTGAGCCTGTGACATAGCGGTGTGATATTCACTGGGCCTCACACAATCCAACAGTGTCCACAAGTGTGTTCAGAAATTCTACATCTCCCCTGTCCTTTAGTGACATTTTTCACACCTGTGACATTGAGCCTGTGACATAGCGGTGTGATATTCACTGGGCCTCACACAATCCAACCGTGTCCACAAGTGTGTTCAGAAATTCTACATCTCCCCTGTCCTATAGTGACATTTTTCACACCTGCGACATTGAGCCAGTGACATAGCGGTCTGATATTCACTAGGCCTCACACAATCCAACATTGTCCACAAGTGTGTTCAGAAATTCTACATCTCCCCTGTCCTATAGTGACATTTTTGTCACACCTGCGACATTGAGCCTGTGACATAGCGGTGTGATATTCACTGGGCCTCTCACAATTCAACAGTGTTCACAAGTGTGTTCAGATATTCTTCATCTCCCCTGTCCTATAGTGACATTTTTCACACCTGCGACATTGAGCCTGTGAAATAGCGGTGTGATATTCACTGGGCCTCACACAATCCAACAGTGTCCACAAGTGTGTTCAGAAATTCTACATCTCCCCTGTCCTATAGTGACATTTTTCACACCTGTGACATTGAGCCTGTGACATAGCGGTGTGATATTCACTGAGCCTCACACAATCCAACAGTGTCCACAAGTGTGTTCAGAAATTCTACATCTCCCCTTTCCTATAGTGACATTTTTCACACCTGCGACATTGAGCCTGTGACATAGCGGTGTGATATTCACTGGGCCTCACACAATCCAACAGTGTCCACAAGTGTGTTCAGAAATTCTACTTCTCCCCTGTCCCATATACACCTTTTACCTTGTTTTACATTACTATATAGTTTGTGGGATTTTGTGTACATTTTTACCAAAAATGAGGAAGGCTGATGGAAGAGGCCGTGGAATTGGGCGAGTGTTGCCAGCTGGTAATGATGGTGTTGGTGGTGGATCTGATGGTAGTGGCAAAAGCAAAATAGGACCAAATGCAGGGGGTGTTGAGTCTGCGTCATCGTCTGGCTCCACAAGGCCTCGATGGCTTAGTTTTCTAGAAGTTAGCAAACTGCTTTTAAAGCCAGAGCTTCAGGAAAAAGTTTTGGCTTACATTGCTGACTCATCCTCCAGCTCTATCGCCTCCTCTTCTGAAGTTGTAAAAAATAAAAGCACTGAGTCTTCATTGGAGGCTCATGTTCATGAACCACCCCCTTCCTTGTGTCCTTCACCCCAACCAAGATTGAAGGATGACGCAGGCCATACTACTGATTACTCCATGGAGCTGTTTTCACATACCATGCCTGGGTTATCAAGTGAAATGGTGAATTACCCAAGCCAAGATGAATCTCACATGGAGTGCACTGATGCACAGCCACTGATAGATGATTCTGCTGGTACATTCACTCAGAGCACTACATTGTCCTCGCAGTGTAATGAGCCAGATTCTGACCCTGATGAGACTCAGGTGCTCCTTCCCGCATACTATACCACCATACACGGTGACACAAAGGAAGGTGCACATGACATTGAAGAGGAGGTGATGGATGACCCAGTTGTTGACCCAGATTGGCATCCATTGGGGAAAGAGGGTGCTGCTTCCAATAGCTCAGATGAGAAATAGGAGCATCCACAGCAGACATCGACATCGCAACAGCTGTTATCTGGCAGGCCCGGAGCACTCCAAAGACAGGTTCCAAAAATCAAAAGAGTTGCTGGACAGCTTGTCCAGACGGTCAAAATAGCACAGCGTGCTAGGCCGCAAAATGTTTTCCAAAGTAGGAAGAGTGCAGTGTGGCACTTTTTTGAACAAAATCCTCATGATCAGGCCAAGGTTATCTGTAAGAAGTGCGCAAAGACCTTTAGCCGAGGGAAAAATCTGAAAAATTTGAATACCAGTTGCATGCTTAGACATTTAACCAGCATGCACTTGCAAGCGTGGACACAACACCAAACCACAAGTACCACATGTGCAACTGATCACAAAGAAGGTAGTCAGCAACGCTACATTTTTTCCCCCACTGTAAGCCCACCGGTTAGCACAGCAGCAAATGTTGAGATGTCATTGCAAGGCCAAAGCAGTCAGGGAATCCCATTGTTATATCAACGAAAGACTGAATCTAGGCCATCAGAAAGAACACCAACTCCATCACCATCATCAACCCTCTCTCAGTCCGCCCTGTCCACCGCTAGTTCCACCATATGCAGCTCTCAAGTCCAGCTCACCCTCCCAGAGACTATGAGTAGGTCAAGAAAGTATTCAGTCTCTCATCCGCGTACACTGGGTTTGAACGCCCACATTGCCAAACTAATCTCGTTTGAGATGATGCCCTATCGGTTGGTGGAGAGCGCATCTTTCCGCGAATTCATGGCCTATGCAGTACCACGCTATGACCTCCCCAGTCGCCACTTCTCTCGCAAAGCCATCCCAGTCCTCCACCATCATGTAAAAGACCGCATTGTCACACATTGCACCTCACAACAGATGCATGGTCCAGTCGGCTTGGCCAGGGCCGTTACGTGTCCATCACTGCGCACTTAGTTAATGTGGTGGATGCAGGGTCCACAGGGGACAGCGGTGGTGGGACAGTGCTGCCTAGCCCACTGTATAGGAAACAGTTGGCTGTAGGCGTTCGACCCTCCTCCTCCTCCAGAAGCGAAAGCTCGTCCACATAGCGCAGTCATACGAGCACTCCATCTGCAGCTGCCACTGTTGCACACGAGGTGTCCCCCTATCGAGCAGCTAGTGGAAAGCATCAGCAGGCTGTGTTGCAGATGATGTGTTTGGGCAACAGACACACCGTGGAGGTGCTGGCCGAGTACTTTCAGCGACAAACTGAGTCATGGCTGAGCAGTATACATCTTGAGGCAGGCAAGGTAGTTAGTGATAACGGCCGTAATTTTGTGGCAGCCATAGCCCGTTTAAAACTCAGCCACATACCTTGCCTGGCTCACACCTTGAACTTGGTGGTGCAGTGCTTCCTCAACAATTATCCGGAGTTAACAGCCCTGCTCCAGAAGGTGCGAAGACTGTGCGCGCTCATCCGCCGGTCGCCTGTACACTTCATTTGTATGCAGAAGCTGCAGCGATTGCTCCACCTTCCCAAACACCGCCTCATTATCGACATTGCAACAAGGTGGAACTCCACCCTGCACATGGTTGAGCGGCTGTGCAAACAGAGGCAAGCTGTAATGCATTTGTGGGAGGATACACGGCCAGGCACTTTGAGAGCAGACATGGAGTTGACAGGTGTGCAGTGGTCGAAGCTGAAAGACCTCTGTAAAGTCCTTCAGTGTTTTGAGGAATGCACACGGCTGGTAAGCGCAGACGACGCCATCCTAAGCATGAGCATCTCACTTATGCGTCTGCTCATGCAAACTTTGACGCACCTTAAGGAACAGGCGTCTGCAGCCAATGTTGACGAGGAGGAAGAGGAGGAGGGAATCCTTGATGACATTCAGCCATTGTCTGCTCAGGGACCTCTCCTGGACGAGGTGGAGGAAGAAGAGGAGGAGGATGATGATGATGGGGATGATTACTTAGGGGAGGAGGATGCATCTCGTGGGGCAAGTGAAAATGTTGGCGTGGCAAGGTCTGGTACAGGGTTTGTGCGTGACTGGAGGGATGTGGATTTGCCAGAAAGTGCTCCTCCAACCAGCACTCGAAGTGTATCATTGACACCGGGAACATTGGCCCACATGTCAGATTATGCCTTGCAGATCCTAAAAAGGGACCCCCGCATTGCCAAAATGATGAACGATGACGACTACTGGTTGGCCAGCATCCTGGATCCACGCTATAAAGGCAAATTACAAAACATCGTGACACACGAGAACCTTGACCTAATATTGGCTAATAAACAAGCAACTCTGGTAAACCGGTTAGTTGAGGCATTCCCAGCACACAGCAGCGGTGATGGTTCTCACACGAGCCGTACGGGCCGGGGGCAGCTTGGCAGAGGTGTTCGTGGTGCACACAGCAGAAGTGGCATTGGAGACAGGGGTTTCATGACAATGTTGTGGACTGATTTTTCAAGTACCGCTCACACAACTGGTAATACTGCATCAATGGAAAGTGACAGGAGACAGCAGTTGTCAACTATGGTTACAAACTACTTTTCCTCCCATATCGATATTCTCCCGCACAGGTCATTCCCCTTTGACTATTGGGCCACTATACTGGACACCTGGCATGAATTGGCACAATATGCCTTACTGGAGCTCGCTTGCCCAGCTGCAAGTGTGCTATTGGAACGAGTCTTCAGTGCAGCTGGATCAATCCTGACAGAAAAAAGGACCCGTCTGTCAACCCAAAATGTGGATGATCTAACCTTCATTAAAATGAACCATGCATGGGTTTCCAAGGATTTTGTCCCACCTTCCCTTGATGACACATAGGTTGCCAGAAAAAATGGCTTGCTTTGGTCCTCCTCCTATTCCGCAAACTTGACCTATTTCACCTTTTGCAGCAGCTGAACGTCCCACATCAACATATGCCACTTTGTAAACCGCCCTAACTGGGCTGCCCCCCCATGGCTGGGGTCACCACCTAGCGCACGAAACCGTGCGAGTGCCGTTGCCCTGGACAGGTGGGTAGGCCGACTCTTGGGCGCGGGCACTGGCACAGGGTCCCTCATAGTGCAATCAAGTGTCTCTGACGGTGGTGGTGCACACCCGCCGTCAGACACACCGCCATACTATGAAGGGCCCAGTGCCAGTACCGACGCCCACGAGTGTCCCCCCCCTTGCTTGGGCAGGGCCCCAGCATTTGCAATGTTTACCTCTCCCTGCTCCTTCGCTGTGTAGTCTGGGCTGTCAAATCCTTCACTGGGAGTGCCACTACAAATTGATTGAACTGAAAGATGATTGTTAAGATGTAGCTATGCCCTGTCCTGCTGGCCGGGTTCTAGCTCCAGATGATCAATGGCTTCCATTTCTTATGGACGTCGACTCACAATGACATGCAGTGGTGGTTTATCATCAGCTTTCACAGTTTTCCTACTCACAAACGTGTGACATTCTGGCGCACATTTTAAAATGTCCCCTCTCATGCCAATCAAATAGAATCGCCTACGGCCTGTGTCTTCTGTCTTTTGCACTCCAAAGTCACGTGACAGATCATGATAGCCAGTGAGCACCATGTTTACATTGCTCCCTGTGATAAAAATTTGATTGAGATGAGTAACAGTAATGGAATCAACGGAAGTGCGATACAGCAAGACATTATTCACAAAAAAATGTTTTCACTGTCTCAACACACAAATTAATTGAGGGTCAGCATCGCCTATGAGAATTGTGACGGAAGTTTTTCCCGTGAATAGTAATTCCTAGATTTCTGCAATCACTAGCCTTTATGTCAGTAATTGTATGCATCTCATTTCCTATAGCGGAGAGGCTGGACTATATTACTGAGACAGAAATATATATGAAGATTTAAAAATAACACCAAAAGTATATAGTTGTGTACGCCTCAAATGCTTTTCCTTTTTTCCACTTTTTAGATTGCTGTGTAATCCATACTGAGAACACAGAGATTTTACATGTTTAAACTATGCTATATATACCTGCTATCCAGTGATAAAGTACCCTTTCTCAACTTTGTACAATCTGGTCAAATCCATACTGGGCCTGAGAACATCTGAGTCTGCCTCCTGATCTGTAGACATATATTTTTAATGTGTAAACTAGGCTACATATATACGTGTTATCCAGTGAAACTGTACCCTTTATCAACTTTCTACAATGTTGTTGAATCCATACTGGGCCTGAGAACAGCTGCCGAGCTGTTAAGCAAGCTACAGCACCTGTGGTTTGGACACGTAATTTTTTCAGGAATGACGGTTAGGCCTAACTCCGGAATTGCGGTTGACCTGAACTTACTGGGAAATCATCGTTCATTCGCGGGGAATAATCTGAATCCCAGATCCCCATCACTAATGGAGTTCATCAGGTTATCTGCACCTGTAAGCGACAAAAGCTGGTCCTTTCAGTGTAGCGTGCATGCAGCCCTGGACATGTACGGGAATGCTAGACCTGTTATTGCTCGATCTCACGTGCCAGAGCCTCGCTTATCCCTCTAGTAAGCTTGACGCGTACTGCGGGGGCATGCCGGAGTCTCGGTTGTTAACGGAATAAAGCTGAGAAATCGCTAGCACAACTACAAACACACATACCACACCACACACAGAATCGACAAAGCTTTCAAAGTGTGCATCTTTTCTTTAGGTGGCATGGTTGTGGTTTCCCCGGTGGAGTCCAATTAAGCCACAGGCTCCACTCCTGGTGGTGCCCTTTTTGACATTCCTTTAAGGTTCAGCTTTGCAATCATACTGCCCCCGGAAGCCAAAAACTTTGCCTTCATGGACGTTGTTTGGAGGTTCGTGGGAATAACGCCGCCCGATCAGCAGTCGGCATATGGGTCGCCCTCCCAGGGCTGTGGGGTACTCGGTACCGGGCCGGTGTCAGTGGGATGTGTCTCAGCAGCGGTGACCTGGACGGTGGCCCTGGGCGCCCATGTAAATGGCGTGGTATAATGGTAAAGAGTTTATATAGATAGTTTGCGCCACCTGTGGTGTTCGGCAACATAGATGTTAGGCCGACGCTGCATGCAGATCCTCTGGGACTGATGGTGCTGTGCAGCAAAGATGGTGAAGCTCCCCACAGGTGGAGCTGGAATCCCAGGGAAGTGTAGATGTAGTGATGGGGGAAAGGCACAGGCGGTGTAGGTGCTGGTACCCAGATGTAGCGGTGCTGGAATAACTGTAGGACACCAGAGCGTGCAGTTCCAAAGCTTTACTCACAGTCTGCAGGTTACACAGATGCCTGCCTCCATGCTGTGTCCTCCGGGTCAGGACCTCAGCCAACCTCCGGGACCAAAATGGAAAGCTCCCTTCCAACACTCCGCCAACATGTACCTTCCTGAACGTCTCCTTTCTAGCGCTTGTGGGGGAAGTACTCACAGGACCGTGGTTCACTGGAGCGCCTCCTGTCTAACAGATGTTCCTCAGACTTTACTTGTATGGCAGACAGCTGTAGCCTTTTCCTTCTGGCTCCCACACGTCGATGTTGGGGCCTCCGAGCCTTAGTTGGGTACAGAGCATTTATAGCTGCTACTTCCCCCGGTTTCTGCTGCAGGAACGTCCCTAAAAACACTCCAGCTAGGAGTGAGCCTTAACTCTGCTCATCCTCCAGCTCCCCTTCTCACGTCCACACACTTCCCCTTCCCTGCACAGAGTGCCCTAACTTACCTCCTTCTGACCACAGAGAGCAGCTCCTCAGCAGTCAGGTTCAGAGGTCTCCCTGCTAGCCTGGAGTGGGAAATGTGTTGTGTGTTGGTTTCACTGCTAGAGAGATCCTTCATTGCTCCCAAGCTTGACAACACACTCCCTAGGAGGAAGGTAATGTCACAGTGGCGACCGTACTCTTGGGGATGCCACAAGTGCACTGAGGCCCAGCCACTGCTGGATGATGCTTCTGGTACACTGACCCAGACCACTACATTCCCCTCGCACTCTACACTGCCAGAATCTGACCCAGGGGAAACTCAGGTTCCCCTTCCCACATACTATACCACCTTACACGGTGACAAAGAGGAAGGTGCAGATAAAAGTGTAAGTTCCTTGAGTAGATGGGGGTGGCATACTCATGGGCGATGGCACTGGCACAGGGCACCGCATAGTATGCAAAAGTGTCTCTGCCGGTGGGAGGGCCTAAACAGCCAAGTGCAGTGAGATGGAAGATGGGGACGACAAGGAGTTCAGAGTAGTGCAGGGATTCCCTAGCAAGGAGACTTATGTAATTGTTTTCAATGTTGGGACAGCAATTTTTGGGGAGCACTATACTCTGGTGAATGATATATGGGGCCCACCATACACTGGAGCATTCCAAAGGTGGACATCAGACACTGGAGCAGCATTCACAGGGCCCATTATACACTAGAGCAGTAGAAATGGGGCCCATTATATATGGAGCATTATTTGGGCCCATAAGACAGTGGAGCTTCATCCATTGGGACCAACATATACTATAGCATTATGTGGAGCTCATCATATATGGTTTGAAACATTATATGGGATCAATGATTCCATATGGAGAAATATATGGGCCTCATTACTCTGTATAGCGCACTAAGCGCTGGCCATAATACTGTATGGAGTTATATACTGTCCGTTTTTGGAGGTATTGGAGAATTTAAAATGGATATCAGTCATGAGATGTAAGAAGTGAAGTATTTTTCATTGTACTATACTGCTATTTCTCTGCCGTATCGGAGCATCATGAGTTGTGGTATGTGTTAAAGGGGCGCTCTTTGGCCCTGGGCCCACGAAAACATGGAGCCAGCCCTACCCCCCCACAACTGTAGCCAGATAACCCCCATTTTTCAGTGCGTAACTAGTATTATGAAGTAAATTAAGGTTGACAAGCTTAAGTAATAAGAATTGATGCTTTTGGCATTCAAATGGGCACTGTAGGTCTGTTTCCTGTCCTCCTCTCACTGCCGACTTTAATTCCCCATTGACTTACATTGGGTTTCGTGTTTCGGTCGGACCCCCGACTTTTCCCTATAGTCGACCGATTTTGCTCGACCCGACTTTTGGAAAAGTAGGGTTTCATGAAACGAAACTCGACCCTAAAATAACAAAAATCGCTCAACTCTAATCACTACCACCAATAAGCAAAATAAAATAATGTAATATCCTTTCACGGAAATACCATCATATTTAATTTATCATTCAGTCCAGAGGGACCCTGCGCCCGTGTGCGCAGAGTCCATCTGGACTCTTTTTGCAACTAAAGCTTATGGAGTTCACCCCCTTGTGGAGGCAAATGAACCTGTTTCAATCCTGTGAATGTAAGTCTGGATTCTCGCATGCTTTTTCTGCATGTGCTCAACTAGACGCCTGGAACCTTTGCCTGAATGGTAACTTGGTAAGGTTATACTGTATACAAGGGATATCAAGTGCAAATTATTATGGCTATGAAGCATATTCTACACAGGCACACTGTTCCTCCCTACTTTGACACAACCCAGCTTTAACGCTACAGTCCTAATTCACAAGTCCTCTAATTGCTCAGCAGTTCCACATCCTATTTCTTCCACTACTGACGTCTTGGATCCACCACTCAGGGCCCTTTACTAGTCCCCATCTCTCAGTCCTGTTAAAGGGGTTGTTCACTGCTTTAAATTAACCCCCCAATGTATCCCCCCGGGGCCCAAAACTAATTTTGTAAATATCTCATGTTGCCTATACTGCCTGTGAGCGGCGCTATCGCTGGTCACTCACAGGCAGCACGTGACCCCCAGCTGCAGATGGCTCTTGCTTCCGCTGATGTCCCGACAAGTGCTGGCAGCAACTGGGGGTCCCACTTCCTCCTTCTGCGCTGGCTGGCAGGCTGTGGGCGGGGTTATCCCCCCGCATCACAACCAGCATCCACTGCACGTGCCCATTCATTGAGAAAGCGCGCGGTGAATGCTGGGTGTGACGCGGGGGTAACTCGCCCACAACTCAGCAGCCACTGCAGGGACCCAGTGCTGAGTCATGTCTTACTTGTGACGTCAGTGCTGGGTCACATGCTGCCTGTGAGCGGCCACGGATAACGCCTCTCACAGGCAGTATAGGCAACAAGGTATTTACAAAATTCATTAGGGGCCCCAGGAGGATACATTGTGGGGTTAATTTAAAGTAGTAGACAACCCCTTTAAGGCCCATTTCCTTCTGTGTTATGAACTTAAGGTCTCATGGCTGGGCGTCCCCTCCTAGGATTCACCTTCCGAAGGCCATTCTGTCTCATATTCTACAGGATCACACTAACCCTTCTTCTTAGTCTCCTCTCACTCAGTCATCCTTCTTGCAGCTCTGCTCAGATTGCACTCCAAAACTCTAAATCCCTAATTATCAGGTAGAAGTCACTTTTCCTAATACTAACCGCTCCCACTATGGACTAGTCCCAACTAGAGTTGAGCGACTTTTGGTTTTTTAGGGTCGCGTTTCGTTTCGTGAAACCCGACTTTTCCAAAAGTCGGTTCGAGCAAGATCGTCCGATTATAGGGAAAAGTCGGGGTCGTCCCGAAACACGAAACCCAATGTAAGTCAATGGGGAATAAAAGTCGGCAGTGAGAGGAGGACAGGAAACACACCAACAGTGCCCATTTGAATGCCAAAAGCATCAATTCTTCTTACTTAAGCTTGTCAACCTTAATTAATTTCATAATATAAGTTACGCACTGAAAAATGGGTGTTATTTGGCTAAAGTTGTGGGGGGGGAGGGCTGGCTTCAGGTTTTCAGGTGCCCTGGGCGAAAGAGCGCCCCTTTAACACATACCACAACTCATCATGCTCCGATACGGCAGATAAATAGCGGTATAGTACAATGAAAAATGCCTCACTTTTTACATCTCATGACGAGGCCCATCTATTTCTCCATACAGAATCATTGGTCCCATATAATGTTTGAAACAGTATATGATGAGCTCCACATAATGCTACAGTATATGTTGGTCCCCATGGATGAAGCTCCACTGTCTTATGGGCCCAAATAATGCTCCAAACATAATGGGCCTCATTTCTAATGCTCTAGTGTATAATGGGCCCTGTAAATGCTGCTCCAGTGTCTGATGTCCACCTTTGGAATGTTCCAGTGTATGGTGGGCCCCATCTATCATTCTCCAGAGTATAGTGCTCCCCAAAAATTGCTGTCCCAACATTGAAAACAATCAAATAAGTCTCCTCGCTAGGGAATCCCTGTACTTGTCTGGACAGGTGCTGTAGCTTGCTTAACAGCTCGCCAGCCGTTCTCACGCCCAGTATGGATTGCACGTGATTGCACAAAGGTTAGAAAGGGTACCGTATCCCTGGATAACATGTATGGATAGCGTACACATTCAAAATATATGTCTCAGGAGGCAGGCTCAGATGGTGTTAGGCCCAGTATGGATTGCACATGATTGCACAAAGGTTAGAAAGGGTACCGTATCCCTGGATAACATGTATGGATAGCGTACACATTCAAAATATATGTCTATACAGCATGAGGCAGGCTCAGACGGTGTTAGGCCCAGTATGGATTGCACGTCATTGCACAAAGGTTAGAAAGGGTACCGTATCCCCGGATAACATGTATGGATAGCGTACACATTCAAAATATATGTCTATACAGCATGAGGCAGGCTCAGACGGTGTTAGGCCCAGTATGGATTGCACATCATTGCACAAAGGTTAGAAAGGGTACCGTATCCCCGGATAACATGTATGGATAGCGTACACATTCAAAATATATGTCTATACAGCATGAGGCAGGCTCAGACGGTGTTAGGCCCAGTATGGATTGCACGTCATTGCACAAAGGTTAGAAAGGGTACCGTATCCCCGGATAACATGTATGGATAGCGTACACATTCAAAATATATGTCTATACAGCATGAGGCAGGCTCAGACGGTGTTAGGCCCAGTATGGATTGCACGTCATTGCACAAAGGTTAGAAAGGGTACCGTATCCCGGATAACATGTATGGATAGCGTACACATTCAAAATATATGTCTATACAGCATGAGGCAGGCTCAGACGGTGTTAGGCCCAGTATGGATTGCACGTCATTGCACAAAGGTTAGAAAGGGTACCGTATCCCCGGATAACATGTATGGATAGCGTACACATTCAAAATATATGTCTATACAGCATGAGGCAGGCTCAGACGGTGTTAGGCCCAGTATGGATTGCACGTGATTGCACAAAGGTTAGAAAGGGTACCGTATCCCTGGATAACATGTATGGATAGCGAACACATTCAAAATATATGTCTCAGGAGGCAGGCTCAGACGGTGTTAGGCCCAGTATGGATTGCACGTGATTGCACAAAGGTTAGAAAGGGTACCGTATCCCCGGATAACATGTATGGATAGCGTACACATTCAAAATATATGTCTCAGGAGGCAGGCTCAGACGGTGTCAGGCACAGTATGGATTTGACGGCCCAGATTACACAGCGGAGGAGCAGGGAGAGGTAAAGATGGCAAATGCTGGGGCCCTGCCCAAGCAAGGGGGGCCCACTCGTGGGCGTCGGTACTGGCACTGGGCCCCTCATAGTACAGCGGTGTGTCTGACGGCGGGTGTGCACAACCGCCGTCAGAGACACTTGATTGCACTATGAGGGACCCTGTGCCAGTGCCCGCGCCCAAGAGTCAGCCTACCCACCTGTCCAGGGCAACGGCACTCGCACGGTGTCGTGCGGTAGGTGGTGACCCCGGCCATGGGGGGGGGAGGCAGCACAGTTAGGGAGTTTTAGAAAGTGGCATATGTTGATGTTGGACATTCAGCTGATGCAAAAGGTGAAATAGGTGAAGTACCAGGAAGAGGTGGACCAAAGCAAGCCATTTTTCTGTCACCCTATGTGTCATCAGGGGAAGGTGGGACAAAATCCTTGGAAACCCATGCGTGGTTCATTTTAATGAAGGTTAGATCATCCACATTTTGGGTTGACAGACGGGTCCTTTTTTCTGTAAGGATTGATCCAGCTGCACTGAAGACTCTTTCCGATAGCACACTTGCAGCTGGGCAAGCGAGCTCCTGTAAGGCATATTGGGCCAATTCAGGCCAGGTGTCCAGTTTAGCGGCCCAATAGTCAAAGGGGAATGACCTGTGTGGGAGAACATCGATATGGGAGGAAAAGTAGTTTGTAACCATAGCTGACAACTGCTGTCTCCTGTCACTTTCCATCGATGCAGTATTACCAGTTGTGTGAGCGGTATTTGAAAAATCAGTCCACAACATTGTCATGAAACCCCTGTCTCCAACGCCACTTCTGCTGTGTGCACCACGAACACCTCTGCCAAGCTGCCCCCGGCCCGTACGGCTCGTGTGAGAACCATCACCGCTGCTGTGTGCTGGGAATGCCTCAAGCAACCGATTTACCAGAGTTGCTTGTTTATTAGCCAATATTAGGTCAAGGTTCTCCTGTGGCATGATGTTTTGTAATTTGCCTTTATAGCGTGGATCCAGGATGCTGGCCAACCAGTAGTCATCATCGTTCATCATTTTGGCAATGCGGGGGTCCCTTTTTAGGATCCGCAAGGCATAATCTGACATGTGGGCCAATGTTCCCGGTGTCAATGATGCACTGCGAGTGCTGGGTGGAGGAGCACTTTCTGGCAAATCCACATCCCTCCAGTCAGGCACAAACCCTTTACCAGACCTTGCCACGCCAACATTTTCACTTGCCCCACGAGATGCATCCTCCTCCCCTAAGTAATCATCCCCATCATCCTCCTCCTCCTCCTCCTCTTCTTCCTCCACTTCGTCCAGGAGAGGTCCCTGAGCAGACAATGGCTGAAAGTCATCAAGGATTCCCTCCTCCTCTTCCTCCTCATCAACATTGGCTGCAGACGCCTGCTCCTTAAGGTGCGTCAAAGTTTGCATGAGCAGACGCATAAGTGGGATGCTCATGCTTAGGATGGCGTCGTCTGCGCTTACCAGCCGTGTGCATTCCTCAAAACACTGAAGGACTTTACAAAGGTCTTTCAGCTTCGACCACTGCACGCCTGTCAACTCCATGTCTGCTCTCAAAGTGCCTGGCCGTGTATCCTCCCACAAATGCATTATGGCCTGCCTCTGCTCGCACAGCCGCTCCACCATGTGCAGGGTGGAGTTCCACCTTGTTGCAATGTCGATAATGAGGCGGTGGTTGGGAAGGTGGAGCAATCGCTGCAGCTTCTGCATACGAACGGAGTGTACAGGCGACCGGCGGATGTGCGCGCACAGTCTTCGCACCTTCTGGAGCAGGGCTGTTAACTCCGGATAATTTTTGAGGAAGCACTGCACCACCAGGTTCAATGTGTGAGCCAAGCAAGGTATGTGGCTGAGTTTTGAAAGGGCTATGGCTGCCACAAAATTACGGCCGCTATCACTAACTACCTTGCCTGCCTCAAGATGTACACTGCCCAGCCATGACTCAGTTTGTCGCTTCAAGTACTCGGCCAGCACCTCGGCGGTGTGTCTGTCGCCCAAACACATCATCTGCAACACAGCCTGCTGACGCTTTCCACTAGCTGCTCGATAGGGGGACACATCGTGTGCAACAGTGGCAGCTGCAGATGGAGTGCTCGTACGACTGCGCTCTGTGGACGAGCTTTCGCTTCTGGAGGAGGAGGAGGGTCGAACGCCTACAGCCAACTGTTTCCTATACCGTGGGCTAGGCAGCACTGTCCCACCACCGCTGTCCCCTGTGGACCCTGCATCCACCACATTAACCCAGTGCGCAGTGATGGACACGTAACGGCCCTGGCCATGCCGACTGGACCATGCATCAGTTGTGAGGTGCACCTTTCCGCTCACTGACTGCTTGAGTGCATGGACAATGCGGTCTTTCACATGATGGTGGAGGGCTGGGATGGCTTTGCGAGAGAAGAAGTGGTGACTGGGTAGGTCATAGCGTGGTACTGCATAGGCCATGAGTTCGCGGAAAGCTGTGCTTTCCACCAACCGAAAGGGCATCATCTCAAACGAGATTAGTTTGGCAATGTGGGCGTTCAAACCCAGTGTACGCGGATGAGAGACTGAGTACTTTCTTGACCTACTCATAGTATCTGGGAGGGTGAGCTGGACTTGAGAGCTGCATATGGTGGAAGTAGCGGTGGACAGGGCGGACTGAGAGAGGGTTGATGATGGTGATGGAGTTGGTGTTCTTTCTGATGGCCTAGAATCAGTCTTTCGTTGATATAACAGTGGGATTCCCTGACTGCTGTGGCCTTGCAACGACACCTCAACATTTGCTGCTGTGCTAACCGGTGGGCTTACAGTGGGGGAAACAATGTAGCGTTGCTGACTACCTTCGTTGTGATCAGTTGCACATGTGGCACTTGAGGTTTGGTGTTGTGTCCACGCTTGCAAGTGCATGCTGGTTAAATGTCTAAGCATGCAACTGGTATTCAAATTTTTCAGATTTTTCCCTCGGCTAAAGGTCTTTGCGCACTTCTTACAGATAACCTTGGCCTGATCATGAGGATTTTGTTAAAAAAAGTGCCACACTGCACTCTTCCTACTTTGGCAGACATTTTGCGGCCTAGCACGCTGTGATCTTTTGACCCTCTGGACAAGCTGTCCAGCAACTCTTTTGATGTTTGGAACCTGTCTTTGGAGTGCTCCGGGCCTGCCAGATAACAGCTGTTGCGATGTCGATGTCTGCTGTGGATGCTCCTCATCTGAGCTATTGGAAGCAGCACCCTCTTCCCCCAATGGATGCCAATCTGGGTCAACAACTGGGTCATCCATCACCTCCTCTTCTATGTCATGTGCACCTTTCTCTGTGTCACCGTGTATGGTGGTATAGTGTGCGGGAAGGGGAACCTGAGTCTCATCAGGGTCAAAATCTGGCTCTGTACACTGCGAGGACAATGTAGTGCTCTGAGTGAATGTACCAGCAGAATCATCCATCAGCGGCTGTGCATCAGTGCACTCCATGTCAGATTCATCTTGGCCTGGGTAATTCACCATTTGACTTGATAATCCAGGCATGGTATGTGAAAACAGCTCCATGGAGTAATCAGTAGTATGGCCTGCGTCATCCTTCAATCTTGGTTGGGGTGAAGGACACAAGGAAAGGTGTGGTTCATGAACATGAGCCTCCAATGACGACTCAGTGCTTTTACTTTTTACAACTGAAGAAGAGGAGGCGATAGAGCTGGAGGCTGAGTCAGCAATGTAAGACAAAACTTTTTCCTGATGCTCTGCCTTTAAAAGCGGTTTGCCAACTTCTAGAAAACTAAGCGTTCGAGGCCTTACGTAGCCAGACGATGACGCAGGGTCAGCACCTCCTGCATTCGGTCCTATTTTGCTCTTGCCACTACCATCAGATCCACCACCAACACCATCATTACCAGCTGCCAACCCCCGCCCAATTCCACGGCCTCTTACACCAGCCTTCCTCATTTTTGGTAGAAATGTAGACAAAATCCAACAAACTATATAGTAATGTAAAACAAGGTACAAGGTGTCTATAGGACAGGGGAGATTTAGAATTTCTGCACACACTTGTGGACAGTGGACACTTTTGGATTGTGTGAGGCCCACTGATATCTGAGCGCTATGTGACACGCTCGATGGCACAGCTGCCTGTGACCAAAGTGACGAGAGGATAATGGAGATTTTGAATCTCTGCTTACACTTTTGGACACTGGACACTTGTAGATTGTGTGAGGCCCACGGATATCTGAGCGCTATGTGACACGCTCGATGGCACAGCTGCCTGTGACCAAAGTGACGAGAGGATAATGGAGATTTTGAATCTCTGCGTATACTTTTGGACACTGGACACTTGTAGATTGTGTGAGGCCCACTGATATCTGAGCGCTATGTGACACGCTCGATGGCACAGCTGCCTGTGACCAAAGTGACGAGAGGATAATGGAGATTTTGAATCTCTGCGTACACTTTTGGACACTGGACACTTGTAGATTGTGTGAGGCCAACTGATATCTGAGCGCTATGTGACACGCTCGATGGCACAGCTGCCTGTGACCAAAGTGACGAGAGGATAATGGAGATTTTGAATCTCTGCGTACACTTTTGGACACTGGACACTTGTGGATTGTGTGAGGCCCACTGATATCTGAGCGCTATGTGACACGCTCGATGGCACAGCTGTGACAAAAGTGACTAGAGGATAAGGGAGATTGGATTGCTTTTAAAAAAGCAGTTTGCGGAGCAGTGGGTAAAACAGCAATGCCATCGTGTCAGGAAGCCTTAGAAGGCAGCCCAACAACCAACACCACTGATACACCACAATTTAGCCTCCCCTTGCACTGCACACACAGTGACTTGTGTGTTGTGCAGGCCAAATCGCTAGCAGCAGAAGCAGTTCTTTTGTCTTCTTCCCTGCCTAACGCTCTCCCTACAGAATCAGCAGCAACCTCTCCCTATACTAAGATCGGCAGAAGTAAGATGGCGGTCGGCGTGCACGCCCTTTTATACCCCCTGTGACGCCCACCAAAGCAAGCCAATCACTTGCATGCCCTTCTGAAAGATGGTGGTGACCCGTGCCTAGGTCATCACGTTGCCCACAGTGTCCGTGGATCCTGATTGGCTGAACAAGAGCGCAAAACAAACTTTTGAAACGCGACTTTGGCGCGTAAGTCGCTGACCTCGTGGCCGACCTCATCCTAGGGTCGGGTTTCGTTTCATGAAACCCGACTTTGCCAAAAGTCGGCGACTTTTGAATTTTTTCGACCCGTTTCGCTCAACTCTAGTCCCAACCATTAACTCTATCTTACCGTTTAGTCAAAAACCTACATGTCTCTCACATCTCACTGTACATTTTACAGTGCCAACATTACCTATCTTACATTACTATACAGGAACATATTATTTACATTTAACATGGCACATTACATCATGATATTCACAAAGATGCAGGACACTGTTCACATTACAATACAGCACATCAACGTGATTGGTGTCCTCAGGGGTAGGAACACAACAACACAGTCCGCCACCGTTATATCTGCATGGACCAGAAAGTCATCAATCATCGGTCCTGCCTTATTTTTGCTGTGTCTTGCTATTTTGCATTCTTTTCATGGTTCTCCTCAGTGATATGCACCTTATTTTACTGAGTTTTTACTTAACACAAGATATTCCCATTTCTTGAGATTCTCATCTCTTCCTTCGAGAACCAGTTTCACCCATGTAAAGCCCTTCAGCAATGATTACAAGGTCAATCCTTTAAATTGCAATGTAATTGACAGTAAAGTGGAAGTGCATCCTGTATCCTTAATAAGCCGACACTTCCTAATACTAACAGACCAAACGATAGTCGGCACTCACATCTTAAAAGAAGTGCTTTATTAACCCGGTATTGAAAAAGACACAAAAAATGGTTGAACTCAACAGCACAAAAAATAAAAAGACAGAAAATAAAAATCTGCTGTGCTCCCAGGCAACATGTTTCAGACCTGCATGGTCCTTTGTCAAGCCAAGCTCTGACTTGACAAAGGACCATGTAGGTCTGAAACATGTTGCCAGGGAGTGCAGCGGATATTTTTGTTCTGCTTTTTTTCATTTTTGTGCTATTGTGTTCAACCATTTTTGTCCCTTTTATACCACTGGATTAATTAATCATTTTAAGAAGATTTGAGTGCTGGCTATTGTTTGTCTATTATTGGAGGTGAGCAGATTGCTCCTTTTTCACCCTTTATAATTCTATTCTACAGTCTTTACATTGTGATGCCATCAGGCTCAAAACATTGGTGCCATGTAAGAAGTTACTTTTGAGTGTTTCTTCATTTTTTTTAGGTGGAGTATTTTCCCTGTATTTTAAAAGATTCTGCGCTCCACAAAGTGAATGCAGTGTGAACGGATCATTTTCCTACTACTCCACCACAGAGAGAATTGCTACCACATGTTGCTTCAATGACTTGTGTTCTCCAGAAAAGCCCAAAGGCAAGTAGACAAGCGGGCATGTAAATCGCTCATTACAAGCTCTACGATCATGGCAAAGAAATGAGACAGAGAACTAATGCTATACTTTATGCTTATGGTAGGACTCAGAGTATACTTTGCCCATCAAAGAAAGCTAGAAGTAAATTTTTTACTCTTTGTTTCATTGCAGCCATTTGGTAAATTCAAAAAAGTTCATTTTTTTCTCATTAATGTACACGCTGCACCTCATCTTGACTGAAAAAAACAGAAATGTAGAAATTTTTTGCAAATTTATTAAAATAGAAAAATTGAAATATCACTTGGTGATAAATATTCAGACCCTTTGCTCAGACACTCATATTTAAGTCACATGCTGTCCATTTCCTTCTGATCCTCCTTGAGATGGTTCTACTCCTTCACTGGAGTCCAGCTGTGTTTAATTAAACTGATAGGACTCGATTTGGAAAGGCACACACCTGTATATATAAGACCTCACAGCTCACAGTGCATTTTTCATATAGTGCCCTGAGGATAGGGAATATAAGGCTATGTGCACACGTAGTTTTTTGGGTGTGCAGATTATGGAGAGAAAACCGCAGATAAATCCGCAGGACAAAAGTCCTGCGGTTTATCTGCGGTTTTTCCTATGGTTTTACACCTCATAATGGATGGGGTGTAAAACTGCAGCGTTTCTGCACCAAACAATTGACATGCTGCGGATTGTAAACCGCAGCAAAACCGCGCGGAAAAATCTGCAGTATGTGCACTGCGTTTTTTTTTCCAGTGAAAATAAAGGTACTGTATAACGCAGCAGATTTCACTACATGTGCACATACCCTTAAAGGGACAGCACAGCGCAGGATCTAAGTGCAATATTAAAAATGTCACAGATGAAAATACAAAGCTGATGCACTCACCAAATTGAGCTTGAAGGAACAGCGTATTGGCCCTGGGGGAATGTCCCAAACCAAGGTCCTAATTACTTGGTATGCTACATGCCTCCTGGTCAGCGGGGCGATCCTCAGTTGTCCGCAGGTATAAGAAAAAAGATAAAAATCCAGTCTGAGGCCGGCGCTCCTGAAAAAAGTGTGAGAGATCACCTTAATTAAACATTTTTTAAAAGAGTTTTATTCTGAAATGTAGCAGTAAAAACAACAATGCATTTCAGCTTAAAATAAGCCTTCATCAGGTAAAATATATATCTATACCGAAAAAATGACCATGTCTTTATAAACTCTTTGGCTATTAACCCGCGGCTGACAGCAGCATTTAACTCACGCTTCCGGGTATCGGGCTGGAAATCCACCCACCGGTGACCACCGGTTTGTTGACATGACCACCAGAGGTCTCCTCAAGACCTTTATGGTTGTCAGTGCCGGCAAGTGAGCAATTCTTCTATTTAGAGGTGATCTGATCATCACCTGTGTGTAGCAGAGCCGATCGGGTTATGGCAACCTTTAGTCTCGCATGGAGACTATTGAAACATGGAAAAAGTAAAAAAAAAAAATGTTTTTAAAATATTAAAAAAATGTATATTAAATAAAAATATTAAAAAAACAGAAAAAATATAAATGTTCAAATCACCCCCTTTTCGCCCCATTCAAAATATAACAATAAAATATATCAAACATACACATATTTGGTATCCAAAAGATCGTATCTGCACCAAAATGGTATCATTAAAAACGTCAGCTCAGTGTACAAAAATAAGCCCTCACCCAACCCGAGATCACGAAAAATGGAGATGCTGTGGGTATTTGAAAATGGCACAATTTTTTTTTTTAACAAAGTTTGGAATTTTTTTTCACCACTTAAATAAATAAAAACCTGGACATGTTTGGTGTCTATGAACTCGTAATGACCTGGAGAATCATAATGGCAGGTCAGTTTTAGAATTTAGTGAACCTAGTCAAACAAAAATCAAGTGTGGCATTGCACTTTTTTTGCAATTTCACCACAGTTGGAATTTTTTTTCCTGTTTTCGCGTACACGACATGGTAAAACCAATGGTGTTGTTCAGAAGTACAACTCATCCTGCAAAAAACAAGCTCCAAATGGCGATTTTGACTAAAAAATAAAATGGCTCTGGGAAGAAGGGGAGCAAAAAATGAAAATGCAAAACCAAAAATAGCTCTGGTCGCTAAGGGGTTAAGACTCCATCATTTTAAAATCAAATGATTTGCAGATTTTTAGAATCAAATTTTCTGAAAGTTCAGAGACCATTTCATTTTGTTTTATTACCAAATTAGACATTACACAACAATGTATCAGTTGCATTTAGGGAGTTCCCTTAAAACATTCTGTTTCGCTTCTATATCCATTTCTCGCTGTTTATCTTTTCTTTTTTTTTTAACTCCCATTTGTAAAAGTTCCAAGTACGAATTCTCAGATTAATGGAGTGATCTGTTCCAAGTGTACTCTGTCTGGTGATGCCTGTGGTGCCGATCAGAACATGAACTGTACCGGAAATGAGACCATGTGTATGCTCATGTCTACAAAGAAAACTATAGGTAATGAGAATATCTATCTATCTATCTATCTATCTATCCACCTATTACCTATCTATCTATCCATCTGTGAGAAGACTGTAGGCACGTTAGGATGCAGTAATGGACTGCACACAGATCAAGGGTGATAGGGGTTTATTATACAGGAGAAACTCCACACAGGGAGAAAACGGAGGGATACTGCTTCCTAATACAGCAAATGACTAATGGGGATAACATAAGGAACAGGGACAAGTAAAGCTGACAATACAATCAAATATAACTTATCACTCAGGCGCCAGTCACGGCTGAACTCCTGTCTGCGACTGGGGCCCCTTAGATTGTGTCGCAATGGGGGGTTTGTCACAGTTCAGAGGAAGATGATGTAAAATCTCTTTACGTTGGCAGTGTCCACCCACGGTCCTGATGGCGGCAACTACTCATAATCCTGAAGCAGGTCTTGGGTCCAACAGATGAGGTGATGAAGAAGGAAATGTCCTTATCCTCAGCGGTGACCGTCCCAACACTATGGAGACTTGTAGCACTGCCCAAACACAGTTTACAATGGGCAGCCCAGTTTGCTGTGCCATATCGATGCGTGCCTAAGTCCTGTTCACAGACCCTGTCTCTCACGGTCAGTGCTGTCAGCGGGGACAGCTGTGGCTCGTTATCGGCTGTGTCAGCAGTCTCAGCGAGGGCAGCGATGTCAGCGGGGACAGCGGCGTCTGAGCGGTACCCAGTCGGTAGTCTCACATCCCAGCCTCTGCTTTTCTCTGCCCAGTCACCTCCCAGCAGATTTTACCTCACAGGCGTCTCGCGCGCTCGACGTTCTTGCCCAAACTGATTGAATTCTCGTGCGCGAACGTTCTCTCAGCTTGACCACGCCCCCTTCTCCTGAGTACAGGGAGCAGTCTCATGATTTAAGCTTTCCCCAATGCAACTTAGACCAGTCCCAGAGGAGAAATGCCTAGTTAGTTTCTTCCCCTTACATTGCCCCTCGCTTTGTCCTCGCCATTCCACTGGCGAGAGTTCTTGTAGTATGCGTTGACATTCTTCTATGTTTCTAACAACTTGTTGCCAAACAAAACGATCTTGATCAAATCGGTGAGGGGGTTTTCCTGCTCTCGATCATTCAGAACATCGTAAACTAGGAATATCAGTTGGTTCTACTTGAGTAATAGAATCAGGCTGAAAGGACCAAGGTGGGGGCACGCTCAGCCCTGGAAAAATGGCCCTTGTAGGAACTTCAAGAGTCCAAGGTTTCTGTTCTTTTTCTGGTTCTGCCCGTGGTGGTTCAGGGCATTCGTCATCTTCTTTTTCACTAGTGAAAGAATCTCAGGAGCATCGGGTTCTTCTTTTTCTATTTGCATAGGGTCTCTAGACACACAGGGGCGTAACATGTTTCAGTGCACAACACGATTTGGAGCATCGTCGCCCCCTCAGGCTGAATTTCATAGACAGGCCCTTCAGAACTGACTCGCCGCCGTACACGATACAGTGTATTCTCCCATCGATGATCTAACTTATTTTGAGGATGTTTTTCTCTAACTACTACTCGATATCTGGCCTGTAGAGCTGTCCCCCCCCCCCCCATAGAGGAGCCGTCTCTTGGTGTTCCAACTCTCAAAACCAGGTCTGCACCAGACGATGAAGAGACTGCAATTGATAACCGTGTCTCACGTGTACCTGTCCTGTGTGACATGACCCGCAGGCCGGTAACTAAAGCAACAAGACAAAAGTGTCACGTATACCTGTCCTGTGTGAAACGACCTGCAGGTTGATAACTAAAACAAAAGGGGGACACCAGGGAAATGGTTACAACGGTGGGCCCTGCAATTGGGAACGGGGAAGTGGAGACCCCTGCACTCCCCTGAGGCAGTGTCCCTAAACACTCCTAACGCTCCCTATACAGGCTCTTCACCTGTCGCAAAGCAGGATACCTGAATCCCTCACTATCCCTACACCTATCCATTACTAGGGAACTGGATAGTGCGGACACTGGTCCCACCGATGCACTAATATACACCAAGGAAAAAGGGGAAAACACCAAAACACTTATCTTTCTCTGCTGCAGTCACCAGGCAGCAGAGTGCAGCACCAGATTAATTTTCAGCAATGGGTCGACACCTAAGAGCCAGCTGCCACCTTCACCTCTTTCTCTGCTGCAAACACCGGGCAGGCAGAGTTCAGCACCATTCATGTTTCAGCAGTGGCTAAACACCTTAGAGACAGCTGCTAACATCACCGAGGTTGGAATCCAAAAAGGAACTGCTATCACCAACACCAGCTGACACACCATGTGACCTTATATAGCAAAGGAGGAGTGGTCACATCAGCAAGGAAAACAACAGACATGTAATTACACCTATGGCCACTGGGGGCAATAACCCATATTAAGTCCCCAAAGGCCTGAAAGGAAAAAAAGTTTTCTATGAGGGAATCCCGAACCTGACACAGTTCCAAGAATTGGACTGTGACACCGTGTTCTTGGACCCAGGTGGACACCCCCGTCTGAGGGTAGTCCTCCTCTGGGTCCAGCTCCAGTTGGTGATCTCTTTTCCTGTCTTGCCAAAAAGTAGAGTATAGGGCGTGTATCCGGTGGTGCGATATACCCGGTTCCTGTACCCCCACACTAGTTCTGCTACAAATTCCGGTCAACGGGACTTACGATCTTCTTCTAAGGTCCTCAACATTTGGATATGGGTTCGAATGAACCATTCACATGCTCCATTGCCCTGAGTGTTGTAAGGGATTTCTCAATTCAATACAAATGGTGTAGCTCCTCCATGACTCGCCCTAAGAAACAGGCACCTTGGTCTGAGTGAATTCTTTTTGGGCAGCTATATATTTTAATGAATTTTTTGCAGATAGCGTAAGTTGCAGATTGGGCATTTTGGTCCCGAGTAGGGGTCACAACAGTGAACTTAGTGAAGTGGTCCACCATGACTAAACAATGTTCATACCCTTGTTTGGCTGGGCCTATTGTATGATAGTCAACCATCAACACTTCTAATGGGGCGGAGGTTACGACCTTTTGTGTGGGA
The DNA here is from genome assembly GCF_039654945.1 of Dendrobates tinctorius. Taxonomy (NCBI): domain Eukaryota; kingdom Metazoa; phylum Chordata; class Amphibia; order Anura; family Dendrobatidae; genus Dendrobates; species Dendrobates tinctorius. Next base: position 34,882,775 of record NW_027361696.1, on the reverse strand, counting down.
GCTCTCTGTTCCAGAGGTTTAAACAGCTGACAGTTCCTACAGAGTCAAAATGAGGTTGCACTCAATTGCATTAAGGCATATCAATGTGAAATACAGTACAAGAAGTGTGAATAGCGTAATGGCTTTTGAAATGTAGGAAAAACACATGAGACATTTAGTTCCTACAGAGTCGACATACTTCTTCCACCATCGTTTTTAGCAGTGGATGGTACACCAGTCTCTGCAACCACTGAAAGATTTTCTTCTGACCAAAGTGGGCCCCTTTTTCATGTGCCTCTGTGACCACTTGATGTAACAGATTACCAAGTGACAGTCAGGGCCCGCTGTAGCTGGACTTTTCTATACAGTAATCCTTCTCTTAGGTTGAGCCTCTCCCATTTCCGTAGGATTTGTTTCTTATCAGGAGACAGGTTTTCTCTTTCCTCCTGGCTAGGTAGTTGTTTGAAGGCCATCCACTGCAGAGGTCGGGTGAGCTCTCCATCCTCCTGCTGAATCCGTACCCACTCATCACGGGGCTGTCCCAGCACACCTTACTGAGATTCTGCCCGATCTTGTTCCCCCGTAGCTGCCAAGATCCTGGCAGATCCTTGGAACTTCAACACTTCGTCAGCCTCCAGCTCTTCATCTCTGTTAGGGCCGGGTTGCTTATATGAAACCCTGGATAATGTAGGCTATTTTGTACTGGTATTTGGCCATTCTTGCAAACCAACATTGCTCCAGAACCCCTAACATTGCGTTCTCCAAGTGGGCCAGTGGGTTGTTGTCCGTGCGCACCAGTACCTCAGACCCAGATAGGTATTCCACAAACTTTTCTGTCATGGTCCATAACAGTGCCAACAATTCTAGTTTGAACGAGCTGTAGTTGTTTGGATTCTTTTCAGATTCATGGAGGGAACGGCTCCCATAGGCAATCACCCTCTCTTTCCCATCTTGGATCTGCGACAGTATGGCTCCGAGCCCATGTAAGCTCCCATCTGTATGGAGAATGAAGGGTTGAGAAAAATCAGTGTAGGCCAGGACCGGGGCTTCTGTCAGAGTCATTTTCAAGGCTTGGAATGCTTTCTCCTGGTGCTCTCCCCACTGAATTACCTGATTTTTGCTCTTGCTGGTATTCCTTTCAGCACTTCTAGTAATGGATTCACAATGTGGGTGAAGTTTTTCACGAACCGTCGATAATACCCAGCTAGCCCTAAGAAGGCTTGAACTTCCTTTACGGTTCTCGGGGTAGGCCAGTCTTGCACTGCTGCAATCTTCTCACGGGACGGTCGAACACCTTCTGCGGAGACCACATGCCCCAGGTACTCAATCTGGGTGTGGAACAGGTGACACTTAGATGGTTTCACTCGTAGCCCATGCTTCTGGAGTCCGCTGAGAACTTGCTCAAGGCACTGTAAGTGGTCTTTGAAGGTGGGGGCCAACACAATTATGTCATCCAGGTAGATGAGAGTAGCTTCAAAGTTTAGACCTCCCAAACATCTTTCCATGAGTCGCTGAAAAGTACCAGGAGCATTAACCAATCCGAACGGCATTCGGTTGAACTCGCACCATAGGTAGTATAAAGGCCGTCTTCACTCGGTCATACTCTGACATCGGCACTTGCCTGGACCCACTAGCCAGGTCTAGAGTGGAGAAGTATCTTGCGTTCCCCAGAGCAGAAAAAGATTCTTCAATACGGGGTAGTGGATACAAATCTTGCACCTTGCAGGCATTTAATTTACGATAGTCCACACAGAACCGTAGGGTAGCGTCTTCTTTCCGCACTAGGACAATGGGTGCAGCCCACAGGCTTTCGCTCTCTCGCATGACACCGTTCTGTAGCATTTGTGTGAGCATTCCTTTTACCTCCTGGTACATTTGTGGAGGAATCTGTCGATATCGCTCTCTCACAGGCGCAGCATTACCCATTGGAATCTGTGTGCGATGGCAGTTGTACAACCGAAATCATCCTTGTGTTGAGCGAACTCTTCCTGATAATGTCCTAGTACGGTCTTCATCGTTTCCACTTGCTGTGGTGTGAACTCTGTCAACTCAGCCCAGGTTTGTTCTAGGATGTGATGCCTCATTTTCTATGGTTGTGGTTCAAACACAGGGGTTGTCTCCATAGCTACAGTCCATGGATCTTCCATTATTGCCTTTAATTGGATGGCCAGTAAGTGTCATAGTGTCTTCCCATAAGTTCACACATCGCACGGGTACCTTTCTATCATGCACGGTAGCTAATGTCCTAGCTACTAAGAGCCCTGATGGTAGATTTTCCACAGTAGCTGGTTCTAGTTGTACCTCTACCCCCTCCAGTGGGTTGCAAGCTCGGACAGGTAATGACAACACACTTTGACTCGGAGGTAAGTCTAGATTGGTTGTAGCCAGAATGATCACTTTTCTCAACACCTTTCTTTCACATGAGACCTCTTGTGCCTGGGCCATCCAGATCAATTGCTGAAACACTCTCCTTTGTGGCATATGTGAGCTCCATTGTTTTAAGAACAAGTTCGGAGACTCGCTAATAAGAAGACTTCCAAACACTTTGAATACATTCATTCCTAGTGTGACAGTATGTCCTTGCACAGGGTCGCCAGCAGTTAACACCACTCCCTTGCAGCCCAGGTCTTTGCCGCGGACCTTAATCTGCATCCATGCAACCCCTGCGACCGGGATAGGCAGTTGATAGTCTCCAATCAAAGCGTTATGCCATCCCAGGCTCTGCTCTCCTCTGCCCAGTCACGTCTCAGCAGATTTTACCTCACAGGTGTCTTGCACGCTCAACGTTCCCGCCCAAACTGTTTGAATCCTAGCGTGCGAACGTTTTCTCAACTTGATCACACCCCCTTCTCCCGAGTACAGGGAGCAGTCTTGTGCTTTAAGCTTTCCCCCCTGCAACTTAGATGACAGCCCCGATGGTTGCGGATCCATCACGGAGGAGACATGCCTAGCTAGTTCCTTCCCCTTACACATCTATTATCTTTCTATTTGCTATCTATGATCTATCTTCTTTTATTTATTATTTATCTATTATCTATCATTTATTATCCTTTTTGTATATTATCTATCTATTATCTATTTATTATCTATCCGTTATCTATCATGTATCTATCTAATATCTATCTATCTATTATCTATCTATGAATCTATGTATCTATCTTCTATTATCTATCTATTATTTATCTATATATAATCTATCTATTATCTATTTATTATTTATCTATCTATATATAATCTATTGACCTATCTATCTATCTATCTAGAAAAAAAGATGGAACAGCACATGCAATCAAGTGGGTGCACCGGCCTCCCAGCAACTAATCCATAAACTTGCCAAATATACAGAAATAAAAAAATGGGAAGCAGCACTCCAGATTTAGCAAAAATATAAGAGTGACCTTTATAAGGCCCACATGGCATGGTGCAACGTTTCGGCTTCAAAAGCCTTTTTCAAGCAGTGAAGGAACAAGTGGATACAAACACATAAATAGGTGCATGGTAATGAGGTACAATTAACATAATAATCATAAAAGATCATTTTACGAATGAATATTTTCACATTTTCATATAATACATGCTGTCTAGTCATATCACAAAAGTGCCTGTGCTATAAGGGTATGCGCACACGTTGCGGATTTACCTGTGGAATTTTCTGTGCAGATTCTGCATCTCTTGGCAAAAAGCGCATTTAAAATTCGGAGCAAAATAGATGCGATTTTGATGCGTTTTTATACGTTTTTTATGTGGATTTCATGCGTTTTTGTAAGCTGAATAAAGATATATTTAAAAAAAAATGAGTTGTGATGTCATTTCCTTGTCCAACCTCTTCTTTTGCATACTCCATTGAAGAATAATGTTTACACACACAGATATATAGATAGATAGATCTATAGATACAGTAGATAGATCTGCCTACACACAGACCCTTACACACACACACAGCCCCACAGACCCCTGCTGACAGCAGCGCACACACACACATACACACAGACCCGCACGCACACAGCCCCACAGACCCCCGCCGACACCAGCAGACACCCGCACACATATACACAGACCCCAGCAGACAGACCAGCATACATACTCTGCACACACATAGCTCTGCCCACACACATTGTCTCCACCCACACACTCTTCCTCCTCCTGTTCTGCAGCGTTTCTCGCACGCAACTCCGCAGCAAAACCACAGATCTTTTTAAACCTGCAGTTTTGCTGCGGATTTGCCTGACTCAATGAAAGCCAATGGGTGCAGAAACAGCCAGATATGTTGTGCATGACCAAATATAACATGCGTACGCACATGCGTTCTATACGCATGCATTTTTTTACTGCGTTGGCCCAGGAAGTGATTCAATCACCTGATAATTGAGAGCTCTATAAAAGGAAGTGTGGACATAGCAAGGCCATAACTCTCTGGATGCTGGTCAATACCACAACACTGGCTATGTAAGTATAGAACCTTAGAAAATATCATCCTCCCTCACTGCTGTTTGTACTTTTTTCTGGTTACTTTCAGACGTTTTGACTGATCTGGTACAGTGATTGGCTCCTGGTTGGCTCCTGGTGCAGCGGGTTTCTCCAGTTCATCTCCTGGTGCTGCTTTCTGTCGTGGTGAGGACAACACTGTCTATGTAAGTATAGAAACTTTGGAAATGTCTGTCTCTCAGAATGCTTTTTCTGTTCCTTGTAGACTGGCCGATTCTCTCTGGTGCAGTGGGTGTCTCCTGTTGCAGAGGATATCTTCATTTCGTCTCCTGGTGCTGTGGTTGTCTCCTGTTGCTGCTGTCTGTCTCTGTCCTGTGCTGACTGTTGTGGTGTTGGACTACTGCCTGTAATGTAAGTATTGCTGTCCTTTTTTTCTTCTACATTGTTTTTGGATCTTTACAAGTTTAATTTTTCTTCTGTTCTTTTCTGTAGTGTCTCACTTGACTGCTGCCTGCTCTTCAAAATGAAGTGAAGAACAGACTTCTTCCCAGGGTGGACCGGACAAAGATTATGTAACCACATTTGCTATACAGTTTGGTTTTTGGTATGTATTGACTGGCAATACTACACATGTTAAATCATTTAATTTCTTTACAGGTACCTGGCAGTGATGAAGAGCATGAGCAGTCCAGTGGAAAGGATTCTTCCCAGGGTCGTCGGGCTCATGTGTCTCAGGAGGAAAGACGGGGTGTATGTCTCCTTTCATCAGAGTTGCATTACAATTTTTTTTCAGTTTTACTTAAAATTCTTTTGTTTCAATAATATCTATAGGTTTCACAATGGGAAGAAGCCACACTCGACATAGACAATGAGCAACTTATTCATCTTGTGCAAGAGTGAGTACCGTTGCAGGACACCTGTGACTGTCAGCACTCTGACAATGTGGTGATGCTACGGATCTGGGAAGAAGTGGCAACATCGCTGCTGCCTGGTTGGGACCGTGCCACGCCGCGAGCCAGAACTGATTTTGGTAAGTATTGCAATGTGATCTAGACCGGCAGTGAACCTGTGAATGGATGTGCATGGTTTTCTAATTTTTTTTTCCCCTTTACAGTGAAGCAAATCAAAATCCGTTGGCGCTCAATGAAGGACCACTTCAACAAGGACATGAGAGAGGCGCTTCGGGTTCAAAGTGGTTCTGCTGCAAAGTTCCGCAAATACAAGTACCACCGGGACCTTGCCTTTCTGAGGCCTGCCCGTGCTCAGCAAATGTAAGTATATAATTTTTTTTTTCTTTTTACTACTGTTTACTTTTTTTCCATACACAGAACCAGGAGCAGCACAACACAACCTTGATTTTTGCACTAAAGTATTTCTCATTTCCACACAGAACCTGGAGCAGCACCACACAACCTGGATCATCCTCGGTTGAAGTTGCCCCTCATCTACCAGCCACTGAACAGACGCAGTCCTAGTCATCCACCAGCAATGGAGCAACCTTGAAGGCTTCACTGGCTGGGAAAGAGGCAGACTGTGAGAGAGCGATATCGACAGATTCCTCTGCCTCTGCCTCTGCTTTTGCTGGGTCTTCTCGTCAGTGGCAGAGGGCCTGGGAGAGGTCAGGCATGCCCGAGTTTCTGCAATTAAGCTTGGTCTTCCAGGATGGGGTTAGGTTGATTGCTGACAGAGTGAAGAGTGGGTTCAAGGAAGTCAACAATCACCTTGACCGGAGGATACTACCAGCAGCCAATCTACTATCCAGCTCCCACAGCACTGAACTATCCGCCACCACCACCGCTTCCAGTTCACCGAGCGACCACACTGCCAAGTCCTTCAACCCTGCAGCCGGCAGGATCAACGATGCTGCCCAGTCCACCACCCATGCCCACTACAGCACCCCTGCCAGGCCAGCACCCCTACCCATTCCACCACACCTGCCCACTACAGCACTCCTGCAGCCAGCAGTATCCACAATGCGACCCAGTCCAGCACCATGCCAGATGACTCCTACAGAGCCCAGCACTCCCACTCAGCCAAGAAAAGTGAGGTCCAAAAAATCTTGGCATCAGGACTAAAACCAGGAGTCAAAAAAATCTGCTCACCTTGAACCCACCACCTCCGCCCTCACCTACCAATTTGTCACTACCTTCCCTTGTGTCTCTGTTTGTTCATTTCAGTTTGTCTATCGATTTCCATGATTCCACTTTGTCATCTATCCCCAATGTCTCCACTGCCAACCCTGATCCAATCCTTCAATTTGTTGCCCCTTCCCCTGTAGACCCTTCTCCTGTAACCCCTTCCTCATCAACTACCACCCAATCCTCACAGCTCCACTCCCCCAAGGTCCTCTCCATTTCACTCTCACGTAAACCCTGAAGAAAAAACAAATCACCCCAACCTTAACCATTTTTTTGTAAAAGTGTTTAAAATAAAAGTTGCATTTTGTTAGCACTTTATCTTGTGGTTTTTTTTAATCTTCATGTGCCGCCATCAACACAAACACACTTTATTTTTGACGTAAGGTATGACACAAACACACTTTATTTTTAAGGGAAGGTAGTTTATACAGTGGGGCAAAAAAGTATTTAGTCAGTCAGCAATAGTGCAAGTTCCACGACTTAAAAAGATGAGAGGCGTCTGTAATTTACATCATAGGTAGACCTCAACTATGGGAGACAAACTGAGAAAAAAAAATCCAGAAAATCACATTGTCTTTTTTTTTTCATTTTATTTGCATATTATGGTGGAAAATAAGTATTTGGTCAGAAACAAGCAATCAAGATTTCTGGCTCTCACAGACCTGTAACTTCTTCTTTAAGAGTCTCCTCTTTCCTCCACTCATTACCTGTAGTAATGGCACCTGTTTAAACTTGTTATCAGTATAAAAAGACACCTGTGCACACCCTCAAACAGTCTGACTCCAAACTCCACTATGGTGAAGACCAAAGAGCTGTCAAAGGACACCAGAAACAAAATTGTAGCCCTGCACCAGGCTGGGAAGACTGAATCTGCAATAGCCAACCAGCTTGGAGTGAAGAAATCAACTGTGGGAGCAATAATTAGAAAATGGAAGACATACAAGACCACTGATAATCTCCCTCGATCTGGTGCTCCACGCAAAATCCCACCCCGTGGGGTCAGAATGATCACAAGAACGGTGAGCAAAAATCCCAGAACCACGCGGGGGGACCTAGTGAATGAACTGCAGAGAGCTGGGACCAATGTAACAAGGCCTACCATAAGTAACACACTACGCCACCATGGACTCAGATCCTGCAGTGCCAGACGTGTCCCACTGCTTAAGCCTGTACATGTCCGGGCCCGTCGGAAGTTTGCTAGAGAGCATTTGGATGATCCAGAGGAGTTTTGGGAGAATGTCCTATGGTCTGATGAAACCAAACTGGAACTGTTAGGTAGAAACACAACTTGTCGTGTTTGGAGGAAAAAGAATACTGAGTTGCATCCAACAAACACCATACCTACTGTTAAGAATGGTGGTGGAAACATCATGCTTTGGGGCTGTTTCTCTGCAAAGGGGCCAGGACGACTGATCCGGGTACATGAAAGAATGAATGGGGCCATGTATCGTGAGATTTTGAGTGCAAACCTCCTTCCATCAGCAAGGGCATTGAAGATGAAACGTGGCTGGGTCTTTCAACATGACAATGATCCAAAGCACACCGCCAGGGCAACGAAGGAGTGGCTTCGTAAGAAGCATTTCAAGGTCCTGGAGTGGCCTAGCCAGTCTCCAGATCTCAACCCTATAGAAAACCTTTGGAGGGAGTTGAAAGTCTGTGTTGCCAAGCGAAAAGCCAAAAACATCACTGCTCTAGAGGAGATCTGCATGGAGGAATGGGCCAACATACCAACAACAGTGTGTGGCAACCTTGTGAAGACTTACAGAAAACGTTTGACCTCTGTCATTGCCAACAAAGGATATATCACAAAGTATTGAGATGAAATTTTGTTTCTGACCAAATACTTATTTTCCACCATAATATGCAAATAAAATGAAAAAAAAACAGACAATGTGATTTTCTGGATTTTTTTTCTCAGTTTGTCTCCCATAGTTGAGGTCTACCTATGATGTAAATTACAGACGCCTCTCATCTTTTTAAGTGGTGGAACTTGCACTATTGCTGACTGACTAAATACTTTTTTGCCCCACTGTATATAACTCAGCAAACATTAGGGATAATTTTTTACATTACATGTTAACATCACACATAACAGGTATGTTAATATTTGACATTACAGGTATGTTTTAAACATAACAGGTACAAAACATAAGAGGTACATTTAATTTAGCAGCTTAAATTATTTTGTCTTGGTATGCCACACGTCCATTATCTGAAACAAAGAAAACGGCAAACCTATCCCTTATCGGGGCAACTTCCACTGTGGCTCTCAGAGGGTGAAGTTGGTAATCATGCAATGTAGCAGGTCCCTCAGGTTGTAAGCTTGGTCGCTCTTTTACCAATATGTAGTTTTGCAGAACAACACATGCTGTCACAAACTCGTCAATAGTGTCGATTTTTAGGTTAGTGGATGTGCACAAAATGCGCCATTTCGATACCAGCAATCCAAATACACACTCCACAGTTCTTTGTGTCCTTGTCAGTCTGTAGTTGAAAATTTTTTTTGTGTGATTTAAGTTTCTACTAGAGTGTGGCTTAATGAGGTCGGCACACATTTGGAACACCTCATCACCAACAAAAACAAAAGGCATTGGCAGTCCATCAGTGTTAGGCAGAGGTCGTGGTGGCGGAAAATTAAAATTATTCCCATACAGACGTTGGCCCATGTCTGAGTTTTTGAACATCTGCTAGTCATTGCCTCATCCAATTGAGCCAATGTCCACAGCAACAAATCTACAATCAGCATCTGCAATAGCCATTAGAACTATGGAAAAATATTTTTTCTAATTGAAGCACTCTGTTCCACTTCCAGCTGGTTTCATAATCCTAATATGTTTGCCATCCACAGCCCCACACAGTTAGGAAAATTGCAAATTTCCTGGAATTTGGAAGCATTTTCAATCCAGAGTTCACTTGTGGGTTGGGGGAGGAATTCTTGCTGCAGAATGCCAACTAAAGCATGACAAGTGTCTACAATAATCCCAGAAACGGAGGATACCCCAATCCGGAATTGGAAATGTAACGATGACAATGTCTCTCCAGTAGCCAGGAACCTGCGGAAAATAAAAAGGAAAAGCAAGAATCAGTACACTGCTTAGGGTTAGGGTTAGGGATAGGGTTAGGGATAGTGTAGGGTTAGGAATATTTGTGACAGGAGTTTCTTTTTCAACACTACGTACCTCAGGGTGACCAAGAGACGTTCCTCGGCAGGAATTGCTCGACGGAGCTGTGTGTCCTGCCTGGCGATGGATCCTTGGTCATGTAGCAGCAAGTCATGGAAACTCTGTTGCAACATACTCGTGTAGTTTAAAAACTTCTCCAGGTTTTGCTGCAGCTAGCTGTACAAAGAGTGGTAGGCTCCATGGCTCTCTTGGAGTTCAAGGATGGGGTGTTGCCAATGGCGATGATGATGTCTCCTCAGTCGTTCTTATCAGGAACACCGCACTGCACTTGCTCCCTGAGCCAGTGTGCGTGTCCTGAGTAAAGCGAACTGTGCTCAAAGATACCTGTGGAGCGGGCAGCAGCCGAGTAGGTGCATACTTCAGAACAGCAGGACCTGAAGCGCATGACTGCTGGGGGCGTGGCCTAAACCCCAGAGAGCTAGGAGCTGCACGAGAACTCCTAGCAGGGTAACTGCGAGACAAAGTTACCAAGGGGCATAGACAGGGAGGATAGTCAGGACGTAGCCAATGAGTCATACACAGAGATAGCTGCAAGGTACAAGAGGAGCGAGCAGAGAGTAGTCAGATCACAGGCAATGAGTCATACACAGGGAGGGTAGCGAAGTAAAGAATCAACAGGCAAACTCACAACGGGGAACAGAACCGGGTCAGAACCATATTAACAAGCTATAACAACAAACAGGCACAGGCACACAGAGGTCACCACACTCAGCCAAAGGCAAAAGTATAACTCACAGGGATTGGAGCTTCCCAGGGGTTTAAGAAGCTTTCCCAGAACCATAGAGAGGCCACAATGATTAACCCCAGGTGTGCAGGTCAAAACCTACACTGAGCTCCAGACATTAACCCCTGACGTACAGCTCAAAAACCTGCACTGGGATCATGACAGTTCTCTTCTTCTGTGTTCTTGACAAGCAAAAGCAAAGGCATCAGCCAACTTCAGTTGTAAATCCAGATCTTCTAAGAAGCTGTCCAGGTCAAGATCCATCTTGCAACTAGATACAGCAGCCAAAGATGAGGATTTCCACAGTGCAGTGTGTCTATATATATATATATATATATACAGTGGGGCAAAAAAGTATTTAGTCAGTCAGCAATAGTGCAAGTTCCACCACTTAAATAGATGAGAGGCGTCTGTAATTTACATCATAGGTAGACCTCAACTATGGGAGACAAACTGAGAAAAAAAAATCCAGAAAATCACATTGTCTGTTTTTTTTTCATTTTATTTGCATATTATGGTGGAAAATAAGTATTTGGTCAGAAACAAAATTTCATCTCAATACTTTGTGATATATCCTTTGTTGGCAATGACAGAGGTCAAACGTTTTCTGTAAGTCTTCACAAGGTTGCCACACACTGTTGTTGGTATGTTGGCCCATTCCTCCATGCAGATCTCCTCTAGAGCAGTGATGTTTTTGGCTTTTCGCTTGGCAACACGGACTTTCAACTCCCTCCAAAGGTTTTCTATAGGGTTGAGATCTGGAGACTGGCTAGGCCACTCCAGGACCTTGAAATGCTTCTTACGAAGCCACTCCTTCGTTGCCCTGGCGGTGTGCTTTGGATCATTGTCATGTTGAAAGACCCAGCCACGTTTCATCTGCAATGCCCTTGCTGATGGAAGGAGGTTTGCACTCAAAATCTCACGATACGTGGCCCCATTCATTCTTTCATGTACCCGGATCAGTCGTCCTGGCCCCTTTGCAGAGAAACAGCCCCAAAGCATGATGTTTCCACCACCATGCTTTACAGTAGGTATGGTGTTTGATGGATGCAACTCAGTATTCTTTTTCCTCCAAACACGACAAGTTGTGTTTCTACCAAACAGTTCCAGTTTGGTTTCATCAGACCATAGGACATTCTCCCAAAACTCCTCTGGATCATCCAAATGCTCTCTAGCAAACTTCCGACGGGCCCGGACATGTACAGGCTTAAGCAGTGGGACACGTCTGGCACTGCAGGATCTGAGTCCATGGTGGCGTAGTGTGTTACTTATGGTAGGCCTTGTTACATTGGTCCCAGCTCTCTGCAGTTCATTCACTAGGTCCCCCCGCGTGGTTCTGGGATTTTTGCTCACCGTTCTTGTGATCATTCTGACCCCACGGGGTGGGATTTTGCGTGGAGCACCAGATCGAGGGAGATTATCAGTGGTCTTGTATGTCTTCCATTTTCTAATTATTGCTCCCACAGTTGATTTCTTCACTCCAAGCTGGTTGGCTATTGCAGATTCAGTCTTCCCAGCCTGGTGCAGGGCTACAATTTTGTTTCTGGTGTCCTTTGACAGCTCTTTGGTCTTCACCATAGTGAAGTTTGGAGTCAGACTGTTTGAGGGTGTGCACAGGTGTCTTTTTATACTGATAACAAGTTTAAACAGGTGCCATTACTACAGGTAATGAGTGAAGGAAAGAGGAGACTCTTAAAGAAGAAGTTACAGGTCTGTGAGAGCCAGAAATCTTGATTGCTTGTTTCTGACCAAATACTTATTTTCCACCATAATATGCAAATAAAATGAAAAAAAACAGACAATGTGATTTTCTGGATTTTTTTTTCTCAGTTTGTCTCCCATAGTTGAGGTCTACCTATGATGTAAATTACAGACGCCTCTCATCTTTTTAAGTGGTGGAACTTGCACTATTGCTGACTGACTAAATACTTTTTTGCCCCACTGTATATATATATATATATAGAAATCCCATGAGACACGCCTACTGGGTGTCTGATGTTAAGGAAAAGCTACTGCATGCATGCAAAAACACATACACACGAATGTAAACGCAGTGTTTTTTTGCCAACATGCGTAAGATGATGCAGATAAAACCGCTGCCAAAACATGCGTTTGCATGCATTTGGAAATGCGGATGATACGCAGAGGAATCAAACGCAAATGTGAACCTAGCCTTAGCGGCTAGTGACAGGAAGATTATGCACAGTACATGCGCGGTCATCTCCCAAACACACCAACTATGGTGTATATTCAAAGAAAATGGTGATTATGGCAATCCACACTTGGGTGAGTGATAAGATATTAATGCGATGCAGATGATTTCACTTGCAGCACAATTAGCAATACATGCTTTTTTACTGTAAGTCATCTAGCCACTTGCACTTTATAGCACAGGCACTTTTTTGATATGACTAGACAGCATGTATTATATGAAAATGTGAAAATATTCATTTATAAAATGATCTTTTACAATTATTATGTTAATTGTACCTCATTACCATGCAACTATTTATATGTTTGCATCCACTTGTTTCTTCACTGCTTGAAAAAGGCTTTTGAAGCTGAAACATTCCACCACACCATATAGGCCTAATAAAGTTCACTTTTATATTTTTGCTAAATCTGGAGTGCTGCTTCCCATTTTCCTATCTATCTATCTATCTATCTATCTATCTATCTATCTATCTATCTATCGTCTATCTATTTATCCATCTGTCTATTATCTATATATTACCTATTAGAGTTGAGCGACTTTTGGTTTTTTAGGGTCGCGTTTCATTTCGTGAAACCCGACTTTTCCAAAAGTCGGGTCGAGCAAGATCGTCCGATTATAGGGAAAAGTCGGGGTCGTCCCGAAACACGAAACCCAATGTAAGTCAATGGGGAACAAAAGTCGGCAGTGAGAGGAGGACAGGAAACACACCTACAGTGCCCATTTGAATGCCAAAAGCATCAATTCTTCTTACTTAAGCTTGTCAACCTTAATTAACTTCATAATATAAGTTACGCACTGAAAAATGGGGGTTATTTGGCTAAAGTTGTGGGGGGGGGAGGGCTGGCTGCAGGTTTTCATGTGCCCTGGGCGAAACAGCGCCCCTTTAACACATACCACAACTCATCATGCTCCGATACGGCAGATAAATAGTGGTATAGTACAATGAAAAATACCTCACTTTTTACATCTCATGACGAGGCCCATCTATTTCTCCATGCAGAATCATTGGTCCCATATAATGTTTGAAACAGTATATGATGAGCTCCACATAATGCTACAGTATATGTTGGTCCCCATGGATGAAGCTCCAATGTCTTATGGGCCCAAATAATGCTCCAAACATAATGGGCCCCATTTCTAATGCTCTAGTGTATAATGGGCCCTGTAAATGCTGCTCCAGTGTCTGATGTCCACCTTTGGAATGTTCCAGTGTATGGTGGGCCCCATCTATCATTCTCCAGAGTATAGTGCTCCCCAAAAATTGCTGTCCCAACATTGAAAACAATCAAATAAGTCTCCTCGCTAGGGAATCCCTGTACTTGTCTGGACAGGTGCTGTAGCTTGCTTAACAGCTCGCCAGCCGTTCTCACGCCCAGTATGGATTGCACGTGATTGCACAAAGGTTAGAAAGGGTACCGTATCCCTGGATAACATGTATGGATAGTGTACACATTCAAAATATATGTCTCAGGAGGCAGGCTCAGACAGTGTCAGGCCCAGTATGGATTGCACGTGATTGCACAAAGGTTAGAAAGGGTACCGTATCCCCGGATAACATGTTTGGATAGCGTACACATTCAAAATATATGTCTCAGGAGGCAGGCTCAGACGGTGTTAGGCCCAGTATGGATTGCACGTGATTGCACAAAGGTTAGAAAGGGTACCGTATCCCCGGATAACATGTATGGATAGCGTACACATTCAAAATATATGTCTCAGGAGGCAGGCTCAGACGGTGTTTAAGCCCAGTATGGATTGCACGTGATTGCACAAAGGTTAGAAAGGGTACCGTATCCCCGGATAACATGTATGGATAGCGTACACATTCAAAATATATGTCTCAGGAGGCAGGCTCAGACGGTGTCAGGCACAGTATGGATTGCACGTGATTGCACAAAGGTTAGAAAGGGTACCGTATCCCCGGATAACATGTATGGATAGCGTACACATTCAAAATATATGTCTCAGGAGGCAGGCTCAGACGGTGTCAGGCACAGTATGGATTGCACGTGATTGCACAAAGGTTAGAAAGGGTACCGTATCCCCGGATAACATGTATGGATAGCGTACACATTCAAAATATATGTCTCAGGAGGCAGGCTAAGTCGGTGTTAGGCCCAGTATGGATTGCACGTGATTGCACAAAGGTTAGAAAGGGTACCGTATCCCCGGATAACATGTATGGATAGCGTACACATTCAAAATATATGTCTCAGGAGGCAGGCTCAGACGGTGTCAGGCACAGTATGGATTGCACGTGATTGCACAAAGGTTAGAAAGGGTACCGTATCCCCGGATAACATGTATGGATAGCGTACACATTCAAAATATATGTCTCAGGAGGCAGGCTCAGACGGTGTCAGGCACAGTATAGATTGCACGTGATTGCACAAAGGTTAGAAAGGGTACCGTATCCCCGGATAACATGTATGGATAGCGTACACATTCAAAATATATGTCTCAGGAGGCAGGCTCAGACGGTGTCAGGCACAGTATGGATTGCACGTGATTGCACAAAGGTTAGAAAGGGTACCGTATCCCCGGATAACATGTACGGATAGCGTACACATTCAAAATATATGACTCAGGAGGCAGGCTCAGACGGTGTCAGGCACAGTATGGATTGCACGTGATTGCACAAAGGTTAGAAAGGGTACCGTATCCCCGGATAACATGTATGGATAGCATACACATTCAAAATATATGTCTCAGGAGGCAGGCTCAGACGGTGTCAGGCACAGTATGGATTGCACGTGATTGCACAAAGGTTAGAAAGGGTACCGTATCCCCGGATAACATGTATGGATAGCGTACACATTCAAAATATATGTCTCAGGAGGCAGGCTCAGATGGTGTCAGGCACAGTATGGATTGCACGTGATTGCACAAAGGTTAGAAAGGGTACCGTATCCCCGGATAACATGTATGGATAGCGTACACATTCAAAATATATGTCTCAGGAGGCAGGCTCAGACGGTGTCAGGCACAGTATGGATTTGACGGCCCAGATTACACAGCGGAGGAGCAGGGAGAGGTAAAGATTGCAAATGCTGGTGCCCTGCCCAAGCAAGGGGGGCCCACTCGTGGGCGTCGGTACTGGCACTGGGCCCCTCATAGTACAGCGGTGTGTCTGACGGCGGGTGTGCACCACCACCGTCAGAGACACTTGATTGCACTATGAGGGACCCTGTGCCAGTGCCCGCGCCCAAGAGTCGGCCTACCCACCTGTCCAGGGCAACGGCACTCGCACGGTGTCGTGCGCTAGGTGGTGACCCCGGCCATGGGGGGGGAGGCAGCACAGTTAGGGAGTTTTAGAAAGTGGCATATGTTGATGTTGGACATTCAGCTGATGCAAAAGGCGAAATAGGTGAAGTACCAGGAAGAGGTGGACCAAAGCAAGCCATTTTTCTGTCACCCTATGTGTCATCAGGGGAAGGTGGGACAAAATCCTTGGAAACCCATGCGTGGTTCATTTTAATGAAGGTTAGATCATCCACATTTTGGGTTGACAGACGGGTCCTTTTTTCTGTCAGGATTGATCCAGCTGCACTGAAGACTCTTTCCGATAGCACACTTGCAGCTGGGCAAGCGAGCTCCTGTAAGGCATATTGGGCCAATTCAGGCCAGGTGTCCTGTTTAGCGGCCCAATAGTCAAAGGGGAATGACCTGTGTGGGATAACATCGATATGGGAGGAAAAGTAGTTTGTAACCATAGTTGACAACTGCTGTCTCCTGTCACTTTCCATCGATGCAGTATTACCAGTTGTGTGAGCGGTATTTGAAAAATCAGTCCACAACAATGTCATGAAACCCCTGTCTCCAATGCCACTTCTGCTGTGTGCACCACGAACACCTCTGCCAAGCTGCCCCCGGCCCGTAAGGCTCGTGTGAGAACCATCACCGCTGCTGTGTGCTGGGAATGCCTCAAGCAACCGATTTACCAGAGTTGCTTGTTTATTAGCCAATATTAGGTCAAGGTTCTCCTGTGGCATGATGTTTTGTAATTTGCCTTTATAGCGTGGATCCAGGATGCTGGCCAACCAGTAGTCGTCATCGTTCATCATTTTGGCAATGCGGGGGTCCCTTTTTAGGATCCGCAAGGCATAATCTGACATGTGGGCCAATGTTCCCGGTGTCAATGATGCACTGCGAGTGCTGGGTGGAGGAGCACTTTCTGGCAAATCCACATCCCTCCAGTCACGCACAAACCCTGTACCAGACCTTGCCACGCCAACATTTTCACTTGCCCCACGAGATGCATCCTCCTCCCCTAAGTAATCATCCCCATCATCCTCCTCCTCTTCTTCCTCCACCTCGTCCAGGAGAGGTCCCTGAGCAGACAATGGCTGAATGTCATCAAGGATTCCCTCCTCCTCTTCCTCCTCATCAACATTGGCTGCAGACGTGTGCTCCTTAAGGTGCGTCAAAGTTTGCATGAGCAGACGCATAAGTGGGATGCTCATGCTTAGGATGGCGTCGTCTGCGCTTACCAGCCATGTGCATTCCTCAAAACACTGAAGGACTTTACAAAGGTCTTTCAGCTTCGACCACTGCACGCCTGTCAACTCCATGTCTGCTCTCAAAGTGCCTGGCCGTGTATCCTCCCACAAATGCATTATGGCCTGCCTCTGCTCGCACAGCCACTCCACCATGTGCAGGGTGGAGTTCCACCTTGTTGCAATGTCGATAATGAGGCGGTGGTTGGGAAGGTGGAGCAATCGCTGCAGCTTCTGCATACGAACGGAGTGTACAGGCGACCGGCGGATGTGCGCGCACAGTCTTCGCACCTTCTGGAGCAGGGCTGTTAACTCCGGATAATTTTTGAGGAAGCACTGCACCACCAGGTTCAAGGTGTGAGCCAAGCAAGGTATGTGGCTGAGTTTTGAAAGGGCTATGGCTGCCACAAAATTACGCCCGTTATCACTAACTACCTTGCCTGCCTCAAGATGCATTAGCTGTGACCGATGGGTGGGTGTGTCTTGATCCTGGGCATGATTTTACTTTCACTTTCACTTCCCCTATATAATGGGCCTTTGTCAGCAGTTACACATGCCCCCTGAGGAAGGCATTATCGCCGAAACGCCGCGCGTTGGGGTACGGCTGTGGTCTCCCTTGCTGCTCCTTCTTGTGTAAGTGCCTCCTTTATTACCATATTGTATGTTTTTGCCTGTCATCATTCATGTAGGAATTTTTTCCCTGTAGTTATGGTCACGACCATGGGCAAACATTATTTATGTTTAGACAGTTAGACACTTCACAATGTTCATGTATTTCTCATGACTATTTATTTGGAGCTGCCATGGTCACCCGAACCTTTCTTTTCCTACCAATGTCACTTTTTAGCCATGTTCTGTTTGTTTCACCTTTCAATAAAAACCTACTTTGCACTTTACCTTGTGATATGAGGACTTTTTCACTGCTTTTCGTCAGTTGCTATGGTTATATGCAGTGTGTTCTGTACTATCCATTCATGTGCTGGAATCTTGGTTGTGATTACCAACACATCTAAATCACTATGATTTTGATAACCCACTCCAGCACATTTTGCTGTCTTTCATTCTTACGACTTGCCTGCCTCAAGATGTACATTGCCCAGCCATGACTCAGTTTGTCGCTTCAAGTACTCGGCCAGCACCTCGGCGGTGTGTCTGTCGCCCAAACACATCATCTGCAACACAGCCTGCTGACGCTTTCCACTAGCTGCTCGATAGGGGGACACATCGTGTGCAACAGTGGCAGCTGCAGATGGAGTGCTCGTACGACTGCGCTCTGTGGACGAGCTTTCGCTTCTGAGGAGGAGGAGGAGGAGGAGGGTCGAACGCCTACAGCCAACTGTTTCCTATACCGTGGGCTAGGCAGCACTGTCCCACCACCGCTGTCCCCTGTGGACCCTGCATCCACCACATTAACCCAGTGCGCAGTGATGGACATGTAACGGCCCTGGCCATGCCGACTGGACCATGCATCAGTTGTGAGGTGCACCTTTCTGCTCACTGACTGCTTGAGTGCATGGACAATGCGGTCTTTCACATGATGGTGGAGGGCTGGGATGGCTTTGCGAGAGAAGAAGTGGCGACTGGGTAGGTCATAGCGTGGTACTGCATAGGCCATGAGTTCGCGGAAAGCTGTGCTTTCCACCAACCGAAAGGGCATCATCTCAAACGAGATTAGTTTGGCAATATGGGCGTTCAAACCCAGTGTACGCGGATGAGAGACTGAGTACTTTCTTGACCTACTCATAGTGTCTGGGAGGGTGAGCTGGACTTGAGAGCTGCATATGGTGGAAGTAGCGGTGGACAGGGCGGACTGAGAGAGGGTTGATGATGGTGATGGAGTTGGTGTTCTTTCTGATGGCCTAGAATCAGTCTTTCGTTGATATAACAGTGGGATTCCCTGACTGCTGTGGCCTTGCAACGACACCTCAACATTTGCTGCTGTGCTAACCGGTGGGCTTACAGTGGGGGAAACAATGTAGCGTTGCTGACTACCTTCGTTGTGATCAGTTGCACATGTGGCACTTGAGGTTTGGTGTTGTGTCCACGCTTGCAAGTGCATGGTGGTTAAATGTCTAAGCATGCAACTGGTATTCAAATTTTTCAGATTTTTCCCTCGGCTAAAGGTCTTTGCGCACTTCTTACAGATAACCTTGGCCTGATCATGAGGATTTTGTTCAAAAAAGTGCCACACTGCACTCTTCCTACTTTGGCAGACATTTTGCGGCCTAGCACGCTGTGATCTTTTGACCCTCTGGACAAGCTGTCCAGCAACTCTTTTGATGTTTGGAACCTGTCTTTGGAGTGCTCCGGGCCTGCCAGATAACAGCTGTTGCGATGTCGATGTCTGCTGTGGATGCTCCTCATCTGAGCTATTGGAAGCAGCACCCTCTTCCCCCAATGGATGCCAATCTGGGTCAACAACTGGGTCATCCATCACCTCCTCTTCTATGTCATGTGCACCTTTCTCTGTGTCACCGTGTATGGTGGTATAGTGTGCGGGAAGGGGCACCTGAGTCTCATCAGGGTCAAAATCTGGCTCTGTACACTGCGAGGACAATGTAGTGCTCTGAGTGAATGTACCAGCAGAATCATCCATCAGCGGCTGTGCATCAGTGCACTCCATGTCAGATTCATCTTGGCCTGGGTAATTCACCATTTCACTTGATAATCCAGGCATGGTATGTGAAAACAGCTCCATGGAGTAATCAGTAGTGTGGCCTGCATCATCCTTCAATCTTGGTTGGGGTGAAGGACACAAGGAAAGGTGTGGTTCATGAACATGAGCCTCCAATGACGACTCAGTGCTTTTACTTTTTACAACTGAAGAAGAGGAGGCGATAGAGCTGGAGGCTGAGTCAGCAATGTAAGACAAAACTTTTTCCTGATGCTCTGCCTTTAAAAGCGGTTTGCCAACTCCTAGAAAACTAAGCGTTCGAGGCCTTATGTAGACAGACGATGACGCAGGGTCAGCACCTCCTGCATTCGGTCCTATTTTGTTCTTGCCACTACCATCAGATCCACCACCAACACCATCATTACCAGCTGCCAACCCCCGCCCAATTCCACGGCCTATTCCACCAGCCTTCCTCATTTTTGGTAGAAATGTAGACAAAATCCAACAAACTATATAGTAATGTAAAACAAGGTACAAGGTGTCTATAGGACAGGGGAGATTTAGAATTTCTGCACACACTTGTGGACAGTGGACACTTTTGGATTGTGTGAGGCCCACTGATATCTGAGCGCTATGTGACACGCTCGATGGCACAGCTGCCTGTGACCAAAGTGACGAGAGGATAATGGAGATTTTGAATCTCTGTGCACACTTTTAGACACTGGACACTTGTGGATTGTGTGAGGCCCACTGATATCTGAGCGCTATGTGACACGCTCGATGGCACAGCTGCCTGTGACCAAAGTGACGAGAGGATAATGGAGATTTTTAATCTCTGCGCACACTTTTGGACACTGGACACTTGTGGATTGTGTGAGGCCCACTGATATCTGAGCGCTATGTGACAGGCTCGATGGCACAGCTGCCTGTGACCAAAGTGACGAGAGGATAATGGAGATTTTGAATCTCTGCGCACACTTTTGGACACTGGACACTTGTGGATTGTGTGAGGCCCACTGATATCTGAGCGCTATGTGACAGGCTCGATGGCACAGCTGCCTGTGACCAAAGTGACGAGAGGATAATGGAGATTTTGAATCTCTGCGCACACTTTTGGACACTGGACACTTGTGGATTGTGTGAGGCCCACTGATATCTGAGCGCTATGTGACACGCTCGATGGCACAGCTGCCTGTGACCAAAGTGACGAGAGGATAATGGAGATTTTGAATCTCTGCGCACACTTTTGGACACTGGACACTTGTGGATTGTGTGAGGCCCACTGATATCTGAGCGCTATGTGACACGCTCGATGGCACAGCTGCCTGTGACCAAAGTGACGAGAGGATAATGGAGATTTTGAATCTCTGCGCACACTTTTGGACTCTGGACACTTGTGGATTGTGTGAGGCCCACTGATATCTGAGCGCTATGTGACACGCTCGATGGCACAGCTGCCTGTGACCAAAGTGACGAGAGGATAATGGAGATTTTGAATCTCTGCGCACACTTTTGGACACTGGACACTTGTGGATTGTGTGAGGCCCACTGATATCTGAGCGCTATGTGACAGGCTCGATGGCACAGCTGCCTGTGACCAAAGTGACGAGAGGATAATGGAGATTTTGAATCTCTGCGCACACTTTAGAACACTGGACACTTGTGGATTGTGTGAGGCCCACTGATATCTGAGCGCTATGTGACACGCTCGATGGCACAGCTGCCTGTGACCAAAGTGACGAGAGGATAATGGAGATTTTGAATCTCTGCGCACACTTTTGGACACTGGACACTTGTGGATTGTGTGAGGCCCACTGATATCTGAGCGCTATGTGACACGCTCGATGGCACAGCTGCCTGTGACCAAAGTGACGAGAGGATAATGGAGATTTTGAATCTCTGCGCACACTTTTGGACACTGGACACTTGTGGATTGTGTGAGGCCCACTGATATCTGAGCGCTATGTGACACGCTCGATGGCACAGCTGCCTGTGACCAAAGTGACGGGAGGATAATGGAGATTTTGAATCTCTGCGCACACTTTTGGACACTGGACACTTGTGGATTGTGTGAGGCCCACTGATATCTGAGCGCTATGTGACAGGCTCGATGGCACAGCTGCCTGTGACCAAAGTGACGAGAGGATAATGGAGATTTTGAATCTCTGCGCACACTTTTGGACACTGGACACTTGTGGATTGTGTGAGGTCCACTGATATCTGAGCGCTATGTGACACGCTCGATGGCACAGCTGCCTGTGACCAAAGTGACGAGAGGATAATGGAGATTTTGAATCTCTGCGCACACTTTTGGACACTGGACACTTGTGGATTGTGTGAGGCCCACTGATATCTGAGCGCTATGTGACACGCTCGATGGCACAGCTGCCTGTGACCAAAGTGACGGGAGGATAATGGAGATTTTGAATCTCTGCGCACACTTTTGGACACTGGACACTTGTGGATTGTGTGAGGCCCACTGATATCTGAGCGCTATGTGACAGGCTCGATGGCACAGCTGCCTGTGACCAAAGTGACGAGAGGATAATGGAGATTTTGAATCTCTGCGCACACTTTTGGACACTGGACACTTGTGGATTGTGTGAGGCCCACTGATATCTGAGCGCTATGTGACACGCTCGATGGCACAGCTGCCTGTGACCAAAGTGACGAGAGGATAATGGAGATTTTGAATCTCTGCGCACACTTTTGGACACTGGACACTTGTGGATTGTGTGAGGCCCACTGATATCTGAGCGCTATGTGACAGGCTCGATGGCACAGCTGCCTGTGACCAAAGTGACGAGAGGATAATGGAGATTTTGAATCTCTGCGCACACTTTTGGACACTGGACACTTGTGGATTGTGTGAGGCCCACTGATATCTGAGCGCTATGTGACACGCTCGATGGCACAGCTGCCTGTGACCAAAGTGACGAGAGGATAATGGAGATTTTGAATCTCTGCGCACACTTTTGGACACTGGACACTTGTGGATTGTGTGAGGCCCACTGATATCTGAGCGCTATGTGACACGCTCGATGGCACAGCTGCCTGTGACCAAAGTGACGAGAGGATAATGGAGATTTTGAATCTCTGCGCACACTTTTGGACACTGGACACTTGTGGATTGTGTGAGGCCCACTGATATCTGAGCGCTATGTGACACGCTCGATGGCACAGCTGCCTGTGACCAAAGTGACGAGAGGATAATGGAGATTTTGAATCTCTGCGCACACTTTTGGACACTGGACACTTGTGGATTGTGTGAGGCCCACTGATATCTGAGCGCTATGTGACAGGCTCGATGGCACAGCTGCCTGTGACCAAAGTGACGAGAGGATAATGGAGATTTTGAATCTCTGCGCACACTTTTGGACACTGGACACTTGTGGATTGTGTGAGGCCCACTGATATCTGAGCGCTATGTGACACGCTCGATGGCACAGCTGCCTGTGACCAAAGTGACGAGAGGATAATGGAGATTTTGAATCTCTGCGCACACTTTTGGACACTGGACACTTGTGGATTGTGTGAGGCCCACTGATATCTGAGCGCTATGTGACACGCTCGATGGCACAGCTGCCTGTGACCAAAGTGATGAGAGGATAATGGAGATTTTGAATCTCTGCGCACACTTTTGGACACTGGACACTTGTGGATTGTGTGAGGCCCACTGATATCTGAGCGCTATGTGACACGCTCGATGGCACAGTTGCCTGTGACCAAAGTGACGAGAGGATAATGGAGATTTTGAATCTCTGCGCACACTTTTGGACACTGGACACTTGTGGATTGTGTGAGGCCCACTGATATCTGAGCGCTATGTGACACGCTCGATGGCACAGCTGTGACAAAAGTGACTAGAGGATAAGGGAGATTGGATTGCTTTTAAAAAAGCAGTTTGCGGAGCAGTGGGTAAACAGCAATGCCAGCGTGTCAGGAAGCCTTAAAAGGCAGCCCAACAACCAACACCACTGATACACCACTATATAGCCTCCCCTTGCACTGCACACACAGTGACTTGTGTGTTGTGCAGGCCAAATCGCTAGCAGCAGAAGCAGTTTTTTTGTCTTCTTCCCTGCCTAACGCTCTCCCTACAGAATCAGCAGCAACCTCTCCCTATACTAAGATCGGCAGAAGTAAGATGGCGGTCGGCGTGCACGCCCTTTTATACCCCCTGTGACGCCCACCAAAGCAAGCCAATCACTTGCATGCCCTTCTGAAAGATGGTGGTGACCCGTGCCTAGGTCATCACGTTGCCCACAGTGTCCGTGGATCCTGATTGGCTGAAAAAGAGCGCAAAACAAACTTTTGAAACGCGACTTTGGCGCGTAAGTCGCCGACCTCGTGGCCGACCTCATCCTAGGGTCGGGTTTCGTTTCATGAAACCCGACTTTGCCAAAAGTCGGCGACTTTTGAATTTTTTCGACCCGTTTCGCTCAACTCTATTACCTATCTATTATCTATCATCTATCTATTATCCAGCTATCAATTATATATCTTTACATGTGTCTATTATGTACCAATTATCCATCTATCAATTATCTATGTGTCTATTATCTATCTAGCTATCTATTATCTATCTATTTATCTATCTATCTATTATCTATCTATAATCTGTCTATCATCTATCTATTTATTTTACTCATTTATATAGTGCCATTAATTCCACAGCACTTTACAGGCATTATCAGCACTGCCCCCGATGGGGCTCACAATCTAGAATCCCTATCAGTATGTCTTTGGAATGTGGGAGGAAACCGGAGTACCTGGAGGAAACCTACACAAACACGGGGAGAACATACAAACTCCTTGCAGATCTCTCTATTATCTATCTATCTATCTATCTATCTATCTATCTATCTATCATATATCTATCTATCTATCATCCATCTATCTATTTATGTATGTCATCAAATATCATATATTGTCAATAAAAACCTTGTTTTCTTCTGTTTTACAGGTTTGCAGACTACTCTTAGCATCACTCGTGGTTGTGCCTCAAGTAGCTACTGCACTAGAAGCAACATAACCTTCACTTCCAATGACGTCCAAACTGAGATCACATATCAGTGCACCACTGGAACGCTTGCTAATAGTACTAGTACTACAACACGTGCGACTTCTACTACCACAACCACAAAGGCGAGCAGTGGGACTTGTCGCTGCACCGTCACGCTATTGGTGGTTTTCTTCTTGTTCATTTTGATATTGTTAATCTAAAGCGTCAAACAACGAGAAGATGTAATGTGTATTCACTTTATATAAAACCTAATACATCGCGGCTATAAAATATAAAAAGACACTAAAGTATTGAAAAAGAATTATATTCTATGCATTATCTTATGGAGGTTGTAAAATTGCACAAGCACAGCTCTGAATGTGGCAGGATCACTTTCTCACCAGTCAGCCATGATCCCCTTGTGCCCTTGCTATGCTGCAAATACAAAACTGCCTCTGCTTGCAGAATGGGAGACTGCACAGTTCAGACCACTAGTGTGATCATGGCTCTGGATCTGAATCTTCAGGAGCAAACTGCTCCCCGGCCAGCAGGAAGCAGTGAGACAGGTGAACAATGTGCTACAGAAGTAAAAAATATTAGACAACCATTTAGGCTATGTGCTCACGTTGCGGATTTGCTTGCGGAAATTTCTGCACAGTTTTCTACGTGTTTTTTGTGTGGATTTTATGCGTTTTTGATGCGGATTTTCATGCAGATTGGTATGTGGAATTGTTTGCGGATTTGCTTGCGTAATAAAGTTATATTTAAAAAAATAAAAGAATGCCATTTTCAAGTCCAACCTCCATTGTTGATGTGCTTCAACCAAAACTGGCTCGATTCTCCGCCCACACACTCTTCCTCCTTCTGACAACAGTTTCTTTGACAACTCTGCTGCATTTTTGCACCAAATCCGCAAACATTTTTATACCTGCAGTTTTGCTGCAGATTTCAGTGTCTCAATGGAAGTCAATGGGTGAAAAACGCTTCAGATCCGCAAAAAGAATTGACATGCTGTGGAAAATAAAACGCTGCAAATACGGATGGAAATTTCTGCATCATGTGCACAACAATTCTGGATTCCCATTGATTAACATTGCTTTAGTAATCCTTTGTGTTTTTGTTGCATTTCCGAGCAGAAAAAAAACGCTGTGAATCCGCAACAAACCCACATCATATGAACATAGCCTTAAAGTGGTTGTCTGGTTGTCCTTTCTTAAGATATTGATGATGTATTGTTTAGACTGGTGGGTGGCCAATACCCTACACCCCCACCAATCATCTCAAAACAGCTGTTGCAGCAGATAAATGTAGATTCTGTACATAAAGCACAGCTATATTCAATGTGTAGTGGCGACTGCTTGGTACTGCAGAACAGCTCCTGCTCTATTGAATAAAACTTGTTCTCCAGTAAGCAGATAAATACAATCCACACTTGGAAACATTAATTTACCATTCACCCACATACTCCACACCCAGTGGGGAAGCAGTGAGTAAAAGAAAGAAAAGGGACACTCCATCCAAGATTTTTCCATAACCAGAAAAAAAGGAGTACAAGTCCCAGAAAATTTGATTTAAAAGATATAAATTTATAATATAAGTTCAATACATCAGTTATGCAGTAGGACATCAATATATATAGAAAAGTAACAGCAAGGTATGTTCAGCGATAGGAAGAGGTATAAACCAGTGTGTTGAACAGACAACACCATATCCCTCATATAGTAAAGTGCATAATGCATAAGTAAAAAGTGGGAAAAGGGAAGGAGACAAGGAAACAAGGGAGCGTTGGTTAATGGAGAACAAATGTGAATTATAATTATCAAAGTCTATAGCAAAAAAGGCTTGTTCTATATGCACCCCAGGCCTATTCTACTGTTCCTTACCCATCCACTGGTGTATCTGAGGAGCAGGCTGGGCTGCCCCAACGCGCGTTTCGCAGACAGAAAAAATAAAAATTAAATCCAGAGAGCTATACTTAAAGAAAAGAACTAAAGCTCAACTGCACATTGAGACCTGCCGGGACCAAGGTATTGAGTACCACGATCCATCGACACTCCCTTTGAGCTAAAATACGCTTCAAATCTCCTCCTCTGATGCCATACTGAGTCTCATCAATCCCCCAAATTTTCAGTTCCTTAGGATTGCATTTATGTTGCAGTTTGCGAGACATTTTAAACTGCGTCATAATTGCAATCCTAAGGAATTGGAAATTTGTCCTTTTCTTTAAATATAGCTCTCTTGATTGAATTTTTATTTTTTTCTGTCTCTTTTGTGTGTTTTTATTAACTTTTTTGTTTTTCATATATTTTATAGTTGGTCTAATGTTATCTTGTATATGATGATACATCTATCTTCTGGAATAATGATTGATTCGGCTTTCTAATCATAATGAAAGATCCTCTTCTATCATCCTTTTTTAAATCTGGATGAAGATATCAAGTGTCAACTATATGTCCCTCTTCTTTTGATTAATTATGGTGTTTTTGTTTTATTTTTTTTCTCTTTGTGTCTGTAATCACTATTTACAGTATATTATATTTTTGTATTTCTATATTTTTCTTATATATGTTTTCACCTTTTCACCTTTACTATACGTATTATATCTCATTTATAATTTTTTGTTATTTGCATTTGTTTTTTCACTTTTTATTATATTTCCATTCAGGATATCCCTTATATTTATTATACACTATTATATAGCAATTTTAATATGTGGAGGGAAGATAGTATTAATATTTTCTCTTAATGTAGACTAGCCTTACTCGCATTCTCTCAAGTCCCTTATGCGCATGTCTCCGTCAGACCGCTTTCCAGGGCATTGTGGATGGCACCAGGAAGTGACGTATGCATTCCAGTGACGTCAGTGCGACGTTACTTTGGACCGCAGCGACATTTGAGCAGCCAGAAGGGATGCTTGTTTGGAGACGGACTGCGGGACACAGGCACTGACACCGGAGACTTGTTGAGACAAATGAGGGGATCTATTTATGTCCGCGCTTCACACACAAGGTAGCAGTGCCCCCTGACGAAGACAACGTGAAACGCGCTTTGGGGCAGCCCAGCGTGCTCCTCAGATATACCACTGGATGGGTAAGGAACAGTAGGATAGGTGTGAGGTGCATATAGAACAAGCACTTTTTGCAATAGACTTTGATAATTATAATTCAAATTTGTTCTCCGTTAACCGACGCTCCCATGTTTTCCTTGGCTTTTTTCCTACTCCCACTTTTTACTTAAGCATTATGTACTTTACTATATGAGGGATATGGTGTTGTCTGTTCAACATGCTGGTTTCTACCTTTTCCTGCAGCTGAACATACCTTGCTGTTACTTTTCTATATATATTGATGTCCTACTGCATGACTGATGTATTGAACTTATATAATAAAGTTATATCTTTTTAATCAAATTTTATGGGACTTGTACTCCTTTTCTTTTGGTTATGGAATTCTCTAGTATGCAGCAGCGGCTGCTACACATTGAATGAAGCTGTGCATTTCAGCATTGTTCCATATGTTTACATTTGACTGCCTCCAGAACTGTTTTCAGCTGATTGGTGGAGTATTGGGTGTATTAATGATCTCTGCTAGGGGTAGGCCATCAACATCTTTAGACTGGACAATGTCTTTTACTCATTAATGCCTGTAGAAAAGCTTGATATTACTCCTCTCTTTCACCACAACATGTTAAAACTACTTGTAGTGCACTTTCAAGTCTTATATGTCCAAGAACTATCCCCACTGTCATTTTCTGCAACTAGAAATTCACTTTTTTGAAATGATGGTTCCTCTTTGTGGGTATTTTGCAAGCATTACAGGAGCTGGGTCTTCCTTTCCTCCCTTCCCTTACCTATCTGACTTGTCTACATCTACAGTCTCAAGTAGTTGCATAAAATGTTCCTTGTCCAACTCATAACTACAGGATCACTGGATGATCAAGGAGTGGAAATAGTGCAATGTGGACTCTGGACCATGTTTGCAGTGGCAGCGAATCTGGACCATGTTTGCAGTGGCAGTGACTCTGGACCATGTTTGCAGTGACAGTGACTCTGGACCATGTTTGCAGTGGCAGTGACTCTGGACCATATTAGCAGTGGCAGTGACTCTGGACCATATTTTCAGTGTTAGTGACTCTGGACCATATTTGCAGTGGCAGTGACTCTGGATCATGTTTGCAGTGGCCGTGACTCTGGATCATGTTTGTAGCTGCAATGATGGTCGACCATGTTTGCAGTGGCAGTGACTCTGAACCATACTTGCAGTGGTAATTAGTCTGGATCATGTTTACAATGGCAGTGACTGGATCATGTTTGCAGTGACAGTGCCTCGGGACCATGTTTACTGTGACAGTGACTTTGGATCTTGTTTGAAGTGGCAGTGACTCTGGATCATCTTTGCTGTGGTAGTGACTTCGCACTTTGCAGTGGCATTGACTCTGGGCAATGTTTGCATTGTCTGTGACTCTGGACCATATTTGCAGTTGCAGTGACTCTGAACTATGTTTGCAAAGGCGGTGACTCTGGACCATGTTTGCAGTGGCAGTGACTCTGGATCATGTTTGCAGAGGCAGTGACTCTGGATCATGTTTGCAGTGGAAGTGACTCTGGGCCATGTTTGCAGTGGCAGTGACTCTGGATCATGTTTGCAGTGGCAGTGACTCTGGATCATGTTTGTAGTGGCAGTGACTCTGGATCATTTTTGCAGTGGAAGTGACTGGATTATATTTGCAGTGGAAGTGAATCTGGACCATGTTTGCTGTGGCAGTGACTTTGGACCATGTTTGCAGAAGCAGTGATCAACTTTCAGAAGCAATTAATATCTTTTTAAAGAAAGCATGCCCCATGGGGGTTCATTTTTCCAATTTACTAATCTGGGTATTGGCAGTTTGGTTATATAAATGTACAAAAAAAACCCTGCAAATAAATATATCTTGCTTGTATCCGGATTTTTGTCTCCATTTTCTTACATTTGGAGTAGGGTTAAGAGTGAACAATAAGATCTTGATATACCCAATTAATCTATCCTATGTCTAAACATCGGCATGGCACTAATTTCTTTGTGCTCCAATATATGGGAAAACTATTCAATATTCATGAAAATGGCATCTGCATATTACACAGCAATGAAAACAAAAACAAAAGGTGTGGTGTATATAAGGCACCAAATATCCA
This sequence comes from Dendrobates tinctorius, assembly GCF_039654945.1. Classification (NCBI taxonomy): domain Eukaryota; kingdom Metazoa; phylum Chordata; class Amphibia; order Anura; family Dendrobatidae; genus Dendrobates; species Dendrobates tinctorius. The sequence goes on along the minus strand of NW_027361696.1, from coordinate 34,852,827 downwards.
ATATAATGCAATAACTACAAAATGTATAAATAAACAGAATTTTTTATTGATACAAACAAACACACAGAGACGTGCATACAAACAAATAGTTGCCCCATTGTAACACAGCACACTGGCCCTGTCGTTATGTACAGAGTTACAGTGCCTTGCGAAAGTATTTGGCTCCCTGGAACTTTTCAGTCTTTTCCCACATATCATGCTTCAAACATAAAGATACCAAATGTAAATTTTTGGTGAAGAATCAACAAGTGGGACACAATTGTGAAGTTGAACGAAATTTATTGGTTATTTTAAATTTTTGTGGAAAGTGGAGCGTGTAATATTATACGCCCCTTTAGTTGCAGCAAACTCACTCCAGAAGTTCATTGTGGATCTCTGAATGATCCAATGTTGTCCTAAATGACTAATGATGATAAATATAATCCACCTGTATGTAATCAAGTCTCCGTATAAATGCACCTGCTCTGTGATAGTCTCAGTGTTCTGTTTGAAGCACAGAGAGCATCATGAAGACCAAGGAACACAACAGGCAGGTCCGTGATACTGTTGTGGAGAAGTTTAAAGCTGGATTTGGATACAAAATGGTTTCCAAACCTTTAAACATCCCAAGGAGCACTGTGCAAGTAATCATATTGAAAGGAAGGAGTATCATACCACTGCCAATCTACCAAGACCCGGCTGTCCCTCTAAACTTTCATCTCAATCAAGAAGACTGATCAGAGATGTAGCCAAGAGGCCCATGATCACACTGGATGAACTGCAGAGATCTACAGCTGAGGCGAGGCAGTCTGTCCATAGGACAACAATCAGTCGTACACTGCACAAATCTGGCCTTTATGGAAGAGTGGCAAGAAGAAAGCCATTTCTCAAAGATATCCATAAAAAGCATTATTTAAAGTTTACAGCAAGCCACCTGGGAGACACACCAAACATGTGGAAGAAGGTGCTCTGGTAAGATGAAACCAAAATCGAACTTTTTGGCAACAATGCCAAGCAATATGTTTGGCGTAAAGACAACACAGCTCATCACCCTGAACACACCATCCCCACTGTCAAACATGGTGGTGGTAGCATCATGGTTTGGGCCTGCTTTTCTTCAGCAGGGACAGGGAAGCTGGTTAAAATTGATGGGAAGGTGGATGGAGCTAAATACAGGGCAATTCTTGAAGAAAACCTGTTGGAGTCTGCAAAAGACCTGAGACTGGGACGGAGATTTGTCTTCCAACAAGACAATGATCCCAAACATGAGCAAAATCTACAATGGAATGGTTCACAAATAAACGTATCCAGGTGTTAGAATGGCCAAGTCAAAGTCCAGACTTGAATCCAATTGGAAATCTGTGGAAAGAGCTGAAAACTGCTGTTCACAAACAATCTCCATCCAACCTCACTGAGCTAGAGCTGTTTGCCAAGGAAGAGTGGGCAAGAATTTCAGTCTCTCGATGTAGCAAACTGATAGAGACATACCCCAAGCGACTTGCAGCTGTAATCGAAGCACAAGGTGGTGCAACAAAGAATTAAGTTAAAGGGGCCGAATAATATTGCATGCCCCACTTTTCAGTTATTATATTTCCACAAAAATTTAAAATAACCATTAAATTTTGCTCAACTTCACAATTGTGTCCCACTTGTTGATTCTTCACCAAAAATTAACATATGTTAATTAACATATATTTATGTTTGAATCATGATATGTGGGAAAAGGTTGAAAAGATCCAGGGAGCCAAATACTTTCGCAAAGCCCTGTAGAGGCAAAAAAAGAACAAAAAAGCAAACAAATTCCTATTAAAACCACAAGAAAAATGACATAAAGCAGATGGAGGGAGTTGCTTGCAAACTGTGGAAAAATATGACATTGGCGCACACAGTATTTAATATAATGCAATAAATATTAGAAAAATCAAATATGATATAAATCTAGATAACACATGATCAAAAATATCATATGTGCTACGTAGGTGTATCTGTTGTGGCTCAGCAGAAAGAGACGCCGACCACAGAATCAAGGGTTCAAATCCACACTCACTTGGCTACAATGAATAGATTTAAATACATGGAAGATGGTGCCATAGCTTAGGAATAGAAAGACAAGGAAGCAAAAGAAAAATATCGCCGGATTCAGGAAAAAAGCGGCGTTTATGTAAAATAAAAATAAATAGAAAATAAAAAATTATGTCAAGTGACGGATCATCCTTAACATCTGCCCTATTGTTCATTATACTAAATGTTCAGCCCGAATAAAATAATAAAGCCTATACTCTCCTCCTATGCTGGCGCCTATCCCGCAGTGTCAGCCCTTGCTCTCCATGGGGCTGTGATGCGGTGTTGGGACACATTATGCCGGCACCCAGTCAGCGCTGCCATCACTGTCTTCGCCTCCTTTCGAGCATGAAGAGGAAGTCCGGGCTGCAGCTGATCTGCGACTTCTTCTCCTTATTCAGTTTGACTGGATGCAGAGTCAGTGCTGGCAGCACCAATTGGGCACCGGCATAACATATCCCAACACAGGGAGACCAAGTGCTGTTACTGTGGGATATGCCAGCATGGGAGATGAGTATAGACTTTATTATTTTATCAGGGTCAAAAATTTAGTTTAAGAAGGGGTTGTCTTAGTGGACAACCCTTTTAAGGAAAAAGCCAGCAGTCTTTTTTCATAAAGTGGCATTGCTGGTAGTTTTAGCGCCTTTTATTTGTGACAGCTCTTCTGCCATATGTCGATCATCTTGTAACTGAAGAAGTCTGAAAAATAAATATGTTTCTTCCTTTAACCCCTTTCTGACATCTGACGTACTATCCCGTCCACGGTACCTGGGCACCTATGACCGGGGACGGGATAGTACGTCATCGCGATCAGCAGCGCCCCCGGGGGGGAGCGCCGCTGATTGCGACCAGATGTCAGCTGATTATCACAGCTGACACACAGAAATATGTGTCATGGGCGGTCGCGGACAGCACCCGTGGGCACATTAACCCTTGGCACACTGCAATCAAACATAATTGCAGTGTACCGGGGGGATTAGAGAAGCATCGGCAGGGAGGGGGCTCCCCGCGTGCTTCCCTGAGACCCCCGCAGCAGCGCCATGTGCTGTGCTCCACGGAGGGTCTCCTTCCCCGCTGGCACCCAGATCCAAGATGGCCGCGGGGGCCTTCGGAGGCCTGCAGGGAGGCGGCTTCCTCAGTTATTTTTGGAAATTAAAAAAAAAACAATAAAAGTACACATATTTAGTATTGCCGCATCCGTAACGACCCGCCCTATAAAACTTTCCCACTAGTTAACCCCTTTAGTGAGCCCCTTAAAAAATAAAAATAAAAAACAAAGCAAAAAATTATGCTTTATCATCATACCGCCGAACAAAAAGTGCAATAACGCGTGAACAAAAAGACAGATATAAACAACCATGATAACGCTAAAAACGACATCTTGTCCCAGAAAAAATAAGCTGCCACACAGCGTCATCAGCAAAAAAATAAAAAGTTATAGCTCGAAGAAAAAAGCGATGCAAAAATAATTATTTTTTATATAAAATTGTTTTTATTGCATAAAAGCGCCAAAACATAACAAAAAGACATAAATGAGGTATCGCTGTAATTGTACAGACTAGTGTTGAGCATTCCGATACCGCAAGTATCGGGTATCGGCCGATATTAGCGGTATCGGAATTCCGATACTTAATTCCGATACTTTTTTCATATCGGATTCCGGGATCGGAATCGGAATAGGAAGTTCCCATCATGCTATGAGCCTGCTTGCTTTGATTAAGCCAATGGGAATCCTCCGAAGTGTGGGCACATCCTGTTAGGCATGTAGGCATGTTAACTATTGGCATGGCTATGATTGGCTGCCGAAATGATGTCATGATGCACTATAAAAGCCACCGCAGCCGCCATTTCTGGTCACTCTGCTGTGAATTCAGTTAGGGACAGGCTGCTGTAGAAGACTGTGAGGGACAGTTAGAAATAGCGATTCCACCAAACATCTAGTGCTTTACCCAGGCTACATAAACCACCACTGTAGCGTTCTTTGCCCTAGCAGCAGTGTTCACAGCTGTCTGCAAGGGCTGTGTGAGTGCAGCTCACGCTGTGGAGTGGGTCCTGCAGCCACGTCAGGCTGTAGGCCACCCAGTGTGATCACTGCTGCCTCATACATCTTTTATTTTTGGAGCTGCATTTTTTAAATAATTTCAATCTAGTGTGCTTCCATCCGTATCCATATACGTTGGTTGCAAACACTAGTAGTAGACAGCGGAGCCTTTCTGCAGCCTTTCAGTGCTAGTGTCCACTTTGCTGCACTGTTCACGGCTGTCTGAGAGGTCTCTGACTGTGTGTGAGTGCAGCTCACGCTGAGTAGTGTGTCCTGCAGCTACGTCTGGCTGTAGGACGCTCAGCGTGCGTCACTGCCTCACACATATTTTTATTTGAGTGCAGCTCATTTTTTCTTCTATTAGTGTGCATCCATCCGTCTCCATCTACGGTGGTTGCAAACACTATATAGGAGTACACAGCGGAGCCTTTCTGCAGCCTGTCAGTGCCAGTGCCCACTTAGCTGCACTGTTGACGGCTGTCTGAGAGGTCTCTGACTGTGTGTGAGTGCAGCTCACGCTGAGTAGAGTGTCCTGCAGCTACGTCTGGTTGTAGGACGCTCAACGTGCGTCACTGCCTCACACATATTTGTCTTTGAGTGCAGCTCATTTTTTCTTCTCCTATTAGTGTGCATCCATCCGTATCCATCAACATTGGTTGGTTGCAAACACTATATAGGAGTAGATAGAGGAGCCTTTTTTTCTGGCTTGTGCCCTGCCGGCGCAGCCAGATTAGTATTACCCAATTTTTTGGGAGCCTCATCTTTTGCATTGTAGGTTACCTGCCTGCATTGTAATAGCTCCAAAAAGTTGGTGATACTATCAGTTTCAATTCTTTGTTCTCATACTTTGAGTTTGTTTCAAACAAAGAAACCACATAAAAAGTTCACCAAACACTACATTTTGAACTTGTGTAGGCCACATCAGCTCCTATTAAAGTCTAGTCCACACACACACACTTCATAAAATTAGTGTTTCTTGTACCTGTAACCAGCTGTTCAGGAATAAGCACACTAAGGCCCCCCTTTGTACTTTTTTGCCTATCTTAAGCAGTCTTGCAAGATGAAGAAGGCAGGGAGTAAGGCGCGGGGGCGTGGGCGTGGGCGTGGAGTTTCAGCAGGGAGAGGACGTGGGGATTCTGCAGGGAGAGGACGTGGGGATTCTACAGGTAGAGGACGTGGGGATTCTGGGCCTGCTGCGGGCACCAGTGGATCAGCATCCCCCAGTTTTAGCAGGCAACAGTCCTTTATGCGCAGCTTTGTAGGACCTCAACGTACCCCACTGCTGCGGGAGGAACAAATTGAAGCCGTTGTCGGATGGATGGCAGCTAACGCATCGACTTCAATTACTTCCGCATCCTCTCAGGGTCAGAGCACCGAAGAGCAACCATCTGTCTCTTCACCACCTGCCAAAGTGCCCAGGCAGTCAGAGAGACATGGACAGGAGCCATCACAGTCTCTACTTCTGTTCTCGGAATCTGTTGGCTTGGAAAGAGGGGGCCAGCCAAGCAGCATTCCTGAATGTGAAGAAGAGGGAGTATGCAGTGATGCGCAACTTCTTTGTCCCTCTGAATCTGAAGAGGCGAGTGGGCCAGTGCCTATGGTCAGCACACCTCAGTACGCATCAGATGATGACGAGACTCAGTTGCCACTTTCTGGTGCGTACGGTGCTGGCGAGACAACCCCGGAGAAGCAGCTGTTTGAAGAGGGGAGGGAAGATGATGAGGTCCTTGACCCATCATGGCGTGAGCAACAGGAAGGTGGTGGTAGCAGCTCTGAGGAAGAGATTCCCCTACCGGCCAAAACAGGAGGCAGAGGGAGGGGGAAGACTTGGTTGCCTGTACCCTCCACTTCGGCACCCGTTAGGAGCATTCCTCCTTCCAAAGGCAAACCGGGCGCTCACAAGAGTTGCAGTGCGTGGTCCTTTTTTGACACAGTTGCAGATGACATTTGCTTTGTCAAATGCAAGCTGTGTCATCAGAGAGTCAAAAGAGGGAGAAATGTCAGCAACCTCAATACCACAAATATGTGGAAACATGTGCGCACCAAGCACGAGTTGGAGTTGCAGAGACACCCTGAAGACGTAGGCCAACGTACAGCACCACCTACCACCTCTTCAGTTCGTGTTGGGCCCTCTTCCTCCAGCTCACACACTGCTGGTTCGGCTTCCTCACAGGATCGCCAAGGAAGAACCTCTCCCACTGTTGTCCGGAGACCCTGTCAGATTCCACCCATAACAGCACGTTCCCATCCATCACAGCCATCGGTAGCACAGGCATGGGATAAAAGGCGCCCTTACTCGGCAAACCATCCCCGAGCACAGTCTCTGAATGCTGGCATTGCCAAACTTCTGGCAGTTGAAATGCTGTCATTCAGGCTGGTGGACACTGACACCTTCCGGGACTTAATGGCATTGGCAGTCCCCCAATACAACGTGCCCAGCCGCTTTTATTTCAGCAGGCGAGCCGTCCCTGCCCTGCAGAAACATGTTGAGGGCAAAATAAAACATGCGCTACTAAACGCCGTTAGTAGCAAGGTCCACCTGACCACCGATGCGTGGACCAGTAACCATGGACAGGGACGATACCTTTCCCTCACTGCCCACTGGGTCAATGTTGTGGAGCCGGGTACGGATCTGGAGAGTGGCGCTGTACGTGTTCTTCCAACGCCACGGATTGCAGGACTCCAGTCTGTACACATAGACTCCTCCTCCTACTCAAGTTCCTCAGAAACAGCAGAGCAGGAGCCTGTTACGACCGATATGAGCACAGCCGTGGCCAAACGTCAACAGGCTGTACTCAAATTAATTTCTTTGGGGAATCGAAGCCACACAGCGCAGGAGCTCTGGAATGCTATCAAGCTGGAGAGCGATGTGTGGTTTGGGCCAGCGAATCTCCAGCCGGGCTTGGTAGTGTGTGACAATGGCCGAAATCTGGTGGCAGCTCTTGGCCTAGGCAACCTCACACACATCCCATGTCTGGCACATGTTCTTAACTTGGTCGTGCAGAGCTTTCTGAGGGACTATCCGGATCTTGATGCACTGTTACACAAGGTCCGCATAGAGTGCGCTCACTTGCGACGTTCCAGCACGGCAAGATCGCGCCTCGCTGCTCTGCAGCGACGATTTGGCCTTCCGGAACATCGCATCATATGTGACCTACCCACCCGGTGGAATTCAACGTTACATATGTTGGAGCGGTTGTGTGAGCAGCAGGCAGCAGTCATGGAGTACCAGCTGCATCAGGCGCAAACAAGTCGCACTGTGCGCCGTTCACACTTCAGCACCATTGAGTGGGCCTCTATGAAGGACATCTGCCTCGTTTTGCGTGCCTTCGATGAATCCACGCGGATGGCGAGTGCAGATGATGCACTAGTCAGCATGACTGTCCCCCTTATCTGCCTGCTTCAACAAACACTGCAAGCACTAAGGGATGAGGTTTCGGAAGAGGTGGAGGATGAGGAGTCCCAAATGCCATCTGCTTCTGGACAGTCTGCGCTACGTGTTTCCTCACAAAGGCCTAGGCAGGGGACACTTTGTGAGGAGGATGAGGAGGAGTCGATGGAGGAGGAAGACATCTCTCCAGAGGAGGGAGGTACACAAACCTCTACTCAGTATGTACAGCGAGGGTGGGGTGATGCAGAGCAGGTCGAGGTCACGCCTCAAACAGGGGACAGCGGTTCTTTGGCAGTTGGGAGTCTGCAGCACATGGTTGATTTCATGCTGCAGTGCCTGAGAAACGACCGCCGCATCGCCCACATTCTCGTCTCGGCTGATTATTGGGTGTACACCCTCCTAGATCCTCGCTACCGGGACAGCGTACAAAGGCTCATACCAACGTTGAACCGGGAGCGTAAAATGCGGGAGTACGAAGAGTCACTGGTGCAGTCCATAATGTTTTCCATTCCACCCGACAGCATTGTTGCTAGTGCTTTACAAAGCAGCTCTGTGCGTCGAGGCAGTGGAGGAAACTCTGCACAAAGAGGGAGCAGAGGCAGTGCCGCAGCACAAGGCAAGACCACTATGGCCCAAATGTGGCAAAGTTTTGTGTGTCCACCACAATTGTCTACACCATCAGCGACGCCTCGAGTCAGCAGGAGGCAACGCTTCCGTCAGATGGTGTCAGACTACATGTCTTGCCCTGTCGCTGTACTCCCAGATGGCTCTTCCCCCTTCAAGTTTTGGGTCTCTAAGCTGGATACATGGCCAGAGCTTAGCCAGTATGCATTGGAGGTGCTGGCTTGCCCTGCTGCCAGTGTATTATCGGAACGTGTCTTTAGTGCCGCAGGTGGTGTACTAACAGACCGTCGCACGCGACTATCTTCCGATAATGTTGACCGGCTGACTTTTCTGAAAATGAACAAGGCCTGGATCTCCAAAGACTTTGCCATTCCTCTTACAGACTAAATTAGTGGTTGGCAACTGTATCCAGGTCTGCTGGTGTGTTCATTTTTCTACCACCTGAACTATAATCCCTGTGCTTCAACACAGCCAGTTGTCGCTCAGATGTGTCGTCTGCACAGAGAAACACACTAGCTCCTGTGTTACTGGGGTTCAGTAATGCCAGCTGATCCCCTGCTGTGTGGACGGCAGAGTCACCAGCTCCATCAACATTCAAACCACTACTGATTTTTAACCGTGCCCAACTTAGGTCTCTGGCTCCACTGTCTCTACTATTTCCCCTGACCTCCAACCCCGCCATCTACATCTCTGAAGTGGCGTCAGCACAATCTACACTTGTTCCTGTGTTCCTGTGGCTCAGTCCCATCAGTTTATCCCCTGATGTGTGTCCGGCAAGGTCTCCTGCTCTGTCCACATTCCCATAACCAGTAGTGGGAATGAGGACAGAGCTGGCGAACTTGCCGGACAAACATCAGGGGATCAACTGATGGGACTGAGCACCAGTAACACAGGAACAAGTGTAGATTGTGCTGACGCCACTTCAGAGATGTAGCTGGCGGGGTTGGAGGCCAGGGTAAATAGTAGAGGGAGCCAGAGGCCTAAGTGGAGCATGGTTAGAATCAGTAGTAGTCCACAACCTCCATAAAAACCGATGCCCATTGGCCTCTGCATGCGGCATGCGTAATCCTGGGCTCCAACAGCGTCAGTTGGTGTTCAGAAGTGTCGTCTCCACAGAGCCAAACACATTCGTTCAAGTGTTAGTGGGGTTCAGCACTGCCAGCTGTTCCCCTGCTGTGGAGATGGCAAGTCTCCTGCTGCCTTCACCTGCCAAAATCCAGTAGGCCCCAGCCTGCTCCTCGCCTAATCCTGGGCTCCAACAGCGTCAGTTGGTGTTCAGAAGTGTCGTCTCCACAGAGCCAAACACATTCGTTCAAGTGTTAGTGGGGTTCAGCACTGTCAGCTGTTCCCCTGCTGTGGAGATGGCAAGTCTCCTGCTGCCTTCACCTGCCAAAATCCAGTAGGCCCCAGCCTGCTCCTCGCCTAATCCTGGGCTCCAACAGCGTCAGTTGGTGTTCAGAAGTGTCGTCTCCACAGAGCCAAACACATTCGTTCAAGTGTTAGTGGGGTTCAGCACTGTCAGCTGTTCCCCTGCTGTGGAGATGGCAAGTCTCCTGCTGCCTTCACCTGCCAAAATCCAGTAGGCCCCAGCCTGCTCCTCGCCTAATCCTGGGCTCCAACAGCGTCAGTTGGTGTTCAGAAGTGTCGTCTCCACAGAGCCAAACACATTCGTTCAAGTGTTAGTGGGGTTCAGCACTGTCAGCTGTTCCCCTGCTGTGGAGATGGCAAGTCTCCTGCTGCATTCACCTGCCAAAATCCAGTAGGCCCCAGCCTGCTCCTCGCCTAATCCTGGGCTCCAACAGCGTCAGTTGGTGTTCAGAAGTGTCGTCTCCACAGAGCCAAACACATTCGTTCAAGTGTTAGTGGGGTTCAGCACTGTCAGCTGTTCCCCTGCTGTGGAGATGGCAAGTCTCCTGCTGCATTCACCTGCCAAAATCCAGTAGGCCCCAGCCTGCTCCTCGCCTAATCCTGGGCTCCAACAGCGTCAGTTGGTGTTCAGAAGTGTCGTCTCCACAGAGCCAAACACATTCGTTCAAGTGTTAGTGGGGTTCAGCACTGTCAGCTGTTCCCCTGCTGTGGAGATGGCAAGTCTCCTGCTGCCTTCACCTGCCAAAATCCAGTAGGCCCCAGCCTGCTCCTCGCCTAATCCTGGGCTCCAACAGCGTCAGTTGGTGTTCAGAAGTGTCGTCTCCACAGAGCCAAACACATTCGTTCAAGTGTTAGTGGGGTTCAGCACTGTCAGCTGTTCCCCTGCTGTGGAGATGGCAAGTCTCCTGCTGCCTTCACCTGCCAAAATCCAGTAGGCCCCAGCCTGCTCCTCGCCTAATCCTGGGCTCCAACAGCGTCAGTTGGTGTTCAGAAGTGTCGTCTCCACAGAGCCAAACACATTCGTTCAAGTGTTAGTGGGGTTCAGCACTGCCAGCTGTTCCCCTGCTGTGGAGATGGCAGTCTCTCCTGCTGTCTCCGCATTACAAAGACAGTAGGCCTCTGCCTACACCCTCCTATTTCCTGGGCTTCAACACAGCCAGTTGTAGCTCGGAAGTGCCGTCCACACGGAAAGAGACACTTGCTCCCGTGTCTCAGTGGGGTTCAGTAACGTCAGCTGATCCCCTGCTTTGTGGATGGCAGTCTCTCCTGCTGTCACCTCATTCAAAATACAGTAGGCCTCTGCCTACACCCTCCTATTTCCTGGGCTTCAACACAGCCAGTTGTAGCTCGGAAGTGCCGTCCACACGGAAAGAGATACTTGCTCCCGTGTCTCAGTGGGGTTCAGTAACGTCAGCTGATCCCCTGCTGTGTGGATGGCAGTCTCTCCTGCTGTCACCTCATTCAAAATACAGTAGGCCTCTGCCTACACCCTCCTATTTCCTGGGCTTCAACACAGCCAGTTGTAGTTCGGAAGTGCCGTCCACACGGAAAGAGACACTTGCTCCCGTGTCTCAGTGGGGTTCAGTAACGTCAGCTGATCCCCTGCTGTGTGGATGGCAGTCTCTCCTGCTGTCACCTCATTCAAAATACAGTAGGCCTCTGCCTACACCCTCCTATTTCCTGGGCTTCAACACAGCCAGTTGTAGTTCGGAAGTGCCGTCCACACGGAAAGAGACACTTGCTCCCGTGTCTCAGTGGGGTTCAGTAACGTCAGCTGATCCCCTGCTGTGTGGATGGCAGTCTCTCCTGCTGTCACCTCATTCAAAATACAGTAGGCCTCTGCCTACACCATCCTATTTCCTGGGCTTCAACACAGCCAGTTGTAGTTCGGAAGTGCCGTCCACACGGAAAGAGACACTTGCTCCCGTGTCTCAGTGGGGTTCAGTAACGTCAGCTGATCCCCTGCTGTGTGGATGGCAGTCTCTCCTGCTGTCACCTCATTCAAAATACAGTAGGCCTCTGCCTACACCCTCCTATTTCCTGGGCTTCAACACAGCCAGTTGTAGTTCGGAAGTGCCGTCCACACGGAAAGAGACACTTGCTCCCGTGTCTCAGTGGGGTTCAGTAACGTCAGCTGATCCCCTGCTGTGTGGATGGCAGTCTCTCCTGCTGTCACCTCATTCAAAATACAGTAGGCCTCTGCCTACACCCTCCTATTTCCTGGGCTTCAACACAGCCAGTTGTAGTTCGGAAGTGCCGTCCACACGGAAAGAGACACTTGCTCCCGTGTCTCAGTGGGGTTCAGTAACGTCAGCTGATCCCCTGCTGTGTGGATGGCAGTCTCTCCTGCTGTCACCTCATTCAAAATACAGTAGGCCTCTGCCTACACCCTCCTATTTCCTGGGCTTCAACACAGCCAGTTGTAGTTCGGAAGTGCCGTCCACACGGAAAGAGACACTTGCTCCCGTGTCTCAGTGGGGTTCAGTAACGTCAGCTGATCCCCTGCTGTGTGGATGGCAGTCTCTCCTGCTGTCACCTCATTCAAAATACAGTAGGCCTCTGCCTACACCCTCCTATTTCCTGGGCTTCAACACAGACAGTTGTAGTTCGGAAGTGCCGTCCACACGGAAAGAGACACTTGCTCCCGTGTCTCAGTGGGGTTCAGTAACGTCAGCTGATCCCCTGCTTTGTGGATGGCAGTCTCTCCTGCTGTCACCTCTTTCAAAATACAGTAGGCCTCTGCCTACACCATCCTATTTCCTGGGCTTCAACACAGCCAGTTGTAGTTCGGAAGTGCCGTCCACACGGAAAGAGACACTTGCTCCCGTGTCTCAGTGGGGTTCAGTAACGTCAGCTGATCCCCTGCTGTGTGGATGGCAGTCTCTCCTGCTGTCACCTCATTCAAAATACAGTAGGCCTCTGCCTACACCCTCCTATTTCCTGGGCTTCAACACAGCCAGTTGTAGTTCGGAAGTGCCGTCCACACGGAAAGAGACACTTGCTCCCGTGTCTCAGTGGGGTTCAGTAACGTCAGCTGATCCCCTGCTGTGTGGATGGCAGTCTCTCCTGCTGTCACCTCATTCAAAATACAGTAGGCCTCTGCCTACACCATCCTATTTCCTGGGCTTCAACACAGCCAGTTGTAGTTCGGAAGTGCCGTCCACACGGAAAGAGACACTTGCTCCCGTGTCTCAGTGGGGTTCAGTAACGTCAGCTGATCCCCTGCTGTGTGGATGGCAGTCTCTCCTGCTGTCACCTCATTCAAAATACAGTAGGCCTCTGCCTACACCATCCTATTTCCTGGGCTTCAACACAGCCAGTTGTAGTTCGGAAGTGCCGTCCACACGGAAAGAGACACTTGCTCCCGTGTCTCAGTGGGGTTCAGTAACGTCAGCTGATCCCCTGCTGTGTGGATGGCAGTCTCTCCTGCTGTCACCTCATTCAAAATACAGTAGGCCTCTGCCTACACCCTCCTATTTCCTGGGCTTCAACACAGCCAGTTGTAGTTCGGAAGTGCCGTCCACACGGAAAGAGACACTTGCTCCCGTGTCTCAGTGGGGTTCAGTAACTTCAGCTGATCCCCTGCTTTGTGGATGGCAGTCTCTCCTGCTGTCACCTCATTCAAAATACAGTAGGCCTCTGCCTACACCCTCCTATTTCCTGGGCTTCAACACAGCCAGTTGTAGTTCGGAAGTGCCGTCCACACGGAAAGAGACACTTGCTCCCGTGTCTCAGTGGGGTTCAGTAACGTCAGCTGATCCCCTGCTGTGTAGATGGCAAAGTCTCCTGCTGCCTACACAGTCATACCACTACTGATTTTTAACCGTGCTCCAATTCCCATTATGGGAATGTGGACAGAGCAGGCGACATTGCCGGACACACATCAGGGGATTAACTGACCGGACTGAACACCTGTAACACAGGAACAAGTGTGGATTGTGCAGACACCACTTCGGAGCTGTAACTGGCGGGGTTGGAGGACAGGGGAAATACGAAAATCAGTGAAGCCACAGGCCTAAGTGGAGCTTGGTTCAAATTAGTAGTCTACAACCGATCTTAAAATTTCTTCAATGCAGCCTCAGCCTGCTCCGTGCTTGTCCCTGGGCTTCAACACAGCCAGTTGTTGCTCGGAAGTGCCGTCTTCACAGAGTAAAACACTAGCTCCTGTGTTTGTGGGGTTCAGTAACGTCAGCTGTTCCCCTGCTGTTTTGATGGCAATCTGTCCTGCTGCCTCCCAATTGACAGCACATCAGGCCTCAGCCTGCTAAGTGCTTGTCCTGGGCTCCAACATCGCCAGTTGCTGCTCATAACTGACTTTGGCACGGGTACTCCCTCCTGCCCAGCTTGGTTCCAGCCCTGCCTGCTGTTTCCGGGAAGTGTCAATGTCAGTTTGCCACCCCAAGTTGCCATGTCGTGTTGCGGTTGGGTTAGCCGAGGCTAGGGTGCCAGCAGTTTAGGTGCTTCCTATGTGGACTGCGGGTTCTGGTAAGAAAGGCTTGTTCCATAGTGCCAGTAGGACAAGCACCCCGTAGGACTGTGTGATTCGGTAACTGCGGCCAGCTTGCGGCATGCCAACTTTGCTTTTCAGGGGTAACTTCTGATACCCCTCCGTGTTCCAGCACCGTCAGCTGGTTCTCGTCAGAGCCTTTGGCCTAGGTGCCTCCATCTCGGTATCCGAGTTCCGGCAACGTCTGCTGGTCCTTGGTAGTGCTTTGTAGCACAGGTACCTCCTGCTTAGTAACCGGGTTCCAGCACCGTCAGCTGGTCCTCGGTTGTGCCATTGGCTCTTATTCCTTCTGCTGCCCCTCCGGGTGCCAGCACTGTCAGCTGGTCCTCGCTATTTCCATTTGCTCTTGCAGCTTATGCAACCCCTCCGGGTTCCTGCACCATCAGCTGGTTCTCAGCAGAGCCTTTGGCCTAGGTGCCTCCATCTCGGTATCCGAGTTCCGGCAACGTCTGCTGGTCCTTGGTAGTGCTTTGTAGCACAGGTACCTCCTGCTTAGTAACCGGGTTCCAGCACCGGCAGCTGGTCCTTGGTTGTGCCATTGGCTCTTATTCCTTCTGCTGCCCCTCCGGGTGCCAGCACTGTCAGCTGGTCCTCGCTATTTCCATTTGCTCTTGCAGCTTATGCTACCCCTCCGGGTTCCAGCACCGTCAGCTGGTTCTCGTCAGAGCCTTTGGCCTAGGTGCCTCCATCTCGGTATCCGAGTTCCGGCAACGTCTGCTGGTCCTTGGTAGTGCTTTGTAGCACAGGTACCTCCTGCTTAGTAACCGGGTTCCAGCACCGTCAGCTGGTCCTTGGTTGTGCCATTGGCTCTTATTCCTTCTGCTGCCCCTCCGGGTGCCAGCACTGTCAGCTGGTCCTCGCTATTTCCATTTGCTCTTGCAGCTTATGCTACCCCTCCGGGTTCCAGCACCGTCAGCTGGTTCTCGTCAGAGCCTTTGGCCTAGGTGCCTCCATCTCGGTATCCGAGTTCCGGCAACGTCTGCTGGTCCTTGGTAGTGCTTTGTAGCACAGGTACCTCCTGCTTAGTAACCGGGTTCCAGCACCGTCAGCTGGTCCTCGGTAGTGCCATTGGCTCTTGTTCCTTCTGCTGCCCCTCCCGGTGCCAGTACCGTCAGCTGGTTCAAGAGGACAAAGAACAGGAAGACAACCACCAAGATGCAGAACAACAAGAGAGAGAAGACCAAGAAGCATAAAAAAAACAAAGCAGAAGAACATTAAGCATAAGACTAATACTCTGAGCAAATGATATTATCTTATTTATAAGCAGAAGAAGACTAAGCAGTGTATGGGGGTGAGTCCGTTCCTCCTCGTGGTGCCCCTGGAAAAGGCCTGCTGCTGCAGGCCAAACTGAACGCGGACAAATCCTGTTGTAAATCTTTTGTGACAGGCAGAACGGAAGGTGTAAACTTCTAACTTTTCCAGATAACAACTACAGGAATGCCTGACACAAACAAGAATATGATGAAGAAGAATAGGAAGAAGATGAAGAAGTTGAATATGTAGAATAATAATTGTTGAATAAGAAGAATATGAAGAATGTAAGAAAAGGAAGAAGAAGAAGACGAATGTAAAAAAAGGAAGTAGAAGAATTTAAAAAAGGAAGAAGAAGAAGAATGTAAAAAAAGGAATAAGAAGAAGAATGTAAAAAAAGGAAGAAGAAGAATGTAAAAAAAGGAAGTAGAAGAATGTAAAAAAAGGAGGAAGAAGAAGAAGAAGAATGTAAAAAAAGGAATAAGAAGAAGAAGAAGGTAAAAAAAAGGAAGAAGAATAAGAAAGAAGAAGAAAGAAGAAGAAGACATACATGTCTGGCAAAATATAAATGAGGCTAACATAGTCAATATCTTTGTAACTCCTAACATCTTTAAGAAAAAAGTTTAATTCCTGCTATTCCATTTGATTGGGCTAAACCTCTATGGCTTTAATGTCTCCTCCACCTCCCACAATACATTCTACATTATTCTTAGTTGTTTTTCTTCATGTAGAATTAACCTACAAGGAAAGAAAGGTTTTTTTTTAATTCCGATATTTTGGCCCCATTGACTTGCATTGGTTCCCGGTATCGGAATCGGCGATACCGATACTTTTTTTTAAGATCGGCCGATCCATTCCGATCCGATATTTTCAAGTATCGGCTGGTATCGCTCAACTCTAGTACAGACCCAAAGAATAAAACCGCTTTATCAATTTTACCACACACGGAAGGGTGTAAATGCACCCCCCAAAAGTAATTCATGAAATGCTGGTTTTTGTTCATTCTGCGTCCCAAAAATCGGAATAAAAAGCGATCAAAAATGTCACGTGCCTGAAAATGGTACCAATAAAAACATAAACTCATCCCACAAAAAATAAGACCTCACATGATTCGGTGGGTCAAAATATGGAAAAATTATAGCTCTCAAAATATGGTGATGCAAAAACTATTTTTACAATAAAAAGCGTCTTTTAGCGTGTGACAGCTGCCAAACATAAAAACCCACCATAAATAGTAAATCAAACCCCCCTTTATCACCCACTTAGTTAGGGAAAAATAATAAAATTAAAAAAAAAATGTATTTATTTCCATTTTCCCATTAGGGTTAGGGCTAGGGTTAAGGCTAAGGTTAGGGCTGAGATTAGGGTTAGGGTTGTGTTGGGGTTATGGTTGGAGTTAGTATTGGGGGGTTTCCACTGTTTAGGCACATCAGGTGCTCTCCAAATGCAACATGGCGTCTGATCGCAATTCCAGCCAATTCTGCGTTGAAAAAGTCAAACGGTTCTCCTTCCCTTCCAAGCTCCGCCATGCACCCAAACAGTGGTTTACCCCCACATATGGGGTATCAGCCTACTCAGGACAAATTGTACAACAACTTTTGGGGTCCAATTTCTCCTGTTACCCTTGGATAAAAAATGGGGGCAAAAATATCATTTTTGTGGAAAAAATATGATTTTTTTATTTTTATGGCTCTACATTATAAACCTCTGTGAAGCACTTGGGGGTTCAATGTGCTCACCACACATCTAAATAAGTTCCCTGCACCGTCTAGTTTCCAAAATGGGGTCACTTGTGGGGGTTTCAACAGATTAGGCACATCAGAGTCTGCATTCCAAAACATCACTACTTCCCTTCCGAGCCCTGACGTGTGCCCATACAGAAGTTTTCTCCCACATATAGGATATCAGCGTACTCAGAACAAATTGGACAACAACATTTGGGGTCCAATTTCTCCTCTTACCCTTGGGAAAATAAAAAAAATTGGAGACTAAAAGATCATGCTTGTGGAAAAAATATGATTTTTTTTATTTTCACGCCCGGGCGTTATAAACTTCTGTGAAACACTTTGGAGTTCAATGTGCTCACCACACATCTAGATAAGTTCCTTGGGGGGTCTAGTTTCCAAAATGGTGTCATTTATGGGGGGTTTTCCACTGTTTTGGCACATCAGAGGCTTTCCAAATGCAACATGGCGTCCTATCTCAATTTCAGCCATAAAAGTCAAATGGCGCTGCTTCCCTTCCGAGCTCTGCCATGCACCCAAATAGTGGTTTATCCCCACATGTGGGGTATCAGTGTAATCAGGACAAATTTCACAATAACTTTTTGAGTCCTGTTACCCTTGGGAAAATAAAAATTGGAGGTGAAAAGATCATTTTTGTGAAAAAGTATGATTTTTCAATTGTACGGCTGTACGTTATAAACTTCTGTGAAGCCCTTGGGAGTTCAAAGTGCTTACCACATATCTAGATAAGTTCCTTTGGGGGTCTATTTTCCAAAATGGGGTCACTTTTAGTGGGTTTCCACTGTTTAGGCACATCAGGAGATCTCCAAACGTGACATGGCGTCCAATCTGAATTCCAGCCAATTTTCCAGTGAAAAAGTCAAATGGCGCTCCCTCCCTTCAGAGCTCTGCCATGCGCCGATACAGTGGTTCCCCCCCACACATCAGATATCAGTGTACTCAGGACAAATTGCACAATAACATTTGCAGTCCAGTTTCTCCTGTTACCCATGCTAAAATAAAAAAATTGGACCTGAAGTAATTTTTTTGTGAAAAAAGTTAAATGTTCATTTTTTTTAAAATATTCATTAAATTCCTGTGAAGCACCTGAAGGGTTAATAAACTTCTTGAATCTGGTTTTGAGCACCTTGAGGGGAGCAGTTTTTAGAATGGTGTCACTTTTGGGTATTTTCTATCATATAGATCCCTCAAAGTGACTTCAAATGTGATGTGGTACCTAAAAGTAAAATGGTGTTGTAAAAATGAGAAATCGCTGGTCAACTTTTAACCCTTATAACTTCCTAACAAAAAAAATTTGGTTTCCAAATTGTGCTGATGTAAAGTAAACGTGGGAAATGTTATTTATTAAGTTTTTTGTGTGCCGTATCTCTGTGATTTAAGGGCATAAAAATTCAATGTTGGAAAATTGCAAAATTTTCGCCAAATTTCCATTTTTTTAGCAAATAAACGCAAGTTATATCAATGAAATTTTACCACTAACATGAAGTACAATATGTCACGAGAAAACAGTGTCAGAATCACCGGGATCCATGGAAGCGTTCCAGAGTTATTGCCTCATAAAGGCACAGTGGTCAGAATTGTAAAAATTGTCCCGGTCATGAACGTGCAAACCACCCTTGGGGGTAAAGGGGTTAACAACTTCATGGTTTGAAGCTGTAATAAAAAGATGGAACATCGTTTTGCATTGCTTGTGCGTTAAGTTCATTTTATTCCCGCAGCTACACTATACTTTTTTTCAGGCCTGTTTCAACGGATGAGAGATGATCTTGGTGCAATTAGCTGGGACGATATCCTGACACATAAAAATACACAAAGAAAATGGGAGACGTTTATTAGCATCCTGAATAGGACCTGTGCACAATATATACCATATGGGAATAAACATGCGAGAAATAGGAGGAAACCACTATGGCTAAATAGAGCTGTAAGGGGCGCAATAAGAGATCAAAATAAAGCATTTAGAGAATTAAAGCAAGTAGGTAGTGATGAGGCATTAAATAAATACAGAAAATTAAATAAATTCTATAAAAAGCAAATCAAGACAGCAAAGAATGAGACAGAGAGACTCATTTCCAGAGAAAGTAAAAATAATCCCAAAATATTCTTTAACTACATAAATAGTAAGAAACTAAAAAATGATAGTGTTGGCCCCCTTAAAAATAGTCTAGGTAAAATGGTGGAAGAGGATGAGGAAAAAGCCAATATGCTAAATGACTTTTTTCAACAGTATTTACACAAGAAAATCCCATGGCGGATAACATGATCAGTGATAAAAAATTATCCATTAAATGTCACCTGCTTAACCCAGCAGGAAGTACGGCAGCGTCTAAAAATCACTAAAATTGACAAATACCCGGGCCCGGACGGGATACACCCTCGAGTACTGCAGGAATTAAGCACAGTCATAGATAGACCATTATTTTTTAATCTTTAAAGATTCCATAATAACAGGGTCTGTACCACAGGACAGGCGTATAGCAAATGTGGTGGCAATATTCAAAAAGGGGACAAAAACTGAACTTGGAAATTATATGCCAGTAAGTTTAACCTCAACTGTGGGTAAAATCCTGGAGGGTTTTCTAAGAGATATTATACTGGAGTATCTGGAGAAGAATAACCTTATGACCCAATATCAACATGGGTTTACAAGGGACCGTTCCTGTCAGACTAATCTGATAAGCTTTTATGAAGAGGTAAGTTCTGGACTGGACCAAGGGAATGCAGTGGACGTGGTGTACATGGACTTTTCAAAAGCTTTTGATACAGTGCCACACAAAAGGTTGATACTTAAAATGAGAACAATGGGGATAGGGGAAAATAAGTGTAGGTGGGTTAAGAGCTGGTTCAGGGATAGGAAACAAAGGGTGGTTATTAGTGGAGCACACTCTGACTGGGTCACGGTTAGCAGTGGGGTACCACAGGGGTCAGTTTTGGGCCCACTTCTTTTTAATATTTTTATTAATGACCTTGTAGGGGGCATAGAGAGTAGAATTTCAATATTTGCAGATGACACTAAACTCTGCAGGGTAATCAATACAGAGGAGGACAATTTTATATTACAGGAGGATTTATGTAAACTAGAAGCTTGGGCTGATAAATGGCAAATGAGCTTTAATGGGGATAAATGTAAGGTCATGCACTTGGGTAGAACGAACAAGATGTATAATTATGTGCTTAATTGTAAAACGCTGGGCAAAACTGTCACTGAAAAAGACCTGGGTGTATGGGTGGAAGACAAACTCTCATTTAGTGGCCAGTGTCAGGCAGCTGCTGCAAAGGCAAATAAAATAATGGGATGCATTAAAAGAGGCATAGATGCTCATGAGGAGAACATAATTTTACCTCTATATAAGTCACTAGGGCGACCACACTTAGAATACTGTGTACAGTTCTGGTCTCCGGTGTATAAGAAAGACATAGCTGAACTGGAGCGAGTGCAGAGAAGAGCGACCAAGGTTATTAGGGAACTAGGGGGTCTGCAATACCAAGACAGGTTATTACACTTGGGGTTATTTAGTTTGGAGAATCGAAGGCTTAGGGGTGATCTTATTACAATGTATAAATATATGCGGGGACAGTACAAAGACCTTTCTAATGATCTTTTTACTATTAGACCTGTGACGGGGACAAGGGGGCATCTTCTACGTCTGGAGGAAAGAAGGTTTAAGCATACTCACAGACACGGATTCTTTACTGTAAGAGCAGTGAGACTATGGAACTCTCTGCCATATGATGTTGTAATAAGTGATTCCCTACTAAAATTTAAGAAGGGACTGGATGCCTTTCGTGAAAAGTATAATATTACAGGGTATATACACTAGTTTCCTTAATATTGTGTTGATCCAGGGAGCTAGTCTGATTGCCGTATGTGGAGTCGGGAAGGAATTTTTTTCCCCAATGTGAAGCTTACTGTTTGCCACATGGGTTTTTTTTTGCCTTCCTCTGGATCAACATGTTAGGGCAAGTTAGGATAGGATATGGGTTGAACTAGATGGACTTAAAGTCTCCCTTCAACCTTAATAACTATGTTACTATGTTATTTCTCACTAATCATTTTTATGACTTTTCTGATCAATAGGAGACTCCTGGAGACTATCAGCAATGTTAAATATTGTGTAACGGAACCAGTTTTTTGAGTAAAGGAACAGGTTTTTCCAGGAGAATGGGAAAGCACAAATTTCATCTGACAAACGTCTTAATTTGCAGGAAGGGGGGACGATATTTGGTGAAATTTCCCTTCTGATATTTGTTTTTTCTTTCACTTCTGTTATTAATTGAAGCAAGAAATTGGAATCGAAATTCCAAAAAAGTCACAAATAAAGTTGGACATTTCTCCAAGGAACTTGGCACCATGTTATTAAAAATGCAAAAGTAGCGCAAGGCAATAACACGACTCTTATAGGACAAGATGTTTGTATCCGAACACATTTTTGAAAATCCTATTACAGGGTGTCGTTCCTCATTCAGGACAATGAAAGGTAAGATAATTAACCCTTTAACCCTTTAACCCTTTCCGTTTAACTTAAATTTACACAATATGGCTGCAAAGGTGTGGATGGTATTGGCTTGGGAATTTAGAAATCTCCATACTTGGCGCAGATGTATTAAAAAGTAAAATAAAAAAAATGAAAAATGTTAAAAAAGAAATATTTAAATCCTACCAGACCCAATTTTTTTCCCTAGTTCAAAAGTAAAATTTTTTAAAATAAACATATTTGATATTGTCAAGTCCGTGAAATATAAAAATAATATTTTGAATGTGGAAAAAAAGTAATAGATGAAACTCTAGATTTTTTGCTTTTGGATTGCTATCCTTTTCCTTCAAAAATACAATAAATAGTGATCAAAACTTTGTATGAATCCCAAAAAAAGCAATAAAACTTCATATAAAAGCACCAAAAGTGGCATTAATTAAAACAGTAGCTCGGCAAACAAAAAAGCAAAACATCTCAAAGCTCTATCAACAGAAAAAGAAAGAAAAAAGAGGCAAATATCTGATTTATTTTTAAAGGGTTATTCCCATTTTTCTAATTGAATATTGCACGATAGAGCTTTTAAATATCAGACAATTTTGGCATTTACTGCTCATTAAAATTTTAAGTTGTTCTTGAGATATTAACTTTAAAAAAAAAAAAAAATTGTACAGCTTGTTGTCATGGACACTGACCACCTCTATTAGATGACTTACAATTTTTTTTTCTATTAATCTTGTAAGCGCTGTTTTGAAGTTGGGAAGGATTGTCGGAGTGCTCATATAATCCATGCTCATATAATCCTGCCCTGTTACAGCTCAGAGCCTAGAAGCTGGAAAGTGGTCGGCTTCCTAGGCAACGAGCTGTAAACAAAAGGAAACAAAAGTGTCAATATGTCAAATTTTACTAAGCAACACACTTCAAAAGTAATCTTTGTAAATAATTTAAAAATATAAATTTTTATGAGACTTTAGAAGTTTTTCCAATTCTAGAAAATGCTACTAATTCTATTTACACAGCAGATTCTTTACCTTTTGTCTGTTTTATGCACTGAATCTGTACCTTTTTGCACCTGTACATATGTTAGAAGCAACTAGAGTTGAGCAACTTTAGTCGGATCGGGTTTCATGAAACAAAATTTGTTTCAGATGAAACTGGTCCGACTAGGGCAAAAAAAGTCGGAGTTTCGTCCGAAACCCGACCCTAACTAATGCAAGTCAATGGAGAATAAAAGTCGGCATTGAGTGGATGACATTCATCCGCTCAATGCCGACTTTTATTCCCTATTGACTTGCACTGGGGTTGGGTTTCCGACAAAACTCCGACTTTTTTTTGCCCTAGTCAGACCAGTTTCATCTGAAACAAATTTTGTTTCATGAAACCCGATCTGACTAAAGTCGCTCAACTCTAGAAGCGACCCATGATATCATGGACAATCCCTTTAATTACAGTATGTAATTGGAATGTATACTTTAGAAGAAAGCAAAAAGTTTATTAGTAGTGTTGAGCGACTTTTGCTTTTTTAGGGTCGCGTTTCGTTTCATGAAACCCGACTTTTCCAAAAGTCGGGTTGAGCAAAATCGGCCGACTATAGGGAAAAGTCGGGGTCGTTCCGAAACACGAAACCCAATGTAAGTCAATGGAGAATTAAAGTTGGCAGTGAGAGGAGGACAGGAAACACACCAACAGTGCCCATTTGAATGACAAAAGCATAAATTCTTGTTACTGAAGCTTGTCAACCTTAATTAACTTCATAATACTAGTTACGCACTGAAAAATGGGGGTTATTTGGCTACAGTTGTGGGGGGGGAGGGCTGGCTCCAGGTTTTCGTGGGCCCAGGGCCAAAGAGCGCCCATTTAACACATACCACAACTCATGATGCTCCGATACGGCAGAGAAATAGCGGTATAGTACAATGAAAAATACTTCACTTCTTACATCTCATGACTGATATCCATTTTAAATTCTCCAATACCTCCCAAAACGGACAATATATAACTCCATACAGTATTATGGCCAGCGCTTAGTGCGCTATACAGAGTAATGAGGCCCATATATTTCTCCATACGGAATCATTATTCCTATATAATGTTTCAAACCGTATATGATGAGCTCCACATAATGCTACAGTATATGTTGGTCCCAATGGATGAAGCTTCACTGTCTTATGAGCCCAAATAATGCTCCATATATAATGGGCCCCATTTCTACCGCTCTAGTGTATAATGGGCCCTGTAAATGCTGCTCCAGTGTCTGATGTCCACCTATGGAATGCTCCAGTGTATGGTGGGCCTCATATATCATTCACCAGAGTATAGTGCTCCCCAAAAATTGCTGCCCCAACATTGAAAACAATTACATATGTCTCCTTGCTAGGGAATCCCTGCACTACTCTGAACTCCTTGTCGTCCCCATCTTCCATCTCACTGCACTTGGCTGTTTAGGCCCTCCCACCGGCAGAGACATTTTGCGTACTATGCGGTGCCCTGTGCCAGTGCCATCACCCATGAGTATGCCCCCCCACCTGCTCAAGGAACCTGCACTTTCATCTGCAGGGTAAGGTGGTATAGTATGCGGGAAGGGGAACCTGAGTTTCCTCTGGGTCAGAGTCTGGCTGTGTAGAGTGCGAGGGGAATGTAGTGGTCTGGGTCAATGTACCAGCAGCATCATCCAGCAGTGGCTGGGCCTCAGTGCACTTGTGGCGTCCCCAAGAGTACGGTCGCCACTGTGGCATTGCCTTCCTCCTAGGGAGTGTGTTGTCAAGTTTGGGAGCAACGAAGGATCTCTCTAGCAGTGAAACCAACACACAACACATTTCCCACTCCAGGCCAGCAGGGAGACCTCTGAACCTGACTGCTGAGGAGCTGCTCTCTGTGGTCGGGAGGAGGTAAGTTAGGGCACTCTGTGCAGGGAAGGGAAAGTATGTGGACGTGAGAAGGGGAGCTGGAGGATGAGCAGAGTTAAGGCTCACTCCTACCTGGAGCGCATGGTCCGGATTCCGGTCTCCGAGTTTGTAGGGACACTGACGTTCCTGCAGCAGAAACCGGGGGAAGTAGCAGCTATAAATGCTCTGTACCCAACTAAGGCTCGGAGGCCCCAGCATCTACGTGTGCGAGGCAGAAGGAAAAGGCTACAGCTGCCTGCCATACAAGTAAAGTCTGAGGAACACCTGTTAGACAGGAGGCGTTTCAGTGAACCACGGTCCTGTGAGTGCTTTCCTCACAAGCGCTAGAAAGGAGACGTTCAGGAAGGTACATGTTGGCGGAGTGTTGGAAGGGAGCTTTCCATTCTGGTCCCGGAGGTTGGCAGAGGTCCTGACCCGGAGGACACAGCACGGAGGCAGGCATCTGTGCAACCTGCAGACTGTGAGTAAAGCTTTGGAACTGCACGCTCTGGTGTCCTAGTTATTCCAGCACCGCTACATCTGGGTACCAGCACCTACACCGCCTGTGACTTTCCCCCATCACTACATCTACACTTCCCTGGGACTCCAGCTCCACCTGCGGGGAGCTTCACCATCTTTGCTGCACAACACCATCAGTCCCAGAGGATCTGCATGCAGCGTCGGCCTAACATCTATGTTGCCGAACACCACAGGTGGCGTCAAACTATCTATATAAACTCTTTACCATTATACCACGCCATTTACATGGGCACCCAGGGCCACCGTCCGGGTCACCGCTGCTGTGATACATCCCACTGACACCGGCCCGGTACCGAGTACCCCACAGCCCTGGGAGGGCGACCCATATGCTGACTGCTGATCGGGCGGCATTATTCCCACAAACCTCCAAACAGCGTCCCTGAAGGCAAAGTTTTTGGTTTCTGGGGGCAGTATGATTGCAAAGCTGAACCTTAAAGGAATGTCCAAAAGGCCACCACCAGGAGTGGAGCCTGTGGCTTAATTGGACTGCACCCGGGAAACCACTACCATACAAGCTACAGAAAAGTTGGACAGATTGCAAGCTTTTTTGATTCTGTGTGTGGTGTGGTATGTCCGTTTGTAGTTGTGCTAGCGATTTCTCAGCTTTATTCCGTTAACGACGAGACTCCGGCATGGCCCCGCGGTACGCGTCAAGCTTACTAGAGGGATACGCGAGGCTGTGGCAAGTGGGATCGAGCAATAACAGGTCTAGCATTCCAGTACATGTCCGGGGCTGCATGCACGCTACACTGAAAAGACCAGCTTTTGTCGCTTACAGGTGCAGATAACCTTCTGAACTCCGTTAGTGATGGGGATCTGGGATTCAGATTATTCCCCATGAACGATGATTTCCCAGTAAGTTCAGGTCAACCGCAATTCCGGAGTTAGGCCTAACCGTCATTCCTGAAAAAATTACGTGTCCAAACCACAGGTGCTGTAGCTTGCTTAACAGCTCGGCAGCCGTTCTCAGGCCCAGTATGGATTCAACAACATTGTAGAAAGTTGATAAAGGGTACAGTTTCACTGGATAACACGTATATATTTAGCCTAGTTTACACATTAAAAATATATGTCTATTGACCAGATTGTACAAAGTTGAGAAAGGGTACTTTATCACTGGATAGCAGGTATATATAGCATAGTTTAAACATGTAAAATCTCCGTGTTCTCAGTATGGATTACACAGCAATCTAAAAAGTGGAAAAAAGGAAATGCATTTGAGGCGTACACAACTATATACTTTTGGTGTTATTTTTAAATCTTCATATATATTTCTGTCTCAGTAATACAGTCCAGCCTCTCCGCAATAGGAAATGAGATGCATACAATTAGTGACATAAAGGCTATTGATTGCAGAAATCTAGGAATTATTATTCACGGGAAAAACTTCCATCACAATTCTCATAGGCGATGCTGACTCTCAATTAATTTGTGTGTTGAGACAGTGAAAACATTTTTTTGTGAATAAAGTCTTGCTGTATCGCACTTCCGTTGATTCCATCACTGTTACTCATCTCAATCCAATTTTTATCACAGGGAGCGATGTAAACATGGTGCTCACTGGCTATCATGATCTGTCACGTAACTTTGGAGTGCCAAAGACAGAAGCCACAGGCCGTAGGCGATTCTATTTGATTGGCATGAGAGGGCACATTTTGAAATGTGCGCCGGAATGTCACACGTTTGTGAGTAGGAAAACTGTGAAAGCTGATGATAAACCACCACTGCATGTAATTGTGAGTCGACATCCATAAGAAATGGAAGCCACTGATCATCTGGAGCTAGAGCCCGGCCAGCAGGACAGGGCATAGCTACATCTTAACCATCATCTTTCAGTTCAATCAATTTGTAGTGGCAGTCCCAGTGAAGGATTTGACAGCCCAGACTACACAGCAGAGGAGCAGGGAGAGGTAAACATTGCAAATGCTGGGGCCCTGCCCAAGCAAGGGGGGCGCACTCGTGGGCATCGGTACTGGCACTGGGCCCCTCATAGTACGGCGGTGTGTCTGACTGCGGGTGTGCACCACCACTGTCAGAGACACGATTGCACTATGAGGGACCCTATGCCAGTGCCCGCGCCCAAGAGTCGGCCTACCCACCTGTTCAGGGCAACGGCACTCGCACGGTTTTGTGCGCTAGGTGGTGACCCCGGCCATGGGGGGGGCGCCCACTTAGGGAGGTTTACAAAGTGGCATATGTAGATGTGGGTCATTCAGCTGCTGCAAAAGGCGAAATAGGTCAAGTTCGCGGAATAGGAGGAGGACCAAAGCAAGCCATTTTTCTGGCAACCTATGTGTCATCAAGGGAAGGTGGGACAAAATCCTTGGAAACCCATGCATGGTTCATTTTAATGAAGGTTAGATCATCCATATTTTGGGTTGACAGACCGGTCTTTTTTTCTGTCAGGATTGATCCAGCTGCACTGAAGACTCTTTCCGATAGCACACTTGCAGCTGGGCAAGCGAGCTTCTGTAAGGCATATTGTGCCAATTCAGGCCAGGTGTCCAGTTTAGCGGCCCAATAGTCAAAGGGGAATGACCTGTGGGGGAGAACATCGATATGGGAGGAAAAGTATTTGTTAACCATAGTTGACAACTGCTGTCTCCTGTCACTTTCCATCGATGCAGTATTACCAGTTGTGTGAGCGGTCCGTGAAAAATCAGTCCACAACATTGTCATGAAACCCCTGTCTCCAATGCCACTTCTGCTGTGTGCACCACGAACACCTCTGCCAAGCTGCCCCCGGCCCGTGCGGCTCGTGTGAGAACCATCACCGCTGCTGTGTGCTGGGAATGCCTCAACCAACCGGTTAACCAGAGTTGCTTGTTTAGTAGCCAGTATTAGGTCAAGGTTCTCCTGTGGCATGATGTTTTGTAATTTGCCTTTATAGCGTGGATCCAGGATGCTGGCCAACCAGTAGTCATCATCGTTCATCATTTTGGCAATGCATGGGTCCCTTTTTAGGATCTGCAAGGCATAATCTGACATGTGGGCCAATGTTCCCGGTGTCAATGATGCACTGCGAGTGCTGGGTGGAGGAGCACTTTCTGGCAATTCCACATCCCTCCAGTCACGCACAAACCCTGTACCAGACCTTGCCACGCCAACATTTTCACTTGCCCCACGAGGTGCATCCTCCTCCCCTAAGTAATCATCCCTATCATCATCCTACTCCTCCTCTTCTTCCTCCACCTCGTCCAGGAGAGGTCCCTGAGCAGACAATGGCTGAATGTCATCAAGGATTCCCTCCACCTCTTCCTCCTCGTCAACACTGGCTGCAGATGCCTGCTCCTTAAGTTTGCATGAGCAGACGCATAAGTGGGATGCTCATACTTAAGATGGCGTCGTCTGCGCTTACCAGCCGTGTGCATTCCTCAAAACACTGAAGGACTTACAGAGGTCTTTCAACTTCGACCACTGCACACCTGTCAACTCCATGTCTGCTCTCAAAGTGCCTGGCCGTGTATCCTCCCACAAATGCATTATGGCCTGCCTCTGCCCGCACAGCCGCTCAACCATGTGCAGGGTGGAGTTCCACCTTGTTGCAATGTCGATAATGAGGCGGTGGTTGGGAAGGTGGAGCAATCGCTGCAGCTTCTGCATACGAATGGAGTGTACAGGCGACCGGCGGATGTGTGCGCACAGTCTTCGCACCTTCTGGAGCAGAGCTGTTAACTCCGGATAATTATTGAGGATGCACTGCACCACTAGGTTCAAGGTGTGAGCCAAGCAAGGTATGTGGCTGAGTTTTGAAAGGGCTATGGCTGCCACAAAATTACGGCCATTATCACTAACTACCTTGCCTGCCTCAAGATGTACACTGCCCAGCCATGACTCAGTTTGTCGCTGAAAGTACTCAGCCAGCACCTCGGCGGTGTGTCTGTCGCCCAAACACATCATCTGCAACACAGCCTGCTGACGCTTTCCACTAGCTGCTCGATAGGGGGACACCTCGTGTGCAACAGTGGCAGCTGCAGATGGAGTGCTCGTACGACTGCGCTCTGTGGACGAGCTTTCACTTCTGGAGGAGGAGGTGGAGGAGGAGGAGGGTCGAACGCCTACAGCCAACTGTTTCCTATACCGTGGGCTAGGCAGCACTGTCCCACCACCGCTGTCCCCTGTGGACCCTGCATCCACCACATTAACCCAGTGCGCAGTGATGGACGTGTAACGGCCCTGGCCATGCCGACTGGACCATGCATCAGTTGTGAGGTGCACCTTTCCACTCACTGACTGCTTGAGTGCATGGACAATGCGGTCTTTCACATGATGGTGGAGGGCTGGGATGGCTTTGCGAGAGAAGTGGCGACTGGGTAGGTAATAGCGTGGTACTGCATAGGCCATGAGTTCGCGGAAAGCTGTGCTTTCCACCAACCGATGGGGCATCATCTCTAACGAGATTAGTTTGGCAATGTGGGCGTTCAAACCCAGTGTACGCGGATGAGAGACTGAGTACTTTCTTGACCTACTCATAGTGTCTGGGAGGGTGAGCTGGACTTGAGACCTGCATATGGTGGAAGTAGCGGTGGACAGGGCGGACTGAGAGAGGGTTGATGATGGTGATGGAGTTGGTGTTCTTTCTGATGGCCTAGATTCAGTCTTTCATTGATATAACAGTGGGATTCCCTGACTGCTGTGGCCTTGCAACGACACCTCAACATTTGCTGCTGTGCTAACCGGTGGGCTTACAGTGGGGGAAACAATGTAACATTGCTGACTACCTTCTTTGTGATCAGTTGCACATGTGGTACTTGAAGTTTGGTGTTGTGTCCACGCTTGCAAGTGCATGCTGGTTAAATGTCTAAGCATGCAACTGGTATTCAAATTTTTCAGATTTTTCCCTCGGCTAAAGGTCTTTGCTCACTTCTTACAGATAACCTTGGCCTGATCATGAGGATTTTGTTCAAAAAAGTGCCACACTGCACTCTTCCTACTTTGGCAGACATTTTGCGGCCTAGCATGCTGTGATATTTTGGCCCTCTGGACAAGCTGTCCAGCAACTCTTTTGATTTTTGGAACCTGTCCTTGGAGTGCTCCGGGCCTGCCAGATAACAGCTGTTGCGATGTCGATGTCTGCTGTGGATGCTCCTCCTCCTCATCTGAGCTATTGGAAGCAGCACCCTCTTCCCCCAATGGATGCCAATCTGGGTCAACCACTGGGTCATCCATCACCTCCTCTTCAATGTCATGTGCACCTTCCTCTGTGTCACCGTGTATGGTGGTATAGTGTGCGGGAAGGGGCACCTGAGTCTCATCAGGGTCAGAATCTGGCTCTGTACACTGCGAGGACAATGTAGTGCTCTGAGTGAATGTACCAGCAGAATCATCAGTGGCTGTGCATCAGTGCACTCCATGTCAGATTCATCTTGGCCTGGGTAATTCACCATTTCACTTGATAATCCAGGCATGGTATGTGAAAACAGCTCCATGGAGTAATCAGTAGTATGGCCTGCGTCATCCTTCAATCTTGGTTGGGGTGAAGGACACAAGGAAAGGTGTGGTTCATGAACATGAGCCTCCAATGACGACTCAGTGCTTTTATTTTTTACAACTTCAGAAGAGGAGGCGATGGAGCTGGAGGCTGAGTCAGCAATGTAAGACAAAACTTTTTCCTGAAGCTCTGGCTTTAAAAGCGGTTTGCCAACTCCTAGAAAACTAAGCCTTCGAGGCCTTGTGGAGCCAGAAGATGACGCAGGCTCAACAACTCCTGCATTCGGACCTATTTTGCTTTTGCCACTACCATCAGATCCAGCACCAACACCATCATTACCAGCTGCCAACCCTCGCCCAATTCCACGGCCTCTTCCACCAGACTTCCTCATTTTTGGTAGAAATGTAGACAAAATCCAACAAACTATATAGTAATGTAAAACAAGGTACAAGGTGTCTATAGGACAGGGGAGATTTTGAATTTCTGCACACACTTGTGGACACTTGACACTTTTGGATTGTGTGAGGCCCACTGAATATCACTGCACTATGTCACAGGCTCGATGTTGCACTTGTGAAAAATGTCACTAGAGGATAACGGAGATTTTGAATTTCTGCACACACTTTAGGACACTGGACACTTTTGGATTGTGTGAGGCCTACTGAATATCACAGCGCTATGTCACAGGCTCGATGTCGCAGGTGTGAAAAATGTCACTAGAGGATAACGGAGATTTTGAATTTCTGCACACACTTGTGGACACTGGACACTTTTGGATTGTGTGAGGCCCACTGAATATCACAGCGCTATGTCACAGGC
This sequence comes from Dendrobates tinctorius, assembly GCF_039654945.1. Taxonomy (NCBI): domain Eukaryota; kingdom Metazoa; phylum Chordata; class Amphibia; order Anura; family Dendrobatidae; genus Dendrobates; species Dendrobates tinctorius. Next base: position 34,821,713 of record NW_027361696.1, on the reverse strand, counting down.
CGAAATTGGCTAGTGTATGACAAACTACAAGGTGTATATAGAATTGGGCAGAATAGGAATCTCCCTAGAGTGTAGGTCTGTAAGAACGGAACAAGTCCTCGACTTATCCTTACAGAGCGACACACAGATAGCTTCACTGTGGCCGTGATAACAGCCGTTACACGGTACTGAGAGAGGAGCGTGCACGTACACGGCTGTCCGGTGTACGTAAAATTGTCAAGCTCTGTGTTTTTTAAGTATACGGACTGACACACGCTGTCTCTCTATAGTTTTGAATGTGATCAAACAGCAAATATATTTAACTGTTTGAAAACTAGACAAAACTAGAAGGTGCAGGTCTGTAAGAACGTAACATGTCCTCGACTTATCCTTACAGAGCGACACACAGCTTCACTGTGGCCGTGATAACAGCCGTTACATGGTACTGGGTACTGAGAGAGGAGCGTGCACGTACACGGCTGTCCGGTGTACGTAAAATTGTCAAGATCCATGTTTTTTAAGTATACGGACTGACACACGCTGTCTCTCTATATAGTTTTGAATGTGATCAAACAGCAAATATATTTAACTGTTTGAAAACTAGACAAAACTAGAAGGTGCAGGTCTGTAAGAACGTAACATGTCCTCGACTTATCCTTACAGAGCGACACACAGCTTCACTGTGGCCGTGATAACAGCCGTTACATGGTACTGGGTACTGAGAGAGGAGCGTGCACGTACACGGCTGTCCGGTGTACGTAAAATTGTCAAGATCCATGTTTTTTAAGTATACGGACTGACACACGCTGTCTCTCTATATAGTTTTGAATGTGATCAAACAGCAAATATATTTAACTGTTTGAAAACTAGACAAAACTAGAAGGTGCTGGTCTGTAAGAACGGAACATGTCCTCGACTTATCCTTACAGAGCGACACACAGATAGCTTCACTGTGGCCGTGATAACAGCCGTTACACGGTACTGAGAGAGGAGCGTGCACGTACACGGCTGTCCGGTGTACGTAAAATTGTCAAGCTCCGTGTTTTTTAAGTATACGGACTGACACGCGCTGTCTCTCTATAGTTTTGAATGTGATCAAACAGCAAATATATTTAACTGTTTGAAAGCTAGACAAAACTAGAAGGTGCAGGTCTGTAAGAACGGAACATGTCCTCGATTTATCCTTAAAGAGTTACACACAGATAGCTTCACTGTGGCTGTGATAACAGCCGTTACACGGTACTGTGTGAGGAGTGTGCACCGCTGTATGGTGTGAAAAAATGCATGCTCAGTACCTCACCAGGACAAAAAAAAAAATTGGGATTGCTTTTAAAAAAGCAGTTTGCAGAGCAGTGGGTAAACAGCAATGCAGCCGTCAGGAAGCCTTAGAAGGCAGCCTAACAACCAACACCGCTGATCCAGCAAAATATAGCCTCCACTTGCACTGCACACACAGTGACTGGTGTGTTGTACAGGCAAAATCGCTAGCAGCAGAAGCAGTTTTTGGTGTCTTCTTCCCTGCCTAACGCTCTTCCTACAAAATCAGCAGCAGCAGCAGCTCTCCCTATTCTGAGATCAGCATGAGTAACATGGCGGTCAGCGTGCACGCCCTTTTATACCCCCTGTGACGCCCACCAAAGCAAGCCAATCACTTGCATGCCCTTCTGAAAGATGGTGGTGGCCCCTGCCTATGTCATCACGTTGCCCACAGTGTCCATGGATCCTGATTGGCTGAAAAAGAGCGCAAAACAAACTTTTGAAACGCGACTTTGGCGCTTAAGTCGCCGACCTCGTGTCCGACCTCATCCTAGGGTCGGGTTTCGTTTCATGAAACCCGACTTTGCCAAAAGTCGGCGACTTTTGAAATTTTTCGGCCCGTTTCACTCAACTCTATTTATTAGGAAAGTAAACTTTTCCCATGTATGACTGGTCGGACTAAACGATGACTTCAGAAGATACATTCCAGGACAAATGTGACATAAAGCCTCGAGGGAAAGAGCTGTTAAGAACGCATATGTCGCGCCTTGTGCCGTCTCTGATCCACACCCATTCCTCAGTTTCATTGTTCATACCCTTCTCTTTTGCCGTCACTCTCTCACACACCTAAATTCCTTAAGTCAAAGCGCAGGGACATTCCGAAACAAGTCCAAAACACTATTCAGACTCCACCAGACATAAACTGATCAAATTTAACCTGGTGTTTATGAAAATGGAGTCTCTTTTTGGAATTTTGTATCTGATTTTGGCTTTTATGGCAAAAGGTAAGGACATTCTATATTGTTTCCTGGCTAAATGTATTGTGTATTTATAGTTAGGAGCAACTTATAAGAACATGATGTAAGATTGGGCGCCATACAATTAAGGCTTTTCCCTATCTAGATACCATTTACTCCCATTGACATCTGTGGGCACTGATTGGAGATACTAGGTGCTGTGCTACAAACACCTTATCAATGGATATTTATTGCTGTGCATCACACTGTCGAAGGGGCAGGATGCAGCATGTAGGTTGACTCAAAGTGCAGGAGGAGGAATGGAGCCATTTTTTGTGTCCATATTCGGAAGTAAATAAATGTAGGTGCTGCAACTTAGTTACTATTAACTGAACTCATTGGGATCACAAGATATTTTGCCAGTAACAGCACCACCCTTATCAGCTGGTCACAGTAGGTATTGCAGCTCAGCCTCATTTACTTTTGGATGATCTCATGTAGCACTGCAGGGTGACAAGTTGGACGTTTTCTGTGTTTTTATATTTTATTAGAAATCTTTTTCTGAAATTTTCTTTCTTGGCATTGATTTTTAGGACACTGCATTTCCTGCCAGCTGTGTGTGACATCCATGGCTCAGACCTGCACGGGTGTCAGTGTCATCTGCCCCACAGATTATGTTTGTGAATCAAGGTTCACCAATATTACCATAGGCAAGTGTTTTTTTCTTCATTCCTGTTCTCATTTTGCTTCATTTGCTTCCATCGATTTCTTCTTCATCTTTTTTTCCCTTTAAACTTCTTCACCCATCTCTTCTTTGTTCTCAGCCAATACTTTATTCCCTTTATCCTCTTATTCTTTCTTTTCTTTATTCTCAGCCAATACTTGATTCCCTTCATCCTCTTCTTCTTTCCCTCCCGTTCTCATTCTCTACTTTTCCTCAATCTTTGCTTTCCCTTTCTCACCGTTTCCCTTCTTTTCCTTTTCTATATGTAGTTTTTTTCTCTCCCTTCCCAAATTCTTCCTATTTCTATTTCTATTCACTTCCCTTCATCCTTTTCTTTTCAACCACCCTCTTCTTTTGCTTCCTTTTCCTCTTCTCTTCCTTTTTCCTCTTTCCATTTTCTTCCTTTTCTCATTCTTCATACCTCTCTAACTCTCCATCATCATTCTTCACCTATTTTCTTTCTCTCTTCTTTTACTTTTCATACTTCTCTTCTTTTTTTCATTTCATTACCTTTCCCCTCCACATCTTCATTTTCCTTTTCTTTGTGTAGCTTTTTTCCTTTCTGACCTCCAGAATTGCGATATTTCCTTCTTGTTTACTTCCTTTCCATTCCTCTTCTTCTACTTCCTTCTTTTCTTTGTTTTTTTTTTCCTGATTTACCACTTTGTTTCTTCCTTTACTTTTCCTTCATCTTTCTCTTCTTTCTCCAACTCTTTTTCCTTTCCTTTTTTAAAATTTTTTATCCCCTCCTCTTTTTGCCTGGTTCTCATATTACCCTTTTTTAAAGCCTACTTTTTGCTTACTCTTTCTCTTCCATCCCTTTCATCTTTCATCTCTTTCATTCCTTCTTCTCCTCTTTCCCCTTCCTTCTTCTTTTTTGCATGTATTGCTACACTAAATAAATAATTCTACAACCATAATTAGAGTTTTCAGGTTGTTCGCTCTTTACATGATTGTTAAGATACCCCAATAATGAGAAAAACTAGGACACCATGACTCCATACACTTATGCACTGGAGTGAATTATTTGTAGGATTGGGAATGGAGAAGGTCTAGAAAATAATCTGCCATACTTTATATGGCTCCTTTATCACAGTGACAGTCCTGGAGTTCATACCACCAGTGGTGGGACCTCCATCGATCAGACATTTATGATATGTAATAGTATAAATGACCCAAATGAGAAGTATAATATTTATTCATATATTTCTTTTTCTTCTTTTTCTGTGTGTTTATGCAGCTGGATTAAGCTCACAAGAAATTTCAAGATCATGTTCCCCTCCAATCAATTGTAACAAAGCTGGAAGCATGACCATTCCTGGTGGCACAGTCCAAACGAATTCTACGTGTTGTTTCTCGGACAATTGTGTTCCACCAACTCCCACTAGTAAGTGTCTATAGGCTTATAAATGAGCAAAAGCTTAGCTAAGATCCTTTATAAATGATATAAGGATGGACTGATGAGTTTCCGGAACCCTGGGTTTGGATTGGCCCGACATGTCCATGTATGCCCATCTCGATACACCCATACAATATTAGAGACCTTTCCTATTAAAAGTAAGTCTCCACACTGGTAAACCCTTTAAAGGTATCAGTAGGAAAAATGACTATAGACTGCCATATGTTAAGTAGATGTTCATTTTTGGGCCCCTTCATTAGTATGCGATGGAAAACTATGGAGATCTGACCTACCCTACCGATGGCCTATGCTTGACCATTTCTCTTTCCTCTTGGTCTGCCAATGAAGTCATCTTAAATGAAACTGTCAAACAAGCAATTTTTTCTAAAAACAAAATATATATGTACTGTATGCTTTGAGTTGTTATTTATGGTCAAATTTTCTATGTTTTGCACAGTCACATTACTTGACAGTAATGCCACTAACTCCAGCTCTGCACCCAATGGAGTGAAATGTAAAAGCTGCATCACAGTAAACTCTGACTGGTGCTACACGTCTGATACTATAAGTTGTACCGGAGACGAGAAGGCGTGTATCATGCACACAACCAAAATTACAGGTGAGTTAGTTAGATGGATAGATAGATGGAAGGATAGTTAATAGATACTGTAGATAATAGATAGATAATATATATGTGTGTGTATATATATATAGATAGATAGATAGATAGATAGATAGATAACAGCTAGATAGATAGATAATAAATAGCTAGATAATGGATAGCTTGATAATAGATAGATAATAGATAAATAGATAATAGATAGATAGATGAAAGATAGATAGACAATAGATGGATAGATAATAGACAATAGATAGAAAATAGATAATAGATAGATAATAGATAGAAAATAGATAATAGATAATAAATAGAAAATATAAAGATAGATAGATAGATAGATAATAGATGGATAGATTGATAATAGATAGAAGATAGATAGATAATAGATAGATAGATAGATAGATAGATAGATAGATAGATAGATATTTGCATCAAATTTGTTCTCTCCACTTCACTATACGGTGTTAGCGTCACTTACCAGGCCTCACACAATGTCATGACATCACTTGAGATGTTGTCAATGCTGGAGGTACCAAAAAATTAAGAATAAATACTGGAGTCGGAAGGGAAAAGTGATGCAGCAGAGGATGGGGTGGGGGGCTGCAACACCAGGACAGGGGAAGAGTGAAGTGACTGTGATGATTTTTTTAACTCCTTTCGTTGCATAATTTTTCTTGACTCAGTTTAGGTTCTGTTGAATCCAATTTTTTTTTAGTCTTAACTCCCTTGTTTTATTTCTTTATTTGCTTTCTTTTTCCACAGGGGCACAAGCCGTCACGAGGGCGGTTCGCGGCTGCACCACTCGTTCCCTCTGCCTCCCTGCTAGTCAGTCTATGAGCACCAGCGAATTCTCTACAGAGATCAAGTATTTCTGCACTGATGGAAGCGTTTCTCTAAGCGCCGGTCTCCTCACCCCAATGATCACGTTCTTTTTGTTTATCAAATTCATTTTCTAATTTTGCATTAGAATAATGGATTTTTTGTTGTTGCTGTTTGCATCCAGTCTATTCCTGTACAGTATTTATATTTCAGAGAATAAAACTATAAGTTGTCTAAAAGCTTTGCCTAACTTTCAAATTTATTCTAAGTTTATAGAAATGTAAGTAACACAGCAATAATTTGTGTAAGATGTAGCAGAACGAGTTTGGGTTTCACTGCATGTAGCAATGTGCTGTTGTTTTCATCTCCATAGAGCTGCATGCAAATCTACTCCCCAAACTGATACTCTTTCAGACCAATGTTATTATTATTCTTTATATAGCGCCATTAATTCCATGGTGCTGTACTTGAGAAGAGGGTTAAATACAAAGTTATAGATATCATTAACAATAAACAAATTTACAACAACAGACTGGTGCAGAGGAGAGAGGACCCTGTCCCTGCGGACTTAGATTCTACTGGATAGTAGGGAAGAGACAGAAGGTTGGGGGTGCAGCAGCTCTGGTGGTGGTGAGGCGGCAGTTCAGGCGGTGGTGAGGCGGCAGAATGGTCATTGCAGACTGTAAGCTTTCCTGAAAAGATGGGTTTTCAGGTTCCGTTTGAAGGATCTGAGGGTGGTAGATAACTGGACGTGTTGAGGCATGGAGTTCCAGAGGATGGGGTATATTCGGGAGAAATCTTGAAGGCGGTTGTGTGATGAACGAATAAATGTGGAGGAGAGTAGGAGGTCTTGGGAGGATCGAAGATTACGTGAGGGAAGATATTGGGAGATTAGTTCAGAGATAGAGTGAGGAGACAGGTTGTGGATGGCTTTGTTGGTCAGTAAGTCAGTGCTAGTTTGAGCTGGATTCGTTGGGGAATAGGGAGGGATTTGCAAAGGGGAGAGACAGGAGAGTAGCGAGGAGAGAGGTGGATTAGTCGGGCAGCAGAGTTGAGGACAGACTGGAGTGGTGCAAGAGAGTTAGCAGGGAGGCCACAGAGGAGAGTGTTGCAGTAGTCAAGGCGGGAGATGATGAGAGCATGTACAAGAGTTTTAGTAGATTGAGGGGTGAGGAAGGGATGGGTTCTGGAAATATTTTTGAGTTGGAGGCGACAGGAGGTGGCAAGAGTTTGGATGTGTGGTTTGAAGGACAGGGCAGAGTCGAGAGTTACTCCGAGGCAGCAGATTTCAGGTGCGGGAGAGAGCGTGATGCCGTTTACCATAATAGATTGGGTAGGGAAAATATGAAAGATAATAAGTTCAGTTTTGTCTACATTGAGTTTTAGAAAGCGAGAGGTGAAAAAGGAGGATATAGCAGATAGACACTCCGGGATTCTGGACCGCAGAGAGGTGACATCTGGGCCAGAGAGGTAGATCTGAGTGTCGTCCACATGCAGGTGGTACTGGAAGCAATGGGATTTTATGAGTTGTCCTAGACCAAGGATATAGATGGAAAAAAGTAGGGGCCCCAGGACAGAGCCTTGGGGGACTCCAACAGAGAGAGGGCGGGATGAGGAGGGAGTGTGGGAGTGGGAAACGCTAAATGTGCGGTCAGAAAGGTATGAGGCAATCCAGGACAAGGCAAGGTCTTTGATGCCAAGGGAAGAAAGAATCTGTAGCAGTAGGCAGTGGTTGACTGTGTCGAAGGCAGACGACAGGTTGAGAAGGAGGACGATGAAGAACTGTCTGTTAGCTTTGGCTGTGAGTAAGTCATTAGTAATTTTGGTCATGGCAGTTTCAGTGGAGTGGCGGGGGCGGAAGCCGGATTGGAGGCTGTCAAGGAGGGAGTTAGATGAGATGTGGGAGGAAAGTTGAGCATGGACGTGCTGCTCAAGGAGTTTGGAAGCAAATGGGAGCAGTGATATGGGGCGATAGCTGGGCATAGCAGTTGGGTCAAGGTTTTTTTTTTAAGGATGAGTGTGAGGGTGGCTTGTTTGAAGGCAGAGTGGAAGGTACCAGATGATAGTGATGGGTTGAAGAGATGGGTTAGGGCTGGGATGAGAGAGTTAGTGAGGTTGGGGAGTGGATGGGATCTAGTGCACAGGTGGGGAGGTGTGATTTGGAAAGGAGATGAGTAAGCTCTCCTTCAGTGATGTTGGAGAGGAAGGTTATTAGGGAAGGGTAGAGGTCTGGTATGTGACGTGGTTGGGGTGGTGGAACAGTAAAGGTTTGTCTTGTTTGGTCGATCTTGTTTTTGAAGTAGGTGGCAAAGTCCTCAGCAGAGATGAGAGGAGTTGGAGGTGGCAGTGGTGGGCAGAGGAGAGAGTTAAATGTGCTGAACAGTTGTTTTGGGTTGTGGGATAATGAAGATACAAGGTTTGTGAGATAGGTCTGTTTAGCAGAGGAGAGGGCTGATTTGAAGGCAAGTGTAGCTTGTTTGAGAGCAGTGAAGTCATCTGGCAGGCGCGTTTTCTTACAACACCGCTCCGCGAACCTGGATGCTTGACAAAATTTTTTGGTGAGGTTGTTGTGCCAGGTTTGCCTATTGATTCGTTGCACTTTGCCATGCATGAGAGGGGCGACTGAGTCTATGGCTGATGTGAGGGTGACATTGTAGAAAGTGGCGCTGCAGAAAGCGGTGGCAGTGTCCATATCGTGGAGTGAAGATATGGAGGACAGAGAGAGAAGAGAGTCTGAGAGTCTGTGAGTCTGTGAGTGTCTAGGTGTGCAAGGTTTCTGTGAGGATGTGCTAGTGGCTAGATATGGGGGCAGGTGAGGAGGACAAGGATGAGAAGGTGAGTAGATGGTGGTCAGATAGGGGGAAGGGAGAGGTAGTGCTATTGGGTAGGGAACAGAGGCGGGTGAAGATGAGGTCTAAAGTATGTCCATCTGTGTGGGTGGCTGTGGAGGACCACTGAGTAAGTCCAAAGGATGAGGTAATTGACAGGAGTTTGGAGGCTGCTGGCCGGTGAGTGTCAATGGGGATGTTGAAGTCCCCCATGATGATGATGGGGATGTCAGGAGAGAAAGTGGAAGAGCCAGGTGGAGAATTGGTCATTGAAGGCAGTGGCTGAGCTCGGTGGTCGGTATATGACAGCCATTTGGAGATTAGAGGGAGAGTAGATACGGACATAGCGAACCACGAAAGAAGGGAGGATAAGGGAGGGTGGGAGGTGGATAGGGTTAAAGGAGCAGTTTTTAGAAAGAAGGAAACCCACTCCTCCACTATGTCTGTTGCCAGGGCGAGGAGTGTGGGTAAAGTGGAGGCCGCCGTAATAAAGGTGCGGCGGGGAGGCCATGTCAGGGGGTGTCAGCCATGTCTCAGTGAGGGCCAGGAAGAAAAGGTTGCAGGAGTTAAAGAGGTTGTGGATCACGTGGAGCTTGTTGCAGATGTAACAGGCATTCCAAAGTGCTCCAGAGAAAGGGAGCGGGATGGTGGGGGTCAGTGGCACAGGTTTTAAGTGTGAGAGATTGAGGTAGTTTCTCTTAGTGTATGAAAGATGGGGTGAGGATTAGTGGGATGTATGAGGTGGGGGGGCCAGGATTGGGGGATATGTCATCAGCAGTGAGAAGAAGCAGAAAAAAGGGAAAGCAGGTGAGTGAAGGAGAGTGATCGACTTGTATTATATTTTAGTAGGAGAGGTCTGAGGTTAAGGAGCAGGTCTGCAGATGAAGCGAGGTGGGGGGTAAGAGAGAGGGGGAGATACTTATTTGGTTCGAGGGTCCAAGGGTTTGGGAATAGCGAAGGAGAGTGAGAATTAGTGGAGCAAAAACGATGAGGGCAAATGTGAGCATGGTTAAAGAGTAAATAAAGAAAGGCAAGTAAAATAAGAAAGCAGTGGTTATTCTTACCTTCTGACCGATTTCTGGACTATATCTGGTATATTTCTGATGTAAGGCTAGTTTCACACTAGCGTTATCGGGCGCAGCGCAGGGCCACCACTAAGCTCCGCCCCCGGCCGCGCTCCCTCCGGTCAGCTCCTCCTCCAATCATATGACGCTGCATGCGATCAGCGTACTTAGCGTTGGGTACACTGGTCATGCGCTGGTACACTTTTGCCCGCGCATCCGCCCTTTTGGTGAAAAGTGCGGATGAACTGGCAAAAGTGTACCAGCACACCCAACGCTAAGTATAGGGTATGCTGATCGCATGCAGCATCATGCGATCGGAGGAGGAGCTGACCATAGGGGGCGTGGCTGGGGCGGAGCTTAGCAGCGGCCCTGCGCTGCGCCCGGTAACGCTATTGTGAAACTAGCCTTACACGTTAAAAGATGTCACACTTCAAATAATGTCGCATTTGACCAAGGTCATATCTGACCTTCTCTGTTCAACCTATACCATTAAAATGTCCAAGAAATGAAGCCAGGTGAATGAGAGAGGGAGGGGGAGGTGGGGGCAGGAGGACGGTTCACAGCAGGGAGCAATTAACAGATTGCAGTTAATAGGACATTTGACTAGCATCAAAGCTGAAGAAAGAGGCAGAATAAGATGGAAGGATACCAATGTGCATACTAACTAGCCATTAAAATATATGACTGCCTTAAAGCCCCGTCTCACATAGCGAGATCGCTAGCGAGATCGCTAATGTGTCACCGATTTTGTGATGCAACAGCGATCTCACCTGCGATCTCGCTATATGTAACAGCAGCGACCGGCCCCCCTGCTGGATATCACTGATCATGCAGGAATGTCCTGGGCCATTTTTTCATCGGCGGTGTCCCGCTGGCCAGCATGCATCACTGTGTTTGATCGCTGGATCGTTGCTGCATCGCTGAAGAGATCTGCCTGTTTGGCAGCTTACTAGCAATCCCTACCAGGTCGTATCATTGTCGGGAACGCTGGTGCGACGCTAAGTGAAGCGGGACCCTTAGGGTGCTTTTTTTTCCACTTAAAAGACCATTTTTCAGTCTCAAAACTATTTTTGCAATTAGGTTTTATTGGAAATTTTTGAAACTATGCCTTTTATAACCGGCTTCTAACCAGCTGCAGAATTATCTAACTGAGAATATATCAGTGAGCTTGTTCTGATTGTACTTTTTAACTATTTTATCTGACTTTTAACGTGCATTTTTTATATATGATCATGTGAAAATTCAACACTCCTTTGAGTTAGCTGAGACGAGTTCAGTAAAAGACAGAGAAAACTGTTATAAAACCCTATCAATACTAACTCGATGATGGATTTTAAGTTAAGTCGCTCCAGTGATTGGCTCGCATTGCCAGGTGAAGCTATAGCCAGTTACACATATCTCTGCAGTGACCACTACAGGACAGATGTAGTATTACACATCAGCTATATAAATGAATGCCTGCCCATGTATAATACTGATGCTTTGAATCTGCCAGAGAAGAAGATGCTCCTACAGAAGAACGTCCTGTCACCTCTCGCAGCTTCTGTTTAAGACTGACATATGTGATGCCACTTTTTGTAAATTCCCCCTTAAGCACTTATATTTACCCTCTTTATTTGTTACATTTCTATTTTAGCGTCTGGCAGGAAATTGTAAAAAAATAGGCATAATCTACCAAAAACATTAGACTTGCCTAATATTGGTGCAGATTGAAAAATCGCTACTGGGTCTTTGTCCTTGAGAGGTATCTAAAGGCTCCATGCTACCCGAGACAGCCCTCATATAATAATTTTTTGGGACACTGTAGGCAGTAAACTGGGATACAGATAATTCAGTGGGGATATTAATTTATTGACTTGTCCATTCTTCTTGCTGCCATTGCCAATAACGGTACCCTCCTTAGAGTGCCAGCCAATACCCAGTTTACCTACAGGCACTATTGTATATAACATTGTCTCCCAGGCTCAGCATATCCATCTCAGAGGGTTGAATTTAAAAAATATTGTTTTAGCATTAATATTTTGGCTCTGCCAAGCAATTTTGGGGTTGGCTACTCGGCACTGATAGCCCCTGCAATTTAATGTATTCGTAGCTCACCGAAGATTCTTGAACTTATTGCAATAAATTCAAAAATAGTTGATTGGATAATTTTTGGACAATTTTCCCATCACTTTTAAAGCCTTATATTAGATTATGGGAAACATAGCCACAGACTGTTGAATGGGCCCTCCTACGGATGCTTTGTGCTTTTGGTTGAAGAGAAATAAACCTCAATTGCTAACTGGTTTTCTTTGTATTGTGCGTAGAAGAGGTATGTGACAAAAGGGTGAGCCATGGGCTTTACTTTGTTTTTTTCACAGTCACACCCTTGAGAAACATTTTTGGTGTCGTTACTAATGTGTCAATGTCAGAGTTATTACTATCCTCCACGCGTTAGCTGATTTAGTTATCACTCAATAGAAGGTAAGAGGCTAAAAATACAACCCCACAGCCACCATTCCCAGCTCCGAGGACCTCTCTAGCACAATGTTTTTGATTATTTTGGCTCTTTTCTCTCTCGTAATGAAAGGTACGTATCCACTAACTTCTGTGTCTGCGAAGCTTGTGTGTATCCATTCTGTAGATCGGGACAATTGCTGTGAGCAGATGGGGTCTTTTATTAATTTTATTTTTTTCTTTATTTTTATAAAGAAATATTATTAGGTTACATTATTTCTTTATAATTACATGTACAGTATGTTAAAATAATATAAATGTGAGTCATATATGTCAATAGGAGGAAAGGGCTCCAAATATTTTTGAGACCCTGGTGAACCCATTTGTTCTTGTCTATCTCTGAGCCTCCGTTGTGTAGGACGCACAGTTTGTAGCGTAGAGATCATGTTGCGTTGGATTGAAACCTTGTATTTTGGAGACCCTACTGTCTAGGTTGGACACCATGTCTATTTTGAGTTCCTGCTGTTCACAGTAGATACTTTATATTTTTGTGAGCCACTATTGACTTAGAAATGGCACTGTATATTTTTGAGTCTATTTTGTGTTGGACGGTCATTATTTTTGAGCAACTGCTGTTTACGAAAGGCACTGTGTATTATTGGGCCTCCATTGTCTAGGATAGGCACAAAGTATTTTTGAGTCCCCAATAAGGACTGTGCATTTTGACACCCTGTTGTGTTGGAATGGCACCATGTACTTTTTAATCCACTTTTAGTTGTATGGTCATATATTTTTAGCTACTATCATGAAAGGTTGGCATCATGTATTTTTCACCTATTTCCAGTTGAATGGGCAAAGTGGATTTTTTTTAAACATCTATTGTGTCAGATGGAGAAAAAATGTATCTTTGAAAGCCAGTTGGCTAGACTGGGCACCACCATATTTATGATCCACTGGTGTTTAAACTAAAAACCACTTCTAAATGTATGCTAAAATTCAGAATGTTGGATCCGACTCATGCCTAGTTTTCCTGTCTAAGTCTATCCAACTATATATGTAGTTATTTAAAGTTGGCTGGTGGCTCAGACTACTTTTCTAAGAATCTGGTGTAATTGATTCAGTGTATATACATATGCAGGATCATGTTTTTATGATGGTCTTCGGCAATGTAAGGTTTAGTCTTTGCATCCTTGGTGGTCTAGGTCTTGGGTAGCAGAAGGGCTACTATTTGCTTCCCAGCTCATTAGACGTAGTCAAGAGGCTAAAATTTGCTCCCTTTTTGGTCTATAGCAGTGGTCACCAACCTTTCTTACCATGAGAATCACATTCAGCCCTGAGAGATGCTTGTGAGTCAGATTCAATGTCCCCTCCATCCATAGTATGGCCGAGACTTCCCAACAAAAAGTAGCCCGAGATGTTTTCCTCCTACATTATCGGAGTATACTTCCGGCAGTTACCACTTTAACTGCTGTCAGTATTTTTTCATAACGCACACTCACCATGCTATTGCATCCATTTTCAAGCATCCTTTTAACTGGCTGTATCATGGCATCTCCAGTTTATCATATTTATCTCCTCACTATCTAGCATCTGAACCTCCACTTCTGTTCTTCTGTTCGGGGTTACTCAGAAAAGTCACCATCTGGAGCCCTGTTCTTCATAGCTGTTTTCTAGACCTGGTACTATCGCACCAAATTAGCAAACAGCCACGAGTCAAACATCATGGAACCACGAGCCACAGGTTTTGGGATGCCTGGTCTAGGGCAACAAAGGGACTTAGGCTTTCTTTCCCTGTGTTGTAGGATATTAAAATAATTATTGTTTTTGTCTCTGGTGGTCAAGTGTAACTTAGAGGTTAATATTTGCCCCTCTGGTGTTCTAGGTTAAAGCTGTTGTCTCATCTTATTGAAAGGGTAGAAATGCAATTTTTTTTACAAAAATGTGGTATTGAATAGCTGAGATGTCCAGCTTAATAAGCTAGTAGATTGCACATTCAAGCTGCTTGATTTCCAGCTTGAAAGTGCTGCTCTAAAGTTGCCTTGTTGGACCCCACCAGCTCCAGACTTCCCCCGATTCTGAAGAGGCAATGCTGTCCCTGCTTGCAGGATCAGAAAGTGGGCAGTAAAAGAAAGTGATCAGCCATACCTCCAATCACAGCTTGCAATGTTCAGGAGCACACCTCCTCCAAGCCTGCAGGAAGCTAGGAGACAGTGGAGCGGTGTACTCCTGAAGATAGGAACATGCAACAGCCCTTTAAAAGGGATAGCTTCCCCTTCAGTGGAGGCTAAAATAGCAGAGAGAGTTCATTTTACATATGTCCTCTTTTTCTTCTTAGGTTACTCCCTGTCCTGTATATCCTGTTTTAGTGGGAATGTCACAAATTGCTTCGGCGGCAGCATTTCTTGTCCTGAAAATAATGAATGCTTATCTATGGTATTAAAAATTACAATAAGTAAGTATGACTAAATGTTTTATTCCTTGAAATTTATCAAAAATTTCTATTAAATTATTCTGATTTTTGAAAAAAAACCCATTGTTGATGCTAATTTAACCTCTTCACGACCGCCCACAGTAGATAAACGTTGGCGCTTGCTGGGCTTTGTGCAGCGCCGATGTTTATCTACTGTCGGTGGTTTTGTGCCCCCCGGGACCCCCACATACCTTCCAACGCGGGGATCCCGGTGCGCAATGCATGCTGGGACCCCCGACATCATCGAGGCCTGATTGGTTCAGGTCCCGATGACGTCAGCGTCACAGCAGCCAATGGGAGCGATCGCTGGGAAAGCTGCTTGTTTCCCGGCGATCTCCATCATTGTAACGCGGCTTCTCCCTCTGATCTCACTGACAGCTGATCAGAGGTGAAGCAGCGTTATTGTGTGACTAGATCGCTGCCTGGCACAGCTGATCGCTGCCTGGCACAGCTGTGCCAGGCAGCGATCTTGTCACACAGTAACGCTGCTTCACCTCTGATCATCTGTCATTGTGAGATCAGAGGAGAAGTCGCGTTATTATGTGCCAGGCAGCGATCTTGTCACATAGTAACGCTGCTTCTCCTCTGATCTCACACTGACAGATGATCATAGGTGAAGTGGCGTTACTATGAGTCAGATCGCAGGGCAGCGATCTTGTGACAAAAATAAAAAAAAAGTAAAAAAAAAAAGTAAAAAAAAAAAAATGCAGGGGCTAGGGCTAGGGTTAGGGTTAGGGCTAGGGCTAGGGCTAGGGTTAGGGTTAGGGCTAGGGCTAGGGTTAGGGCTAGGGTTAGGGCTAGGGCTAAGGCTAGGGCTAGGGTTAGGGCTAGGGCTGGGATTAAGGTTATGGGTGTGTTGGTGTTAGGTTTGTGGTTAGGGTTATGGTTAGGGCTGAGATTAGGGTTAGGGGTGTGTTGGGGTTAGGGTTAGAATTAGAATTGGGGGTTTCCACTGTTTAGGTACATCAGGGGCTCTGTAAATGCAATATGACGCCCGCAGACCATTCCATCAAAGTCTGCATTTCAGAACGTCACTACTTCCCTTCCGAGCCCCACCGTGTGCCCAAACAGTAGTTTTCTCCCACATATGGGGTACCAGCGTACTCAAGACTCAGGACAAATTGGACAACTCTTAGGGTCCAATTTCTCCCGTTACCCTTGTGAAAATAAAAATTGGGGGCTAAAAGATCATTTTTGTGGAAAAAAAAATGATTTTTTTATTTTCACGCCTCTACATTATAAACTTTACTGAAACACTTGGGGGTTCAAAGTGCTCACCACACATCTATATAAGTTCCTTGGGGGGTCTAGTTTCCAAAATGGGGTCACTTGTGGGGGGTTGCCACTGTTTAGGTACATCAGGGGCTCTGCAAATGCGACATGACACCCGCAGACCATTCCATCAAAGTCTGCATTTCAGAACGTCACTACTTCCCTTCCGAGCCCCACCGTGTGCCCAAACAGTAGTTTTCTCCAACATATGGCGTACCAGCGTACTCAGGACAAATTGGACAACAACTCTTAGAGTCCAATTTCTCCTGTTACCCTTGTGAAAATAAAAATTGGGGGCTAAAAGATCATTTTTGTGGAAAAAAAATGATTTTTTTTTATTTTCACGGCTCTACATTATAAACTTTAGTGAAACACTTGGGGGTTCAAAGTGCTCACCACACATCTAGATAAGTCCCTGGGGGGGTCTAATTTCCAAAATGGGGTCACTTGTGGGGGGTTTCCACTGTTTAGGTACATCAGGGGCTCTCCAAATGCGACATGGCATCCGATCTCAATTCCAGCCAATTCTGCATTGAAAAAGTCAAACGGCACTCCTTCCGTTCTGAGCTCTGCCGTGTGCTCAAACAGTGGTTTAGCCCCACATACGGGGTATTGGCGTATTCGGGAGAAATTGCACAAAAAATTTAGTGGTTCATTTTCTCTTTTTACTCTTGTGAAAATAAAAAAAAATGGTTTTGAAGTAAAATGTTTGTGAAAAAAAGTTAAATGTTTATTTTTTCCTTCCATATTCCATTCATTCATGTGAAGCACCTGAAGGGTTAATAAACTTCTTGAATGTGGTTTTGAGTACATTGAGAGGTGCAGCTTTTAGAATGGTGTCAATTTTGGGTATTTTCTGTCATATTGACCCCCCAAACTCACTTCAAATGTGAGGTGGTCCCTAAAAAAAATGGTGTTGCAAATTTTGTTGTAAAAATGAGAAATCGCTGGTCAACTTTTAACCCTTATAACTTCCTAAAAAAAAAAAATTATGTTTCCAAAATTGTGCAGATGTAAAGTAGACATGTGGGAAATGTTATTTATTAACTATTTTGTGCGATATCACTCTCTGATTTAAGGGCATAAAAATTAAAAGTTTGAAAATTGCAAAATTTTCTAAATTTTTGCCAAATTTAGATTTTTTTAACAAATAAGTGCAGATCATATCTAAAATTTTTTACCACCATCATGAAGTACAATATGTCATGAGAAAACAATGTCAGAATCAGTAGGATCCGTTGAAGCGTTCTAGAGTTATGACCTCATAAAGTGACACTGGTCAGAATTTAAAAAATTGGCCCGGTCACGAAGGCAAAAACAGGCTCGGGTGCGAAGGGGTTAAAACTTGATGATGATGAAATATTTCACTCTGGCCGCTAGATCTCTGGAGATGCACCGTCAGGAAAACCACCACTGTCTCGCTTTACATCGAAACTCCACAATTCCTGGAGACTTGGTGGATCATAAAATAATGACAATGTTAATAATAAACATTAAAAATCCATAACGTTAAAAAATCCAGGTCCAAAATCAGCTAGATACATTTGTTACTAAAAATCAAGTGGAAAGCATGTAGCCATATTAAGCATAGGCTATGGCATCTGAAGAAGAGGTGAAACATGTGTCATGATGCAGGGTTAATCACTAGGATTGGGGGTAATTAAGTCTTAACTTGATCTAAATTACCGATCTACAGTTGATGGGAGCATTTATATGCAAATTGTTGCTTCTTGTTGTTACGACTCTTCAACTTGCCTATTTGTGCAAATGTATTCCATTTATTTCCCTATTAATCCTCAGCTGTTGTTCAAAAATTGGGATTTTTTTAATGTGTATAAATAAAACATTGCTATTAATTTATGGTCCAAACAGTCACTAGTGGTATATATTTACGTAACAACCGCTGGAAACTAATGTACTGTCTATACTGTATATATATTGTTCTGAAGGAGCCTGTTATTCTCATTTATGTTACTGGATGGACTAGAACGTGTTGGTATTGACCATCTCACTTTACAGAAGTAGGTGGAGTAACCGGTGCTAAGCAAGTTTGGGCTTCTTCTGGGAGTGAATTCTACCAAAAAACATATATGCATTTCATGTGTTTCAGATGGATCTACTGCACAAAACTTCTTCAGATCATGTGCATCCAAAAATCAGTGCAACATAACTGGAAGTAGTAGTTTTCCAGGAGGAACAATGGAGATGGCTGCAAACTGTTGTTCTGAAATGGATAAGTGTACTCCTACTGAACCACAATGTAATTATGAGTGTTTTAGATAGATAGATCTATAGATAGATAGATAGATAGATAGATAGATAGATAGATAGATAGATAGATGGGAAAAAAATCAGGCAGCACTCCAGTTCAAGGAAAAATTGTGGACTTTAATCCAGCACCCTACTGGTGCAACGTTTCGACCTCACAGCACGGTCTTTGTCAAGCACCCTTGCTTGACAAACGTTGCACCACTTGGTGCTGGATTAAAGTCCTCAATTTTTCCCTGAACTGGAGTGCTGCCTGATTTTTTTCCATTTAGATTTTGCGTTGGACAACCGCATTACTCAGGAAGTATTGCACCCAAAATCTGCTCAAGTTTGTGCTGCTGTCTGTTTTTTTCTATTTAGATAGATAGATAAATAGATATATAGATAGATAGATAGATAGATAGATAGATTAATAATAGATAGGTAGATAAATAGATAGATAATAGATAGATCGATAGATAGATAGGTAGATAGATAGATAGATAATAGATAGACGGAATAATGAAATCATAATATTTTCTTGTCTAATATTGGAAGTGCCGACTACAAACAATACTCAGCTAAATGGAATAGTGTGTACACAGTGCCAGTCTATAAACAGTGACCGGTGTGACACCAAGAATACAATGTCGTGTTATGGAAATGAAAGCATGTGTATCCGTTTAGCTACAACTACTACAGGTAAGACATCTTATTGAGATTTACATTTTTTACATTGAAAGAAATAAAAGTGAGGTCTTTGTTGAGTACATTTATTAAATCAGTTCTTCATGGGAGGAGCCTTGTTGACAGATCAAGCAACAGATTGGCTAGCATTACACTTGAAAATTGAATGCTAATGGGAACCTGACATGTCAAAACACTAATTACCTGCAGACATGGATTAAAGTGAACCAGTCACCATGAAAATGCAATCTAATCTGAAGACCCCATGTTATAGAGTAGGGGGAGCTGAGCAGAGTGACAAATGATTCAGTATAGGCTGTGTACTAATCATTTAATCCTCTGCTGTTTTGGGATTTTTGGTCTAGAGGGTAGTCCTACCAGAGATTGACAGCATCCTTTATATAAGTGATCATACAGAGATTGCTGTCAATCACTGATAGAATGTCCGCTGAAGCAAAAAATCCAAGAGATCAAAATGTCATATTTATTCCAAAATATTACCAAGAGAAATGTCAGGTCAGCGCACAAGAAAGCCCTTTATTGAA
The DNA here is from genome assembly GCF_039654945.1 of Dendrobates tinctorius. Taxonomy (NCBI): domain Eukaryota; kingdom Metazoa; phylum Chordata; class Amphibia; order Anura; family Dendrobatidae; genus Dendrobates; species Dendrobates tinctorius. The sequence goes on along the minus strand of NW_027361696.1, from coordinate 34,802,411 downwards.
AAAATACAAATCAGCTCTCGAAAAATGGAAACACAGTAGTAAGTTAGCAGTGTTAACAGTTTACAATGTAGAGACACATTAGCCTGCATGGGAGCAGTGTACGAAAAATGATATATTGTTTATCACTGGAATATAAATGAATCTTCAAGGTATGACCAAAGTGTATAGAAAATTCTTTCTTATGCTAAGTATATAATGATAATTATCTTCTCACAGTATTTCAGACATCCGCATTGGCATTTCGAGGTTGTGCCACCAAAACCATCTGTGACGTCAACCAGCAGTTGTTCAAAACCGACCAGCTGACAACAGTGTATAACTACATCTGCACAAGTGCAGCCTCCAGCTTCCACTCCGCCTCCCTCATCCTTTTCACATTTTCTGCTCTTTTCTCCACATTTTTTAAACTTTGAAAACTATTTCCAGATATTGAACATTTTTTGAAAGTTGTTGAAACCTTTAAAACTTTTTTTCATAAAACTTCACATCATTCACAAAACTCATTCCAATATAGGAATATTGTGTTCTAACTGTAATGTGTTATAGTTGGTGATTCACATGCTCACCACCTGTTAACTCTCTGATTGGTGTCTGTATATTGAAGCATTAAACGTTTTGTCTCTTCTTGTAAAATACTTGGGGTCTAAGGGGGAAACATTTCTCCATATGGATAGTGACATGCCAAACCTAGCATGTCAGAGTGAGGAGACTTACAAGAGACTTATAGGCCATGCATGTTCATATGCAAATTGTTCCTTCAGAGAAGAAGAGGACTAGAATTCTAGCTCCATCTATCGGAAGCAGAGATCCCAAAAGTTAATATTGACCCTTTAACGAGCCTTGCAATATGACTTAGGATTAAAGCCAAGGCAGAATCTCTATTTGCAGACAGGGTGTTTCGGGCTGTTGCACATCAATGAAAAATATGAGATCTGAATTGTCTAGTTGAGAGGTTGAAAATTGCAAAGTGCTTGGAAAAACCAGCAACTTTGCAATTTGCTTCTTAATAAATATTCTCCTCCTTCTCAAGAACGGAGGGATCTATAATTGTATAAAGTGTATTGCTTGCTGTGTAGGTTACCGGCCTCCTCAGTGGTGGGCCTCTAAGGCAAGGAGCTCGTTCTTGCAGGTTGTTTGCCATAACGCCTGCAAGTGCTGCTCTAGAGCTCCGGATGACAAGATCAGAATAGTCTGGTTGCTCCCTGCACTCATCCAGTGCTGTGGAGGCTGAGCTTCCTCTGCATGGAATAGTACACAGTTCAGACTAGCTGCCTCCTCAGAGGGGGACCTTCTAGACAAAAGTCTCGTTCTTGTATGCTATTTGCTATAGTGATTACAAGAACTGTTCAAAGGCTCCGTATGGCTAGATTGGAATGGCCTGCTGCCCCCTGTGCTCCTCCAATGCATCAGAGGCAAATCTTCCTCTGCATTGGATAGTACACAGCTCGGACCAGCTGCCTCCTCAGAGGTGGACCTTCTAGACAAGAGGCTCGCTCTTGTATGTTATTTGCTATAATGCTTGCAAGTGCTGCTCTGAAGCTCTTGACAGCAAGCTCCACCTATACAGCAGAAGCAAAAGATAAGGCCAGTGGTGTACCTATGTTTATGGCCCAAACTGTCATTCCTCAGAAGTTCACCACCCACCGGCAAGTAGGGAGCTGCGAGGCAATTCAGCACTGTCTTCTGGAAGATAGGAACATGAGACAACCAACTGTAGCAAAAAAAGACACGGAGAAATTTCCAAATGAAGAAAATTTTCCAAAAAAATCGAGCTCTGATACACCGTAATTTATTTAGAAATTTTTCTTGATCGTAACATATTTTTAACTGAAACTTATCTTTTCCTCACTTTTCCATTACTGATCTACTGACTGCACCAAAGATCTTAAAAGTGTTGTACGTGTTTTGCAATATGGACTCTAATTTTATGGTGATAAAAAATCTGTATATAATATTTTGTGAAAATGATTATTGTTTTGATAACAGATCTCCACATTTCTAATCATTTATTTATTGCATCATGAAATTAAAAGATTTTTGTTTTCACTGTCAGTATGTTAAGCTAATATATTATTGTTTAGCTCCAGTCATAAGCCCTCTCTACACATGGGACCCCTTTCCAGGAAGTGAATATAATATCCTTTTGCAGGAAGCAATTAAAATATGATACACTTCAAAAATAAAATACACCCCACGCTTTCCACTGTACTGGTTCACCGGGGTTAGTAAACATTTCCACAAACACAGCATCATCATATATGTACAGCGTGGCCCATAGAGAATAAGCAATCATATGAATGACTAATAAATAAATGCCTAATCTCACATTGTAACATGGAACTATAAGTTATTGTCATGTCAGACACGGTTCGCACCAGGTTGTCCGGCAGACAGCGGTAATACCCCATCCTACCACTTTGTTCTCAGCGGCGCCGGTTGATCTTCTGATCCGGCTTGGATTGGGTTAACCAGGTTGTTAGTCTGGGTGAGGGCTTAGCCACGCCCCCTGCCTTTAAATTGTCCTGCGTGACTATGGACGTCGCCGACTATAGCTCTTGCCTTGTGCTAGCGTTACCGGTCTGAAGGGGTCATCTTAGGAGCATACAATATCTGGTGTAGTATATTCCATTGTTGCCATTATTTCCTCCCTGCGCAGTATTATTTGGTTGCCCTTGCCCCTTATTGTTTTCTCTTGTGTGTACGCGGTGTGGTGCGTTTCCCTTACCCTTGTCCATACTTATTTGTGGGGTCTGGTGTTTGGTCACTTCACTGGGTGGAGGGTGGTGGGTTCAGCTTAGGGCTGGACAGGAGACAAGGACAGGGTGGAGGCCCAGGCAGGCACACCTTCAGTGTAAACCCTGGGTTGAGGGAAAGTCAGGGTTTCCTCTAGTCTGAAGGACACCGCAGGGGCCCCGGGGTTCAGCCTAGAGTTACCTAAGCTTCCCGTGACAGTTATAGAGGGTAAATAAATGCCTGCGTAGGGACATGAAGCATACCTAAGACCTGACGCACATTTTGGCTGAGTAGCCTTCTTCCAGGGGTTCCTCAGGAGTTCCTCAGGAGTTCTACAAAAGTGTCAGGCAGCCCCGCAGAAAAGTATTCAAGCAAAATATGTGCTGCAAAGAGAAATGGTCTGTAGTTTCACAAATATGGACACTCGCTATGTAGGTTTCTGTGTGCTGGCACTTCAGAGGCTTTGAAAATGTTCAAAAATAGTTTCAGAAAAATCTGCAGTCTAAAACCAAATGCAGAGTTTTCTCTTGAACATTGCCATAAGATAAGCCCCAACAGCAGTTTTAGGACCACACATGAAATATTGCTGTTGTTGAAAAAATAATGCAACAAGTTTAGCTAATTTTAAACTACAGGTATAGATTTTCAGAAAAAAAGGATATTTAACAAAATAAAGTTCAAATGATGCAAAGCTCTGTCCAGGGTCCAATGATCAACCAACACTCACCTGTGAAAAGTTACATCTTAATTGTTTGCATAACAATGAGAACATTTTTTAGCCTCATCATTTTGTGGCGATGAAATTTAGCTGTCTGCAGAGCTCTTACAGATAAAAAAAAAAAAATTCTGTTACAAACGTGATAATGCATGCCATATCCCACCTTGCCATTTATTGGCGGTGAAATTCATCTGTCTCCAGAGCTCATGCAAATTAAAAAAAGAAAAAATTGTTACAAACATAATACAGCACACCATATCTCACCCTGTCATTTAGTGGCGGTGAAATTCAGCTTTGTGCAGAGCTCATGCAGAATAAAAAAAAAAAATTCTCAATTACAAACATTATACAGAATGCCATATCCCACCTTCTAATTTAGTGGCGGTGACATTGTTCTCTGATTTGACCTGTTGCACAGTAAAAAAAATATTTTTGACAGTTGCTATCGTGATTCAGCACGCCATATCTCACCCTGTCATTTAGTGGCGGCAAAATTAATCTTTTTGTACAGCTGTTGCACAGTAAATGTTTTTTTCTGTAGCTAAACATGATACAGCCCGTTATATTGTCATTTAGTGGCGGTGAAATTCTTCTTTCTTCACAGGTGTTGCACAGTAAAAAAAAGAACATTTTTTCTTTATAGCTAAACGTGATACAGCCTGACATATCCCATCCTGTCATTGAGTGGCGTTGAAATTGTTCTGTGTGCAGAGCTTCTGCTTAGAAAAAAAAGTTGCTGACGTGATTCAGCACACCATACCTCATTTAGTGGTGGTGAAATTTTTCTGTGATTTGAGCTATTGCTCAGTAAAAAAAAAATATATTTTTGGCAGTTGCTAACGTGATTCAGCACACCACATCTCACCTTGTCATTTAGTGGTGGTGAAATTCAGCTGTGTGCAGAGCTCATGCAGAGTAAAAAAAAAAACAGCATTTTTTTCCTGTTACAAACGTGATCCAGCACCCCATATCCCACCATCTTATTTCGTGGTGGTGAAATTCAGTATTGTGCAGAGCTCATGCAGAACAGAGAAATATTTTTCTGTGACAAACATGATACAGTAGGCTAAATTTGAGTTCGAATTTGTTTGACCATATATTCTATTGCATACAGGCCTCGTCCACAGTAAAAAAAAAAAAGTAATATCATAGAGCATGCTAGATGTCAGTTTAAAATTTTTCAGTGCTGATATTGTTCTCCACACAGGGATAGACATGATAAAAATCAAATTTGGTTTAATTGCTATCATGCTACCTATAGCAGCCTACATTTGCCCTTTTCATTCTTTGGTGCAGATATTGTCCTTCATACAGGGGTACACGTGATAAAATATAAATTTGTTCTGTTACTACCGTGCTCCAAAAATGTTCGCACATCTGAGGTTGTAATTCGATTCTGCTATATCCAAGGCTCATCCACAGTAACAAATCTATTTTTTTCTCTTATTACCGTGCTAAATTAAGCAGGTCACATTTTATCTTTTAATTATTTTGGGCTGGTATTGCGCTCCAGCCAGGAATCCACATTTCACAATAGGAATTATTTGTGCTAATAGTGTGGTCCTTAAACCATGTCATATTTAAGCATTGGACCAGGCTTGGAGCAGAATTTGTTGCTTAGGCCGGGGTCACACTAACTGACGCAAAATACGGCCCGTATTTTACATGCGTAATACGGATGAATGACCCCTAATTAGTGCTCCGTATGTAATCCATAAGCAAGGTGTGGTCGCGTATTTTGCGCATGTCAGCATCCGTATGCAATCCGTATGGCATCCGTATGGCGAGATTTTCTCGCAGGCTTGCAAAATAGACATTTATCGGTTTTGAGGCCTGCAAACTATTTAAATCATCAGCCTGTACCCTATTTATTGCCTCAGGAACAGGTGGCTGCCTCCATTCTGTCCATTTGTGACCTTGCCTTGACTAGGTGTGTTGGTGTTGTATGTGCAACATGGCAGACAGTCTGAGTTTCAACACAAATGAGCAGGTTCTCTTCAACTGGCTTTTGTCACGCCACTTTGGTCACCCATACCTAGTGATAGTGGATCCGCGGAGGAGGAGACGCATGTGGGTCCATCCACTTTTGAGGCAACAACTGACAAGAGGTCATTTTCACCGCCTCTATTCTTCTCTGCGGGATCATCCGGAAAAATTTTACCAATACTGTCACATGAGCCTTGCAACATTTGATCTACTCTTGGAGACAGTGCGCCCTGGGATAACCTTTTAGGACACAAGGAAGCGCAAAGCTATACCTGCAGAGGAGCGACTTCTACTCACACTACGGTATGTACTACCCAACCATATTCTCTATGTTGATGATGTGTTGGCCAAAGTATGTATTTTTTGATTTTTGGACTAAGTTTTATGCCCTCATCTTATTCCAGATATATTTATACTTACAGACCAGAATGTTATGTGTAATATGTCCTGAATATCACGTAGTCATTGTCCGACCAAATATATGTGTGTTAGTAGATATGAATCAATAAAAAGTTTTGTATGTATGTACCTGGTGTTTTGTTAATTTGTGCATTCTAAAATGTTTCATTTCTGTTGTTCTTCAGCTTCCTGTCCACTGGCCTGTCTTATGCCGCCCTCCACCATGAGTTTCTCATTGGAAGATCTACCATTTCTGGCATAGTCAGGTCGACATGTAGTGAAATATGGCCAAGACTACATCAACTCGTCATGCCCGAGCCCAGGATAGAAGACTGGTTGAGGATATCAAGGGACTTTGAGGAGGAATGTCAGTTTCCAAATTGTATTGGGGCCCTTGATGGCAAACATATTCGGGGCCCTTGATGGCAAACTCTTGATCTGTATGACTTCAATCTCCAAGACATATAAATTTAAGTCCTTTTCCCCCGTGGGTGGTTTGCGCGTTTATGACCGGGCCAATTTTTACAATTCCGATCACTGTCCCTTTATGAGATAATAACTCTGGAACGCTTCAACAGATCTTGGCAATTCTGATACTGTTTTTTTGTGACATATTGTACTTCACATTAGTGGTAACATTTCTTCGATATAATTTGTGTTTATTTGTTGTAAAAATGGAAATTTGTCAAAAATTTGGAAAATTTAGCAATTTTCAAGCTTTGAATTTTTATGACATTAAAACACAGAAATATGTCACACAAAATAGTTAATAAGTAACATTTCCCACATGTCTACTTTACAACAGCACAATTTTGGAAACAAAATTTTTTTTTAGTTAGGAAGTTATAAGGGTTAAAAGCTGACCACCGATTTCTCATTTTTACAACAAAATTTACAAAACCATATTTTTTAGGGACCACATCACATTTGAAGTTACTTTGAAGGGTCTATATGGCAGAAAATACCAAATAGTGACACCATTCTAAAAACTGGACCCTCAAGCTGATCAAAACCACATTCAAGAAGTTTATTAACTCGTCAGGTGTTTCACAGGAGCAGAAGCAACGTGGAAGGAAAAAATGAACATTTAACTTTTTAGTCACAAAAATAATCTTTTAGCACTCCTTGTAAAATCCTATACATTGGATGAACGATTGGAAAACTTAAAAAAAGAATAGCCGAACATTTGTCAAATATTTATAATAAAAACGCATCATATTCTGGAGCATCTAAACATTTTGTTGCTGTACACAAGGGGGATGTTTCTCATTTTGTTTTTTTGGTTTGGAAAAGGTTTATAATCCTGCTAGGGGAGGCAACAGACAGAAGCTTCTAACTACAACAGAGACATTTTAGATATTAAAATTAGATACGAGATATCCAAATGGCATGAATTTCAGGAACAATTTATTTTATATTTATTAATAGACTTTTTATTTGAGGTCACAATTTAATTGATTATTCAGATGTTCTCTGGTTATTTCCAATATTCTGCAATTTTAACACCAGTTGTATACCAATGCAATTATCTGTACGCCGCTGATTGGTTCTTTGTATGTATTTAAGGCTGTTTTTGTTTTATGGCACATATCCTATAACTAAAGGCGCAGTTAACGCGCCTGAAACGTGTCAGGCATTTGTTCACAGTTTTTAACTATGGCTAACATGCCTTAAATAAAGTTTTTTGATATTTTATCCAGGTTGGAGTGTCTTCTTCAATCCCTTTTTTTCTTACAGTTGTTGTCTCTCTTCTTTCTTCTTTCTTCTCTATTCTTTGAAAAAGGGGATTGTGGTGTCACAGGCTTCTGAGGCACCACAAGGCCCAGCACAGCAGGAGATTTTGTAGTGTGACCGCTCCACAGGATTCTTCAGCTAGTGTGAGGACCTGCAGTGCGGTCACAGACAGGTGACAGACAGGTCAAAGAGTGGTCATACCACTTCTCTGACCTGTCATTGGTCTGATTGATGATGACATCAATCACACCAATCAGAGCTGGCCCTGGTGATACCGGTGTTGCTAGACACCGGCCTAGGATTGGAGCTCACAGATCCGATCCTACGCAGGTCACCGGCAGGGCACAGCATGGTCACACCTCGGCTGTGCCCTGGGATTAGCGTAATTGATATAGTCATTGATTGTGACAATTAGTGGCTCCAGGCCATTCCTAGGATCGGAGCTCACAGCGCTGATCCTAGGCAGGTCAGTGGCAGGTCACCGGCAGGGCAAAGCGGCTGTGCTCTGTGATTGGAACGATGGACGTGATCGGCGATCCCACCAATCAGGTCCTTTCAGGCCATGCCTGATGTTGCCAGGCACCAGCCTAGGATCGGCGCTCAATTCTAGGCTGGGACCTCAGTGTTTCAGACAATCTGAGGTCATAGTTGCTGTATGGGGAGCAGGAAGATACCGCGGCACCCTGCTAAGCTGCACCTTGATGCACGTTTCGCCCACTGGGCTTCATCAGGAGGCATGGCTTAGTTTAAAATTAGAGTTACCTTTATAGTGGTACTAATAGAAGATAAGGAAAAGCTCCGGGGGATCCCCTCCGATGATGAGGCTGGAGGGCGCCCTGTACGGCCGCACCATCAGAGGGAGCATTCCCTATGCACATATACATACAGTATTTGCATATGACTGAGGCCAGGGAAGGCGTGTATGTGGGCGTCAGCAGTCGGCGCACATCATCGTGATGCTGCACCCCCTGGAACCGATGCAAGCAGCTGTCCACCCCTTGTGAATGTAAGGAGGACGCGTCATCATCCTCCTGATCACCTAGGTAAACGGACGCCCCGCCAGACACCAGTGCGAGGCAGTGCACGAAAGAGGTGCGTCTAGGGCGAACAGCCCAAAGGACACAGGAACACTGTGCACAGATATCAGACAGCACAGGTTCCAGTCCAAGACACCCTAGGATGCATCCTACCCATCTATAGAGCACTGTACCGGCTGAAAAAGCACATAAACATGATTTTAACAATTAGAAAGAAGAGATACCAACACTGATTGAACTATCAGGAATCAAATAACAATAAATAAATAATTTGGGATGATAAAGATAATAATGTGTTTTATAAAGAATAAGATTCATAATTAAAGAAATAATATTAAATAATACATTTTTAAAGTAAACACATTAAGCAGAATATCAATATAGATAATACAGATATCTAATATCTCCCGTATGCTGAAGCTTTGTCCTCTTTCCAATGGTTTGTAGATGGACCACAGGGACCACAACATGAACTGCCAGACCAAGCACAGACTCTCCAGGAGGAAAACATTTCAAGGGGTTAGGTAGTGTTCAATTTGTAATGGAGTACTAAGAAGAATCAGAGAATCATCATGAGAATAGCAAAAACACACACATAAAAAAGTGAACCCTATAATAAAATAGCACCATAGATCATAGCAGAATAGCATGATTATATACAAAAAGTATTTACAAGAAAGACTTGAAGCTAACAAATTTGTTCATGACATGTGGAGTAACGGTATTTAAAGTGACCATCCATTTGGTCTCTAGCTGTAAAAGTTTTTGTTTGGTATTTCCACCTCTTATTCCCATGTATACTCCATCTATCCCACACATCTTTAGACCTTTTGGGTTGTTGTGTTGCTCAAAAACGTGTCTTGGAATACTCTTAACTTTCTCGAAGTCATGTTCTTTTTTTGTATTTTTATATATACAGCTTATTCTCTACTTCTCTGAACATAATTCGCCATCAAACTCAGCCATACCCAAAATGCTCATGCAGCCTTTATCTACCCCCCATTTCCTCAAGATGGTTGTACCATCATTCTAAATAAGCACCTGTAATTGTTGTCACCCCCACCTCATTGTAGATTGTAAGCTCTGAAGAGCAGAGTCATCATTATTTTTTCTTTATTTGATTATCATAAACTTTGTAACTTATAATTGTTTTATATCAACTGCTGACTTGTAAAGCTATGCGGAATATGTTTGAGTTATATAAATAAATGTTATTATTATAAGTTGATTGAAGATGGTGAAGCTCAAGCTGTTAACTTTGCCATGTGTTTGAGGACACAATCTTTTACATGAGCACAACTGCACAAGCGAGGGCTGGCTGCTGTGCTGACAGAGGGTGGAATAGGGTGAACATGACAAGCTGGTGTGCTTGGTAAGTAAGATTGGTCAAAAACAGCAGGCATGTCCAATTCCATATCAGCTGACAGGCTCTCAATCACCCCAACTGTAAGGGTAAACAAGAGGAGTTTCTGGGGATGAAGACCTGTGTGACAACACGTGCCACAGTGAGGGACGAGGAAGAATCAGAAGTTGTGGCTGATGGGGTGGATGGTGGTTGGCGACGCTAGCTAGTCTGCATTTTAGCACAGTGTGATTCACATATTAACGCATGCTGATCGTGCATGTGCCAGTTCATGCATGTATTAGTTAAATTATTGCTTTTTTAAATATACTCTGTCGTGTTTAACAAAGTTCGCAGATAACTTGATTTGTGCCTTTTTTGTCAGTCTTTATGCAGTGCTTGCCATCTACTGGAGCACATGTCCTTTCTGGCCCTCATCTACAAAGTGTACCGCTGTGCTAGTTTGTCATCATCCTTCTCCTGGATATGGCATCTGCCTTTGACACATTGGACCATTCCCTCTAACTACAGACTTTCTGATGTATTGCCATTACAGACTTGGCCCTTTGTATTTAACAGATAGGACAATCTGTGTCTCCCACTCACACACCTCATCCTCATCTCGCCTCCTATGTGTCGGTGTCCCCCAAGGTTCAGTTATAGGTCCGGGCGCTATGTTTAGCCCGCAGACACATTCCCTCACTCTTAAAGTGACCATGTGCATCGCCCTACGGTGTCCCAAGCCAATAGCTGGGCGACACCTTCTTTTTAAGGCTCCTCCTACCAATATGGAGGTGCCTGAGCAATGATGTTGTTAGCTTGCCTTGCATGCTTGCTAGTTGTCAGGTTCCCCAGGTCCACTCATCTACTTATTTATCCTGTACCCGACTGCACATACCTGTCTGTGCTCTTCTGTCTATCAGCTGTCCAGGCAAAACCTGCCAGTGCTCATCTGTTGAACTGACATTCCAGATTGCAACTGCCAGTGCCCATCTGTCATACATCTCATTTAGAGCGCACGTTCCAGTGCCCATGTGTCCAGCCCGCACCTACCAGTGCACATCCGTGCAACACCCAGTCCAGTTTGTACCTGCCAGTGGCCATCTGCCTAACACCCGGTGCCCATCTGTCACATCAGGCCTGCACCTGACAGTGCTTTTCTGTTCCTCAGCTGGTCTCATCTGCATCCCTACAGTGTCTGCTTGCATTCTTCAACTCTCCTTCAGGTCGTACAAGCTTACTTGCTCTAGGGGGTCAGCTGCCACCCTCTGTAGGTGAGCCCTGGGGTAGCACCTGAAGCCACCCCACCTTGTTTCGTCTGTCTGTCACGTCCCCCATGTCCGCCATGTCTGTTTTGCCTCATGACCCTGGAGCGGTGTGCACGCACATCTCATGTTTGCTATCCTGCATGTTCCCTAGAGCAGTGTGCACACTCACCTCATGACTGTTGGGCTGCAAGATGCCTGCGTTCTGCTCTGCCTTCTGCAATCATCTCTGCATGTCTGAAACCCCTGATCATGTGACCTTTCCTAGGATCCAGCACTGTCCGATTCTGCAATCATCTCTGCATGTCAGAAACCCCTGATCATGTGACCCTTCCTAGGGTCCAGCACTGTCTGGTTCTGCAATCCTCTCTGCATGCCTGGAATCCTGATCATGTGACTGCTCCGTGATCCTGAGGAATGAACCGGAAGTTCTCCCCTGGTCCTGACCCGGAAGTGGAGGTGCTAATGCCCTATATCAGACCGCCCCTCCCTATGGTCAGGGCCTGATTATTGTGTTTCTTCCCTGCATGGCTGCTTGATCTGCTGGGTCGCTCCCTCTATTCTGTGCCCGTGCACTCTGCCCTGTCGTGCGTCTCTGCACACGCTCTGTGCTCATACTCTGCCTCTTGTCTCATGCCGTGTCTTGTGTTGGCTCTCGTGCCATGTTTGTCCTTGCCTTGCTTTGCTTTGTAGTACTTCCGCTGTTCTCTGTCTTAGTCTGTTTTGCTATGTCTCGCCTTAGCTATTCTTTGACTTGTAGTCCTTCCTCTCTTCTCTGTCTTGTCTGTTTTGCCATGTCTGGTCTTTGCTATTCTGAGCCTTCTAGTACTTCTCATGTTTCTTGTTTCTGCCTGGTCTTCCATACTCTGTCCTATGGTGCTCTCTTGCACATTTCCATGTCTAGTCCCAAGATGCTCCCTTGGCCCAGCTCTGGGCTTCGGCCTACGCTCCGCTGCTAGACTCTGTCGTCGCTCTGTCCTGGCTCTGTCTCTGCCTATGCTCCGCGTTCCGCACCTTGTCTTGCCTTGTTCCTTGCCTTGTCCTTGTCTTGAACCCCGGCGTGGGTTCCCCTTGGCCGTCTCCTGTGCCTTGGTAAGTGCCTCGTGTTTGTGTACAGCCGTGTGCACTGGCCAGTGAGGCGTGCCTCCTGCGTGGCTCCTAGCACGCAGCCCTTCATTGAACCCTGGCGTGGCTCCTAGCACGCACCCTGCCTTGAACCCTGGCATGGCTCCTAGCACGCACCCTGCCTTGAACCCTGCTGTGGCTCCTAGCACGCACCCTGCCCTGAACCTGGCGTGGCTCCTAGCACAAAGGTTCCTTTGCCCGCCTCCTGTGCCTTAGTCATGCCTCGTGCTGGCGTTACAGCCATGTGCACTGGCCAGTGAGGTGTGCATCCCGCGTGGCTCCTAGCACGTGTCCTGCCCTGGACCCTGGCGTGGCTCCTAGCATGCACCCTGCCTTGAACCCTGACCCTGGCGTGTCTCTTTGCAAGTGAAGGACTCTGCTTTGTTACCTTGTGCCTTGGCTTGTCTCTATACACGCACCCAGTCTTGTTTGTTACCTTGTGCCTTGGCGTGTCTCTATACACGCACCCTGTCTTGTTTGTTACCTTGTGCCTTGGCGTGTCTCTACACATGCACCCTGTCTTGTTTGTTAAGCCTTGAACCTTGGCATGTCCCCTACACACGCACCTTGCCTTGCACCTTGCTTTGTACCTTGGCATGTCCCCTACACACGCACCTAGCCTTGCACCTTACCCTGGACCCTGGTGTGCCCCTAGCACGCACCCTGCCTGGAATCCTGCCTTGGACCTCGGCATGTTCCTTAACACGCACCATGCCTGGAGATCTGTTGTGCCTCTTTGCCTGAACCCTGGTTTGCCTGCCGGATGTCCAGAACCTGCCGATCGCTGCCAGAGATCGTAAGCCTGATGACTGCGACCTGCTGTCCGGAACTGATGTCCACAGCCTGATGCCCTGATCATGTCGATCGTTGCCAGCTGTCCGGAGTCCGATGCCATTGTGCCTTTGCCTGTACCCAGGCGTGCCTCCTGGCACGTACCATGCTATGGACCTTGGCGTGTCCACGCACGCACCTTTTCCGTGTTTGCTTTCTCATGTTTTTACACTGAATGTGATTCTGAAGTTATCCTAATGAAGATACCTTGCACCTACTTCTTGTCTTGTCTTGCTTCTTGCTCGTCCTTGTCATCAGACACTTGCACATAGTGTTCCCCTGAGCCGGCCGTCTGGTCCCAGCAGTCGTGATGGCTCACCCCTTTGGTCTTGCCCCTGACACTCCCTGTATAGACGGTGGATTCTCACAAAGTCAGCTCACCCTCGATGGGTGGGTGCCACTTCCCAGAGGGTCCACTCAAAAAACGGCTCAGCAGAAGCTGAGTCCATCACAGTTAATCAGGCCCTGGACTCCGCTGGTACCTCGGCTACTCTTCTGATGAAGAATCTGACCTGATCTATGTCCTCTGAACTTGCTTGGAAAATGGCGGTACCCCGACCACTCTTCTGATGTGAAACAGACCCGGCCTATGTCCTCTGAACTCGCTTGGAAAATAGCGGTACCCCGGCCACTCTTCTGATGTGAATCAGACCCGGCCCTTCTCCTCTGAACTCGTTTGGAAATGATGGCAGCCAGAGTAAGAAGACTTTCCTGTCTACCCACAGTCCTCCCCACTGGATCTCTGTGTCTCGTCCACGACTCCTGTATCTTGACCGGTGCAGGCGCTCGTTTCAGATGTCGGATCAACGTTGTTTGGAGTGTTTGTGCTAAACTCTGGTTTCTGCCGAAAAATTTTTTTTTTTCTTCTTTCCAGCCCCGGTAAGAGGGGGCTTAAAGAGGGGGGTACTGTCACGTCCGCCATGTCTGTTTTGCCTCATGACCCTGGAACGGTGTGCAAGCGCATCTCATGTCTGCTATCCTGCTTGTTCCCTAGAGCAGTGTGCACACTCGCCTCATGACTGTGGGGCTGCAAGATGCCTGCGTTCTGCCCTGCCTTCTGCAATCATCTCTGCATGTCTGAAACCCCTGATCATGTGACCTTTCCTAGGATCCAGCACTGTCCGGTTCTGCAATCATCTCTGCTTGTCTGAAACCCCTGATCATGTGTCCTTTCCTAGGATCCAGCACTGTCCGGTTCTGCAATCATCTCTGCATGTCTGAAACCCCTGATCATGTGACCTTTCCTAGGGTCCAGCACTGTCCGGATCTGCAATCATCTCTGCATGTCTGAAACCCCTGATCATGTGACTTTTCCTAGGTTCCAGCACTGTCTTGTTCTGCAATCATCTCTGCATGTCTGGAATCCTGATCATGTGACTGCTCTGTGATCCTGAGGAACTGAACCGGAAGTTCTCCCTTGGTCCTGACCCGGAAGTGGAGGTGCTAATGCCCTATATCAGGCCGCCCCTCCCTATGGTCAGGGCCTGATTATTGTGTCTCTTCCCTGCATAGCTGCTTGGTCTGCTGGGTCACTCTCTCTATTCTGTGCCCATGCACTCTGCCCTGTCGTGCGTCTCTGCACACGCTCCGTGCTCGTACTCTGCCTCTTGTCTCATGCCATGTCTTGTGTTGTCTCTCGTGCATGTTTGACCTTGCCTTGCTTTGCTTTGTAGTACTTCCGCTGTTCTCTGTCTTAGTCTGTTTTGCTATGTCTCGCCTTAGCTATTCTTTGACTTGTAGTCCTTCCTCTGTTCTCTGTCTTGTCTGTTTCGCCATGTCTGGTCTTTGCTATTCTGATCCTTGTAGTACTTCTCATGTTTCTTGTTTCTGCCTGGTCTTCCATACTCTGTCCTATGGTGCTCTCTTGCACATTTCCATGTCTAGTCCCAAGGTGCTCCTTTGGCCCGGCTCTGGGCTTTGGCCTACGCTCCGCTGCTAGACTCTGCCCTCGCTCTGTCCTTGCTCTGTCTCTGCCTATGTTACGCTCTGTGTTCCATACCTTGTCTTGCCTTGTTCCTTGCCTTGTCCTTGTCTTGAACCCCGGCGTGGTTTCCCCTTGGTCGTCTCCTGTGCCGTGGTAAGTGCCTCGTGTTTGTGTACAGCCATGTGCACTGGCCAGTGAGGCGTGCCTCCTGCATGGCTCCTAGCAGGCAGCCCTTCCTTGAACCCTGGCATGGCTTCTAATACACACCCTGCCTTGAACCCTGGCGTGGCTCCTAGCACGCACCCTGCCTTGAACCCTGCCATGGCTCCTAGCACGCACCCTGCCCTGAACCTGTCGTGGCTCCTAGCACGAAGGTTCCTTTGCCCGCCTCCTGTGCCTTAGTCATGCCTCGTGCTGGCGTTACAGCCGTGTGCACTGGCCAGTGAGGTGTGCGTCCCGCGTTGCTCCTAGCACGCATCCTGCCCTGAACCCTGGCATGGCTCCTAGCTTGCACCCTGCCTTGAACCCTGACCCTGGCGTGTCTCTTTGCACACGCAGGACTCTGCTTTGTTACCTTGTGCCTTGGCGTGTCTCTATACATGCACCCGGTCTTGTTTGTTACCTTGTGCCTTGGCGTGTCTCTATACATGCACCCGGTCTTGTTTGTTACCTTGTGCCTTGGCGTGTCTCTGTACACGCACCCTGTCTTGTTTGTTACCTTGTGCCTTGGCTTGTCTCTACACATGCACCCTGTCTTGTTTGTTAAGCCTTGAACCTTGGCGTGTCCCCTACACACGCACCTTGCCTTGCACCTTGCTTTGTACCTTGGCGTGTCCCCTACACACGCACCTAGCCTTGCCCCTTACCCTGGACCCTGGTGTGCCCCTAGCACGCACCCTGCCTGGAATCCTGCCTTGGACCTCGACATGTTCCTTAACAAGCACCATGCCTGGAGATCTGTCGTGCCTCTTTGCCTGAACCCTGGTTTGCCTGCCGGATATCCGGAACCTGTCGATCGCTGCCAGAGATCGTAAGCATGATGACTGCGATCTGCTGTCCGGAGCTGATGTCCGCAGTCTGATGCCCTGATCATGTCAATCGTTGCCTGCTGTCCGGAGTCCGATGCCATTGTGCCTTTGCCTGTACCCAGGCGTGCCTCCTGGCACGTACCATGCTATGGACCTTGGCTTGCCCACGCATGCACCTTTTCCGTGTTTCCTTTCTCATGTTTTTACACTGAATCTGATTCTGAAGTTATCCTAATGAAGATACCTTGCACCTACGTCTTGTCTTGTCTTGCTTCCTGCTCGTCCTTGTCGTCAGACACTTGCACATAGTGTTCCCCTGAGCCGGCCGTCTGGGCCCAGCAGTCGTGGTGGCTCACCCTCTTGGTCTTGCCCCTGACACTCCCTGTATAGGGGGTGGATTCTCACAAAGTCAGCTCGCCCTCGGTGGGTGGGTGCCACGACCCAGAGTGTCCACTCAAAAAACGTCTCAGCAGAAGCTGAGTCCGTCACACTGTCCAGGCTTTCTGAGGGCTACGACACAATGGTTCCACAAATTTGCCTTTTACAGTCTCCATCTGCTGGGTTGGCTGAAGTGAAAGAGGAGCCGGTCTCCATTATTCTAGTTCTATTCCTTTGAAATTGATGCCACTTTGGTAGTGCATGACAGTAATTTTTGTAAATGTGTAGACTCCTGGTTGGGTCTCCTTCATGCATGTTGCCTATAGCAGTAGGCTTATGAGACTGTCAGGCCTCCACCCCCTTTGAGTCAGCATCCCATGTTACTATCCTTACATTTTCTGACAATGGTAGTCTACAAAACTGATATCTGTGCCACCTGAGTGTGGCTGCACATAAAAGCAGGTTGAGATGTTGCATGTGGTATCAGGGCTCACAGCACAGCAGGCCTAAAACTGAGCCTGGAAATTATAGGCCAGTAAGTCTAACCTCTATTGTTGGTAAAATATTTGAATGGTTTCTGAGGGATGTTATTCTGGATTATCTCAATGAGAATAACTGTTTAACTCCATATTAGCGTGGGTTTATGAAAAATTGCTCTTGTCAAAAAAATCTAATCAGCTTTTATGAAGAGGTAAGCTATAGACTGGACCAAGGTGAGTCATTGAACGTGGTATATCTTGATTTTTCCAAAGCGTTTGATACCGTGCCACACAAGAGGTTGGCACACAAAATGAGAATGCAGGATCTGTGGGAAAATGTGTGTAAATGGTTAAGTAACTGGCTTAGTGATAGAAAGCAGAGGGTGGTTATAAACGGTGTATTCTCTAACTATGTTGTTGTGACCAGTGGGGTACCGCAGGGGCCGGTGTTGTGACCTATTCTCTTCAACATATTTATTAACGATCTGGTAGAAGGTTTACACAGTAAAATATCAATATTTGCAGATGATATAAAACTATGTAAAGCAGTCAAAACAAAAGAAGATAGTATTCTGCTGCTACGGATGGATCAGGATAAGTTGGAAACTTGGGCTGAAAGATGGCAGATGTGGTTTAACATTGATAAATGTAAGGTTATACACATGGGAAAATGGAATCAATATCACCATTACACACTAAACTGGAAACCACAGGGTAAATCTAACATGGAGAAGGACTTGGAGATCCTAGTTAATGATAAACTTACCTGGAGCAGCCAGTGCCAGGCAGCAGCTGCCAAGACAAACAGGATCATGGGGTGCATTAAAAGAGGTCTGGATACACATGATGAGAGCATTATACTGCCTCTGTACAAATCAAAGATTAGACCTCACATAGAGTACTAAGTATAGTTTTCGGCACCGGTGCTCAGGAATGATATAATGGAACTAAAGCAAGTACAAAGGAGGGCAACAAAATTAATAAAAGGGATGGGAGGACTACAATACTCAGAGAGATTAGCAAAATTAGGATATTAAGTCTAGGGGGCAATACAAATATCTCTCCGAGGATCTGTTTATACCAAGGAAGATGACAGTCACAAGGGGTCATTCTCTGCGTCAGGAGGAGAGAAGGTTTTTCCACCAACATAGAAGAGAATTCTTTACTGTTAAGGCAGCGAGAATCTGGAATTCCCTGCCTGAAGAGGTGATGATGGCGAACTTAGTCGAGGGGTTCAAGAGAGGCCTGGATGTCTTCCTGGAGCGTAAAAATATTGTATCTTACAGTTCTTAGGTATCTGGGGATTTATTCTGACAGAATATAGGCTGAACTGGATGGACAAATGTATTTTTTTTGGCCTTGCTAACTATGTTACTATGTTACACTGATGCCTCACCCACCTCGTCTAAGGCTATGTGCACACGTAGTGGAAGGTGCTGCGGATTTTTCTGCGCAGATTTTAGAAAATCCGCAGGTAAATCCGCAGGTCAAAATGCCTGCGGTTTATCTGCGGGTTTTCTGCGGTTTTCCCCTGTGGTTTGACACCTGTCATTGATCTGGTGCTAAACCGCTGCAGAATCCGCACAAAGAATTGACATGCTGCAGTTTTGAAACCGCAGCAAATCCGCACAAAAAATTCCACACCGTGTGCACTGCGTTTTTCATTTTACATAGAGTAAAATGGTACTGTACAACGCAGCAGAATCTGCTGCGGACCCGCAGGGTAAAAAATGCTGCGGATCCGCAGCAGAATCCGCAACGTGTGCATATAGCCTTACTGTGACATTCAATTCAAGGCTGTAAATGCTGTCTCATACCATGATATTTCATGCTTGGCTTATTTCTGCAGTGCCATGCACCAATTTGTACTGTGGGTGAATTGAGATCACTTTCCTGGTGTCTGGCCCTAATTTGATGTGTTTTGACAGCTTTTGGGAACATTTGAAGGTGTTGTGTATGCATTTGATTTTGCCTCCCATTGACTCCAATGGCGTTCGGCTATGTTCGACGAATACTCAATGAACAAATCAGCGAATATTGCAAAATCGGCGATCGTAATCCGAACTGAGCATTGAAATATTCTCTCATCTCTATTCATTATGTAAACTAGGGGGCAGGTCAGTGAGGGATCAGTGACCTGTCAGAAGCATTACAGATGAATATCTAATCAGAGCACCACATGAAGACCCCCCCACAGGCCACCCCGGATCATAGGCGTATCATGAACTCAAAACTGAAAATAAAGATTAAACAACAACCACAAGATTGATTTCATCACCAGGTATCATTGTAATCAGTATAAAGGCGCCAATCTGACAGTGTCTATAGGTTATTGTACCCAATCCTGCTGACACTTTCGCTTTAAAATTAAGTCTGCACTTGGTCATGACTAATGTTGAGCGATACCGTTCGATACCCAAAAATATCGTATCGGATGGTATCGCCCGATATGAAAAAAATATCGGGTATCGCCGATTCCGATACCGGAAGTCCCATTTAAGTCAATGGGACTTCCGGTATCGGAATTAAAAAAAGGCCTTTATTTCCTTGCTGGCTAATTCTACATAATTGAAAACAAATAAGAATCATGTAGAATGTATTGTGGGAGGTGGAGGAGACATTAAAAGCATAGTGGTTTATTCAAATCACATGGCATAGCATTAATTCCAATTTTTTTTTTCAAGACGTTCGGAGTTAAAAAGATATTGACTATGTTAACTTTTTTATATTTAGTCAGATATGTATGTTTCGCAACTTCCATGCTCTTCACCTTCTTTTGTACTTCTCCCACACTTTCTCCTTCATGATCCGCAGCAGTAGCATTTTTTTCATCAACTTTTTCTTCACCTTATTCATCTTCTTCTTCTTCACCTTCTTCCCATTAATTTTTTTTTTCCATTCTTCATATTCTTCTTATTCAGCTATTATTAATTTTCATATGCTATTTCTTCATCTTCTTCCTATTCTTCTTTTTCTTATGGTGACAGGCATTCCTGTAGTACTTATCTATAAAAGTTATAAGATTACACCTTACGTTCTGCCTGTCACAAAAGATTTACAACAGGATTTGTCCGCGTTCAGTTTGGCCTGCAGCAGCAGGCATTTTCCAGGGGCACCATGAGGAGGAACGGACTCACCCCCATTTACTGCTTAGTCTTCTTCTGCTTATAATTTTGATTTCTTCTATGCTGATTTTTTGTCTTATGCTTAATGTTCTGCTTTCTGTTCTTCTGCTTTTGCTTCTTCTGCTTCTTGTTCTTCTGTCTTTTGTTCTGTATCTTGGTGGTTGTCTTCATGTTCTTTGTCCTCTTGGTCTTATTATTTAGGGTCATATTTCTGGTCTTCTTTGGTGTGGTCTTCAGGGTTGTCATCATCAGGGTCATTGTCATGGAGATCAATAAGGATTACCAAAGACAATTTCAAAAAGCTTGATCTTGGAAATGTAGCAGAAGGTACAAGAAGGCTGAGAAACTGGCGAGAACCAGCAGACAGTGCTGGCACCAGGATGGGTAGCAGAAGGAACAAGAGCCAATGGCACTACCGAGGACCAACTGACGGTGCTGGACCACGGTTACTAAGCAGAAGGTACCTGTGCTAAAAAGCACTACCAAGGACCAGCTGACGGTGCTGGACCTCGGATACCGAGATGGAGGCACCTAGGCCAAAGGCTGTGGCGAGAACCAGCAGACAGTGCTGGCACCCGGATGGGTAGCAGAAGGAACAAGAGCCAATGGCACTACCGAGGACCAACTGACGGTGCTGGACCACGGTTACTAAGCAGAAGGTACCTGTGCTAAAAAGCACTACCAAGGACCAGCTGACGGTGCTGGACCTCGGATACCGAGATGGAGGCACCTAGGCCAAAGGCTGTGGCGAGAACCAGCAGACAGTGCTGGCACCCGGATGGGTAGCAGAAGGAACAAGAGCCAATGGCACTACCGAGGACCAACTGACGATGCTGGACCACGGTTACTAAGCAGAAGGTACCTGTGCTAAAAAGCACTACCAAGGACCAGCTGACGGTGCTGGACTTCGGATACCGAGATGGAGGCACCTAGGCCAAAGGCTCTGACGAGAACCAGCAGACAGTGCTGGAACCCGGGTGGGTAGCAGAAGGTACCCATTGAAAGCAAAGTAGCCAGGCCGCAAGCCGGCCGCAGTTACCGAAACCCACAGTCCTACAGGGGGTCCATGTCCCATTGGCACTACGGATCCAGCCTTCAGTGCCAGTTCCCGCAGCCCACATAGGAGTCACCTAAACTGCAGGCACCATAGAGTCGGCTAACCCGGCCGCAAGACGACAGGACAACGGATTGGTGGCATAGTGATCTTGACACTACCCGGAAACAGCAGGCGTGCTGGAACCAGGCTGGGCAACAGGGAGTCCCCGTGCCAAAGACACTGCCGAGAACCAGGTGACGGTGCTGGAACCATGATGGGTAGCAAAAGCTACAAGAGCCAATGGCACTACCGAGGAACAGCTGACGGTGCTGGACCACGGTTACTAGGCAGGAGGTACCTGTGCTAGAAAGCACTACCAAGGACCAGCTGACGGTGCTGGACCTCGGATACCGAGATGGAGGCACCTAGGCCAAAGGCTCTGGCGAGAACCAGCAGACAGTGCTGGAACCCGGGTGGGTAGCAGAAGGTACCCATTGAAAGCAAAGTAGCCAGGCCGCAAGCCGGCCGCAGTTACCGAAACCCACAGTCCTACAGGGGGTCCATGTCCCCTTGGCACTACGGATCCAGCCTTCAGTGCCAGTTCCCGCAGCCCACATAGGAGTCACCTAAACTGCAGGCACCATAGAGTCGGCTAACCCGGCCGCAAGACGACAGGACAACGGATTGGTGGCATAGTGACCTTGACACTACCCGGAAACAGCAGGCGTGCTGGAACCAGGCTGGGCAACAGGGAGTCCCCGTGCCAAAGACACTGCCGAGAACCAGGTGACGGTGCTGGAACCCAGATGGGTAGCAAAAGCTACAAGAGCCAATGGCACTACCGAGGAACAGCTGATGGTGCTGGACCACTGTTACTAGGCAGGAGGTACCTGTGCTAGAAAGCACTACCAAGGACCAGCTGACGGTGCTGGACCTCGGATACCGAGATGGAGGCACCTAGGCCAAAGGCTCTGGCGAGAACCAGCAGACAGTGCTGGAACCCGGGTGGGTAGCAGAAGGTACCCATTGAAAGCAAAGTAGCCAGGCCGCAAGCCGGCCGCAGTTACCGAAACCCACAGTCCTACAGGGGGTCCATGTCCCCTTGGCACTACGGATCCAGCCTTCAGTGCCAGTTCCCGCAGCCCACATAGGAGTCACCTAAACTGCAGGCACCGTAGAGTCGGCTAACCCGGCCGCAAGACGACAGGACAACGGATTGGTGGCATAGTGACCTTGACACTACCCGGAAACAGCAGGCGTGCTGGAACCAGGCTGGGCAACAGGGAGTCCCCGTGCCAAAGACACTGCCGAGCACCAACTGGCGTTGTTGGAGCCCAGGGACAATCATGGTGTAGGCCGAGGCCTACTTGGTGGTAGTTTTAGATTGTTTGTAGGCTACAACAGACTGTCAACGTGCTCCAATTAGGCATCTGTCTCCACTCTGTTTCCAGGATTTCACGTGACCACCAACACCGCCAGTTTATGCGTACAGCAGCCGTCTGCCCAATCCACACGTGTTGCTGTGTTACTGGGATTCTGTAATGTCAGCAGATCCCCTGATGTGTGTCTGCCAATGTCTCCTGCTCTGTCCACATTCCCACCGCTTGCAGTGGGAAGGTGGACAGCGCAGGAGACAGTGGTGGACACATATTGGGGGATCTGCTGACGTTACAGAACCCCAGTAACACAGGAACACGTGTGGAATGCGTGGACGGCAACTGTGAGCAGGAACTGGCGGTGTTGGAGGTCAGGGGAAATACTAGAGACAGAGTGGAGACAGAGGCCAAATCAGAGAATGTTTAAATCTGAAGTAGTTACAATTTGGAGGCAGCAGCAGTTTGCCCTCCACACAGCAGGGGATCAGCTGACGTTACTGAACCCCACTTTCACATGAACGAGTGTGTTTTTCTGTGTGGACAGCACTTCCGAGCACCAACTGGCGGTGTTGGAGCCCAGGGACAATCATGGTGCAGGACGAGGCATACTAGGAGCCAGGTGTAAAGCTGAGGTATTTTGACTTTGGAGGGAGCAGGACACTTTGCCCTCCACACAGCAGGGGATCAGCTGACGTTACCGAACCCCACTTTCACATGAACGAGTGTGTTTTTCTGTGTGGACAGCACTTCCGAGCACCAACTAGCGTTGTTGGAACCCAGGGACAATCATGGTGCAGGCCGAGGCCTACTAGGAGCCAGGTGTAAAGCTGAGGTATTTTGACTTTGGAGGGAGCAGGACACTTTGCCCTCCACACAGCAGGGGATCAGCTGACGTTACTGACCCCCACTTTCACATGAACGAGTGTGTTTTTCTGTGTGGACAGCACTTCCGAGCACCAACTAGCATTGTTGGAACCCAGGGACAATCATGGTGCAGGCCGAGGCCTACTAGGAGCCAGGTGTAAAGCTGAGGTATTTTGACTTTGGAGGGAGCAGGACACTTTGCCCTCCACACAGCAGGGGATCAGCTGACGTTACTGACCCCCACTTTCACATGAACGAGTGTGTTTTTCTGTGTGGACAGCACTTCTGAGCACCAACAAGCGTTGTTGGAGCCCAGGGAGAACCAGGGTGCAGGCCGAGGCCTACTTGGTGGCAGTTTTACAGTGTTTGTAGGCTACAACAGACTGTCAACGTGCTCCAATTAGGCATCTGTCTCCACTCTGTTTCCAGGATTTCACGTGACTACCAACACCGCCAGTTTATGCGTACAGTAGCCGTCTGCCCAATCCACACGTGTTGCTGTGTTACTGGGATTCTGAAATGTCAGCAGATCCCCGGATGTGTGTCTGCCAATGTCTCCTGCTCTGTCCACATTCCCACCACTTGCAGTGGGAAGGTGGACAGCGCAGGAGACAGTGGCGGACACACATTGGGGGATCTGCTGACGTAACAGAACCCCAGTAACACAGGAACACGTGTGGAATGCATGGACGGCAACTGTGAGCAGGGACTGGCGGTGTTGGAGGTCAGGGGAAATACTAGAGACAGAGTGGAGACAGAGGCCAAATCAGAGAATGTTTAAATCTGAAGTAGCTAAAATTTGGAGGCAGCAGCAGTTTGCCCGCCACACAGCAGGGGATCAGCTGACGTTACCGAACCCCACTTTCACATGAACGAGTGTGTTTTTCTGTGTGGACAGCACTTCCGAGCACCAACTGGCGGTGTCGGAGCCCAGGGTAAATCAGGTAGTAGTCCGAGGCCTACTTGGTGGCAGTTTGCGATTGTTTCTAGACTACTACTAACTGTCAACGTACTCCAATTAGGCCTCTGTCTTCACTCTGTTTCGAGTATTTCCGCTGGCTTCCAACCACGCCAGTTGCTGCTCTGAAATGCCGTCTGCACAACCCACACTTGTTCCTGTGTTACTGGGGTTCTGTAACAGCAGCTTCTCCCTAGAGGTGAGTCAGGCAATGTCTCCTGCTCTGTCCACATTTCCACTACAAGTAGTGGGAATGTAGACAAAGCAGGAGACATTGCCGTGCTCAACTCTGGAGATGAGCAGATGTTACAGGACCCAGGTACCACAGGATCAAGTGTGGATTGTGCAGACGGCACTTGAGAGCAGAAACAGGCGGTGTTGTAGGCCGGAGGAAATACTCAAAACAGAGTGGAGACAGAGGGCAAATCAGAGAACATATTAAATCAGAGGTAGTCAGAAGTTGTAGGCAGCAGGAGAGTTTGCCGTACACACAGCAGGGGATCAGCTGACGTTACCGAACCCCACTTACACATGAGCGAGTGTTTTGTCTGTGCGGACAGCACTTACGAGCACCAACTGGCGTTGTCGGAGCCCGGGGAAAATGAGGTAGTAGGCCGAGGCCTACTTGGAGCCAGGTGTAAATCTGAGGTTGTTTGACTGTGGAGGGAGCAGGACACTTTGCCATACACACAGCAGGGGATCAGCTGATGTTACCGAACCCCACTTACACATGAGCGAGTGTTTTGTCTGTGCGGACAGCACTTCTGAGCACCAACTGGCGGTAACGGAGCCCAGGGAAAATCAGGTAGTAGGCCGAGGCCTACTTGGTGGCAGTTTGCGATTGTTTCTAGACTACTACTAACTGTCAACGTAATCCAATTAGGCCTCTGTCTTCACTCTGTTTCGAGTATTTCCGCTGGCTTCCAACCACGCCAGTTGCTGCTCTGAAATGCCGTCTGCACAACCCACACTTGTTCCTGTGTTACTGGGGTTCTGTAACAGCAGCTTCTCCCTAGAGGTGAGTCAGGCAATGTCTCCTGCTCTGTCCACATTTCCACTACAAGTAGTGGGAATGTAGACAAAGCAGGAGACATTGCCGTGCTCAACTCTGGAGATGAGCAGATGTTACAGGACCCAGGTACCACAGGAACAAGTGTGGATTGTGCAGACGGCACTTGAGAGCAGAAACAGGCGGTGTTGTAGGGGAGACAGAGTGGAGACAGAGGGCAAATCAGAGAACATATTAAATCAGAGGTAGTCAGAAGTTGTAGGCAGCAGGAGAGTTTGCCGTACACACAGCAGGGGATCAGCTGACGTTACCGAACCCCACTTACACATGAGCGAGTGTTTTGTCTGTGCGGACAGCACTTCTGAGCAACAACGGGCGTTGCTGTAGCCCAGGAAATAAAGTTCAGGTCATAGAAACATGAACACAACAGGAGACCTGGATCCTGTTGCCAGCCAATTATTTATTCTGGAAGAGGACTGGCAAATTCAGGTGAGATCCAGGCCTTGTTCATTTTCACAAAATTAAGCCGGTCAACATTATCGGCGGATAGTCGCGTGCGACGGTCTGTTACCACACCACCTGCAGCACTAAAGACACGTTCCGATAATACACTGGCAGCAGGGCAAGCCAGCACCTCCAATGCATACTGGCTAAGCTCTGGCCATGTATCCAGCTTAGAGACCCAATACTTGAACGGGGAAGAGCCGTCTGGGAGAACACTAACAGGGCACGACAAGTAGTCTGTCACCATCTGACGGAAACGTTGCCTCCTGCTGACTGGAGCCGTCTGTGATGGTGTAGCCGTTTGTGGCGGTCCCACAAAACTTTTCCACATTTGGGCCATACTAGCCTTGCCTTGTCCTGCGGCACTGCCTCTGCTACCTCTTTGTGCAGAGCTTCCTCCACTGCCTCTACCCACATGGCTGCTTTGAAAAGCACTACCAGCAACACTTGTGGGGGGAATGGAGAACATGATGGCCTGCACAAGTGTTTCTTGGTACTCCCGCATTTTTCGCTCCCGGTTCAACTGTGGTATGAGGCTTTGTAAGTTGTCCCGGTAGCGAGGATCTAGGAGGGTGTACACCCAATAATCAGCCGTGTGGAGAATGTTGGCGATGCGGCGGTCATTTAACAAGCACTGCAGCATGAAATCAACCATGTGCTGCAGACTGCCAACTGGACCGGAAACGCTGTCCCCAGCTTGAGGCAGCATCTCTGCCTGCTCAGCATCACCCCACCCTCGCTGTACACACTGACTACTAGAGCCTTGTGTACCTCCCTCCTCTGGAGAGATGTGTTCCTCCTCCTCCATTGACTCCTCGTCATCCTCCTCACTAAGTGTCCCCTGCCTGGGCCTTTGTGTGGAAGCACGTTGCGCAGACTTGCCAGAAGCAGATGGCATTTCTGACTGCTCATCCTCGACCTCTTCAAAAACCTCCTCACTTAGTGCTTGTAAGGTTTTTTGAAGCAGACAGATGAGGGGGACAGTCATGCTGATTAGTGCATCATCTGCACTGGCCATCCGAGTGGAGTCATCGAAGGCACGCAAAACTTGGCAGATGTCCCTCATAGTGGCCCACTCAGTGGTGGTGAAGTGTGTCCGGCGCACAGTGCGACTTGTTTGCGCCTGATGCAGCTGGTACTCCATTACTGCTGCCTGCTGCTCACACAACCGCTCCAACATATGTAACATTGAATTCCACCTGGTGGGGAGGTCACATATGATGCGATGTTCTGGCAGGCGGAATCGGCGTTGCAGAGATGCAATGCGCGATCTTGCCATGCTGGAACGCCGCAAGTGAGCACACTCTAGGCGAACCTTGTGCAGCAGTGCATCAAGATCCGGATAGTCCCTCAGAAAGCTCTGCACGACCAAATTGAGCACGTGTGCCAGACATGGTATGTGAGTGAGGTTGCCTAGGCCCAGAGCTGCCACTAGATTTCGGCCATTGTCACTCACTACCAAACCTGGCTGGAGATTCGCTGGCACAAACCACACATCGCTCTCCTGCTTGATGGCATTCCAGAGCTCCTGTGCTGTGTGGCTCCGATTCCCCAAAGAAATTAATTTAAGGATGGCCTGTTGACGTTTGGCCACACCTGTGCTCATATCTGGCCTAACAGGCTCACGCAGTGCTGATTCCGAGGAACTAGAGTAGGAGGAGGACTCAATATGTACAGACTGCATTCCTGCAATCCTTGGAGTTGGCAGAATACGTACAGAGCCACTCTCCAGATCTGTACCCGGCTCCACAACATTGACCCAATGGGCAGTGAGGGAAAGGTATCATCCCTGTCCATGGCTACTGGTCCACGCATCGGTGGTCAGGTGGACCTTGCTACTGACGGCATTTAGTAGCGCATTTTTAATTTTTCCCTCCACATGCTTTTGCAGGGCAGGGACAGCTTGCCTGCTGAAATAAAAGCGGCTGGGCACATTGTATTGTGGAACTGCCAATGACATAAAGTTCCGGAATGTGTCAGTCTCCACCAGCCTGAATGACAGCATCTCAAGGGCCAGTAGTTTGGCAATGCCGGCATTCAGAGCCAGTGCTCGGGGATGGTTTGCCGAGTATGGCCGCTTTTTCGACCATGCCTGTGCTACCGATTGCTGGTGAGTGGCCTGGGAGGGTGCTGATGACTGCGAACGTGGTTCAGTGGGTGGAATTTCACTGGGTCTCTGGACAACAGTGGCAGTGGTTCTTCCATGGCATTCCAGTGAGGAAGCCGAACCAGCTGTGTGTGAGCTGGAGGAAGAGGCCCCAACACGAGCTGAAGAGGTGGTAGGTGCTGCTGAAGGTTGGCCTACATCTTCAGTGTGTCTGTGTAACTCCACCTCGTGCTTGGTACACACATGTTTCCACATATTTGTGGTATTGAGGTTGGTTACATTTTTGCCTCGTTTCACTTTCTGATGACACAGCTTGCATTTGACAAAGCAAATGTCATCTGCAACTGTGTCAAAAAAAGACCACGCACTGCAAGTCCTGGGAGCGCCCGTTTTGTGTTTTGGAAGAGGATTGCTCCTCACGGGTGCCAAAGTGGAGGCTACAGGCAACCAAGTCTGCCCCCGCCCTCTCCCTCCTCTTTTGGCCGTTCGGGGAATCTCTTCCTCAGAGCTGCTCCCACCACCTTCCTGTGGCTGACGCCATGATGGGTCAAGGACCTCATCATCTCCACTCCCCTCTTCAAGCACCGGCTGGTCCTGGGTTGTCTCGCCAGCACCGTACGCACCAGAAATTGGCAACTGAGTCTCATCATCATCTGATGCATACTGAGGTGTGCTGACCATAGGCACTGGCCCACCCGCCTCTTCAGATTCAGAGGGACAAAGCAGTTGCGCTTCACTGCATACTCCCCCTTCTTCACGCTCTAGAATGCTGCTTGGCTGGCCACCTCTTTCCAAGCCAACAGATTCTGAGAACAGAAGTAAAGAATGAGATGGCTCCTGTCCAGGGCTCTCAGACTGCCTGGGCAATTTGGCAGGTGGTGAAGAGACAGATGGTTGCTCTTCAGTGCTCTGGCCTTGGGAGGATGCGGAAGTCATTGAAGTGGATGCGTTAGCTGCCATCCATCCGACAACGGCTTCAATTTGTTCGTCACGCAGCAGTGGGGTACGGCGAGGTCCTACAAAGCTGCGCATGAAGGACTGTTGCCTGGTAAAAGTGGGGGATGCCGGGTCACTGGTGGCCGCAGCAGATACCGAATCCCCACGTCCTCTCCCTGCTGAATCCCCCCGTCCTCTCCCTGCTGAAACTCCACGGCCACGACCACGTGCCTTACTCCCTGCCTTCTTCATCTTGGTAGACTGATAAAGCTAGGCAGAAAAGTAAAAAAGGGGTGGCTTAGTGTTCTTATTCCTGAACACCTGCTAACCAGTATAAGAAACACTAATTTGGCTAAGAGTGTGTGTACTACACTTTAATATGATCTAATGTGGCCTAGACAACTGTAAAGTGGAGTGTTTGGTGAACTTTATTTCCTTTTTTTTTTTTTGGGTGGGGGGAAAGGAAAGGATGTGACCAAAGTTTGAAAGCTATAGTATCACAAACTTTTTGGAGCGATTACAATGCAGGAAGCTAACCTACAATGCAATTGATGAGGCTCCAAAAAATAGGGTGATACTAGCCTGGCTGGCCCTGAAGGGCACAAGCCAGCAAAAAGGCTCCTCTATCTAATCCTATATAGTGTTTGCAACCAACCAATGACAATGGATGCGGTTGGAAGCACACTAATATAGGAGCAAAAATCTGGCTAAATTAGCTGCAAAAAAAGGACTATGTATGAGGCAGTGACGCACGCTGAGCGGACTACAGCTAGCGGTGGCTGAAGAACACACTGCAACGTGAGCTGCACTCACACACAGAGAGACCTATAAGACAGCCAAAAACAGTGCAGAGAAATGGGCTATAGCACTGAAAGGCTGCTGAAAGGCTCCGCTGTCCACTCCTTTAGTGTTTGCAACCAACGTATATGGATACGTATGGAAGCACACTATACAGGAGAAAAAAAAAGCAGCAATAAAAGAAAAATGTGTATGAGGCAGAGACACACGCTGGCCGGCCTACAAGCAGACGTGCCTGCAGGACACACTACACAGCGTGGGTCTGCACTCACACAGCCCTTGCAGACAGCTGTGAAAACAGCGCTGCTAGGGAAAAGCAAGCTACAGTGGTGGTTTATGTAGCCTGGATAAAGCACAATATTGTTTTAGAATCGCTTTTTTTAACTGTCCCTCACAGTCTTCAACAGCAGCCTGTCCCTAACTGAATTCACAGCAGAGTGACCAGAAATGGCGGCTGCAGCGCTTTTTATAGTGCATCATGACATCATTTCAGCAGCCCATCACAGCCATGCCAGTAGTTAACATGCCTACATGCCTAACAGGATATGCCCACACTTCTGAGGATCCCCATTGGCTGAATCAAATCGAGCGGGCTCCTAGCATTATGGGAACTTCCGATTCCGGTATTCGATATGAAAAAAGTATCGGAACTAAGTATCGGAATTCCGATACAGCTAATATCGGCCGATATCCGATACTTGCGGTATCGGAATGCTCAACACTAGTCATGACCAAGACAGACTTTTAGCTGAAAATTTTCATTTGCTGATTTTTCAATTATTTATTTACTAACCACATCAAGAGATCTTAAAAGTGTTCTACGTGTTCAACGCTGCCTGGCTGGTCCGGGTGAATTTTAGCCCCCCCTGCAGATACGAACGCTTCGATAGGCTGGGCTGTGTAGCATCTACCATGGAGCTCTTGTTGGGACAAAAGTGATCACTATACCCCCTACATCAATCCTTGGGGGTGTAGATTCCAAAATGGGGTCACTTTTTAACTTCAAAGTAACACAGGTCAGATTTGCAAAAAATGGCCTGGGCATTAAGGTGAAAACAGGCCTGCGGCCCTAAAGGATTAAATGAATCGTAGTGCGGAAAGATCTGCAGCATATGAACAATGGTGCAGCTTTTAGTAGAATTAGGATGCTGAAATGATGCAGATTTGGCGTGGGATATACGGCAAAAGAACCCATGGTGTAATTCCGCGGTCTCAAAGCCTAAATGTTGAGTTGTACATTACTGTAGGTGGGCCCCTAAAATTTATTCCCTTGGTGGGCCCTAGACACCCCAGTCCGACCCTCGTACCCAACTAAGGCTCGGAGGCCCCAGCATCGACGTGTGCGAGGCAGAAGGAAAAGCCTACAGCTGTCTGCCATACAAGTAAAGTCTGAGGAACATCTGTTAGACAGGAGGCGTTTCAGTGAACCACGGTCCTGTGAGTGCTTTCCACACAAGCGCTAGAAAGGAGACGTTCAGGAAGGTACATGTTGGCGGAATGTTGGAAGGGAGCTTTCCATTCTGGTCCCGGAGGTTGGCAGAGGTCCTGACCCGGAGGACACAGCACGGAGGCAGGCCTCTGTGTAACCTGCACACTGTGAGTAAAGCTTTGGAACTGCACGCTCTGGTGTCCTACAGTTATTCCAGCACCGCTACATATGGGTACCAGCATCTACACCGCCTGTGCCTTTCCCCCATCACTACATCTACACTTCCCTGGGACTCCAGCGCCACCTGTGGGGAGCTTCACCATCTTTGCTGCACAACACCATCAGTCCCAGAGGATCTGCATGCAGCGTCGGCCTAACATCTATGTTGCCGAACACCACAGGTGGTGTCAAACTATCTATATAAACTCTTTACCATTATACCATGCCATTTACATGGGCACCCAGGGCTACCGTCCGCGTCACCGCTGCTGTGACACATCCCACTGACACCGGCCCGGTACCGAGTACCCCACAGCCCTGGGAGGGCGACCCATATGCCGACTGCTGATCGGGCGGCGTTATTCCCACGAACCTCCAAACAGCGTCCCTGAAGGCAAAGTTTTTGGTTTCCGGGGGCAGTATGATTGCAAAGTTGAACCTTAAAGGAATGTCCAAAAGGGCAACACCAGGAGTGGAGCCTGTGGCTTAATTGGACTGCACCCGGGAAACCACTACCATATAAGCTACAGAAAAGATGGACAGATTGCAAGCTTTGTCGATTCTGTGTGTGGTGTGGTATGTCCGTTTGTAGTTGTGCTAGCGATTTCTCAGCTTTATTCCGTTAACGACCGAGACTCCGGCATGGCCCCGCGGTACGCGTCAAGCTTACTAGAGGGATACGCGAGGCTGTGTCACATGAGATCGAGCAATAACAGGTCTAGCATTCCAGTACATGTCCGGGGCTGCATGCATGCTACACTGAAAGGACCAGCTTTTGTCGCTTACAGGTGCAGATAATCTGCTGAACTCCGTTAGTGATGGGGATCTGGGATTCAGATTATTCCCCGCGAACGATGATTTCCCAGTAAGTTCAGGTCAACCGCAATTCCGGAGTTAGGCCTAACCGTCATTCCTGAAAAAATTACGTGTCCAAATCACAGGTGCTGTAGCTTGCTTAACAGCTCGGCAGCCGTTCTCAGGCCCAGTATGGATTCAACAACATTGTAGAAAGTTGATAAAGGGTACAGTTTCACCGGATAACACGTATATATGTAGCCTAGTTTACACATTAAAAATATATGTCTATAGATCAGGAGGCAGACTCAGATGTTCTCAGGCCCAGTATGGATTTGACCAGATTGTACAAAGTTGAGAAAGTGTACTTTATCACTGGATAGCAGGTATATATAGCATAGTTTAAACATGTAAAATCTCCGTGTTCTCAGTATGGATTACACAGCAATCTAAAAAGTGGAAAAAAGGAAATGCATTTGAGGCGTACACAACTATAAACTTTTGGTGTTATTTTTAAATCTTCATATATATTTCTGTCTCAGTAATACAGTCCAGCCTCTCCGCAATAGGAAATGAGATGCATACAATTAGTGACATAAAGGCTATTGATTGCAGAAATCTAGGAATTATTATTCATGGGAAAAACTTCCGTCACAATTCTCATAGGCGATGCTGACCCTCAATTAATTTGTGTGTTGAGACAGTGAAAACATTTTTTTGTGAATAAAGTCTTGCTGTATCGCACTTCCGTTGATTCCATCACTGTTACTCATCTCAATCCAATTTTTATCACAGGGAGCGATGTAAACATGGTGCTCACTGGCTATCATGATCTGTCACGTAACTTTGGAGTGCAAAAGACAGAAGCCACAGGCCATAGGCGATTCTATTTGATTGGCATAAGAGGGCACATTTTGAAATGTGCGCCGGAATGTCACACGTTTGTGAGTAGGAAAACTGTGAAAGCTGATGATAAACCACCACTGCATGTAATTGTGAGTCGACGTCCATAAGAAATGGAAGCCACTGATCATCTGGAGCTAGAGCCCGGCCAGCAGGACATAGCTACATCTTAACCATCATCTTTCAGTTCAATCAATTTGTAGTGGCAGTCCCAGTGAAGGATTTGACAGCACAGACTACACAGCGGAGGAGCAGGGAGAGGTAAACATTGCAAATGCTGGGGCCCTGCCCAAGCAAGGGGGGCACACTCGTGGGCGTCGGTACTGGCACTAGGCCCCTCATAGTACAGCAATGTGTCTGACGGCGGGTGTGCACCACCACTGTCAGAGACACTTGATTGCACTATGAGGGACCCTATGCCAGTGCCTGCACCCAAGAGTCGGCCTACCCACCTGTCCAGGGCAACGGCATTCGCACGGTTTTGTGCGCTAGGTGGTGACACCGGCCATGGGGGGGCGCCCACTTAGGGAGGTTTACAAAGTGGCATATGTAGATGTGGGTCATTCAGCTGCTGCAAAAGTGAAATAGGTCTAGTTCGCGGAATAGGAGGAGGACCAAAGCAAGCCATTTTTCTGGCAACCTATGTGTCATCAAGGGAAGGTGGGACAAAATCCTTGGAAACCCATGCATGGTTCATTTTAATGAAGGTTAGATCATCCACATTTTGGGTTGACAGACGGGTCCTTTTTTCTGTCAGGATTGATTCAGCTGCACTGAAGACTCTTTCCGATAGCACACTTGCAAACCATAGTTGACAACTGCTGTCTCCTGTCACTTTCCATCGATGCTGTATTAACAGTTGTGTGAGCGGTCCGTGAAAAATCAGTCCACAACATTGTCATGAAACCCCTGTCTCCAACGCCACTTCTGCTGTGTGCACCACGAACACCTCTGCCAAGCTGCCCCCGGCCCGTACGGCTCGTGTGAGAACCATCACCACTGCTGTGTGCTGGGAATGCCTCAACCAACCGGTTAACAAGAGATGCTTGTTTAGTAGCCAATATTAGGTCAAGGTTCTCCTGTGGCATGATGTTTTGTAATTTGCCTTATAGCGTGGATCCAGGGTGCTGGCCAACCAGTAGTCATCATCGTTCATCATTTTGGCAATGCGTGGGTCCCTTTTTAGGATCTGCAAGGCATAATCTGACATGTGGGCCAATGATCCCGGTGTCAATGATGCACTGCGAGTGCTGGGTGGAGGAGCACTTTCTGGCAAATCCACATCCCTCCATGTCACGCACAAACCCTGTACCAGACCTTGCCATGCCAACATTTTCACTTGCCCCATGAGATGCATCCTCCTCCCCTAAGTAATCATCCCCATCTTCATCCTCCTCCTCCCCTTCTTCCTCCACCTTGTCCAGGAGAGGTCCCTGAGCAGACAATGGCTGAATGTCATCAAGGATTCCCTCCACCTCTTCCTCCTCGTCAACATTGGCTGCAGACGCCTGCTCCTTAAGGTGCGTCAAAGTTTGCATGAGCAGACGCATAAGTGGGATGCTCATGCTTAGGATGGCGTCGTCTGCGCTTACCAGCCGTGTGCATTCCTCGAAACACTGAAGGCCTTTACAGAGGTCTTTCAGCTTCGACCACTGCACACCTGTCAACTCCATGTCTGCTCTCAAAGTGCCTGGCTGTGTATCCTCCCACAAATGCATTATGGCCTGCCTCTGCTCGCACAGCCACTCAACCATGTGCAGGGTGGAGATCCACCTTGTTGCAATGTCGATAATGAGGCGGTGGTTGGGAAGGTGGAGCAATCGCTGCAGCTTCTGCATACGAATGGAGTGTACAGGCGACCGGCGGATGTGTGCGCACAGTCTTCGCACCTTCTGGAGCAGGGCTGTTAACTCCGGATAATTGTTGAGGAAGCACTGCACCACCAGGTTCAAGGTGTGAGCCAAGCAAGGTATGTGGCTGAGTTTTGAAAGGGCTATGGCTGCCACAAAATTACGGCCGTTATCACTAACTACCTTCCCTGCCTCAAGATGTACACTGCCCAGCCATGACTCAGTTTGTCGCTGAAAGTACTCGGCCAGCACCTCGGCAGTGTGTGTCTGTCGCCCAAACACATCATCTGCAACACAGCCTGCTGACGCTTTCCACTAGCTGCTCGATAGGGGGACACCTCGTGTTCAACAGTGGCAGCTGCAGATGGAGTGCTCGTATGACTGCTCTCTGTGGACGAGCTTTCGCTTCTGGAGGAGGAGGAGGAGGGTCGAACGCCTACAGCCAACTGTTTCCTATACCATGGGCTAGGCAGCACTGTCCCACCACCGCTGTCTCCTGTGGACCCTGCATCCACCACATTAACCCAGTGCGCAGTGATGAACACGTAACGACCCTGGCCATGCCGACTGGACCATGCATCAGTTGTGAGGTGCACCTTTCCACTCACTGACTGCTTGAGTGCATAGACAATGCGGTCTGTTGTGAGTTTATTTTCCCCTTCATTACTGAGGCCCGAGGAACTCCCTCTTCTGGTAAAGAAAGGTAGTGAGCCTGATTGTCAAACACCTGAGGCTGATGATTGTGGCTGGCTGAGTGGAGTTACGGACTGGATATAATGCTGCCGACGCCCTTCTGCCCTGCGGGTGATTTCTCTGTGGGATCCTTGGAGACGAGTCTGAATTCCTGCTCCTCCAAAGCTAAGTTTGCTGCTCGGCCTTTTGCTTTTGTGCTTTGACTTTGTTTTTGCTTTGTTTTTCTGGATTTCTGCCATTCGCTGCTGGGGTGTGCTGAATTCATTTAGCTCTGTCTTCTGAAAATACCTGAGTGCTGATTCAGTTTTGGAAGCCTAGCTGCTTCAGGGCCTTTTTCATATCAGCTGGTTGGCTTATGTCTTTGATGGGGTTTTGGCGGATTGCGGACGGCGGCCTTCCTGTCTTTTCCTGTCTGGGTAGTTTTGGGGCCCCATCTTTGCTCAGTCTATCTTTCTGTCTGTGTTGGTGTTTTCATCTTGCTTCACCGTCATTATATGTTGGGGGCTGCCTATTGCTTTGGGGTCTGCTCTGGGGCAGTTTAGATTTCGCCTTTCTTTCTTTAGGCCTATGTATTTCTCCGGCTGTGATCGAGGGGTCTAGGGCATCGTAGGAACCCCCCACGGCTACTGCTAGTTGTGTTGATAGGTTCAGGGGTCTGCAATCTGATAGTTGCCAACTTCTCTGGTTTTCTGGACTTAGCTTGTATTTCTGCTTTTGCCTCCTACGGTGACTCATTCATAACAGCGGTCTTTCACATGATGGTGGAGGGCTGGGATGGCTTTGCGAGAGAAGTGGCGACTGGGTAGGTCATAGCGTGGTACTGCATAGGCCATGAGTTCGCGGAAAGCTGCGCTTTCCACCAACCGATAGGGCATCATCTCTAACAAGATTAGTTTGGCAATGTGGGCGTTTAAACCCAGTGTATGCGGATGAGAGACTGAGTACTTTCTTGACCTACTCATAGTGTCTGGGAGGGTGAGCTGGACTTGAGAGCTGCATATGGTGGAAGTAGCGGTGGACCGGGCGGACTGAGAGAGGGTTGATGATGGTGATGGAGTTGGTGTTCTTTCTGATGGCCTAGAATCAGTCTTTCGTTGATATAACAGTGGGATTCCCTGACTGCTGTGGCCTTGCAACGACACCTCAACATTTGCTGCTGTGCTAACCGGTGGGCTTACAGTGGGGGAAACAATGTAGCGTTGCTGACTACCTTCTTTGTGATCAGTTGCACAATATTTTTTTTTGTGTAAACTGTTTTTAAAGTTAAAAAAACTTTTTTAATAAAGGTTTGAAACCAACCAAATGGGCATTTTTATTACAAAAAAAACATTATAACTCGGTGTAGTGTGGGGTGGAAATACTGCTGGAGGGGCTGCGGGACACTTCGACAATGGGAGTGTGGAGAGAGGACTGGGATTGTGGTGGGGAAGGAACAGTTAGAGGTGATGGTGTGGAAAAAGCTACAGAATGGGTGGACATGTGGAGGCAGAAGAGGTGGTGGGCGGTGGAGTGGAGGGTTGGGCAGGGACTGTAGGAGCAGATGATGTTGATGGAAAGTTGTATGGGGAAGGAGTTTGGTACGGGGAAGGAGTTTGGTACGGGGAAGGAGTTTGGTACGGGGCAGGTTGCTGGAAGTGGGGAGATGTCTGGTACTGGGGAGGTTGCTGGTACTGGGAAGGTTGCTGGTACTGGTGAGGTTGCTGGTATGTAATAGGAGGGGGAGGATGGAAAGTGGCTGGAGGGGGTGCAGATGTAATAGGAGGGGGAGGATGGAAAGTGGCTGGAGGGGGTGCAGATGTAATAGGAGGGGGAGGATGGAAAGTGGCTGGAGGGGGTGCAGGTGGAGGAACTACAGTGGTGGGAGGTGGAGGTTGGGAGGTAACCTGCTGTAGAGCACCGTGGCACGAATGCATTACATGCATCTGCTGGGTAGGAGATAGTGTTGCCATGCGCTCCACAACAGACCTGAAAAAAGGTGTGGTTTGGCGAAGATCTTGCTTCTGAATGCATGGTTTGCAGAAGTGTCTTCACCTCCAGAATGCTGGAGTTGATCTGCTGAAAGCCTGCGGAGATTTGCTCTGACAAGACTTTTAGACAGTTCTGGAAAGATGCATTCAGATGCAAGAACTCTGGCGCATAACTCTTTTCCTGACCCCTCTGCCGCTGCCGCCCAGTACCCGCAGGTGTACTAGAGGTGGCAGGGGCAGAAGGGTGGGGTAAAGGGAAAGCGATCTCCTCACCAGCAGCTTCATGTAATGTAGGCGGCCACGATGCTCCTGTGCTGGTGGATGGGACAGATGGGTCGAATGTGTGGGAAGGCTGGGAAGGTGCAGATGTACCGGGGCGGTCGAAGGGTCCCTCGGTGCCGGTCTCCTCAGGGATCGCCTCAGAAGGGTCCAATCGTGCAGGCTCCCGAGTGCTGCTCACCGTGCTGTGGAATAAAGAGAAAAAAAAACAATTAAAATACTGACATGGTATGGCCCTGGCTGAAAAAAAAAAGTTACATCTAACATTTTTTTTCACATGTGGTGTGTAATATTTACCTTCTAGTGACCATTGTTTCCCGGAGGAACGACAGGGCTTGTGCGTACTTGTACTTGCTCCTGCGTCCTCCAGATCCACTCGGGGCCCGCATCTCTTTATTGAACTCCTTCTTGAAACGATCCCTCACAGACCACCACCGATTCACAATTCTGTTCCCTGAAACGAGAAAGGAGTGGTTAGTATACAACATCAGTGTTTCACAAACTCCAGTCCTCATGGTCCCCAGGGGTCATGTTTTCAGGATTTCCATAGTAAATAGAAATCCTGAACACATGATCCGTGGGGACCACGAGGACTGGAGTTCGGGAAACACTGGTTTACATCAAGCAACCGGTACTGTATATACTTACGCTCTTTAATCTGGGCCCGAACATCGAGGTCCTCCCAGCGGCCCACAAGGAGCGAACAGATTTCCTCCCAGAGTCGTCGGGTAACGATAAGGTCAGCGTGGCGGCGGTCAGCCATATTCCAGAGCGGCTCCCTTTCTCTGACGAGATCGATGAGGTGGTCCACATCGAGTCCTCCATCCTCACCGTCAGAGTCGGGAGCACGCTGTGAAGGCTGTTAAAGAAAAAGACAAAAATAACATAATTAGCCTCCACAAAAGAAATGAAATAAAAAGTGCAAAAAAACAAAGCAAAAATATTTATACTTACACGCTGATGACCGCCGCGTTGCTGTCGCCGACGACCCTGGGAGGCACTGCGAGGACCTCTTGGCCGAGCACCAGATTGGGAAGACTAGAGAAGAAAACAAAAAATGTTATGTCTTTGGATGTAGGCATTTGTTTGCTGTGTGTGGTCTGCAGAACATTGTTTTCTATGTGTTGTGTGTAGTGTGATGTTGTGTTTCTGCGTTTGATGCAAAAAACTTACCAATTGTGAGTCCACTCCAGGTGTCTGTCCACCCCTTCCTTCTTCTTCTGGGAGCTCCTCTTCATCTTGTGAATCCTGTTTTGAAATAAAAGGCAATGAATAGACATATATTACAGAGATGATGGATTTTGGAAATAAAAACTTACCGTCAAACGCTGACGATGCGAGGGAGGGCTCCCAGAAGATGATGTGCTGTCTTCCTGGTGGCCACACTCCATGCCTGTGGGTGGTGTTCCAGCTGCTGCCATTGCTGCTGCTGCTGCTGCTGCATCTATTGGGCGGCTGTTGAATAAAGAGAAACAAAGGGCCAATGAATATCTTGATATTCAATAGCCCTAGTTTGGAGGAATGGGGGATTTGATAATTACCGTCTCTCATCTGCTGCTGGCCTCCCCTCCTCAGCATGTTCCATTTGCTGCTCCATTTGGGGTGGTGGTGGTGCTGATGGTGCTGCAGTGGTCTCCTGCCTTCTCCTGCTGCGCTTGGTTGCTTTCTTGGGTGGCATGTTGGGTGTGGCTGTGGGTCCCACTGTCTTGCTTTTATATATGTCTTGTGGGCAGAGCTACTGAGCATGCTCAGACCAAAAAAAACGGATCCGGCCACCGGATCCGGCTTTCGCCGGATCAGGCGCATTGCGGCGCTCATAGGCTTTCATTGTGTGAAAAAGACGGACGCGCCGGATCCGGCGTGTCCGGATTTTTCGCCGGAGACAAAAAACGTTACAGTAGCCGTTTTTTCCAGACGCCGGATCGCGACACATTGCCGGATCCGGCGAAAACCGGATGAAACGCATGGCCATCCGGCGCGATCCGGCGCAAATGCAAGTCAATGGGGGGGAAACCGGATCCGGCATTGCATTTCGCCGGATCCGGTTTCTGTCAAAAGCGCCGGATCGCGCCTGACGGCGAAAACCTGATGTGTGAAAGAGGCCTTATTGTTGATTCTTTGCCAAAAATTTACATTTGGTATCTTTATGTTTGAAGCATGATATGTGAGAAAAGGTTGAAAAACTCCAGGGGCTGAATACTTTTTCAAGGCAGTGTATTATTGGTGATTTCAATAATGTTATAGATGAGGGGTGGGATAGACATAAACAGAGTGGAGGTAAAAGCATTAGGAAATTGACGGCATTTGGGAATTAATGGGAATTATGTTAAAGAGATTGGAATGAAGGACCCACGAGAGTGAGAAATGAGAATGCGGTGTGCTACTCTTGTTCTTCTGCGACGCATGGATCTCTCTCATGAATAGATATGGCACTGGGAAATGAGCTAATGACACAACTGGTCTGTGGAGTGTAATACCTCCCAGGGGAGATTTCGGACCATAAGCCTATAGAATTGTCCATTAGACGAATAGGGGGGTAGATTGAGAAGGGAGTTGGTGGAAGGTGAACCCAGTGTGGCTGGAATATATTGATATGAATACTATAAAGGAAGAAATGGAGGAGAATTGGTGGATTAATGAAGATAGTGCTGATAGTCGGGTGGTGTGGGACGCTATGAAAGCGGTCCTAAGGGGTCTCTTGTTTTGAAAGATTTCCATGTGTACGTCGAAATCTCAGCTCGAAGACAGGAAAATAATAGAAACCTTAGAGAGGGTGGAGAGGGATAAGGTACTGGACCCATCAGCAGAAAATTAGAGTAGGCTAAGGGGTGCACAGGAAGTGGTTAATAAGGTGCATTTGAAGAAAACGGAGAGGAGGAGGGCATTCCAGAAAACGCAATTTTATCACGAAGGTGAAAAAGTGGGGCATCTGTTGTCAGTGGTGGTAGCGGCGCGGAGGGAAGCATCTTATTTATATAAATTGAAGACTGAGGAGGGAATGGAGATGGGGGACACAGAGTATATTTTGGGGGAATTTAGACGATTCTATAATGAGTTATTTTCTTCGGGATCGGGGGCCTCATTTGGGGACATAGAGGATTTTCTTGAGGAAGCAGGGCTCCTGAGTATTAAAGACAGTGATAGGGGAGACTGGAGGTGCCCATAACAAAAGAAGAGATTGAAATGGCTATTATATCTATGGCTAATAATAGGGCACCGGGGGCAGATGGTATCCAGAGTGAAATTTACAAGCAATTAATTGAGATGGTGACACCCAGACTGCAAAAGGTTTTTGAAGAGGCTCTTCAGGAGGGTGAATTACCGGCGTCCATGAGGGAGGCGGTGGTGGTCATTCTGAAAGAGGGAAGAGATCCGGGGTTGGCAGAATCTTATAGGCCCATTTCTTTGCTGGCGGTGGATGTAAAGATGTTGACAAAAATTTTGGCTAGATGTTTGGTGCGTGTGGTTCAGGATCTTGTTCATCTGGACCAATCCGGATTTACGCCAAATAAGTCTACGGCGATTAATTTGCATAGACTTTTTCTGAATTTGCAGCTGCCGTCGGACAATAGGGGCAGTAGTATTGTGGCATCATTGGACGCTCATAAAGCGTTTGATAGTGTTGAGTGGCAGTATCTTTGTAGGGTATTGGAACGCTTTGGTTTTGGGCCGACCTTTATTTCATGGATACTGTTGCTATTTAATTCCCCGACCGCTAGGGTCAGAGCTAAAGGGGAAATGTCTGGGAGTTTTGCGCTTCATAGGGGGACTAGGCAGGGGTGTCGACTGTCCCCGCTACATTTTGTTTTGGCAGTGGAGCCTTCAGTTAAAGGGTTCAGATATGGCTTGGTAGAAGAAAAACTGTCATTGTATGCAGATGATGTGTTGCTTTTTTTGGAGGATTCCGGAGAGTCGTTGTTGAGAGCAATGGAAATTATTAAAACATTTGGGTCTATAATGGGATTAGAAATTAACTGGGAAAAATCCTCTGCCATGGCTGTAGATGATTGTGTTGTTGATTTGCCAGTGTCGGGGGAGGGTACTAGGTTGGCAGTGGTGCGACAGTTTAAATACCTGGGCATTCAGGTGGCACTTCCGATTTCGAGCTATGCAGATTTGAATCTGATTCCACTGCTGAGTAAAGGCCCTTTTACATTTAGCGATGCACCAGCGATCCAACCAGCGATCCGACCCGGTCAGGATCGCTGGTGCATCGCTAAATGATCGCTAGTGAGCTTTCATACAGAAAGATCTCACAGCGATGCAGCAGCGACGCAGCGCACGATACTTACCATTCACACACAGCGATCCTGCGTCCTCCCGCCCGCCTCCACGCGTCGCTGGACGTCACAGCAGGAAGTCTCAGCAGGAAGCGCCCGACGAGAAATGGAGCCGGACATTCTCGCGCGATCAGCGATGGACAGCGGGGGAGCCGGTCGGAGGTAAGTATCACACATAGCGATATCGCTAGCAATATCGCTATAACGTCACAAAACCAGTGACATTTTAGCGATATTGCTAGCGATATTGCTTAGTGTAAAACCCCCTTAAGTTTAGGAGTAAAGTAGGGGCGTGGTGTAAACTGTATCTTTCAGTAGTGGGAAGAATTAATCTGATTAAGATAATTTTGATGCCCCAACTGCTATACATCTTGCACAATGCCCCTATCTGGTTCCCTAGGCGGTGGTTTCATACTATTGACTCTATATTTAGGGATCTTGTGTGGGGAAAAAAGCAGCGAAGGATCAGACTTGAGATATTGCAGAGGCCCAAGGATGGAGGGGGACTGGCGCTTCTGAACCCTTGGATTTATTACTTAGCTGCTCAGGGCCAACAGATGAGGGTGTAGAGGGATGTGTCTGAGGCTGGTTCAATACAAATGGTCTTGGTCCAGGTGATGGGGCGGGATCCCTTAGTTCAGGGGTTGGAGGCAGGAAGTTTTAGGAAGTTGGGTTTGATGAATCCTACTTTAGCGCTGATACATAAAATCTTGGCAATTAAAAAGATTAGGGGTTTTGAACGCTTGACAAATTTTTCCCCGATATGGCAAAACAAGACTCTACCAGAATTTGTTAAAATGGGAGAATTTAAAAATTGGATGAGACTGGGAATACAGTACATGGTTCAGGTGCAGGACACGCAGAGACTGGTGCCCTTTGGAAAGTTGCAGTAAGATTATTGGCTATCGGAGGTGTGCAGATTTCAATATGGGCAGTTTAGGCATGCTTATGTTACGCAGAATAGGACGAGGAATATGGAGATTCACAAGGACATATTGATTATGTCTGTGCAGAGGGGGGAACAAAAGCGGTAGTGTCAGGCATTTATAAGGATCTAATGCATACTTTTTTAAATAGTTATCCTATTAGAGCACAGGGGAAATGGGAGGAGGAGTTGGGTAGGATAGAGGAAGATAAATGGGAAGTGATTATGGAATATATACCTCAATTATCGCTGCGTGAACCGCGCAGACTCTCGCAGATATACAGTATGTACTCCATAGAGTATATAGGACTCCTGAACGGCTGTATAGAGCAGGTCTGAGACAGACTTCAGAGTGTCCTCGGTGCCAAATGGAGGGGGCTGGAATTCTCCATATGTTATGGCAGTGTCCAAATCTGAACCCATATTGGACAGTGGTGCTTAATGCCATAGGAGGAGCGTATGGTTGTAGGATTGAGAGGGATCCTGTGGTGTGTATACTGGGATATGTGGAGGAGGTCCAGGTACATAATAAATACAGTATAAGGTGGCAATAGCTAGGCTATTATATATTGCGCGAAAACTGATCGCCAGATACTGTATAAATGAAGATCCGCCGACGTTGAAGGAATTTTTCAGACATTCTGACTATATTGTGAATATGGAAAAAGACATTTATGTTAAGAGAAAAGGCATAAGAACATTTGAGACACTGTGGACACCTTGGGTGGAGAGAAGA
Source organism: Dendrobates tinctorius (assembly GCF_039654945.1). NCBI lineage: Eukaryota > Metazoa > Chordata > Amphibia > Anura > Dendrobatidae > Dendrobates > Dendrobates tinctorius. The sequence continues at coordinate 34,758,643 of NW_027361696.1, read as the reverse complement.
TAACCCTGAACTTAGGTTACACCATGCATTATCTGCTGCTCTTGTATGTAATGGGGGGAGGGGAAGGGAGGGAGAGAATTTCTGAAACTAGTGACCATTGTTAATGATCTCATTGCGATTTTTTTCTATTGTTTTGTACCTTGAATTTGGTTAAGTAAAAAATTATCTGATTTAAAAAAATAGGAATGATGGAAGGAATAAAGATATACACAGAATACAGTTCAAAAAACATCTTCAAAAGTATGGTAGTGGACAACCCCTTTAATCTGGGAGGTCCATAAAGGGTAATGTAGTATGTAATTTCTGTTTAAAAAATATTCTCTTTTTTTTCAGATATCTGCGTTGCAAAAATACATAAACACCCTCAAACCAGGATGAGCTTCTTAACTTCAAGAGATAATTAAAAGATCTAGCAAACATGTCAATCGCATAATCTTTTTAACCCAAAATGTGAATACTACCCTCATGAGAATATAAATGTCAGCGAAAAAGTAAAACAAAAGGACAGAACAGTGATAGCACCTATAAAGACAGATTTAGACTCTGCAGCATTTAACTCAATTTATCAAAAGAAAACTTCATTCTACAATCAAGGCTTCATGCGGCAAAGTCTAAGGCCATTTCTAGTAAAATACTATACAAAATGATAATAAATAATGTATTACATTCAATTAACACGCTCAACTTAACAGAAAGTGATAGGAGCTCTCCGATTGAAGCTTTCGCACCTTCTGAACTCCAGACTGTTCTGAATTCAATTCCTTATAGCAAATATAGAAATGAGCGATGTGATTTAATGCAAATAAAATTTATGCTGAATTTTTAAGAATTTGCTAAATTTGTGATTCCCAACACACAAATCATCTAAAATGGCCATTTTGCGCATTGCAGAAATTTGTGTTAGGAAGAGAAGGATTGCATAATCTCAGCCCCAGCTCATCCACAATGCCTTACAGCTAACATTTCACATGGTATAACACTTCAAATAAGGAAGGACTATTAATTAGAGTTGAGCGAAACGGGTCGAAAAAATTCAAAAGTCGCCGACTTTTGGCAAAGTCGGGTTTCATGAAACGAAACCCGACCCTAGGATGAGGTCGGCCACGAGGTCGGCGACTTACGCGCCAAAGTCGCGTTTCAAAAGTTTGTTTTGCGCTCTTTTTCAGCCAATCAGGATCCACGGACACTGTGGGCAACGTGATGACATAGGCACTGGTCACCACCATCTTTCAGAAGGGCATGCAAGTGATTGGCTTGCTTTGGTGGGCGTCACAGGGGGTATAAAAGGGCGTGCACGCCTACCGCCATCTTACTTCTGCCGATCTTAGTATAGGGAGAGGTTGCTGCTGATTCTGTAGGGAGAGCGTTAGGCAGGGAAGAAGACAAAAAAACTGCTTCTGCTGCTAGCGATTTGGCCTGCACAACACACCAGTCACTGTGTGTGCAGTGCAAGGGGAGACTATATAGTGGTGTATCAGTGGTGTTGGTTGTTGGGCTGCCTTTTAAGGCTTCCTGACAGGCTGGCATTGCTGTTTACCCACTGCTCCGCAAACTGCTTTTTTAAAAGCAATCCCAATTTTTTTTTTTTGTCCTGCTGAGAAGAAAAAAAAACTGCTTCTGCTGCTAGCAATTTGGCCTGCACAACACACCAGTCACTGTGTGTGCAGTGCAAGGGGAGGCTATATAGTGGTGTATCAGTGGTGTTGGTTGTTGGGCTGCCTTCTAAGGCTTCCTGACAGGCTGGCATTGCTGTTTACCCACTGCTCCGCAAACTGCTTTTTTAAAAGCAATCCAATCTCCCTTATCCTCTAGTCACTTTTGTCACAGCTGTGCCATCGAGCCTGTCACATAGCGCTCAGATATTCATTGGGCCTCACACAATCCAAAAGTGTCCAGTGTCCAAAAGTGTGTGCAGAGATTCAAAATATCCCTTATCCTCTAGTCACTTTTGTCACAGCTGTGCCATCGAGCCTGTCACATAGCACTCAGATATCAGTGGGCCTCACACAATCCAAAAGTGTCCACTGTCCACAAGTGTGTGTAGAAATTCAAAATCTCCCTTATCCTCTAGTCACTTTTGTCACAGCTATGCCATCGAGCCTGTCACATAGCGCTCAGATATCAGTGGGCCTCACACAATCCAAAAGTGTCCACTGTCCACAAGTGTGTGCAGAAATTCAAAATCTCCCTTATCCTCTAGTCACTTTTGTCACAGCAGTGCAATCGAGCCTGTCACATAGCGCTCAGATATCAGTGGGCCTCACACAATCCAAAAGTGTCCAGTGTCCAAAAGTGTGTGCAGATATTCAAAATCTCCCTTATCCTCTAGTCACTTTTGTCACAGCAGTGCCATCGAGCCTGTCACATAGCGCTCAGATATCAGTGGGCCTCACACAATCCAAAAGTGTCCACTGTCCACAAGTGTGTGCAGAAATTCAAAATCTCCCTTATCCTCTAGTCACTTTTGTCACAGCAGTGCCATCGAGCCTGTCACATAGCGCTCAGATATCAGTGGGCCTCACACAATCCAAAAGTGTCCAGTGTCCAAAAGTGTGTGCAGATATTCAAAATCTCCCTTTTCCTCTAGTCACTTTTGTCACAGCAGTGCCATCGAGCCTGTCACATAGCGCTCAGATATCAGTGGGCCTCACACAATCCAAAAGTGTCCAGTGTCCAAAAGTGTGTGCAGATATTCAAAATCTCCCTTATCCTCTAGTCACTTTTGTCACAGCAGTGCCATCGAGCCTGTCACATAGCGCTCAGATATCAGTGGGCCTCACACAATCCAAAAGTGTCCAGTGTCCAAAAGTGTGTGCAGATATTCAAAATCTCCCTTATCCTCTAGTCACTTTTGTCACAGTAGTGCCATCGAGCCTGTCACATAGCGCTCAGATATCAGTGGGCCTCACACAATCCAAAAGTGTCCAGTGTCCAAAAGTGTGTGCAGATATTCAAAATCTCCCTTATCCTCTAGTCACTTTTGTCACAGCTGTGCCATCGAGCCTGTCACATAGCGCTCAGATATCAGTGGGCCTCACACAATCCAAAAGTGTCCACTGTCCACAAGTGTGTGCAGAAATTCAAAATCTCCCTTATCCTCTAGTCACTTTTGTCACAGCAGTGCCATCGAGCCTGTCACATAGCGCTCAGATATCAGTGGGCCTCACACAATCCAAAAGTGTCCACTGTCCACAAGTGTGTGCAGAAATTCAAAATCTCCCTTATCCTCTAGTCACTTTTGTCACAGCAGTGCCATCGAGCCTGTCACATAGCGCTCAGATATCATTGGGCCTCACACAATCCAAAAGTGTCCAGTGTCCAAAAGTGTGTGCAGATATTCAAAATCTCCCTTATCCTCTAGTCACTTTTGTCACAGCAGTGCCATCGAGCCTGTCACATAGCGCTCAGATATCAGTGGGCCTCACACAATCCAAAAGTGTCCAGTGTCCAAAAGTGTGTGCAGATATTCAAAATCTCCCTTATCCTCTAGTCACTTTTGTCACAGCAGTGCCATCGAGCCTGTCACATAGCGCTCAGATATCAGTGGGCCTCACACAATCCAAAAGTGTCCAGTTGTTAAATATTAATAATTCGTTAAATATTTCTTATTACACCCAGTTCTGTAGATTGCTTTAGCTTATATGACATAGGCTATTTTTAAGCTTGGCTCATGGTAGAAATGTCAGCTCACTACATATTTAAGTTTAGCCTTGAGGTAAATGTCAAACTCCATATATACCGAGATCACGTGCTTCAAGAGACGTATATAATTCATGGCTAACTGTAGAGGTCGCTGTCTTCTTCCCTCACCATCATGAAAGACAGACACGAAGATGTCGCCTGTGTTGGGCCATGACATGACATAACAGCTGGTATATTACTGGACGGCGATGTGAGAAGCCGAACTGAGAGACAGCAGCCATTTGCTATTCAGGATCTCGGAGAGAAGAAGAATACATGTTGCTTTGCTATGAACAATGGACAATCTCTCTTTCACTTATTTTTATTCACCTGTTTTTCTGTAATAACCTTTCCTTGATGGAAGAATCCAAATAAACCACTATATTTTTATCTGGTAACTAGTCCTGAGTATTTTACAGGATAAGCATTATTTTACATTGGAGAGCCAGCCAGATCTGAATTTTTGTACTTTTTTGCGGATTTCCCTCAACTTGCCCAAAAGGGGGATTGAACTTTGCTCATATGTGCAAGTTGTCAGGAATTCCACTATTCACAAGAATCAGACGGAACCTAGACGTGAGGACTAAGAAGTGCCAGATAGATTGAGAAGTACTACAAGGGCCAAAAGTACCAGACGTAAGCCAGACGTGTGAAGACAGGAGCCCAGCGTTGTCCATCAAAGGAACAAGCTGAGACATTTCAAGGTAAGATAAAATGGATGTCATTAATTGTCTTGCTAAGCAGAGTAAATTGAAATTTAAGTCTGTAGACAATTCTAATTCAGAAGTTTTATGGTTAAGTTTATATGCCGAGTGTGAACTCGAGAATCAAAGGTTAGATTCTAAGTTTTTCAATAGAGAAAGAGAGAGATTAAAAAATATTCTACAGATGGTAGATATATTTCATAGATCTGTGTCAGAGAAATCTAAAAATGATTGTGTAGAGGATAGTGATATTCCTGAGATTCACTGTAATGTGGAGAAACAGTTACAAGTAGCAGCAGCTATTGAAGGTGACCTTGCAGACGTGGAACAAGATGGAGAAGTAGGAGGAGACTTCAGAACTGACGTAGAGGACGTACAAGGGAAAGACGTACCACTAAAAATAGACGACTCACAGGCCCAAATCCGAAGGAAAGTAAGAAAAACTTTGCTAACGATATGCAAAATAATTCCTGCATATGACAACAAAATGCATGTTTGTAGAAACTCTGAGGTTTTTGAAAGTTGTGTTGACAAATTTGATTTATCTAACGAGGAGAGGAATCAGTTGTTCAAAATGTGGATCCCTGTAACCTTTTCCAGGAGATTATCTTTAAAGTTATCTGGTGAAATACATGAGAATTTAACTGATAAGGACAGATTAAAAATTCTCATTTTTTGTTCATCAAATGAAAATCATCCAGATATTGATATTCTTCAAAAATTAAGGATTGGTCGGAAGGAATGTATTTTTACATTCATGTCAATATATGAACGTTTGTACAAAATCCTGAATGAGAATGTCAAAACACCGTCCCTCATAAGGAGTTTTGTAAGCAAATTTTGGTTTTTAAATCCTGCATCTCGTGTTATTGCGTCACAAAAAGATTCATTGTTTGAATGTGCGCAATCCCTTGATTTTGCCAGGAAACACGAGAATCGTGAAAGGACAGTAAATCGTGCTAATTTTGTAAAGACAGGCAGAGTAAAATCTTATCAGAAGCCTGTATTAGCAAAACCTTCTAAAATGAGTTTTCCCCAAAATCAAATATATGAAGAACAAAGAAAAAGAAAATCACATGTTTGTTATAAGCCATATGGAATGATGCAAAAGAACACCGAAAAGACACAAATTGAATTAAGAAAAATGATGAGTTTTGATCTTCTTTCTGTAACCAAGATGGCCGAATTTGACAGACAGAAACAGGTGGTGAGTGACATCATGGCCTGTAAACTGAATACTCTGCTCCAAGAATCTATCAGCTTTAAAATGGCAAGAACCTTTCAGGATATTTTTTGCAGAGAAATAAGTATGGGTTTAGGAATTGGCTAGAAAAAGTAATTATATATATATATTTTGTGTAACAGTGTTATACAATTAGTGAGTTATATGTAATTATTTTATAGAGTATAATCCTGTAGTTCAATGGTTTGTGGATATATACATATTCATACAGTATATATAGAGTGTTTGTAGAAGTAGAAATAGTAGAACTGTATTTTTTAATGAAAACTAAAATCTACATCAGTAATAATATTTAGAATTCTGAATATGATATTAACCTTCTCTTTTATGTTTCCTTAGAATTTTCATTTCAAAGCAGGACTTAATCGGGAAAAATTCTCTTCCAAGGATTTATGCCTTTATTTACACAGGAAGTTGCAATAATTGCATGATTTCATATATTTAACACTTAAAAGAAAATAACTAACTGCATTTTAAAATATGTTCTGTGTGTGTGCTTTTCCTGCATGGTTCGAATGACTACCACAGCATGTGGAATTTGTACCTTGTTCTAATAATAAGTATACCAGACCAGTATACTATGTCCCTGTTCCTTAGTGAAAGAATTTTTAAGGGGGTCTCAACTTTTGCAAACCAATGGAATTTTTTTTTCCAGGCCTAAATGTCAAGTATAGCTATATATATATTTATGTCATGTGTATTTGGGGAATATTCAAAGAAATATTAAGAGACTAAATTGAAATAGTTTACAATGCATTGATGATTAGGATAATTTGGGTTAAAACACGTGTATTCATCACACCTTCATATGTGAGGTATTTGGTTTAAACTTAAATATGTGACACAGTCTGAGTGACAGTGACTGAGTGTATGAGCAGCTGCTGAGCGAGTGATGTGATACGTTTGTATGAGGCCTCAGGATTCTGAATGAGAAAAAAAAAAAAAACCCAAAGCTTTTATCTTTAGGAGAAATATGCAGATCAGATAAATTATTAGAATATTAAGATACATAATGAAATATTATCTACACAACATATATTTCTATAGTTCTTTAGTAATTATTTCTTGATTTAGTTAATTGTGGATAAGTGCAATCGCACAACAAAATAGAAAATAGTTTATGAAGAAAATCTATTCTTTCCTTATCAGCTTTAGCTCTTTTAAACAGGCACCAGCACAGAGCCTGGTATTCACCAGCTGCATCTGGGAATAGTGGACCTTCCTTCTCTGTCCAAGTGTGTTAATCTTAAACTACATTTAAATTAATTTTTCCAAAGGATAATTTTATGATATTCAAATTAATTTTAATGGTTACACATCTTCAGACAAATAATGGTATAAGCAAGTATAATATTTACACAATTTATAAATTAATTATTTTTAATTTTGGTTTTGATAAATGAATTATTTCATGAAACAATATTTTTTGGTATTAAGGGGGAAAATATGTTTTTTATCCTGACTACATCATCACATTTGATTAATACTTCTTCTTCACACATTTTAATAGGAAAAAATATTAATAAGGTACAATGGTATAAGTATTGGGTATAATAACAAGTATTATAAAGAGTCATTTCTTTACACTAAGAGGAATTACATGCAAAGTTGCATGATTTGAATATTTTGATAACACAAGTTTATGACAATTATGAAATAATCCAGATCATGGAAATATTAAGGGTGTATGTTACTGAAGACATAACTACTCTGCATCAACATAAAGGCCTTATTCTTATTCTTATTTTTATTCTTATTTTTCATTATTTTTAATTCTTTCACCAATATTTAGTAAAGTAATATCTACTGAGAATATTGCTTCATTAAATATAGCAATTATATGGTTCTATTACAAAGGAAAATGTTTCACTTCTGAGTTATATGCAACAATTCTTTTATTCATTCATTCGCTCACTCATATATTCTTATTTTGGTTCATGGCTATACATTCCTACATATTATTAGTATAATAAATATATTCCTTATTAATAAAGATGAAAACACTGGTTACATAAAACACAGTGACACCTATGGGTTGAAAAAGGTAATTACACCTATGACATAAAAATGTTCTATCACATGAAAAATATAGATAATAATGTATTATCACTTATTATTGGTTTATTATTTCAAATATTGAAATCCATATATGGTACAAATTCTGATAATAATTATATGGATATTACTGATTGCTATGGTACGCTGTGATATTATAGGATAGGAAAATTACCAGATTTGGTATAGGATAGGGAATGAAGACTTCAAGCAAGATACTGAAATTATGTTAATAAAGACTTTTCACATTTCTAAACTTCATTGATTCTTATCAGTTGCAAGAAGAAGAATGCCGCGATCCAGAAGTCCCAGAAGGTAACAAAGCTATGATTACTGAGTAATATACTGTGTTAATTACAAATGCAGTATTCACCACTGACAGTCACAAGTGCAGTATCCACCACTGACAGTCACAATTAAAGTGTCTAACCTGACAACCAGAGGACGATGATCCTATGATGCTGAGATGAACTGTGTTATCACGTTCTTATCAAGTTCCAGAGGTTTTCAATCACCTGTAAAGCTTCAATGTAAAGCTGGTGAACAATGAAGGTAATTAACTCTGACATATGTCCTGTGCATTAGGACAAGGACTGGTTATGGTGCTATGTTTAGCAAGGAAGAGTCATTTTAACCCTTGCTTTGCTGACCAAAGACGTCACACCTGTTCAAAGACCAGTACCGATGGAGGATTCCAGAATATCCAAGGCGAGCCAATGTAAGCCCAGGTTTTTAAAGATGACACTGCACAGATATTAATGCTGCATTTCATCTATAGACTTTGATTTTATATACAACACGATTTCTACAACATCTATATGCTAGAGAAAAACTGTATTTTTAAAAGAACCAAGAAGAAGACAGAAGACATCAAAATGAAGACCAGATGACATCAGATGATGATGACTGGACCTGAGATGCTTCAATTTAGACTTAGGGAAGTATAATTATACATATTTTATATGAATATTGTTCACGACTTACCATAACATGAATTCACATCAATTATGTCATTGAGTACTTATAACGGTAATCTGATATTATTATTATTATTATTATTATTATTGATATTAAATTATTTTGTCAAAGAAGAAGAAAAGAAGAAAAAAGATCGTTATATTTGAGGGTTCCAATTAATGTCTGTCTCCCTCAAAAGGGGGAATTGTTAAATATTAATAATTCGTTAAATATTTCTTATTACACCCAGTTCTGTAGATTGCTTTAGCTTATATGACATAGGCTATTTTTAAGCTTGGCTCATGGTAGAAATGTCAGCTCACTACATATTTAAGTTTAGCCTTGAGGTAAATGTCAAACTCCATATATACCGAGATCACGTGCTTCAAGAGACGTATATAATTCATGGCTAACTGTAGAGGTCGCTGTCTTCTTCCCTCACCATCATGAAAGACAGACACGAAGATGTCGCCTGTGTTGGGCCATGACATGACATAACAGCTGGTATATTACTGGACGGCGATGTGAGAAGCCGAACTGAGAGACAGCAGCCATTTGCTATTCAGGATCTCGGAGAGAAGAAGAATACATGTTGCTTTGCTATGAACAATGGACAATCTCTCTTTCACTTATTTTTATTCACCTGTTTTTCTGTAATAACCTTTCCTTGATGGAAGAATCCAAATAAACCACTATATTTTTATCTGGTAACTAGTCCTGAGTATTTTACAGGATAAGCATTATTTTACACCAGTGTCCAAAAGTGTGTGCAGATATTCAAAATCTCCCTTATCCTCTAGTCACTTTTGTCACAGCAGTGCCATCGAGCCTGTCATATAGCGCTCAGATATCAGTGGGCCTCACACAATCCAAAAATGTCCAGTGTCCAAAAGTGTGTGCAGAAATTCAAAATCTCCCCTGTCCTATAGACACCTTGTACCTTGTTTTACATTACTATATAGTTTGTTGGATTTTGTCTACATTTCTACCAAAAATGAGGAAGGCTGGTGGAAGAGGCCGTGGAATTGGGAGGGGGTTGGCAGCTGGTAATGATGGTGTTGGTGGTGGATCTGATGGTAGTGGCAAGAGCAAAATAGGACCGAATGCAGGAGGTGCTGACCCTGCGTCATCGTCTGGCTACATAAGGCCTCAAACGCTTAGTTTTCTAGGAGTTGGCAAACCGCTTTTAAAGCCAGAGCATCAGGAAAAAGTTTTGTCTTACATTGCTGACTCAGCCTCCAGCTCTATCGCCTCCTCTTCTTCAGTTGTAAAAAGTAAAAGCACTGAGTCGTCATTGGAGGCTCATGTTCATGAACCACACCTTTCCTTGTGTCCTTCACCCCAACCAAGATTGAAGGATGACGCAGGCCATACTACTGATTACTCCATGGAGCTGTTTTCACATACCATGCCTGGATTATCAAGTCAAATGGTGAATTACCCAGGCCAAGATGAATCTGACATGGAGTGCACTGATGCACAGCCGCTGATGGATGATTCTGCTGGTACATTCACTCAGAGCACTACATTGTCCTCGCAGTGTACAGAGCCAGATTCTGACCCTGATGAGACTCAGATGCCCCTTCCCGCACACTATACCACCATACACGGTGACACAGAGGAAGGTGCACATGACATAGAAGAGGAGGTGATGGATGACCCAGTTGTTGACCCAGATTGGCATCCATTGGGGGAAGAGGGTGCTGCTTCCAATAGCTCAGATGAGGAGCATCCACAGCAGACATCGACATCGCAACAGCTGTTATCTGGCAGGCCCTGAGCACTCCAAAGACAGGTTCCAAACATCAAAAGAGTTGCTGGACAGCTTGTCCAGAGGGTCAAAAGATCACAGGCGGCAAAATGTCTGCCAAAGTAGGAAGAGTGCAGTGTGGCACTTTTTTGAACAAAATCCTCATGATCAGGCCAAGGTTATCTGTAAGAAGTGCGCAAAGACCTTTAGCCGAGGGAAAAATCTGAAAAATTTGAATACCAGTTGCATGCTTAGACATTTAACCAGCATGCACTTGCAAGCGTGGACACAACACCAAACCTCAAGTGCCACATGTGCAACTGATCACAACGAAGGTAGTCAGCAACGCTACATTGTTTCCCCCACTGTAAGCCCACCGGTTAGCACAGCAGCAAATGTTGAGGTGTCGTTGCAAGACCACAGCAGTCAGGGAATCCCACTGTTATATCAACGAAAGACTGATTCTAGGCCATCAGAAAGAACACCAACTCCATCACCATCATCAACCCTCTCTCAGTCCACCCTGTCCACCGCTACTTCCACCATATGCAGCTCTCAAGTCCAGCTCACCCTCCCAGACACTATGAGTAGGTCAAGAAAGTACTCAGTCTCTCATCCGTGTACACTTGGTTTGAACGCCCACATTGCCAAACTAATCTCGTTTGAGATGATGCCCTTTCGGTTGGTGGAAAGCACAGCTTTCCGCGAACTCATGGCCTATGCAGTACCACGCTATGACCTACCCAGTCGCCACTTCTTCTCTCGCAAAGCCATCCCAGCCCTCCACCATCATGTGAAAGACCGCATTGTCCATGCACTCAAGCAGTCAGTGAGCGGAAAGGTGCACCTCACAACTGATGCATGGTCCAGTCGGCATGGCCAGGGCCGTTACGGGTCCATCACTGCGCACTGGGTTAATGTGGTGGATGCAGGGTCCACAGGGGACAGCGGTGGTGGGACAGTGCTGCCTAGCCCACTGTATAGGAAACAGTTGGCTGTAGGCGTTCGACCCTCCTCCTCCTCCTCCTCCTCCAGAAGCGAAAGCTCGTCCACAGAGCGCAGTCGTACGAGCACTCCATCTGCAGCTGCCACTGTTGCACACGATGTGTCCCCCTATCGAGCAGCTAGTGGAAAGCGTCAGCAGGCTGTGTTGCAGATGATGTGTTTGGGCGACAGACACACCGCCGAGGTGCTGGCCGAGTACTTGAAGCGACAAACTGAGTCATGGCTGGGCAGTGTACATCTTGAGGCAGGCAAGGTAGTTAGTGATAACGGCCGTAATTTTGTGGCAGCCATAGCCCTTTCAAAACTCAGCCACATACCTTGCTTGGCTCACACCTTGAACCTGGTGGTGCAGTGCTTCCTCAACAATTATCCGGAGTTAACAGCCCTGCTCCAGAAGGTGCGAAGACTGTGCGCGCAAATCCGCCGGTCGCCTGTACACTCCGTTCGTATGCAGAAGCTGCAGCGATTGCTCCACCTTCCAAACCACCGCCTCATTATCGACATTGCAACAAGGTGGAACTCCACCCTGCACATGGTGGAGCGGCTGTGCGAGCAGAGGCAGGCCATAATGCATTTGTGGGAGGATACACGGCCAGGCACTTTGAGAGCAGACATGGAGTTGACAGGTGTGCAGTGGTCGAAGCTGAAAGACCTTTGTAAAGTCCTTCAGTGTTTTGAGGAATGCACATGGCTGGTAAGCGCAGACGACGCCATCCTAAGCATGAGCATCCCACTTATGCGTCTGCTCATGCAAACTTTGACGCACCCTAAGGAGCAGGCGTCTGCAGCCAATGTTGATGAGGAGGAAGAGGAGGAGGGAATCCTTGATGACATTCAGCCATTGTCTGCTCAGGGACCTCTCCTGGACGAGGTGGAGGAAGAAGAGGAGGAGGAGGATGATGATGGGGATGATTACTTAGGGGAGGAGGATGCATCTCGTGGGGCAAGTGAAAATGTTGGCGTGGCAAGGTCTGGTACAGGGTTTGTGCGTGACTGGAGGGATGTGGATTTGCCAGAAAGTGCTCCTCCACCCAGCACTCGCAGTGCATCATTGACACCGGGAACATTGGCCCACATGTCAAATTATGCCTTGCGGATCCTAAAAAGGGACCCCCGCATTGCCAAAATGATGAACGATGATGACTACTGGTTGGCCAGCATCCTGGATCCACGCTATAAAGGCAAATTACAAAACATCATGCCACAGGAGAACCTTGACCTAATATTGGCTAATAAACAAGCAACTCTGGTAAATCGGTTGCTTGAGGCATTCCCAGCACACAGCAGCGGTGATGGTTCTCACACGAGCCGTACGGGCCGGGGGCAGCTTGGCAGAGGTGTTCGTGGTGCACACAGCAGAAGTGGCGTTGGAGACAGGGGTTTCATGACAATGTTGTGGACTGATTTTTCAAATACCGCTCACACAACTGGTAATACTGCATCGATGGAAAGTGACAGGAGACAGCAGTTGTCAACTATGGTTACAAACTACTTTTCCTCCCATATCGATGTTCTCCCACACAGGTCATTCCCCTTTGACTATTGGGCCGCTAAACTGGACACCTGGCCTGAATTGGCCCAATATGCCTTACAGGAGCTCGCTTGCCCAGCTGCAAGTGTGCTATCGGAAAGAGTCTTCAGTGCAGCTGGATCAATCCTGACAGAAAAAAGGACCCGTCTGTCAACCCAAAATGTGGATGATCTAACCTTCATTAAAATGAACCACGCATGGGTTTCCAAGGATTTTGTCCCACCTTCCCCTGATGACACATAGGGTGACAGAAAAATGGCTTGCTTTGGTCCACCTCTTCCTGGTACTTCACCTATTTCGCCTTTTGCATCAGCTGAATGTCCAACATCAACATATGCCACTTTCTAAAACTCCCTAACTGTGCTGCCTCCCCCCCCATGGCCGGGGTCACCACCTACCGCACGACACCGTGCGAGTGCCGTTGCCCTGGACAGGTGGGTAGGCCGACTCTTGGGCGCGGGCACTGGCACAGGGTCCCTCATAGTGCAATCAAGTGTCTCTGACGGTGGTGGTGCACACTCGCCGTCAGACACACCGCTGTACTATGAGGGGCCCAGTGCCAGTACCGACGCCCACGAGTGGGCCCCCCTTGCTTGGGCAGGGCCCCAGCATTTGCAATCTTTACCTCTCCCTGCTCCTCCGCTGTGTAATCTGGGCCGTCAAATCCATACTGTGCCTGACACCGTCTGAGCCTGCCTCCTGAGACATATATTTTGAATGTGTATGCTATCCATACATGTTATCCAGGGATACGGTACCCTTTCTAACCTTTGTACAATCATGTGCAATCCATACTGGGCCTAACACCATCTGAGCCTGCCTCCTGAGACATATATTTTGAATGTGTACGCTATCCATACATGTTATCCAGGGATACGGTACCCTTTCTAACCTTTGTGCAATCACGTGCAATCCATACTGGGCCTAACACCGTCTGAGCCTGCCTCCTGAGACATATATTTTGAATGTGTACGCTATCCATACATGTTATCCAGGGATACGGTACCCTTTCTAACCTTTGTGCAATCACGTGCAATCCATACTGGGCCTAACACCGTCTGAGCCTGCCTCCTGAGACATATATTTTGAATGTGTACGCTATCCATACATGCTATCCAGGGATACGGTACCCTTTCTAACCTTTGTGCAATCACGTGCAATCCATACTGGGCCTAACACCGTCTGAGCCTGCCTCAAGCTGTATAGACATATATTTTGAATGTGTACGCTATCCATACATGTTATCCAGGGATACGGTACCCTTTCTAACCTTTGTGCAATCACGTGCAATCCATACTGGGCCTAACACCGTCTGAGCCTGCCTCATGCTGTATAGACATATATTTTGAATGTGTACGCTATCCATACATGTTATCCAGGGATACGGTACCCTTTCTAACCTTTGTGCAATCACGTGCAATCCATACTGGGCCTAACACCGTCTGAGCCTGCCTCCTGAGACATATATTTTGAATGTGTACGCTATCCATACATGTTATCCGGGGATACGGTACCCTTTCTAACCTTTGTGCAATCACGTGCAATCCATACTGGGCCTAACACCGTCTGAGCCTGCCTCATGCTGTATAGACATATATTTTGAATGTGTACGCTATCCATACATGTTATCCGGGGATACGGTACCCTTTCTAACCTTTGTGCAATCACGTGCAATCCATACTGGGCCTAACACCGTCTGAGCCTGCCTCATGCTGTATAGACATATATTTTGAATGTGTACGCTATCCATACATGTTATCCGGGGATACGGTACCCTTTCTAACCTTTGTGCAATCACGTGCAATCCATACTGGGCCTAACACCGTCTGAGCCTGCCTCCTGAGACATATATTTTTAATGTGTATGCTATCCATACATGTTATCCAGGGATACGGTACCCTTTCTAACCTTTGTGCAATCACGTGCAATCCATACTGGGCCTAACACCGTCTGAGCCTGCCTCATGCTGTATAGACATATATTTTGAATGTGTACGCTACCCATACATGTTATCCAGGGATACGGTACCCTTTCTAACCTTTGTGCAATCACGTGCAATCCATACTGGGCCTAACACCGTCTGAGCCTGCCTCCTGAGACATATATTTTGAATGTGTACGCTATCCATACATGTTATCCGGGGATACGGTACCCTTTCTAACCTTTGTGCAATCACGTGCAATCCATACTGGGCCTAACACCGTCTGAGCCTGCCTCATGCTGTATAGACATATATTTTGAATGTGTACGCTATCCATACATGTTATCCGGGGATACGGTACCCTTTCTAACCTTTGTGCAATCACGTGCAATCCATACTGGGCCTAACACCGTCTGAGCCTGCCTCATGCTGTATAGACATATATTTTGAATGTGTACGCTATCCATACATGTTATCCAGGGATACGGTACCCTTTCTAACCTTTGTGCAATCACGTGCAATCCATACTGGGCCTAACACCGTCTGAGCCTGCCTCATGCTGTATAAACATATATTTTGAATGTGTACGCTATCCATACATGTTATCCATTGATACGGTACCCTTTCTAACCTTTGTGCAATCACGTGCAATCCATACTGGGCCTAACACCGTCTGAGCCTGCCTCCTGAGACATATATTTTGAATGTGTACGCTATCCATACATGTTATCCGGGGATACGGTACCCTTTCTAACCTTTGTGCAATCACGTGTAATCCATACTGGGCGTGAGAACGGCTGGCGAGCTGTTAAGCAAGCTACAGCACCTGTCCAGAAAAGTACAGGGATTCCCTAGCTAGGAGACTTATTTGATTGTTTTCAATGTTGGGACAGCAATTTTTGGGGAGCACTATACTCTGGAGAATGATAGATGGGGCCCACCATACACTGGAACATTCCAAAGGTGGACATTAGACACTGGAGCAGCATTTACAGGGCCCATTATACACTAGAGCATTAGAAATGGGGCCCATTATGTTTGGAGCATTATTTGGGCCCATAAGACAGTGGAGCTTCATCCATGGGGACCAACATATACTGTAGCATTATGTGGAGCTCATCATATACTGTTTCAAACATTATATGGGACCAATGATTCTGTATGGAGAAATAGATGGGCCTCGTCATGAGATGTAAAAAGTGAGGTATTTTTCATTGGACTATACCGCTATTTCTCTGCCGTATCGGAGCATGATGAGTTGTGGTATGTGTTAAAGGGGCGCTCTTTCGCCCAGGGCACATGAAAACCTGGAGCCAGCCCTCCCCCCCCCACAGTTTGTAGCCAAATAACCATTTTTCAGTGCGTAACTTGTATTATGAAGTTAATTAAGGTTGACAAGCTTAAGAAAGAAGAATTGATGCTTTTGGCATTCAAATGGGCACTGTAGGTGTGTTTCCTGTCCTCCTCTCACTGCCGACTTTTATTCCCCATTGACTTACATTGGGTTTCGTGTTTCGGGACGACCCCGACTTTTCCCTATAATCGGACGATCTTGCTCGACCCGACTTTTGGAAAAGTCGGGTTTCACGAAACGAAACGCGACCCTAAAAAACCAAAAGTCGCTCAACTCTACTATTAATCTCTTCACGACCACCGATGGTAAATAAATGTTGACGCTTGCAGGGCTTTGTGCAGTGCCAACGTCTCTCTATGGTCAGCGACCTTGCAATGCTCAAGACCCTCAGATTCTTTCAAGCACAGGGATTCTGGTGCAGAATGATAGGTCTGACCTGTGACCAATGAGGGACCAGGCAGCCAATCAGATCTCAATGTTAACCCTGTGGTATGTTCCAGATGGAGAGATTAAAAGTGATTGTGGCATTTAAAAGTTTATGAGAGAGAGGATGCTCCTTCTCTCCACTTTCCGGTACCCCGTGACATGATCACGGGGGAGCCGAGGGTTTTCATGCCAGCCAGAAGTCAAATGATGACCTCCAGGTCTGCCAAATATGGTGGCCTGTTAGACTTAGCCAGCTGCAGCGGCTATACCATACTCTCCCTAAGGTCACAGTAAGACAGCTGTATAACATAAGTATTGCAATATAATCATCATCCAAGTTATGTGGCTATTTGTCTGTGCCCTATCTTTCTGCAGTATTGCCCCTTGTTATCCTATGGGATTTCTCTTCGATAGTGTAATTTCTGTAGAGTGGTTCCATCCTTGTTTCCCCACCTTCTCTCTAACTGACTGGCCTGTAGAAACTGCAGGAAAGTGGGATGTCATCACGGACAGAAGGCAGATCAAGCGTTAACAGGTTTATTGACAAACTCCGCACAGGGAGTAGCATGACAAGGGGAAGGTGAGCAAGAGAAGGGCAGAACTGAGAACTAGAAAAGGGGTAGGTCTGTGATGCATGATAGTTCAATAGGAAAAGGCAAAAAACTTATCAGTCCGTAGTCTTCTTTATTGCAGCCTCTCGGTTCTCCAACGGTGGCACCGGCAACAGCGGTAAATGACTTCTTGTAGGTGTCTGTAGAGGACAGGGTTCTAATCCACGGAGCAGGAAAAGAGTCTCTGAAGAGTGCAGGGAGTTCCCGTACTAAGGAACTCCAAACACTGTGCTGGTCCAGTACAAGTAACCGCCGGAGCCAGGCTTCACTCCGCAGTGTATCACGAACTTGGCTGAAAGGCTCTGGCTTAGTCACCTGCGGCTTGGAGCGAAGAGCCGGCATTACTGTCTCTGGTCTTGACTGTGTGTCACCTCTCTGCATGGAGGTTAGTGGGGAACAGGCAGTCCGTCGTCTATTTTCAGCAGACCTGTACGCAGCTAATCTGTCACGTCGGACTGCGCTCACAGGATGTTCTGCCTTCATGGCCAACACTGTACCCATCTGCCTGCTTAGGTTTCCCGCCTGCACTCTGACCCTTTTCCCGCGCAGTGCATTTTAACTCCGGCCCGCCCACCTCAGTGACATGCAAGGGTCGGTCCATCCCTGACAGTCTTCCTCCTTGCAACATTGGTGACAGTTCCGGCGGTTCCGGAACCGGAGTGAGAAATGTACCCCTGATCTTGTTCTTCCATCTACATTTCCCCTTGCTTTTAGCTCGCCATTCCACGGGCGAGAGTTCTCTTAGCTCACTCTGACATTCTTCCAATTCTTGAACTCTTTGCCGCCAAACAAATTGATCTCGTACACCTGCTGTAGATAGTTCAGAGCGTCATAGGATAGAAAGAGTAGTAGAGTCCATGGGAGTAACTGTATCAGGTTGTCCTCGGGGGAGGGGAGGCACATTTCCTTTGACCGAACCGTCGGTGTCAGATTCTTCTTTGTCGCATTCAGCAGGAGCTGGTGGAGCTAAACTTGGGACATCCGGTGTTTCCTGTTCCTGGTTGGGATCTCTGGACAAGCAGGATCATAACATATTTCGATGCACTATGTGAGTGGGGGCATTTTCTCTTCCCTCCAGCTGAATCTCGTAAACGGGCCCATTAGCATTGACTCTACGCTTCACCTGATACAGATTTCTCTCCCACCTGGACTCTAGCTTATCTCGAGGGCGCCTCTCATATACTAGGACACTGTCTCCAGCTTGGAGAGCTATCCCATGCAGAGAAGCGGTCCTGGGATGTTCCAATTCTTGAAACTTAGTCCGTGCCAGACTATGCAAAGTCTGCAGCCGATGTCGTTCTTCTCGAACCCAAGTGGACACCCCCATCCATGGGTAGTCTTCCTTGGGCTCTAGCTCCAGTTCAGTAATCTCTTTTTTCCTGGTCAACCAAATAGGAGGGTATAAGGCATGTAAACTGTGGTGCTGTGTTTGCGATTGTTATACACCCATATCAACTCGGACATGTATTCAGGCCACCGAGCCTTCCTATGCTCTTCCAAGGTCCTCAGCATCTGGATCAGAGTACGGTTAAACCATTCACAGGCCCCGTTTCCCTGGGGGTGATAGGGTGTCGTCCTAGACTTTCCAGTCTGATACAACCCATGTAACTCCTCCATCGCTTTTCCAAGGAAACAGGCCCATTGATCTGAGTGTGTGCGCTTTGGACACCCATACAACTGAATGAAGTTCTTACAGATGGTGTATGCCACGGACTCGGCCATCTGGTCTCGTGTCGGAGCCACAACATCAAACTATGTGACGTGGTCTGTCATCACTGAGCAATATTCATAACCCTGATGCGCTTGGCCAATTGTTAGATAATCTGTCATCAGCAGCTCTAGGGGAGCAGACGTCACTATGGCCTGTATGGGGGCCCTTTGTTCAGGTAGCTTGGCCAACTCGCAGTTCTGACATAGTTGACAGATTTCCTCCACTACAGTTTTTAATCGAGGATGGTAAATTAGTTGTTGCAACCACTGGAAGGTTTTTTCAGGTCGGAAGTGAGCTCCTCTTTCATTCTCTGTAGCCACCTGGGGCAGCAATGCTTCAGGGATCACCATTTTCCAGGTGACGCCTAGCTCCCGCAGCAGTAGAACTTTTCAATACAGTATTCCTTCATGCAGCTGCAGTCTCTCCCACTGTTGCAGCATCTTCAGAGCACCAAGGAACATAGCATCTCTTTCTTGCTGGATGGGCAGTTGTTTGAACAACACCCACCATCTTAATGAAGCCAGTTCTTCATCTTCCTGTTGTATCCGGACCCACTCATCATGGGATTGTCCCAGTAGACACTCACGAGACGCCATCTGTAGTTGCTCTAGCATGGCTGCCACTATCTTGGCCGAGTCTCTGAATCTAGGAACCACTTGAGCCTCTAGTTCCTCATCACGGTTAGGCACTGACTCCCCGTAGTTCACACAAAACATAGCATTTGCATGGGTATTCTCTGCTCCTCTCTTGTAGGTGATCTTTGAATGAAACTTCGCCATCTGAGCTACCCAGCGTTGATCCAGCGCTCCAAGTTTCGCTTTTTCCAGATGAGCCAATGGATTGTTATCCATACGTACATGAACTTCAGAACTGGACAGATATTCAGCAAATTTCTCCGTCATAGCCCACACCAATGCCAGCAACTGCAGCAGCTTGAAAGAACTGTAGTTATCTGGGTTCTTCTCTGAGTCATGAAGAGAATGACTTGCATAGGTGATTACTCGATCTTCTCCTTTCTGAATCTGGGACAGCACTGCTCCGAGTCCATGCAAACTTCCATCCGTATGTAGAATGAATGACTGCGTAAAGTCGGCATAGGCCAGCACTGGTGCCTCAGGTCAAGTCCAATTTCAGGGCTTGAAATGCTTCTTCTTGTCGCTCACCCCATTGCATACTTCTGTTCCTGGCACTGGACGGAACCCCCTTCAACAGCTCCAGTAGCGGGTTCACGATGTGGGTAAAGTTCTTTACAAAACCTCTGAAATATAACGTGAGTCCCAGGACAGCCCGCACGTCTTTCAAGGTCTTTGGGGTAGGTTAATCTTGCACCGCAACAATATTTTCACGAGATGGTCTCACTCCATCTGCCCATACAACATGCCCCAGCTACTGAATTTGGGTGTGAAAGAGATGACATTTCTGGGGCTTCACTTTCAGTTCATGCTGTTGAAGACAACTCAACACCTGCTCCAGCCACCGGAGATGTTCTTCAAATGAGGGAGCAAAGACAATGATGTCGTCCAGATAGATCAGGGTGGCCTCGAAGTTCAAATCTCCCAAACACCTTTCCATGAATCGCTGAAACGTATCTGGGGTGTTAGCTAGGCCGAATGGCATCCGATCAAACTGGAATAACCCCATGGGGAGTATGAAGGCTGTTTTGGCTCGAACTTGCTTAGACATTGGCACTTGCCAGTAGCCACTGGTGAGGACCAACGTGGAAAAGTATTTAGCATTTCCCAGGGTAGACAGGAACTCCTCAATCCTTGGCAGCGAATTCCGTACCGTGCATCCGTTAATTTTGCGGCAATCTACACAGTACAATGGGGGCAGCCCAGGGGCTTTGAATCTCACGAATTACCATCTTCTGCAGCATCTGGGCCAGCATACCTTTGACCTCCTTGTACATTTGAGGAGGAATTTGACGGTAACGCTCTCTTATAGGCGCAGCACTTCTGGTCGGTATCTCATGTGTGATCGCTGTCGTGCACCCAAAATCATCCTCGTGTCTCTCGAAAACTTCCTGGTATCTTCCCAACAACACCTCCTCCTGCTGTACTTCCTGTGGTGTAAGTTCAGTCAGCTCAGCTCTTATGTGTTCCAGGATACGGCGTCCCTCCTTTAAATGTCAAGTGTCGGGTGACAAAACAGTGTCCACAGTCACCATCCAAGGATCCCCTTGTTTGACAGTCAGCTGTATAGCCTGAAGTATTATCAATTCTTCTGGCATACCGAGAACGTGGGCCACTTCACTTCTGGGGGGTAGCATGATGTCATTTTCCCTCAAGTTCACACAGCGTACAAAGACTGCTCCATCACAAACCGTAGCTAACGCCCATGCCACAAGATTTCCCGACGGTAACTGGTCAATGTTGCTTGGCTCAATCTGAACCTCGATGCCTTCCAAGGGAGTGCAGGCTCTGATGGGCAGGTAAGCACTGTTTGGCAGTGATGGCACCAATAAAGACAGATTTAGATTCTGCAGGCTTTTACTCAATTGATAGCAAAATAAATCTTCCTTCTACGATCAAGGCTTCATGTGGCAAAGTCCAAGGCCATTTCTAGTAAAATACTACACAAAATGATAATAAATAATGTATTACATTAAATTAGCATGCTCAACTTAACAGAAAGTGAAAGTAGCTCTACGATTTATGCTTTCGCACCTTATGAACTCCAGACTGTTCTGAATTAAATTCCTAATAGCAAAAGTAGAAATGAGTGAAATGATTTAATGCAAATAAAATTTATGCTGAATTTTTAAGAATTTGCTAAATTTGGCAAATTCAAACGATTTGTGATTCCCAACCCACGAATCACCTATATATGGGCATTTTGCACATTGCAGAAGTTTGTCTCAGCAAGAGAAAGATTGCATAATCTCAGCCCCAGCTCATCCACAATGCCTTACAGTTAACATTTCACATGGTATAACACTTCAAATAAGGAGGAACTATTAACCTCTTCATGGCCGCCTATGGTAAATAAATGTTGATGCTTGCTGGGTTTTGTGCAGTGCCAACATTTCTCTACGGTCGGCAGTCTTGCAGTTCTCAGGACCCCAAGATTCTTTCAAGCACTGGGATTCTGGTGCAGGATGATAGGTCTGACCTGTGACCAATGAGGGACCACGCAGCCAATCAGATCTCAATGTTAACTCTGTGGTATGTTCCAGATGCATAGATCAAAAGCGATTGTGGCATTTAAAAGTCTGTGAGAGGGAGGAGACTCATTCTCTCCCCTTTCCAGCACCCCGAGACATGATCACAGGGAAGCCGAGGGTTTTCATGCCAGCCAGAAGTCAAATGATGACCTCCAGGTCTGCCAAATATGGTGGCCTGTTAGACTTAGCCAGCTGCCGGGTCTATACCACACTCTCCCTAAGGTCACAGTAAGACAGCCGTATAGCATAAGCATTGTAATATAATCATCATCCAAGTTATGTGGCCATTTGACTGTGCCCTAACTGTCTGCAGCATTGCCCCTTGTTATCCTATGGGAATTCTCTTTGATAGTGTAATTTCTGTAGAGTGGTCCATCCTTGTTTCCCCACCATCTCTCTAACTGACCAGCCTGTAAAAACTGCAGGAACATGAGATGTCGTCACGGACAGGAGGCAGATCAAGCATTAACAGGTTTATTGACAGCAAGCAAACTCCACCCAGGGAGTAGCATGACAAGGGGAAGGTGAGTAGGAGAAGGGCAGAATTGAAATCTAGAAAAGGGGTAGGTCAGGAATGGATGATAGTTCAATAGGAAAAGGCAAATAACATCAGTCTGTAGTCTTCCTGATTGCAGTGTCTCGGTTATCCAACGTTGGTACCGACAACAGCGGCACGTGGCATCTTGTAGGTGTCTGTAGAGGACAGGGTTCTAACGCGTGGAGCAGGAAAAGAGTCTCTGAAAAGCGTAGGGAACTCCCCTACCCAGAAACTCCAAACACTGAAACCGCTGGAGCGAGGCTTCCCTCCGCAGTGTATCAGGAACTTGGCTGAAAGGCTCTGGTCTAGTTGCCTGCGCCTTGGAGAGTCGGCGTTACAGTGTCCGGTCTCGACTGTGAGTCACTTTCCGGAACAGAGGTTAGAGGGCAACAGACAGTTTGTCTTCTACTTTCAGCGGACCTGTATGCAGGTAATCTGTCACGTCGGCCTGCGCTCACGGGATGTTCTGTCTTCACAGCCACCACTGTACCCATCTGCCTGCTATGGTTTCCCACCTCCACTTTGACCCTCTTCCTGCACGCATCATTTTTTAACTCCGCCCTGCCTACCTCAGTGACATGCAATGGTCCCTCTCTGAAAGTCTTCCCCCTTGCAACATTGGTGACAGTCCTGGCAGTTCCGGAACCGGAGTGAGAAAGGTACCCCCAATTTTGTTCTTCCTCCTACAGGCCAGCATTTGCTTTTCAGATCCAACTGTCCTTATCTCACTATTTGTTTCATTCTCCACCCTGGTCAACCAAAAGATTGCAATCAGTCCTGGTAGTCAGGTTCTCTGTTCTGACACCCTGTTCCCATCAGAATTGTCTGCGTTTGTGCAATAAGTTACCTGTAATTGATTTTGCTTTGGATTTGGCCAAACATTTTATCTGTAAAATCCGGTCTAAATTCAGCCACAAGAGAACATTATCAGCCATGTGTAAACAAGGTCATGTGTGTGATCCCAAGGTCCAAAGTATTTTTGTATTTTTGATAACTTGCAATACTATTTTAACAATCACATTAAAGTAAATTATTTTTTCTTTATGTTTTCATTTTAATATCGAATATTATTTCAGCAACTTCAAACAATTTCTTGGAAATATAATTTATTATAAAACACCCATCTTCTTCAAGGTTGCATCTAACCATGCTGACACAAGGAGGAGGAAGTGTGACATCAGTGTCGGTGCCTGTCCCCTCTTTTTCCTGCTTAGTCTTCGGGCATTGGTGGCTTTACTGTTTCAGAAACAAGGAAGATTAATTCAAAACATAAAAAACGAAAATTAAAAAAATGCGGCATTAAATACACACTAAAAGCTCATGTGAAAAAAACACAAGTAACCAAATTTAGCTAATAGGTGCAAAAATGCTGCTGAAAATTTGCAAGATAATACTTGCTCATTTACTCATCGTTATGTTGTTGAGTTGGACGGAGCGCGTCCGGTGGATGATGCGGATGCATCCCATGACACCGGCCGTGGAGGCAGAGATAGCAGTCATGGCCCTAGAGGGGGGAGGCACGAGACTCAGTTATGCTAGGACCTCCCAGGCGAGAGATACCCTGGAGAAAGTGCTACTTATACTTGAAGAGACGCATGAGGACCCCACTGACATTGGGGAGTTATGCATGCAACTGTTTCACCGGGTGCAAAGAGAGGGGAGACCATGACACAGTTTATGAATGCCCTGCAGGAACTCCATACTGCCATTGTCCAGAAGGATGGCCTATGGCATAGGGCCAATTAACGTTGTACTACAAGACCAGCTGGTGATGGGCATGCGTGACGTGATGATGAAGAAGGCCCTGCGAAGAGCGCATGCGAGTAAAGCCAGGCATAACTTTCCATGAGGTCAGGAGTGAGGCGTGTGCATGTGAGCAGGAGCAGGGAGTGATAGCGCAGGTGGGGAAGGTACGGAGCAGAGAAATAGCTGCCATCAAGGCTGATACCCCCAATGGGTAGAAGATTTGAAGAAGGAGATTAAACAAAGCCATGAAGAAATGGCTGAATTCAAGAGAACTCCGACTGTAGAGTTCAGTCTACTGGTGCGAGACAGAGACCGCCCCCCAACGTGAGGCTAGTGTCACCCGGCGAAGAGGACCACCTACAGGTTACAACTTGCTCGGTGGTGCCCTTGGCGGAGCCAACCTTCCAAGCGTCATTCATTAAACTAGACGGCTCCGAGCTCAGGGACGCTGACCAGAGCCTGAAAATTCAAGGAGTATCAAAAGTTCCACCAACCTCGTTTCCACATTTCCCTTGGTCTGGGCAGAGATGAATGGACGAGCAGTACGTTGCCTAGTAGACACTGGCTCTCAGGTTTACCATAATGCCTGAAGGATATTTCCGCTGACACTTCACGGAGGCGCTCCGGCCAGAATGGGGGTTAGTGATTAAGCTCACGGCGGCTAACCACTTACCCATCCCAGTCGCAGGGGTGGTATGGATGAACATAGTGGTCTACGGTAAGGATGTAGGGAGAAGAGGAGTAGTGCTGGTGGATGGAGAAGCAGCCAAAGACCATACCGTAACCATGGGCATGAATGGGCTTAAAGATCTCAGGAGCCTTCTCATCAACGGGTCCCCAGACCAGTTCCTGCAACAATTGAGTGACCAGAACCCTCAAAGGAGGGTCTTCCAGCAACTGATACAGACAGCGCAGACCCAGGAAACATACAGTGATGGGAAGTTACTCGGCAAAATAATCGTACCCGCCTCTGTCAACCGAGTGTTGCCCCCTGAACAATCTGTGCTTCCCTTGCCCGTCCAGGCTGGTATCCCCCTGGAGGGGGTTGAAGTGCAAATTGAACCTAGCAAGGACGACCAGCTACCGTCGGGAATATTAGTCGCATGGACCCTGGCTACGGTGCGGAATGGAACTGTCCTCGTGTGCTGTGTAAATTTGGGAGAGGATGACGTGACCTTGCCCCCCAGGAGTGAAGTGGTCCACATCCTAGGCATGCCCGATGAATTAGTTCCATCTGAATTAGTACAGCTGACTGCGAAGCCGAAAGATCCATGGCTGATGACTGTAAATGCTGAAGCAACCTCAGATCCCTGAATTCTGAAGGAGGGGTGATGGATACTGGAACACATGTGGGCAGGACTCTCGGAACTGACCCCCCAACAGGTTCCCCAGGTGGAGTCCCTGCAAGGAAAATACCAGGAATTGTTTGCCAAAAATGAAGGCGACTTTGGGCGCACCACCGCAATAACACACGAACACACGAGATACCCACCAGGGATGTGGCACCTATCAGGGAACGATATCATCAGTGACCTTCACAAATGTATCAGGAGGTGAAGGGGATGCTGTCACATATGTTGAAGAAGGGAGTAATACATGAGAGCCAGAGTCCGTGGGCTGCCCCTTTGTCCTGGTGCGGAAGGACGGGACTTTACACTTCTGTGTGGACTATGGTTGTCTCAACGCCTGTATCGTGTGGGATTCATATCCATTGCCAAGAATAGAGGAGTCCCTGTCCGCGTTAGGGAATGCCAGGTACTTTTCTACACTAGACCTGGCCAGCGGTTATTAGCAAGTACCAATGTCCGAACAAGACCGAGCCAAGACAGCTTTCATTCTTCCAATGAGATTGTATGAATTTGCCCACATGCCATTCTGTCTGGCCAATGCCCCGGGAACATTTCAACATCTCATGAAAAGATGTTTAGGGGACCTGAACTTTTAAGCTGCTCTGATCTATCTGGACGACATCATCATCTTTGCCCCCACCTTCGACTAACATCTACGGAGACTAGAGCAGGGTCTGAGACGGCTTCAAAAGCATGGGCTGAAAGTGAATCCTCAAAGGTGTCCTCTCTTCCATACTCAGATGGAGTATTTGGGACACACTGTCTTAACCAAAGGAGTGAGGCCTTCTCAAGAGAAGATTGCCACGCTACAGGAGTGGCCTAGCCCAAAAACTGTGAAGGATGTGCGCGCATTCCAGGGGCTCACAGGATACTTCCGACGCTTTGTAAAAGACTTTACGTGCATCGTAAATCCTCTTCTCGAGCAGCTGAAAGGGGTGCCCTCCTGTGCTAAAAACAGGAACGTTCAGTGGGGAGAGCACCAGGAAGAAGCGTTCCTAGCCTTGAAGAAAGCTTTGACAGAGGCCCCTGTTCTAGCCTACGCTGACTTCACTCAACCATTCATCTTGCATAATAATGGGAGTATGCAGGGGCTTGGAGCAGTATTGTCACAGATTCAGGATGGGAAAGAACGCGTCATAGCGTACACAAGTCGGTCTTTGCATGACTCTGAGAATAACCCAGATAACTACAGTTCCTTCAAGCTGGAGTTGTTGGCGCTAGTATAGGCAATGACGGTGAAGTTTGCCGAGAACCTGGCTGGCTCTGAAGTTCACGTGCGCACGGATAACAATCCATTAGCTCATCTAGAGAAAGCGAAGCTCAGGGCACTAGATCAATGCTGGGTAGCTTGAATGGTGAAATTCCGGTACAAGACCACCTATAAAAGAGGAGAAGAGGATACCAATGCTGATGCCCTTTCCCGATTGAATTATCGAAGGCCAGTGCCTAATTTGGATGAGGAGCTGGAGGCTGTGGAGGTCCAGGAATTTGGAGGAACTGCCAGAACGGTGTCAGCTACATGGGAGACAGAGCAGGAGGAGACTCGTGTGAGTTTAATAGAACATCCCCGCGATAAGTGGGTCCGATTGCAGCAGGAGGATCAGAAGATAGCCCAGTTGAGATTGTGGGTCACATCTGAATAGGTGCCCAGCCATCATGAGAGGAGGACCACATCACCTGAAATGCTGCGAATGCTTCGGCAAAGGGAAAGGCTTCAGTTGCGAGACGGCATCCTTTATCGGCAGATGTTTCTACAGTCAGAACTCAGCCTCTTCTGACAGACATATGCAAAACACAAGCCGCGGAGACACCATCACATGTTTCTCAATGCAAGCAATGACTAGCCAGGTCTTTCCCCGGGAAGGAACATCCACGGGAAGGGCAGTCTCCAATGAAGGAAACCACCTATGCCAAAACATGGTATCCATCCACAGACAGCTGTTTCGGGGTATTGCCCCTCATCAGTGTAGAGTTGGAAACTGGCTAGTAGGAGCAATGCCTAGTAAAAGACTGTGAAAAATGAGGATGAATGAACTCATGGAGATCAACATCCAACACTGCGGAGACACCATCACATGTTTCTCAACGCAGTGATTCTAGAGCAATGCCCCCATCTCTTATGGGAAATCGCACCCATATTCATGACTCTACCTTTTAAATACATATATTTTGGTTTAAGCATATTTTTTTGCAAATGAATTTAATTTAAAAGAAATCCATTTATCTTTTGCAAGTTTTTTTCTGTTCATTCCACATTGCTGGCTGCAGAATAATTATACTGAAACTCCATCAGTGAACTTATATTGATGGGAGTCTGGTCACTTTTATATGTCCATATCAATATTCAGCTCAACTTTCATGTGGTCTGTAGTTAAAACTCAACACAGAAGAGTTTGGAAAAAGACATAAAAGAGTTGCAAACTTTTCCAACAGAGCTCACTGTCAGATTCTCAGTAAATTCTTTCTGCAGTTGGCAAAGTAGAAGGAAATAAAAAGCATGTAAAAGTGAGAGGGGGCAAAATTTATAATAATGTGCAATGCAAAATAATTTTTTTTTACACTAAAAGTATTAAATTGTCCCTGTATATGTCCACATCCTTTAAGGAAACCGTGGGCAAAAGTATACAAGCCTTGCAAGAAGACATGACCAAATCGACTCTATGTCAAACAAATTACACATACTTTAGTTACATAAGTTGAAAAAAGACCTAGGTCCATCAAGTTCATTCTTTCTCCACCATATATACATTTTTGTGGATGCTAACTTCAGGTCATCAGCAGAATGGAGGGCGCAATTAGGATGGTATACTGAAACAAGGGAGGAGATATAGGGTGGTGCTGAGTCATGAAGAGCTTTGTGGGTGAGGGTAATAAGTTTGTACTGGATTCTAGAGTGGATGGGTAGCCAGTGTAATGACTGGCACAAGGTAGAGGCATCGGTGTAATGATTGGCGAGGAATATGATCCTGGCAGCAGCATTCAAGACAGATTGGAGGGGGGAGAGTTTGGTAAGAGGGAGACCGATTAGAAGAGAGTTACAATAGTCGAGACGAGAATGAATAAGAGAAACAGTAAGAGTTTTTGCGCAGTCAAAAGTAAGAAAAGGTCGAATTCTAGAAATGTTTTTGAGGTGCACATAACAAGAGCGAGCCAGTGATCGTATGTCGGGGACAAAGGAAAGCTCGGAGTCAAGTATGACCCAAAGACAGCGGGCATGTTGCTGAGGAGTAGTAGTGGAACCACACACAGAAATGGCAATGTCGGGTATAGGTACATTAGTAGCGGGAGGAAACACAAGGAGTTCAGTGTTTGACAGTTTCAGATATATTGAGGACATGATGTTAGACACAGCGTTTAGACAATAGCTCTATGTTCTCTTGTGGCATGATGTTCTGTAATTTGCCTTTATAGCGTGGATCGAGGATGCTGGCCAACCAGTAGTCGTCATTCTTCATAATTTTGGCAATGCGGGGGTCCCTTTTTAGGATCCGCAAGAGATAATCACACATGTGGGCCAATGTTCCAGGTGTCAATGATGTGGAGGAGCTCTTTCTGGCAAATCCACATCCCTTCAGTCACACACAAACCCTGTACCCGACGTTGCCATGACAAAATTTTCTCTTGCCCCTGAGAAGCATCCTCCTCCCCAAAATAATCATCCCCATCATCCTCCTCCTCCTCCACCTCGTCCAGGACAGTTGTCTGAGCAGACAATGCCTGACTGTCATCAAGGCTTTCCTCCTCCTTCTCCTCCGCAGCAGACGCCTGATCCTTAAAGTGTGTCAAAGTTTGCATGAGCAGACACATAAGTGGGATGCTCATACTTATGATGGCGTTGTCTGCGTTTACCAGCCATGTGCATTCCTCAAAACACTGAAGGACTTTACAGAGGTCTTTCAGCTTTGACCACTGCACACGCGACAACTCGATGTCTGCCCTCAAACTGCCTGCCCGTGTATCCTCCCACAAATGCATTACAGCCTGCCTCTGTTCGCACAGCCTCTCAACCATGTGCATGGTGGAGTTCCACCTTGTTGCAACGTCTAAGATTAGGCAGTGCTTGGGGAGGTGGAGCAATTGCTGCTGCCTCTGCATACGACTGGAGTCTACGGGAGAGCGACGGATGTGCGAGCACAGTCTTCGCACCTTATGGAGCAGGGCTGGTAACTCTGGATAATTATTTATGAAGCACTGCACCACCAGGTTCAAGGTGTGAGCCAGGCAAGGTATGTGTTTGGAGTCTTGCCAGGGCTGTGGCCGCCACAAAATTCCGTCCGTTATCACTGACTACCTTGCCTGGCTCAAGATGCAGACTACCCAGCCATGACTCAGTTTCTTGCTGCAAGTAGTCAGCCAGTACCTTCGCGGTGTGTCTGTTGTCGCCCAAAGACATCATCTTTAAAACAGCCTGCTGACGCTTATCACTAGCTGTTGGACAGTGGGACACCTCGTGTGCAACACTTGCAGCTGCGAATGGAGTACTCGTGCGACTGCGCTCTGTCGATGAGCTTTCGCTTCTGGAGGAGGAGGCGGAGGTTCGAATGCCAACAGCCAACTGTTGCCTATACCGTGGGCTAGGCAGCACTGTCCCACCGCTGCTGTCTCCTGTGGACCCAGCATCCACCACATTCACCCAGTGCGCAGTGATGGACACGTAATGGCCCTGGCCATGCCTACTGGCCCATGCATCTGTTGTGGGGTGCACCTTTCCACTCACTGACTGTTTGAGTGCATGGACAATGTGGTCTTTCACATGCAGATGGAGGGCAGGGATGGCTTTTCTAGAAAAGTGCCGACTGGGTAGGTTATAGCGTGGGACAGCGTAGGCCATGAGCTCTTGGAAAGCTTCGCATGCTACCAAACGGAAGGGCATCATCTCTAATGAGATCAGTTTGGCAATGTAGGCGTTCAAAGCCAGTGTACGTGGATGAGAGGATGAGTACTTCTTGTCCTACTCAGAGTCTCTGATAGGGTGAGCTAGGCTTGAGAGCTGCATATGGTGGAACTAGTGGTGGACATGGTGAACTGAGAGGTGGTTGGTGATGGTGGTGGTGATGGCCTAGATGCAGTCTTTTGTTGGAAAAACATTGTGATTCCCTGACTGCTTTGGCCTTGCAACGACACCTCAACATTTCTTGCTGGTGTTGTGCTAACCGGTGGGCTTACAGTGGGGGAAGCGATGTAGCGTTGCTGGCTACCTTCAGTCGGAGCAGGTGCACGTGTGCTACTTGAGGTTTTGTAGTGGGTCGCCCTCGCAGGGCTGTGAGGTACTCGGTACCGGGCCGGTAACTCAAGGGGGAAGGTGTCACCGCAGCGGTGACCCGGTCCGTGGCCCTGCACGCCCAAGTAAAAAGGGGAATTGAATGATGGAACAAAGTTGAATGGTTCGTGACACCACCTGTGGTATTCGGCAAGGGAGATGTTATGCCGACTCTGCATGCAGATCCTCTGGGACTGATGGTATGGTGCAGCAAAGATGTTATAACTCCCCACAGGTGAAGCTGTAGTCCCAGGGCAGTGTAGATAAGCATTGCAGGAATGGTGCAGTGTAGCCACAGGGATGTAGTGGTGCCAGGTGTGTGGCGCAGGAATGAGTGGAGGACACCAGGGAATGTAGCTCCAAAGCTTTACTCACAGTTTGTTGTACAAACAGGTGCCTGCCTCCGTGCAGTGTCCTCCGGGTCAAGGACTCAGTCAACCTCCAGGCCAGATGGAATACTCCTTTCCAACACTCCGCCAACATGTGCCTTTCTGAACGTCTCCTCTTATAGTGCCTTTAAATGAAGTACTCCTAGTACTGAGTTACACTGGAGTTCCCCCTGTCTGATGTTCTTATGAACTCTACTTGTACGGCAGACAGCTGTAGCCTGTTTCGGGGACTCCTTGCTACTAAGTCCGGGCTCACTATCCAGTTGCTGTTGTGCCCCCAAGTCTTGTGTGGGAATAAAGCGGTCACTACTTCTATTCCTCTGGTGTCTGCTGCAGGACCATTAGTATCCATACAACCTCGGGGACCGGGCCCCGGCCTTGCGCTTAGAACTTCTAGGAAGGGTTCTCTTCTAACCCACGTCCTCTGTTCTCTTTTACTCCACACGTTCCGTACTAATCTTTCTTTCTATGGAAAATCAGGCTTTCTGTCTGTCGCTCTCTCTCTCTTCCTTTCCTGTGCCAACAGACCCAGGTCACTGGGATCTGCTGCAGCACTTCCATCCATCTATCCCGCTCTCTGGGGATCTTTTTCTCTCACTGCTTACTGAACAACTACTGACTAACTAGAAAATCCTAAACTCTTCCCGGTCTCTTGAATGTAAACTAAACTCCACCCACCACCCAGCACGTTTCGTGTTCCAAGCAGGGAGCCACCAATGGGTGCTTTACTACACTCCAAGCAGGGAGCCGCCGAAGGTGCTTTGCTGCACTACTTTGTGGTGTAGGTGTTGGAGTGTGTTCAGGAGTCTCCACCTTACCTGGATGGTGGGGTACCACACCTCAGGAGGAGGTGCAGTACCTCTGTGGCGACTGAGCCTCAGGGGCGCCACAGTAGTCCGTCCACACTTGCAAGGGCATGGTGGTTAAATGTCTAAGCATGCAACTGGTATTCAAATTTCGGAGATTTTTCCTACGGCTAAAGGTCCTTCCGCACTTCTTACAGATAACCTTTGCCTCAACAATAGGATTTTGGTCAAAAGTGCCACACTACTCTTCCTACTTTGGGAAAAATTTTCAGGCCTTGCACGCTGTGCTAATTTGACCATCTGGCAAAGCTGTCCTGCAACTCTTGATGTTTTTTAACATGTTTTTGGGCTGCTACGGGCCTGCCAGATAACCACAGCTGCGATGTCGATGCCTGCTGAGGATCCTCCTCCTCTTTTGAGCTATTGCCAGTGGCACCCTCTTCCCCCAATGGATGCTAATCCGGGTCGACAACTGGGTCATCCATCACCTCCTCTTCAATATCCTCTGCACCTTCCTCTGTGTCACCGTGTAAGGTGGTATAGTATGCGGGAAGGGGCACCTGAGTTTCATCAGAGTCATAATCTGGCTCAGTAGACTGCGAGGGCAATGCAATGCAATGCAATGCAGTTTAATGTACCAGCAGAATCATATAGCATTGACTGTGCATCAGTGCACTCCATGTCATATTCATCTTGGACTGGGGAATTCTGGATTTCACTTGATAACTCAGGCATGGCATGTGAAAAGAGCTCCATGGAGTAATCTGAAGTGTGGCCTGCCGCATCCTTCACTTTTGGTGGTGTGAAGGACACAAGGAAAGGTGTTGTTCCTGACCAGGAGTCTGCACTGACAACTCAGTGCTTGCATTTTTTGAAGCTTCAGAACAGGAGGCGATAGAGCTGGAGGCTGTTTTGGCAATATAAGCCAAAACCTGTTCCTGATGCTCCAGCTTTAAAAGCGGTTTACCTACTCCCAGAAAAGGGAGCCTTCCAGGCCTTCTGGAGCCAGAAGATGACACAGGCTCAACACCTCCTGCCTTAGGTGCTATTGTGCTTTTGGCATAACCAGCAGATGCATCACCACCACCATCAGTACCAGCTGCTCCCCCCACGCCCACGTCCGCGGCCTCATCCACCATACTTCCTCATGTTTGGGAAAATGTACCAAAAATACCAGAAGATATATGGTACTGTATCAGAAGCGTACAGCTGTATACGGTGTACGGGAAAATTTAAATCTCTATTTACTTCCGGAGTCACACACAGACGCTCTCTCAGTATGGATTTCACCATAAAACAAACAGCAGATATACGGTACTGTATCAGAAGCGTACAGCTGTATACGGTGTAGGGAAAATTTAAATCTCCGTATTTATTTCAGGAGTCACACACAGATAGTCAGCATGCATTTGGCCGTGTTACCAGCCTGTACACGGTAGTGTGTGAAAACAAAAAGCAAAAAACACAAATATAACTAAAAAGTAAAAAATATACTGCAAATAATGCATAAAGGTAATGATAATAATAAGGGTATTTAGTAAACATAATTTTGATCAAAATAATGTACAAGCCATCCCGCCACGTCACGGCAACCCTTGTGGGACAGTCCCTACTCTAGTATTTAAAACCTTTTCACTTGCCAAGTGGCGTGAATGTGAATAAGGGTCGAGCGGCTGAACCACTAGTAACAGCTTAGGCCAGACTGGATGGCTTTCCCAGCTCAGAAAGAGGGCGGTCACACCCATATATGCACTGAATGCACAATGAAATGAATAAAAAACAAATCTGAACTGAGAAAAGTAAGTTAATGTGTATGCACAATGTAAGTGCATATTAACACATGACCATTAACCAGAGAAAACAAAAAGCAAAAAACACAAATATAACTAAAAAGTAAAAAATATACTGCAAATAATGCATAAAGGTAATGATAATAATAAGGGTATTTAGTAAACATAATTTTGATCAAAATAATGTACAAGCCATCCCGCCACGTCACGGCAACCCTTGTGGGACAGTCCCTACTCTAGTATTTAAAACCTTTTCACTTGCCAAGTGGCGTGAATGTGAATAAGGGTCGAGCGGCTGAACCACTAGTAACAGCTTAGGCCAGACTGGATGGCTTTCCCAGCTCAGAAAGAGGGCGGTCACACGGTAGTGTGTGAGGAGCGTACAGCTCTATACGGTGTAGGAAAAAATGAACGGTCGGTAACTGTGCAGAAAAAAAGAATAAAAGTATTAGTGCTGTGTAAAAAGCAGTCAGCACAGCAGTGTGCACACAGCAATACAGCTATCAGGCAGCCTAATAACCAGTGCTGCTGCACTCAAGAAAATCCTCCCCTGTCACTGCACTCTAACTGTACAGCACAATTGCAATCAGCACAAGCACTTCTTCTATCTTCACAGCCCTAACTCTCTCCCTACTGATAAACAGCAACCTCTCCTTACTGTTAAGATCGGCAGAAGTAAAATGGAGGTCGGTGTTCAGGGCTTTAATAGATACTATGACGCCCCCCAAAGCAAGCCAATCACTGCAATGCCCTTCTCTACGATGGTGGTGGACGCGTCACATGTCATCTCCTTGCCCACAGTGTACGTCCTTGCTCATTGGCTGAAAAAAAGGCTCCTGCAAGCATTCAGGGAAATCTGACTTTGGCGCTGGTTTTTCCAACCGCATGGCCGACTTCACGCTATGGTCGGGTTTTGGTCGGCAAAACTCACGCCATGGTCGGGTTTCGGTCAGCGAAACCCATCTTTGGCAAAAGTCGGTGACTTATGAATCTGGCAGACCTGTTTCGCTCAACTCTAATCACTACAATACTGTCTTGGTGAAGCGGCAATAGGCTCTGCTGAAACAAATTTCTTCAGGTTACAAACAGCACAGCATCACAGAGTTGTGGAAAGGTATAACACACCAGACAGATCTATGGCTCTTGCCACTGAACTTACAACCAGGCATGGACATGTGTGTTATTGTCCTTAACCTGGTGGAGGCTCTGAAGCTTGGCAAACTTGCACACTTTCCATGCCTGACCCATGTGCTCATCTTAGCGGTTCAGTGGTTTCTGAAAACCTTCCCAGATTCACCTGACGTACTTGTGAAAGTATACTGAGTGTGCTCCCATTTCTGTAAGTCAGTTACAGCTGCATCCGGTCTGGCAGTGCTGCCGCAGCGATTACAAGTACCGGTTTGCCGAATGGTGTGCAACGTGACCACGCACTGGAACTCTACATTACATACTGTATGTTGGTCATGAGTTTGTGAGCAGCATAGGGCAGCAGTTGAATACCAACTACAAAATGACAGTCAGTATTCCTGAATTGAGAGTCCTCAGTGGTTGATACCTTTTAATGGCTAACTGAAAAGATGGTAACACATTGCAAGCTTTCGAGACTATTCAGGTCTCTTCATCAGGCATAGACTAATACAAAATCTGAAGACTCACATATTTATGCACAACACAGCACAGAAAAAATGCAATTGATGAGACAAGTGACGTGAAGCAGAATTATGATTATGGGAGAGGGAGAAACAAATATTGGACCAGTTCATAGATAAGGAGTCCGGATATTTTATTGTCCTCTGATTGGGGTCTCCTAATGTGTTGTGTTGTGGGGGCATGACAACATATTAGGACACCCCAATCAGAGGACAATAAAACATCCGGACTCCTTATCTATGAACTGGTCCAATATTTATGTTTCTCCCTCTCCCATAATCATAATTCTGCTTCACGCCACTTGTCTCATCTATTGCATTTTTTCTGTGCTGTATTGTGCATAAATATGTGACTCTTCAGATTTTGTATTAGTCTATGCCTGATGAAGAGACCTGAGTAGTCTCGAAAGCTTGCAATGTGTTACCATCTTTTCAGTTAGCCATTAAAAGGTATCAACCACTGAGGACTCTCAATTCTGAATATTTTTCTATCTACTGGCTAACACGGTACAAAGATATACTTCTTTCCTGAGTCAATATTCCAGTCAGTCTCCTCCTCACATAACAACCGATGAGAATGTCTGAAATCTGTGGGGTTCAGTAATGACGACATAATCAGAGTAATCATCCCACTTCTGTGTCTACTCACACGCTCGCAGCTCACAATTAAATAGGAAGCTTTGCATGTGGACTTGGTGGAGATAGAGAAAGAAAGTACACAGGGAGATACTACCCAGCCCAGCCTCATCTCATTTTTTCAGCATGGACTGAGTGATAATGAAAAGGAGGAGGTAGAACAGGAAATTATTCTCTGCGCTACAGAGGGTACTAATCAGACCAGCTTAATTGCATCTGTTCAACGTAGATCGGCTGAGGATGAAGAGATGGACAGCCATCTTCCTGGTGGGGACAGGGAGATCTTGCCTGTTAGGAGTCTAGCACACATGGCTGACTTTATGTCCTGCTGCCTTTCCCGTGTTCATTGCATTAAACACATTTTGGCCAACAATGATTACTGGTTGTCCACACTTCTCGACCCACGCTAGAAGGAGAACTTTACATCTTTCCTTCCTGTGGCGGAGAGGACTAGTAAAAAGGTGCAACACCTAGTTGAACAATTTGAACAAAAATTTCTATCTGATAATGCTTGCAGCAGAGGTCACAGATCCTTCGGCAACCAAGGAGGAGAGGTGAGGGAGAGACACAAGAGGTCCAACAGAGGCAGGGGAACAGTATCAAAGGCCTGGGACTGTTTCATTAGACCCTCACCCTGATGCATGTGGTAGACTGCCAAGGTGAGAAGATGATTTTTGAAGATGGTACTTAGTTGACCATACCAGCATCTTCTGTGATAATCTGTGCTGTACAGTGATTCAGCATCCAAGCAGGACACATGGCATGAACTGTTCCTCTATGCCTTGGGTGTACTGGCCTGCCCTGCTACTACGTTTTTTTTCAGAGTGGGTTTTAAGTGAGGCCAGGGGAATAATAATAACTGATAAGCGCATCCACCTGTCAACTGAAAATGTTGAGAGGCTGACACTTATTAAAATGAACAAGTCCAGGATTGGCCCAGACTTTGCAACCCAACTGGATCACAGCAGTGGAACAAAAACTTAAAAAGAATTTTCTTTTTGTTTCTGATGTATTCCCATGCACACATTCCCACCCAAAAAGGTGTATACAGGTCATAGATCCTTTTTTTTCTTGTCCTCTTCCTCCACTCTATCAACAAGGTCATATTGTGGCCGTCACTCCATATTTTTAGAGGGTCAGCATAAGTCCCTCACTCCAAATTTTTACATGCTCGTCCTGCAGCCCTCACTTAAAATGTTTGGAGGGTCAGCATATGGCCCTCATTCAAAATTTTTACAGGGTCATCCTGCAGCCTTGCTCAAAATATTTAGAGGGATATCATTCAGCCCTCGCTCCAAATTTTTACAGGGTCATCCTGTTGCCTCAAAATTTTTACAGGATCATATTGCGGCCCTCATTCAAAATGTAAGGCGGGTCAGCATGTGACTCTCGTTCAAACTTTTACAGGTTTATCCTGCGACTCTTGCTCAAAATTTTTGTTGGGGCATCATACAGCCCTTGCACATGATTTTTAGAGGGTCATGAGGTGGCTCTCACTATTAATTTTTAAAGGGTCATCGTGAGACCCTCGCTCTTAATTTTTCCATGGTGTGTATGATGTCATCCTTCATAATTTTTACAGGATGTGTTTGAGGCCTACCTCTACAAGTCTCTTACATATATATGCATTTCCCCCGGGGTAAATATTTTTCAGTCCTTTCACTTAGTGCATCGGCTTTACTAGTCTCGGAGCCCCACACATTAAAATGGAAAAAAAAAATCTGAGGCCCTATTCTACTTTCAGGGTGTATTGCAGTCCCTACTTCTAATTTTTGTCAGTCCTTGCACTTAGTGCATAGACTTTATACAGTAACTCAAGGAGTCCCACTACATGAATATTAACAGAATATGTATGAAGCCCTCCTTTATAAATAATACAGGATGACCCTCTTCCTGCTAATTTTTGAAATTTCTTGCATTATCCGCATAGGCTTATTAAATTGTGGAGGAAGTGTTTTTTTTTTTTTTTGTTTGTGTTTTTTTCTTTTTAATTTTGCTTTATATACAAAAGTCATTATACAGTAAATAATGTTTCCTAACATTTTTTCCTGTCAAATCCATTTTATCTTCGGTCTTATATGTTTTATTGTCAGTCCGTAAAAGTGGCATAATACTCTGACAACATTGTTCCCAGCAGCGACCTTGGAGTCAGACGTCTTCCCCATGCTGATCTCATTCTATTTGAATGTTTCCATTCAATTCAGCGATTTACTGCCCCCTAGCCCTCCTGGGAAGGTCTTCCGGAAAAATGCTCGAGTTTCCCATTGACTTCCATTATATTCGTTACTCAAGCATCCGACCTGCTCGATTCGAGTACCCAACACTTGAGCATTTTAGTACTCGATCATCACTAGTTACAGACTGTCCTGTACAAGTACTGTATATCACACAATAAGAAGGGGTTCAAATTGATCTAATATAGATACTATCTATAAATAATATCAGCTGACACCAGCCGTAAATAAGTACACCGGTAGTCCTATGTAAATCTGCAAATCTATATAATACCATCAGGGATGTGTCCTGATTCTTTCATGAGCTCAATTAATTGACAAACTCATCTCTGCTACATTTTCACAAAAATTGGCTAAAAATATTTTCTTCATGAAATGTGAAGACGAAGTAACATGGTCCCGTAAATCATTTTTCCGACTTGACCCCAAGGCTGCAGAGGCTTAAAAGAGATACAGTTGCCAGCAAAACTAGTCACTCCACATTCTTTGATCTTACTGTAGTCAGTCAGATCTCTGCGTCCCTCCCATCTAGTAATAAATCTGTAGTTACTTGAATATAAATATGTAGAAATATCAATGCTGTACCTTATGCGTCATGGTATCTCTACCTGATCGCTGCTGGTGGCCACAGAGGTCTACATAGTGCTCCACTCCATTGATCCAAGTGATATTGTGCCCTTTGACTCATACAAAATTAATAACATTTTCTGAAAGGTCTCAAAGGGGTTGTCCATGACTTTGACATTGATGGACTATACTTAGGATAGTTCTTTAGTATAAGGATTGGTGTTGGGAAAATACCCAACACTCCCATGGATCTGTTCTTTTCGCTTCCAGCTGTATCTCCGCCGCTGTATCAGTCTGTATTGTTGTTTCCCATCTGTTGTGATGTCATGTTGACAGCACTGCCACCAATCACTGAGCTCAGCTACATGTCCAGTGCTCAGAGATTAGCTGCAGCACTATCAATGTTGCAGCTAAACAACAGTGCTGGACACTGTTGCACCGCTCTGTCATACTCACCCGGCCTCTACTCCCACACCGCAGCCGGCCTCCGCTCCCACGCCACAACCGGCCTCCGCTCCCACACTGCAGCCTCTCTCCACGCAACGGGCACAGCGGTCACCTCTGACGGGCTCGCGGCCGACGCCATCCCTGCATGCAATGCGCATGTGCCATAGGCTGCGCCTCCCTTCTACTTCTTGTGCTCCGGCTGTGCCCTGACCCGGAAGCACACTCGGACCAATGGCAGACCAGACGGGACCATATCAGGCCGCTTCCCCCTGAGGGAGGCGCCTGATCGTTGTGTTACCTTGCACACTAGGCCCTGCTTCCTCCTATGCTCTCTGCAGCCTATCGGTTCCGTCCGCGGTGTTTCCTGAAGCAGCCTCGCAGCCCTGTCACCCGTGTTCCCTGCAGTATTCTCAGTCCTGCTCCAGTGTCCCTGTTCCCTCCTGCTCCTGCTCTGCTCCAGTGTTCCTGCTCCATCCTACTCCAGTCCGGATCCTGTGTTCCTGCTCCCATCCTACTTCAGTCCAGTTCCTGTTCCCTCCTGCTCCTGCTCTGCTCCAGCGTTCCTGATCAGTCCTACTCCAGTCCTGTTCCTGTGTTCCTGCTCCATCCTACTCCAGTCCTGCCTTGGTGTTCCTGCTCCATCCAGCTATCCACACTTCTACAGTCCTACTCCAGTCCTGTCTCCAGTGTTCCGCTCCTGCCATCTCTCCATGTTCCAGCCTTACAGTCTACACTTCAGTCCCGCACTCCTACTCCAGTCCATCCTGAGCCGCCCCTCTCGGTACCGGCTACCGTGGTACCTGAACCCCTGGGCTTGCTCCTAACGGTCCCTGTATAGGGATCGGTTCCACCTGACAGTTCTCCCGGGGCCCCTCGGTGCCACGGTCCAGAGGGTCCACTCCTGGTGTTTCCGGCTCCTGACCACCCATGCTAGCAAACACAGGGAGGGTAAGTTAATCTTAAATTATTTTCATACCCAATTTAGCCTGCGGACAAAAGTTTCCAAAAAGGGAATCTGTCACCAGGTTTTTGCTACCTAATCTGAAAATACCATAATTTAGATGCAGATACCCAGATCCCAATGATGTGTCTCTTACTGGGCTGCTTGCTGCAATTTTGATCAAATCACAGTTTTGTCTGCAACAGATCCTTCAGTTCTCTGAATGCTGAGCTCTACATATCTCCGCCCATATAAGTGTGCACTGTGCATAGGCAGAAGGCTGCCAATGCTGACTGGAGGACTACCTCACAACAGGTTTACTGGTCCTCTAGTGACAATCTCCTGCTGATAAAACAGGGATTTTATCAAAATTACATAAAAAACCCAGCAAGTAACACATTCCTTGAAATCAGCGTTTCTCACTCTAGTAAAAACCTAGTGACTAATTCCATTTAAGTAAAAAAAAAATGACCTTCAGGTGTTTACATCCTTCCACACCGATCCTTTACCATAGAGACTAATGACGAATCGCCCATCTAATAACACCGGTCTTCGTACCTACAGGCATATTGTTCTACTGACACAGCTGATGATGAGAACTGACCTTTGTCTGCAAAATACCATATTTCTTTGCAACATGTCCTGACACCTAAGAAACCCAGCACTCCTTCTTCTACGAGCGTAACACTGGAAGGTATGTGAGAAAAGGATTGGCCTCAATGTTCCACCTTCATTGACAATCAGCCTCTGGGGTGGATTTCCATCCATTATCCACGACTCATAGCAAAAGCTTTCTCCAAAGACGATTGAGGACCAAGCGAACGACGGAGGAAAGCTTTGACCACTGCTAAAAGTGATGCTCCTAGTTGGGATCCTGTGTCTGCTCTCAGCTCTTTTACCCACCAGTAAGTACGACATTGTTCCAGAGGATCTAGTCCTTCTATATTGGGATATTGGGGTTGTATTAGTGTAACATGATATGGTTTATAAACTATAGAGATACAGATAATACTTTGTGAGGCCTCCAAGAACTGGGCCAGGCAATAGGTGGGAACTAAGGAACCCATGGCATGAGGGTTTACAAGCTGCCAGTTAAAAGGTAAAAAGTAGGTAAATACTGCTCATGCGTCAGTGTGGATGAAGAAAAGATATTGGTCGTCGTAGCCTTGTCTGAAGAGGAGGAATTTACGGTTGTTTTTGATGGTTTTGAGCAGGAGGAAGAGGTTCGATCCAGAGGGAGCGCTTGTGTCTTCTGTATGGCAAGAGAGTAATACCTTTGCCTTCCCTCTCACTTATTGTGGTAGTAATTTAAAAAGTAAGGGGTAAGTATAGAAATTTTACCAATTTAGCTTTCTAAGTGAGCTCATATCCCAAAATTTGATTTAGGCAGAACATCTCCAATTCATCCGAAATAAGCTATACCTCCGCCTCTAATTTGTGCTACAAGAAAGATTACCTTGGCCCAAATAACACAGCAATGGGATATCATTCCATAACAAAATGGAAATTGACACAGAACAAGGCATTGGTCAATGGCTTGTCAAATGTCCTAAGCAAATTATCAAGATGGTTCATTGGGAGTCAAGTTCACCTTTGCTAGGTTTGTGCAGCACTTTACCTTGCTCTGCTAGATGTCAAATCTCTTCTTCCCTATTCTCTTTTCCTTATACTGATGTCTGACATCCATATTATTTAAAAGAGCACAGGTATAGGGGTGGTCCTGGTGGGACAGTTCCTTGGGATAAAAGAAAACCTCCCAATGGATGTCAACATGATATCATGTGGCGCCCTTGAGCTTC
Organism: Dendrobates tinctorius; assembly: GCF_039654945.1. NCBI lineage: Eukaryota > Metazoa > Chordata > Amphibia > Anura > Dendrobatidae > Dendrobates > Dendrobates tinctorius. Next base: position 34,716,381 of record NW_027361696.1, on the reverse strand, counting down.
AGTCGCCACAGAGGTACTGCACCTTCTCATTAGGTGTAGTATCCCACTATCCAGATAAGATGGTAACACCTGACCAGCCTCCAACACCTACATCCAGCACAGACACCTTAGAACACCAGAGCACCCTTTATGGCAGCTGCTTTGGTTCATGAAGGGTGCTGGGTGGTGGGTGGAGCTTAGAGACACTAAGAGGGAAAGCTGATAGGAAGTTGGGAGCAGAATCCCCGAGTGGGGAGGAAGGCAGAGGTTCCCCGTAAGGGGGGAGCGGAGAGGAGAACTCTCGACTGTGATAATCCCCGGAGGGTGGACGGAGAGAAGGTCATTGATGCAGCCGCCTCCTGTGAGCTGGAGCTGGTTGCAAGAGAAGTGGAAAGAAAGATCAGTTGTTCAGAAGGAAGATGGATAAGCATGGAACATAAGGAGGAAAGAGACTTGGAGCAAGGGCTAGTGCAGAGCCCTTTCCTAAGTTGATGGCGCCAAGGCCGGGCGCCGGTATCCGAGGCTGTTTGTGATACTAATGATTCTGCAGCAGAAACAGGAGGAATAGGAGTTGAGACCGCTCTAGTCCCACCAAAGACTCGAGGACACAGTGGCAACCTAAGTGTGAGCCGGGACATGATTGATGGAGTCCCCGAAGCAGGCTACAGCCACCTGTCATACGAGGGGAGTTTAAGTAACATCAAGAAGGAGGAACTTGCATGTAATTCAGAATTGCAAGTACTTCAGATTAGCGCTAGAAAAGATATGTTCAGCAAAGGAACAGAAAAAGGGAGTGCTGGAAAGGTGTATTCCATCTGCCTGGGAGTTGGCTGAGTCCCTGACCTGGAAGCTGCAGCATTGAGGTAGGCACCTGTCTGTGCCAAAACCATGAGTAAAAGAACTGGAACTGCACTCAGCTGTGTCATTGCCTTCTTCCTGCGCCAACCTACTCAGTACTGCTACATCTCTGTGCCTAACACTACATCACCTACCTCAAAACTTGCTACTACTGCCCTGGAACCACAGCTCTACCTGTGGAGAGCTATTACATCTTTGCTGCACCCCACCATCTGTCCCAGAGGATCTGCACTGCAGCGTCGGCTTAACACCTTCCTTGCCGAGCACCACCGGTGGCGTCACAAACTATCTACAAATATACTTTATTCCATTCCACCTGTTTTAGAATGGACCCCCGGGGCCACGGACTCTGTCACCGCCGCCGTGACACGTCCCTCTGAGACTCCGGCCCGGTACTGAGTAGGTGAGCGACCCCGCACCTGCCCTGGGGGCGATCCAATCACACCTCCTGTTACTTTCCCAAAGGCTGGGGTCAGACTTGCGAGAGCAATTGCGAGAAACTCACGCATCAATACCCGGCAGTATTCCTATGCAGCCGCACACTCCAGTCTGAGTGGCGGTGGGAGGGCCAGGTATAGATGCGAGCGACTCCCGCGAGTTTCACGCATTGGTCTCGCAAGTCTGACCCCGGCCAAATAAATACTATCTGTAAAAAAGTTATGTGGTGCAATGACTCCATAAGACTGGCTTTATGGGAATCCTCAGATCATTATCCATGACTTTATTTTTTTTGCAGCCTATTCCCTGAATTGCACAGAATGCAAGACAACAAATTCCACATCGTGCACTGGAGAGAGTGTGTTATGTAGTAAAAATTATGTCTGTGCTTCCTTCTACTCTAAGACTCTGAATAACGGTAAGCATTAGAGACAGCTTGTGTGAATCTGTGTGTGTACTGATGTAGCAAGCATTAAATGGAATCTTTCTGCAGCTCTCGGCTATGTAATCTAAGAACAGTATGATTTAGGGGCAGAGACTATGATTCCAGAGATATGTCACTTACTGGGCCTTATGTTGTTTTTTTAATAACATCTGTGATTATCAGTACAGGACTAGTTGTCTCATGCCTCCTAGTCCAACCACATCCTCACCACTGATGAGCAGCTTTCTGTCAATGTACAGTGTACACAGAATTAAAAACACATGTGACATGCACAAATGTGAACAGGTCGCTCGGACAGTGTTCACAACACCCACTGATTGAAACACAAAGAGAAAACACAGAAAGACGAACGTGCAAAAATACTCTGTAGTAAAATATATAACAGTAGTCAGCTAGTGCTAATAAAAAGATGATAACAAATACAGGGCATTCAGTCGATACGTTTTTGGCAAAAAATGTATACCAAGCCACTCCACCTTGTCACGGTAACCCTTAAAGGAGCAGTCCCTATCTAAGTATTTAAAACCTGACCATGTGAACAGTACCTAAATGAGCAGGATTCAGACAGGCGCTTCCTGATGTGGGCACGTGGTGTAAGATGGCTCTTTATGTGCATGCCACACAAGAGAGGGGTGGGAATCTCCCAAACCATGCATAAGCAAGGAAATAATGGATTAAAAACACATGTGACATGCACAAATGTGAACAGGTCGCTCGGACAGTGTTCACACCACCCACTGATTGAAACACAAAAAGAAAACACAGAATGACAAACGTGCAAAAATACTCTGTAGTAAAATATATAACAGTAGTCAGCTAGTGCTAATAAAAAGATGATAACAAATACAAGGTATTTAGTCGATACGTTTTTTGCAAAAAATGGATACCAAGCCACTCCACCTCGTCATGGTAACCCTTAACGGAGCAGTCCCTTGACTTATGGATATGGGACGGACCCCTACTCCATCTTAAGACCACCATAACTACAGTAAACCTAGGCACTAGAATAAATACACAACACATTATTTTGGTTGTCAAAATGGCCACAGCTTTATTTAAATCACAGGATTAAAACAATCACAGTAGGAGTCAGGTGAAGTGCTAGTACATTGGGATTCACAAGTACTGTGATATCCCCAGCTGTCTGACATACAGAACCAGGACAGACAGCCATAAAGGGGTGGCACGCACTGGCTTGCCATTCAAGCAGAGCCAGTAAACTTTCAGGGCACCAATGACCCTATTATCCTCACTCCTGTGCTTAACCACTGTGCGCACCCCTGATTGACGTTACCATTACAGTGTCCTTGAGGCTGGCCACCAAAGCCGAGCCTGTTTACCACCATGAGGTTTTACATCCTCTATTAGTTAAAATGAGTCCACCTTAACTTGTCTGCAACTTCCACCTGACTCCTAAACTGCAAAGCTGTGGCGGGTTATAAATTCACATTTTTTCACCTTTTTTTTTTTATTTTTTTTATTTTTTTATTTTTTTTTAATAAATCACTTTAGTAAACTTATAAACTAGAAGTCCCTGCAAAAGCATTAAGGGGACTAACTTGGCGAACCTCCGACTCACAAAGAGTCATTCTACAGCGCTCAGGAGAGGAAAAACCCCCTGTGGAGGAAACCTCTAGGGAACCATGGCTGAAGGATGGCCCTTTCCTTGGGCTTAGAAGGTTAATGCTGTTAACTCTTTATAGCCATGATAAAATTGAACCTGGAACAAAATATACAATGGTAATTTAAAAAATACAATAAAGCATTCATCATACAAGCAATAATTAAAATGTTTTAGGACAATGATTATAAACAGGGGCGGGAGGGCGGGAAATGCTTCCTCCTGTTAATCCTGTGCAAGAAAGAGGGAGAGAGACAGATTTCCTGCTCTATATAAGCCCCACCCTCCTCACAGTAACCCCCCAGGCACAGACATACTGTGCTTCTTACTCTGAAAGCAACATCACTCTTGCTTAAAATCTATACCACTATACCAAAAAGCTGCAGGAGTAAAGGTCCACCCATCCCTAAGTCATGTCCTCCTCCGCCTATGGCTCCAGTGGTTTCTTGACTTATGGATATGGGACGGACCCCTACTCCATCTTAAAACCACCATAACTACAGTAAACCTAGGCACTAGAATAAATAAACAACACATTATTTTGGTTGTCAAAATGGCAACAGCTTTATTTAAATCACAGAATTAAAACACAGTAAGAGTCAGGTGAAATGCTAGTACATTGGGATTCACAAGTACTGTGATATCCCAGCTGTCTGACATACAGAACCAGGGCAGACAGCCATAAAGGGGCGGCACGCACTGGCTTGCCATTCAAGCAGAGCCAGTAAACTTTCAGGGCACCAATGACCCTATTATCCTCACTCCTGTGCTTCATCACTGTGCCCGCCCCTGATTGACGTTACCATTACAACGTCCTTGAGGCTGGCCACCAAAGCCGAGCCTGTTAACCACCATGAGGTTTTACATCCTCTATTAGTTAATATGAGTCCATCTTAACTTGTCTGGAACTTCCACCAGACTCCTAAACCGCCACCAGAGAGGCCATTTGACACCTTAAATGGACTCGACCCCCATCAACCATGCCTAATAAAGCCATCAACCATTTCTACATGCTATGGAAAGACTGTGCACACAAGTAATAAAAAATAAAATTCCAGAGCTCCGACAGATTAATTTTATCAATGCCATGCTACCAAGTTATGATCGATAATACGGTAACTACAGCAAAATAACAGTTGCTAAACATCCTGCAATGAGGATCCCATAATGGGGAATGTGGAAAGTAAACCATAATTAAGGTCGTAGCTACAATCTGAATACCTGTATAATGACATCTGTCATGACTCAAAAACTATTATACTGCATGTATTGTAGCCAGCTCTAATAATTCACCAATTCACAATTTTAGTTCTAGAAACCAGCATTATTTACAGTAGCTGTGCAGTAAAATTTCTTAAACCCACTTACTATCACTACCCGAAAAGTGATGAACGTATCAATAGAAAGATATTATAAATAGGGAGTAATTAAAAACTATACACAATATAACATCAACATTACAACAGACCATAAAATGACATTCAGAATATCTGGAAGTAGTAATTTAAATAAACCTAAAGCAGAAAAAGTCTACAAAGGCATTATTAATAACCCTGCCACGCCATTGTTAATTGTTTTTCATGCACTTGATAACATTTACTGTTGACCTCTCCAACTGGGTCAAAGGCATTGGGAATAGGCATATTGCCCTTCGTGTTAATGCATTTGACTACTTTATCCTTAGCCGCTCCCACTGGCTCAAGGGCACCGGGAGTAGGCACACTGCCCTTTGTGTTAATGCACTAGCTTATACCCTTAGCCGCTCCTACCAGCTCAAGGGCATCAGGAATAGGCATACTGCCCTTTGTGTTAATGCACTAGATTATACCCTTAGCCGCTCCCACCAGCTCAAGGGCATTGGGAATAGGCATATTGCCCTTCATGTTAATGCACTTGATTACTTTACCCTTAGTCACTCCCACTGACTCAAGGGCACACAGATTAGGTACATTGCTCTTCAGTTTCATGCACTAGATAACTGCATTGTCCAGACGACAATCTTGAAAGAAACATGGAAAGAAACATGGTTTGGTCAATATAAACAGTCAAAAACCGTGCCTCGGTATTCTCAAGTCACATGAAAAAAAGAGAGAGGGTCCTTGGAGCTATAGATTGTATTGAAAAGCATGCCTACCTTGTTCTCTTTTCCCCTCCAGCCGCTGTTCCTGGCTCAGAGGAGCCGATATATTCTGTAGGCATGCAAAATATGATTGCCATGACCCCAGGAACTTTACCCTAACAGGGTCCTATACAATATAAATGCTTCTGGAGACCAGGGAGCCATACTGTGATGGTCACCCCTCCATACCAGGGGGCCATACCCGAGATGGTCACCCCTCCACACCAGGGGGCCATACACGAGATGGTTACCCTCCACACCAGGGGACCATACCTGAGATGGTTACCCTCCACACCAGGGGACCATACCTGAGATGATTACCCCTCAAAACCAGGGTGCCATACCTGAAATGGTTACCCTTCCAAACCCAGAGGGGGTCATACTGTGATGAACACCCCCCCAAACCAGAGGTCCATGCTTAATATGGTTACCCATACTGACCAATTTATAAATAACTTAATGGACCCACTAAAAGGAAAATAAATAACTGTTTTTATTTTTGTTTTTGCTTTTTAAATTTTTAATACATGTTCTTATTAAAATAAACATAAAATAAACATCAAAGCATAAATAACATTAACACTCTGGGGGGAGTCCTTGAAGCTCCCAAATCTGGTGATTACCAAACATAAAATGTGCCAACAATTTCTCCCAACCGTTGCCCCACTAGCTCGGGAGCACCATAGTCACAAGGGTTCCAATGTTCACTTGAATTTCCTGGGGATCCGACAACCCCTTGCCGAAACTCCCCTCCACCTTTCACCAGGTCCAGAACCATATTAAATTCCAAAAGGAGGAAACCATATCCCATTGGATGCCCAAGACCATATTTAACCAAATTCAAGGGCCCCTCCAACCGCACAAGATGTGGCATAAGTGAGGGTGAAAACAATGCAGGTTTACAACCAAGGTATATAACAGGTTAATAATGGAAAATATCCCATTGTAAGGTCCAGAAATAGACAGAGATGGGCAATGCTGTGTTATAAGCTGTAACAGTAAATGAGAAGCCGCCTGCTCCTCTACAGCAGTTACAGACAGATTCTAATCACCAGCTGTGCATAAATGGTAAGAAATATGTAGGTCTAATATAAGCTGCCTGCAGCCATAGGTGTGTGAGCAGAAAACTGCAAGTTCTGTATCCCAGTCACTCTACTACATACAATTACAATAGACGAGAGACAGGGATGAAACTGGGCCCATGATGTGTTCTCCAGAGCAATGTGCAGCATCACACTAGGAGTGCCCACTCACTGCCCGCCATGTGCTGAGTTATTAGTGCACACTCAAATGTGCCGAGTTACTCCACGATTATTTTACACATGATAAAACATAATCCATTCTGGCCTGTGCTATCCACCATCTTAGGTAATATAAAATAAGCTCTTGGTGGGTATACTCTGATCATGCAACATAGACAATATACCTGCAGGTCCCCAGATTCAAGATGGCGACGGGGACCTTCAGGGGCCTGCAGGGAGCTAGCTTCCTCAGTGCCTGCAAAGCGCAGGCACGAGGAAGCCTTGTGCAGTGCCTGTGACAGAGATCTGTCACAGTGATCTGTGATGTGACAGATCAGCGATCTGTCACGACAGTGATGTCCCCCCTGGGACAATGTAATAAAGTTAAAAAAAGTGTAAAAATTATTTAAGAAAATCGCTAAATAAATAAATAAAAAAAAAATCCCAAATAAATTCATTTTTTGGAAATAAAATAAAAAACAATAAAAGTACACATATTTGGTATCTCCGTGTCCGTAACGACCCGCCCTATAAAAACTGTCCCATTAGTTATCCCCTTTAGCGAACCCCTTAAAAAATAAAAATAAAAAACGAAGCAAAAAATAATGATTTATTATCATACTGCCAAATAAAAATGCAATAACGCGCGATCAAAAAGACACATGTAAATATCCATGGTACCGCTGAGAACGTCATCTTGTCCCGCAAAAAATGAGCCACGACAGCATCATCAGCAAAAAAATAAAAAAGTAATAGCTCACTGAAAAAAGCGATGCAAAAATATAAAATTGTTTTCATTGCATAAAAGCGCCAAAACATAAAAAAAAGACCTAAATGAAGTATCGCTGTAACCGTACTGACCCGAAGAATAAAAGCGCTTTATTAATTTTACCGCAGGCAGATCGGTGTAAATGCACACCCCAAAAGAAATTCATGAAACGCTGGTTTTTGCTCATTCTGCATCCCCAAAATCGGAATAAAAAGCGATCAAAAGATGTCACCTGCCCAAAAATGGTACCAATAGAAATGTCAACTGGTCCTGCAAAAAATAAGACCTCACATGACATGGTGGGTGAAAATATGAAAAAATTATAGCTCTCAATATGTGGTGATGCAAAAACTATTTTTTCAATAAAAAGCGTCTTTTAACATGTGACAGCTGCCAAACATAAAAACCGCCATAAATAGTAAATCAAACCCCCGTCATCACCCCCTTAGTTATTGAAAAATAATAAAATTAAAAGAAAATGTATTTATTTCCATTTTCCTAATAGGGTTAGGGTTAGGGCTAGGGTTAGGGCTAGGGTTAGGGCTAGGGTTAGGGCTGAGATTAGGGTTAGGGGTGTGTTGGGGTTAGAGTTGGAGTTAAAATTGGGGGGTTTCCACTGTTTGGGCACATCAGGTGCTCTCCAAATGCAACATGGCGTCTGATCTCAATTCCAGGAAATTCTGCGTTGAAAAAGTCAAATTGTGCTCCTTCCCTTACAAGCTCTGCCATGCACCCAAACAGTGGTTTACCCCCACATATGGGGTATCAGCCTACTCAGGACAAATTGCAAAACAACTTTAGGGGTCCAATTTCTCCTGTTACCCTTGGGAAAATAAAAAAATTGGGGGCAAAAATATCATTTTTGTGGAAAAAAATGATTTTTGTTATTTTCACGCCCGGGCGTTATAAACTTCTGTGAAGCACTTGGGGGTTCAAAGTGCTCACCACACATCTAGATAAGTTCCGTGGGTGGTCTATTTTCCAAAATGGTGTCGTTTGTGGGGGGTTTCCACTGTTTTGGTACATCAGGGGTTTTCCAATCGCGACATGGTGTCCGATCTCAATTCCAGCCAAAAAAGTTAAATGGCGCTGCTTCCCTTCTGAGCTCTGCCATGCACCCAAATAGTCATTTACACCCACATATGGGGTATCAGCGTACTCAGGACAAATTGTACAATAACTTTTAGGGTCCTGTTACCCTTGGGAAAATAAAAATTGGGGATGAAAAGATCATTTTTGTGGAAAAAATATGATTTTTTAATTGTACCGCTGTACGTTATAAACTTCTGTGAAGCCCTTGTGGGTTCAAAGTTCTCACCACACATCTAGATAAGTTCCTTGGGGGGTCTATATTCCAAAATGGGGTCACTTGTGGGGGGTTTCCACTGTTTAGGTACATCAGGGGTTTCCAATCGCCACATGGTGTCCGATCTCAATTCCAGCCAAAAACGTCAAATGCGCTGCTTCCCTTCTGAGCTCTGCCATGCGCCCAAATAGTGGTTTACCCCCACATGTGGGGTATCAGCGTACTCAGGACAAATTTCACAGTAACTTTTACAGTCCTGTTACCCTTGGGAAACTAAAAATTGGGGGTGAAAAGATCATTTTTGTGGAAAAAATATGATTTTTTAATTTTACCGCTGTACGTTATAAACTTCTGTGAAGCCCTTGTGGGTTCAAAGTTCTCACCACATATCTAGATAAGTTCCTTGGGGGGTCTAGTTTCCAAAATGGGGTCAGTTGTGGGGGGTTTCCTCTGTTTAGGCACATCAGGGGCTCTCCAAACGTGACATGGTGTCCGATCTGAATTCCAGCCAATTTTGCATTGAAAAAGTCAAACGGTGCTCCTTCCCTTCTGAGCTCTGCCATGCGCCGAAACAGTGGTTCCCCCCATATAGAAGTTATCAGTGTACTCAGGACAAATTGCACAATAACTTTTGCCATCCAATTTCTCCTGTTAACCTTGGTAAAAAATTGAACCTGAAGTATTTTTTTTTGTGAAAAAAAGTTAGATGTTCATTTTTTTTTAAATATTCAAAAAATTCCTGTGACGCACCTAAAGGGTTAATAAACTTGTTGAATGTTGTTTTGAGCACCTTAAGGGGTGCAGTTTTTAAAATGGTGTCACTTTTGGGTATTTTCTATCATATAGACCCCTCAAAGTGGCTTCAAATGTGATGTGGTCCGTAAAAATAAAATGGTGTTGCAAAAATGAGAAATTGCTGGTCAATTTTTAACTCTTATAACTTCCTAACAAAAAAAAATTTTGGTTCCAAAATTGTGCAGATGTAAAGTAAACATGTGGGAAATGTTACTTATCAAGTTTTTTGTGTGCCGTATCTCTGTGATTTAAGGGAATAAAAATTCAAAGTTGGAAAGTTGCTAAATTTTCAAAATTTTTGCCAAATTTCCGTTTTTTTCACAAATAAACGCAAGTTATTTGAATTAAATTTTACCACTATCATGAAGTAGAATATGTCACGAGAAAACAAGGTCAGAATCACAGGGATCCATGGAAGCGTTCCAGAGTTATGACCTCATAAAGGGACAGTGGTCAGAATTGTAAAAATTGGCCCGGTCATGAATGTGCAAACCACCCGTGGGGGTGAAGGGGTTAGGGGAAAATTTGAAGTTAATTGAATTTTCGTCAAACTTATTCACTCATCATCTCAATGAGAGTGACTCTTCATTTAATGATCTCCTATATACTGTCCACAGATGAAACAAGTTCATTAGAGCTCATCCGATCATGTGCTCCAAGCAGTCAGTGCAACGTTACGGGAACCATCAGTCTTCCATCTGGAAAGATGTGGATGTTCACATCATGCTGTAATGATACTGACAATTGCACTTCTCTCATTGATGCAGGTGGAGTATCCTACCTTCTTGTACATTCTTTTCCTTCCTATCATGTATTACATGTCACACTGACACAGAGATTTCCTTTTAAAGCTTTATATCACAATTAGTGTTGAGCGATACCATCCGATATCGTGAAATATCGGATCAGATTGGATCGGACCGATACCCAAAAAGTGTTGGGTATCGCTGATTCCGATACCGGAAACCCATGCAAGTCAATGGGGCACAAATATCGGAATGAAAATATACCCTTTCTTTCCTTGCACATCCAGATCGGGAGGGGGAAGGAGTGTGGGCAGAGACTGTGCGTGTGTGCAGGCGGGGTCTGTGCGTGCCTGCCGGGGGTCTGTGTGGTCTGCCGGGGGTTTGTGCGGGCGTGCCGGGGGTCTGTGCGGGCTGCCGGGGGTCTGTGCGGGTCTGCGCGATCTGCCAGGGGTCTGTGCGGGCCTGCCTGGGGTCTGTACGGGCCTGCCGGGGGTCTGTGCGGGCTGCCAGGGGTCTGTGCGGGCTGCCAGGGGTCTGTGCGGGCCTGCCGGGGGTTGTGTGTGTGTGCAGGCATCGTCCGATGGGACTTCAAGTCCCATCAGGCTATGCCTGCTACAATGACAGTGATTGACACATTAGCCAATGATGGGACAGTAGTAGTCCCATCATCCGGCTAATGTGTTGAATGTAAAAAAAAAAAAAGAAAACATACATACTACATACATATAACATTCATACAACATACATACTACATACTACATACATACTTCATATATACTACATTCATACAACATACATACATACTACGTATATACTACATTCATACAATATACATACATACATACTACATACATACTACATATATACTACATTCATACAACATACATACATACTACATAATACATACATACTACATATATACTACATTCATACAACATACATACATACTACCTACATACTACATATATACTACATTCATACAACATACATACATACATACTACATACTACATACATGCTACATATATACTACATTCATACAACATACATACATACATACTACATACCTCATATATACTACATTCATACAACATACATACATACTACATACATACAACATACATACATAGTACATACTACATACATACTACATATATACAACATACATAAAACATGCTACAGACATACAGCATACATACTACATACATATTACATACTGCATACAATACATTCATACATTCATACAATACATACATATAGACATACAGTACATATAACATAGAGTACATACTCACCATCACTTGTCACTTTGATCCCCGAAGCCAGTGTCATCTGTAAAAAATATTAAAATAACAAACAACCAATATACTCCCTGATCCGCAGAAATCCACGAGTGTCCCACGACGATCTCCTGCAGTGCATCACTGAGAGGTTATGTCTATTTTGTACGTCTGTAAATAGTAAAACACCCTAGTAGTGGCTACATTTTATGAGAATTGTAATGTTTATACAGAGGAGTTGGTCTCTGTATCTGCTCTATGTATCATGCATAATATTAAGAAAACACAATGACTTTGATCTTTGCATTTTCTTCCCCCATTATAGAGCCATCTTTCAGCTTAAAGCCCAATGGTGTGATCTGTCCTAGCTGCCAGGCATCAGATTCAGACTGGTGTTACAGTGGCAGTACTTTACCCTGCTCAGGGGATGAGAACGTCTGTGTCCTGCATGCTACAACAAGGGACGGTAAATCATTTTTGCTCTTTTTATCCAGGTTGTACAAATTTTTTTTTAAACAATGCTACAAATCTTCCATAAAATGATGCATTAACTATAGAGACCTAGAATATACATGTGACGCTGAGTCACCACTCACGGAAAAGCCGTGAGACAGGAGATCCAAGGTCAGATAACAGGAGGGCTCATAGTACAGATAGGCAAGACAAAGGCATGGTAAAGTAACTGTTCAGGGACAAATACCAAGAGGGTAGGTCAACATAAAAGGATAAGGCAAATGCATTGTCAGAAGCCAAGTCCAGGGTCAGGTACCTGAGATCAGAGAGCATCAAGAGCAATAAAAAAGGGTAACACACATGCTGATAAGTCTTTGGTTTTACCCATAAAGAAACGATATAGGAAGATGAAACTACAATTATTCAACATACTTTCCACTGATGTCAACACACTTCTTACATCGATATTTCAAGTTCTGTAAGCCTGGCAAAAAGAAGGATTTTGGGTGTGCCTCAAACCAGGCATCCATAACAGCCATGGCATCAGCAATAGTGTGAAATTTTGTACCTTTGAGGTGTTTCTTAAAGTTTTGAAACAGATGATAGTTGGAGGGAGCTCGATCTGGTGAATAAGGTGGGTGGTCAACCAGCTGGAAGCCCAGCTCCCCCAGTTTTGCCTTGGTCGCTTGTGCAGTGTGAGCAGAGGCATTGTCGTGCAGGAACAAGAATCCTTTGGACAGCTTGCTGAACTTTTGGCCTTCAGAGCTGCCTTCAATTGGTCCAAAAGTTCAATTTAATACCTTGCATTGATGGTGGAACCCCTTTAAAGGCAGTTGACTAGCAGCACGCCCTCCTTGTCCCAGAACACGGACACCATCGCCTTAGTGGCTGATTTTTCCACCCTGAACTTCTTTGGACAAGGAGAACCACTGTGCCTCCACTCTTTTGACTGCTTCCTGATTTCAGGGTCATACAAATAAATCCAGGTGTCCATAGTGACCAGTCGATTCAGGAAGTTCTTATCAGTCTGGAAATGCTGACAAATGGACTGGGAAGTTTTCACTCGCATGCTTTTCTAATCTGTTGACATATATTTCGGGACCCACTTTGCAGATAGCTTCTTCATGTCCAAATATTTATGGATAATTACTAGTGATGAGCGAGTATACCCTTTGCTTGGGTTTTCCCAAGCAGGCTCGGGTGTCCTCCGAGTATTTTGGCGTGCTCAGAGATTTAGTTTGTGTTGACGCAGCTGCATGATTTGCGGCTGCTAGACAGCCGGAATACATGTTAGGATTCCCTAACAAACAGGAATTCCTCACATGTATTCAGGCTGTCTAGCAGCCACAAATCATGCAGCTGCGCTGACACAAACTAAATCTCCGAGCATGTCAAAATTCTCGGAGGACACCCAAACATGCTCGGGAAAACCAGAGCAATGGGTATACTTGCTCATCACTAACAATTACACAAACACGTTCGCAGGAAATCCCCATGATATCTGCTATTGCTTTAGTTGAAGCTCACCGATTCTCCAGTATGAGGATGTGCACAACATCATTGATCTCCTGAACAACAACCACACTCGGTCATCCAGGACATTGCTTTTCCTCTCTGGAGCTCCTTCCTTTGTACAGCAGCATGGTCTGCTCTGAAAGGTCAAACTCCTTTCTCTACTAACACTGACAGTGCAGCACAATCAATCCCATAGCATGGCTGAGATGTCACTAAGAGCATCCCTAGGCCACAGTGACTGACGAAACCTTGACACAATGTGTTAGGTGCCAGGATTCTCCATCTGCACAGGATGGATCCCAAGCCTTCTCTTCTCCTGCGGTCTCCCATTCAGTCTCGACCACAATGAATGCTGCTCAGCAAAGACGTCGGTCTCGGCGTCTTGCTCAGATCGGGCTGTGCGTATTGTTACCGCTGCCTCTCTAGGTTCAGCTATAGTAACTGGCAATACTCACTAGCAAGCTGTCACTCCAGAGGCTAAGTCTAGGATTCGCCTTACTGAACATCCTTGTGAGGTGGTGACCTCCCATTGGTGGTCGGTCATCAGCTGCTAAGGTCCCTCGGCGAGTCCGGATTGGCCAGCGAGTAAGGTCCTTTCTGACTGGCCTAGTCTATAAAGGGATCTCTAAAGTGCCCATTGGCGCGCTATGATCACTTTAATATTTGCGTCATGGGTGCTTGGGGCTTTGCTCTGCCTCTATTGGCCTATGTCTGTGAGTGTGTGCTGTGAGTGGATGCGTTAGTTGTTCTTAGTGAGGCAGGTTATCCTCTACACAGGGCACAGTCTGGCCACGCGTCATGACACGCATCAGTTATTACACAGGGCACAGTCAGGCCACGTGCTGGTGCATGCTCCAGTTACGGTAGTTTACAGGGCACAGCCAGTCCACGCGCTGTGGCATGCACCTGTTAGCACATGCTGTATATAGAGCACATTTTATCCACGTGCTCTGACATATTGCTTCTTTACCACTCTGTGGAGTAACAGGGCAGGTTCTTTATGTTCAGTTCACACTGCGTGATGTTTAACACAGTGAGCTTAGCCTTAGGTGCTCGGCAGCATTGTACTGCTCTGAGGAGTAACAGAGCGCAGTACCTTTGCGTTCCGTTCATATTGTGTGCAGTTTACCCAGTGTGTTTTTTGTGAACGCTTGCAGTGCAGTGCCGCCATTGTTCACATTAGCTGCAATTTTACACCTCTGCATGGTGGACCCCAGGTTGCGAACGCACTTCATTATAACATTTTATTTAGTGCATTCCGACAACCCTAACAAAATTCAAGTTTCAATTGTGCTGTATATTATAGAGCATATTAAAGATGCCCAGGTTACAGCAACATACCACATATCACTATATGTTGTGAATTCACTTTCTGGCCTACCTCTGGTTACTAGTGAAGGTAGTGGAGCTGGTTATATTGACAGAGGGGTTGCGAGTTCTCTTTCCAGGCTCCCTCTGGTGGTTACAGGAGGTAATGGAGCTGATCTAATTAACAGAGGTCTGCCACCTGATAATGAGGAGGACGATTGGATTTAAGACAGCCGACTCCCTCTATCCCTGCTGGTGATTTTTTCCTGCCTCCTGAGATCTTAGTTTCCAGCTCTGTCCCTGCATGCTCAAGCTAAGTGTTCTTTTGCTATTGTTCACATTTGATTTGGTTTTGTCTATTTCAGTTTTGTGTGGTCAGCCAGCCCCGGCTGGGGATGTGCTGAATTTCCATCCTTATGTTACTGTTTGTGCCAGTTTGTTTTTGTCCCTTATTAGATTGGCCTCTCTTTGCTCTGCTTTCAGAATATACCAGAGTGCTGATATAGTGGGCGAAGTCTAGTGACTTCAGTGTTTTTTCTATCAGACATCTTGGGCATTTTTTGCAGGGTTTTTTGTGTGATTGCAGACAGTGTCTTTCCTTTCCTGTCCTGTCTAGTTAGTTTGGGCCCCATCGTTTGCTCAGCCTATTTTCCTACCTGCGTTTGTGTTTTCATCTTGTCTCACTGACAATATATGTTTGGGGGCTATCTATTCCTTTGGGGTCTGCTCTGTGGCAGTTTAGATTTCCCCTTTCTTGCTTTAGGCTTATTCAGTTCTCCGGCTGTGTCGAGGCGTCTAGAATCATCGTAGGTATGCTTCACGGCTACTGCTAGTTGTGTGGATAGGATCAGGGGTCTGCAATCCGCTTAGTTAACAACCTCTCTGGTTTTCTGTGACTTAGTTTGGTCTTGCTTTCCTTCTCAGTGACCCAATCATAACAACTATATACAACTCAATGTATAAATTATATTGGCTGCACATATACAATTATATACGGGAGATATACATGTTATTTCACAATTGTTAATATTAATATATATATATATATATATATATATATATATACAGTATGTAAGAAGATGTAGGGTATTTTAACTTTTGCAATATTTTTTTCTAAACAGGGAACAAATCCACATTTCGAGGTTGTGCTTCAAAAAGTCTTTGCGGCAGTCAAACATATAATGTGAATGGAAGCAACATCGCATATGACCTGACCTGCACTTGTGGAGGTAACGTGGAGATATTAGTACTGCGATAGGTAGATAGATAGACAATAGAAATATAGATAATAGATCGATAATAGATAGATAATAGACAGATAATAGATAGACAGATAGATAATAGATAGATAACAGATAGATAGATAGAGAGATAGATAATAGATAATAGAGATATAGATCATAGATAGATAAATAGAAAATAAATAAATAATAAATACAGTTGCGCTTAAAAGTTTACATACCGCAAACTTTTTCTCCATTCATGCTTAGTAGTTGGGTGAAGCCATTCCTTGTCAAACTACTGTTTTTTCTCTTTTTAAATCTTAATGACAACCCAAAACATCCAAATGTTCCTGATCAAAAGTTTACATACTCCATTTCTTAATATTGTGTATTGCCCCCTCTAACATCAATGACAGCTTGAAGTCTTGTGTGGTAGTTGTGGATGAGGTTCTTTATTTTCTCAGATGGTAAAGCTGCCCACACTTGGCAAAAAGCCTATAGTTCCTGTAAATTCCTGGGCTGTCAAGCATGAACTGCGCACTTCAGATCTCCCCAGAGTGGCTCAATGATATTGAGGTCAGGAGACTAAGATGGCCACTCCAGAACCTTCACTTTGTTCTGCTGTAGCCAATGACAGGTCAACTTGGCCTTGTGTTTGGTCGTTGTAATGTGGTAATGTCCAAGTACGTCCCATGTGCAACTTCCAGGCTAATGATTGCAAATTTGCCTCCAGTATTTGCTGATAAAGTGCTGCCCTCATCTTTCCTTCAATTTTGGCCCAGTTTCCTGTGCCTTTGTATCTCACACATCCGCAAAACATCAGCGATCCACCTCCGTGCTTTACATTAGGAATGGTGTTCCTTTCATCATAGGCCTTGCTGACCTCTCTCCAAATGTAACGGTTATGGTTATAGCCAAAAAGTTCAATTTTGGTCTCATCACTCCAAATTACCTTGTTCCAGAAGTTTTGAGGCTTGTTTTTATGCTGTTAGGCGTATTGTAGGTGAGACACTTTGGGGCATTTGCACAGTTATGTCTTTCTTCTGGCGACTCGACCATGAAGCACATTTTTCTTCAAGTGCCTCCTTATTGTGCATATTGAAACAGCCACACCGTGAGTTTTCAGACAGTCCAGTATTTCAACTGATTGTCACACTAGTCACAACAAATGGCTAGGCCATGAATAAGCTCAGTCCGACGTTCCGGGGTCAATACCAAAAGATCACGTAGTAAACCAAGGGAAAATAGGAAGTCGCAAGTCAGGTCACATGCCAGGGTCAGAATGCCAGAGAAACAGCAGATAAGCAAAGGGGCAATAACAAACGGGTAGTCTGAACACCGTCCAAAGGTGAGCAGCGGAATATCAGATGCAAAGGGGCAATGACAAACAGGTAGTCTGAACATGGTCCAAATGTAAGCAGCAGAATATCAGATGCAAAGGGATAATGACAAATGGGTAGTCTGCACACGGTTGAAACGTCAGCAGCAGAGGAAGATAAGAACTTACAGCACAGGGTGCAGGCAAAGACACCAGAGAGCACCAGCTTAGAACAAGCTTTTGACTGGCAATAATCTGGGCCAGACAGCTAACCTAAATAACAGAACAATTACCAATAATATGGAGAATCTGTGAAAGTCTCTTTACCTTCCAGTCAGATAGGTCAACCGAGCTGTCAATCAAAGCATCAAAAGCTCAACATGCCCCAGCACAGGATAGGATGCCAGAGCTGTCCATCACAGAGTCCCAGACACTGAGCAGAGGAATTATGACACTGATGTTATTTGTGGGTTTTTCTTTGCATCCCAAACAATTTTCCTGGCAGTTGTGGAGAAAATTTTTGTTGGTCTACCAGATTTTCCATTTGTTAATCACAGTTTGAACGCTGTTGACTGGAATTATCAATTCTTTGGATATATTTTTGTATCCCTTTCCTGTTTTATATAGTTCAACTACCTTTTCCCGTAGATCCGTTAACAATCCCTTTGCTTTCCTTATGATTTACAATCCAGAAACGTCAGTGGCTGGATGAAAGATGCAAGAGTCTATCTGGATCCCAGAAACTCACTCAGCTTTTATGCACACACACTGATTAAAAGCAAACAGGTCACAGGTGAGGATATTACCTTTAGTAGCCATTCAAACCTATTTGTGTCAACTTCTGTGCATGTTATCAGGCCAAAATCACCAGGGTATGTAAATTTTTGATCAGGGTCATTTGGATGTTTTGGGTTGTCATTATGATTATGGTCTCCCAGTACTTACCTAACGCAACCTTTGATCCTCTCAAGATCTTCTTCTCAATTCCCCTCTCATCTCTTCTTCCCATATCCGCATACACTTCTCCCGTGCTTCCTCCGTACTCTGGAACTCTCTACCCCAACACATCAGACTCTCGCCTACCATGGAATTCTTCAAAAGGAACCTGAAGACCCAACTGTTCCGACAAGCCTACAACCTGCAGTGATCCTCAGTCTACTGATCTGCTGCATGACCAGTTCTACCCTCTCCCAGTGTATCCTCACCCACCCCTGCAGACTGCGAGCCCTCGCGGGAAGGGTCCTCTCGCCTTCTGTACTTGTGTGTGCATTATTTATTGTACTGGTCTATTTATGCCCCCTTTGTCACATGTAAAGTGCCATGGAATACATGGCACTGTAAAAATGAATAATAATAGTAATTTTATTTCTATAGCACCGACATATTCCGCAGCACTTTACATTTCAGAGGGGACTTGTACAGACGATAGACATTACAGCATAAAAATAATGTGTTGAGGCAGTAGGCCAGTCAGAATAAATGCGTTTTTAGGGCACGCATAAAATTGTCGGGATTGGGGACTAATCATATTGACCTGGGAAGTGTAATCCAAAGAATTGGCGTCCTTGGAGACGGGAGTGGGAGGTTCTGATTTTTGAGGATGCTAACCTCAGGTCATCAGCAGAACGGAGGGCACGGGTAGGGTGGTAGACTGAGACGAGGGAGGAGATGTAGGGTGGTGCTGAGCCGTGGAGACCTTTGTAGGTGCTGAGCGGACTCTGTTAGCTCACAGAGGCGCTGTAACATAAACATAAACACAAATGCCGAGCCTGTAAGACTCACAGGTCTCAGCTAAATTGCATGTGCGGTATGCGGTCACAGGACACGGGCCCAAGGCTGAGGTCGGTGTCCATCTAGACCTACCGTGCGTCGCTACCGCGGATGCCTGTAAGTGCTGCTGACTGCAGCGCAGCGGCAGACACAGCCGCTATACGATAGTGCCGCGAGGCGTGGCATGATCGGACGCTAGTGTAGAGGTGCGGTGTGCACAGTGGCCTAAGGCTTGCCACTGACTGGCGCTGACTCTTTTTCTAGTTCCCTATCCACATGCGTAATATCAGAGGGAGGGGAATCTTAATAAGTCAGTCACCAGAATCATACATCCATCACCATTCACACATCTAGCAAGTAAAGTCTATACTAGCCCATGGCCGAGTGGCCATGCGGGCCTTTTATAGCCATGCGCTGCCGGGACCTTCCAGATCTTTGAGATGGACCAATTAGATCTGGAGAAGGACCTGAGCACGTGACTCCTGACCTCCAGTGGGAGATCATCTCGTGAGCATGCTCAGTGGAGCAGCAGAGGGACTTAGCCTCAGGAATGGCTTGCTGCAGAGCAGCATGTGAGGCTCTGGATTCCTGTTGTGTCACTGGAATCCGACGCCTAACATTACCCCCCCTCCTAGGGCCCCCTCGCTCCTGAGCCTTCCAACCCACCAAAGAAAGTTTTTCGCCACATACCACCTTGTGTCCCACAGAGGTGTAGGCCTCAGGCTCATATGAAAACAAGTCTGATGCCCCGGCAGATGGCGCAGAAAACCGGGACATGTGAACAGGTTTGAGAAGGGACACGTGGAAGGCGTCAAGGATGGCTAAGTTGCCAGGAGCCGGAGTTGGAGCGGGGCGCCGATGTGTGTCGGCGGGAGTCTTCATTCACATTTTAGAGGTTTGAGTAACATGTGGGGTGCGACCCAGACTGTCGCGAACCTCCATTGCCCAGTCTACCACCGGCAAGGGGTACAGTAACCTAACCGGCCTTTGTTTAGAGGAGCTGCTCCGAGCACAAGAGGCGCATGCCTGAATGTATTTTTTAGTGTCCCGGGCTTTGTGCGGCCACCAATAAGACCTTGCCAGGAGTTTTGTGGTCTGCTTGTAGCCAAAGTGACCACCCACCCTGGACGCGTGTGCCCACGCAAGAACCTTGGTCCGCAGGTGAGGCGGGACAAAGGTGTTGCCTGGCGGCACTGACCTGGGGGCGACCGGAGCCATGGTCTTCAGATTCCCAGTAGGGGGCGCGGAAAGATCCGCAGACACCGCTACTTGGATGCTTTCCCCATGCATCTTCCCACACAGTTTTTGCTCCATCCCAGTATTCTCCCTGAGGACCAGTCTTTGTGAGGGGAATGACAATGGAGCCAGGGAACCCCGAGGAGCACCTGATCGATGTCCTCTGGCATAATGAGCAGGGACAGCGTCTCCTGATGAGATGGTGGAATTGAGCGCCTAAGGGGTGCTGTCTGGTGGGTAATCTGGGATGACAAGGTCGACCCGTTGACTACCCTGATGGGCACTGGGTGAGGAAGTGGTACCAACGGGATAGCGTGCTGTTGGGCGAAGGACAAGGACATAAAGTTCCCTTCTGTCCCGGAATCCACCGTGACCTTTACCTCCCAGGAGGAATCTCCACTATCTAACATCCCTAGGAGCACCAGTTTTGGGGAAAAGGTCTCCATAGCAAATAGACCTCCACCAATTACCAGTGGACACAATTGTTTTTTCGGCTGCTGCGAACACCTGTTAGCCAGGTGACCAGAGTGTCGACACTGGTAACAGCGTGTGGAGCTTTGTGCCGGACGCATCTTGAGGCCAGCGCGGGACACCTCCATGGGCTCTGGAGGTAAACTCTCCAGCTCGGGTGGCTCTAGAGATTCAAGGAGGTTGGGAGCCAAGCTAACCTTCCGCCTGGATTGAGCACGCTCCAGCCCGCGCTCTTCCAGACTTACAGGAACCTCCCTGGTAGATAGAGCATCCTTAACATGCTCCGCCAAACCTCTCCAGAACACAGGGATGAGGGTTCTATCTGGCGATTCCAGCTCAGAAGCCAGTGTCCAGAAACGGACGGCGTACTGGCTGACCGAGAGGGATCGATGTGTTAATGCCAGTAGCTGGAGAGAGGTGTCGTGAGTGACCCATGGCCCCAAAAAGACCTGCTTCAGAGATGTTAGGAACTGAGCAGCGGTCCGAACCTCTGGGTCACCACGCTCCCACAGTGGTGTGGCCCACTCCAACGCCCTGCCTGACAGAAGAGAAACGAGAAACCCCACCTTGGCCCATTCTGTAGGGAATCGTGTGGCCAGTAACTCAAGCTGGATGGAGCACTGGATCACGAAACCCCTGCAGGAGGCGCTGTCGCCAGAAAATTTATCGGGCAATGGGAGGCGGGAAACTGTCGGTGCAGGCGTGGACGTGGACACACGTGAGACAGCCTCTGCGACTGCCTGGGCAGCAGCCTCAGTAAACTTTGCAGCTTAGGTGGCACTCTCGAGAGTAGCCAACCTGCCCTCCAGCTGTGGAATGTACTGCAGAAGCTGCTGCTGGTCCTGCAGTGCAGTGGCAGACACAGTTGCTATACGATAGTGCCATGAGGCGTGGCACGATCGGACGCTAGTGTAGAGGTGCGGTGTGCACAGTGGCCTAAGGCTTGCCACTGGCTGGCGCTGACTCTTTCTCTAGTTCCCTATCCACATGCGTAATAACAGAGGGAGGGGAATCTTAATAAGTCAGTCACCAGAATCATACATCCATCACCATTCACACATCTAGCAAGTAAAGTCTATACTAGCCCATGGCCGAGTGGCCATGCGGGCCTTTTATAGCCGTGCACTACCGGGACCTTCCAGATCTCTGAGATGGACCAATCAGATCTGGAGAAGGACCTGAGCACGTGACTCCTGACCTCCTGTGGGAGATCATCTCGTGAGCATGCTCAGTGGAGCAGCAGAGAGACTTAGCCTCAGGAATGGCTTGCTGCAGAGCAGCATGTGAGGCTCTGGATTCCTGTTGTGTCGCTGCAGGAATCTGACGCCTAACAATAAGTTTGTACTAGATTCTGGAGTGGATGGGTAGCCAGTGTAATGACTGGCACAAGGTAGAGGCATCAGTGCAACAATTGGCGAGGAATATGATCCTGGCTGCAGCATTCAAGAGAGATTGGAGGGGGGAGAGTTTGGTAAGAGGGAGACCAATTAGAAGAGAGTTACAATTCTGCCAGGGTATGTAAACTTTTGAGCACAATTGTATATAGATAGATAGATAGATAGATAGATAGTGTGACAGGGTCCCTGATAATGTATCACAGGAGGAGATATGCAACATAGAATAGTCTATTTTCTGTGATATGGGCTTGAAATTTTTGCTCCAGGATTTCATGTTCAGAGGGGTTAATCCTCCATTTACTGGGCCAAGCTTAGTGGACGGTGCAGTGCGGGAGGGAACGGCCCACGATATCTCCTCACTGGGTGTTGCCTGTATGTAATCAGGTGTGTTTTTTACATGGCAGTGAGTGTTTTGGAAGTCTGACAGTGTGGACAGATTTCCATATGTCCTGGCTCAGTGTTTCTCAACTCCAGTCCTCAAGACCCACCAACAGGTCACGTTTTCAGGATATCCTTAGCATTGCACAGGTGATTTCAACACCTGCTCAAGCATTAATTCCATCACCTGTGCAATACTAAGGAAATCCTGAAAACATGACCTGTTGGTGGGTCTTGAGGACTGGAGTTGAGAAACACTGTGCTGGACGCTACAGAGTGGTCTGTGTGCAGAGAGAGAGAAGCCACCCTGTGTGTGGGGCTCCAGACCGAGCCTGCGTGCTGGACATGGTCCAGCCTGTGTGCCCACAGGCTTGAGGGTGCAGAGCCCGGCTAAGGACATGTTGGTGTTGTTTTGCCTGCTCTGAAGGACGTTGGCTGTCTGTCCGCAGTCTCCAATATCATGTCCACTCTCTATCTGAAACTCAACCTCTCCAAAACTGAACTTCTTCTGCTCCCGCCGTCTACTAACCTCCCTAAAGCTGACATTTCCCTCTCCATGGGTGGTACCAGAATAGCATCCCGGCAGCAGGCGCGCTGTCTGGGTGTTATGTTTGACACCAATCTCTCCTTCACATCCCATATACAATCTCTTGCCCGCTCTTGCCGCTTACACCTAAAGAACATCTCTAGAGTCCGTCCTTTTCTCACCATGGAAACAACAAAAACCCTCACTGTAGCATTGATCCACTCCCGCCTGGATTACTGCAACGCTCCATTAATTGGCCTCCCCGTCACTCGACTATCCCCTCTCCAGTCCATACTTAATGCAGCAGCCAGGGTCGTCCATCTGGCTAATTGGTACTCGGACACGTCTGCTCTTCGTCAGTCATTACACTGGTGCCCATTCATTATAGGATCCAATTCAAAGTACTTGTTCTCACCCACAAAGCTCTCCACAGTGCGGCACCCCCCTACATCGCCTCCCTCATTTCTGTCTATCGGCCTAGCCGATCGCTGCGCTCTGCAAACGACTTTCGACTAACCTCTGCACTAATCTGTACCTCCTACTCCCGACTTCAAGACTTCTCCCGTGCTGCTCCTATCCTCTGGAATGCTCTACCCCAAGAAATTAGGGCTAACCACAATTTGCATAGTTTTAGGCGCTCCCTCAAAACACATTTCTTCAGAGCGGCCTATCACGTTCAATAATCAAAGTCATTCTATGTGTAAGTGTGCGTGTGTAGCCCATTCACTATCTCCATCCCTCCTTCACTCCCTCAAGATGGCTGGACCTTCATTGTAAATACACCATTGTAAATACACACTTGTACTTTGTATCTCCCCCACCTCATTGTAGCTTGTAAGCTCTCACGAGCACCGTCGTCTTATTTCGTCTTATTTTGCTTTAATTATTGTATTGTTAGCGTTGTTACTTATGGCTTGTGTTTTGAAACTGTTAAACTGTAAAGCGCTGCGGAATATGTTGGCGCTATATAAATAAAGATTATTATTATTATTACCTTGTGTTGTTGATTATGGGTTTATGAACTAAATAATTCCGAACAGACCTTGTAAAGAAACGCACCTCCTGTTTTCATCCTTCCGCACCTGAGTGAGTACAACCCCTTACAATAGATAGATAATATATAGAAAGCTAATAGAAAGATAATAGATAGATATAGATAATAGATAGATAGATAACAGATAGATAGACTGATAAATAATAGATGTATCTGGGGGATTTTGCTGCGCCTCATCTTTTCACAATTATTTTCTATTATTAATAATACAGGGACTCCCACATCCACAATCTGTTCAGACACCAATGTAACCTGTGCTGCCGGCACCATATGCGCCACTGTACATGCTGTCACTACCATCGGTAAGAAAAAAACCATGGTCATTGAAAGTATAGCACAATGCACCCAATATTTCACTTTCTTCTTTTTTTTATGGCACATTGGGGTTATTACAGCACTATTTCTAGGAAAAAAAAACAGCTGCTTTTTTCTTATAAATTATAAACAATCTCCTCAAAAAGAGGGGTATGTCCTCCATTCAGTGCATGTAAGGGACAGTAATGAGAACCATTCAGTACTTCATTTCCCTTGTGAAAGATTGTCCTGAGCGCTCTAACAAGTCTTTTACCTCACCTCAAAACTGGATTCACATCAACACTGCTCGGTACTGCTGTATAACGTCCTCCATGCTTCTGCTGCTTCACTTTATGAAGAAACTAAGGAACAAAAAGAAGGAATTCCTCTCTGCTTGTTGTGTTAGCTATCATAGCAACTACTTTCCTCCCACTAGCTCAAAGATAATTGCAAATTAATAAATTGAGTCTGCAGAGGAGAAACTGGTAAACATGCAAGACACAAGTCATATGGTATCCAGAAATAGGGTTTTCCTTCCTGACAACCTGTTTGCATGTACCTGATAAAGAAGACAGACTGTCCCTGAAACGCATAGTCCAATAAAACATCCCAGACGCCACCACAGCATTTCTTTTTTTCGACTTCCTCCTGTACAGACACACAAGATTGCTTATTCTGAAAAGTTACTTGAAAGTAATGTTACTAGAGTTGAGCGATACCGTCCGATACTTCAAAGTATCGTATCGTATCGGATGGTATCGGCCGATCTTTAAAAAAAGTATCGGTATCGCCGATTCCGATACCGGAAGTCCCATTCAAGTCTATGGGACTTCCGGTATCGGAATAAGAAAAACCCTTTCCTGCCCTTGTACAGCCTCTCTGGGGTCTGTACGGGCCTTTCGGGGGGCTGTGCCGGCCTGCCAGGGGGTCTGTGCAGGCTCCGGTGGTCTGTGCCGGCCTGCCGGTGGTCTGTGCAGGCTCCGGGGGGCTGTGCCGGCCTGCCGGGGGGCTGTGCCGGCCTGCCGGGGGGCTGTGCAGGCTCCGGGGGGCTGTGCCGGCCTGCCGGGGGGCTGTGCCGGCCTGCCGGTGGTCTGTGCAGGCTCCGGGGGTCTGTGCAGGCATCGTCCGATGGGACTACAAGTCCCATCGGGCGATGCCTGCTACCATGACAGTGATTGACACATTAGCCAATGATGGGACAGTAGTAGTCCCATCATCCGGCTAATGTGTTAAATGTAAAAAAAAAAAAAAAAAAATTACATGCTACATACATACAACATGCATACTACATACATGCTACATTCATACTACATACATGCTACATTCATACTACATAAATACTACATGCAACATACATACTACATATATACTACATGCATGCTACATACATACTGCATGCTACATACATACCACATATATACTACATACATACTACATGCATGCTACATGCATGCTACATGCTACATACATAACACATATATACTACATGCATGCTACATACATACTACATGCTACATACTACATATATACTACATGCATGCTACATACTACATGCTACATACATACTACATATATACTACATGCATGCTACATACATACTGCATGCTACATGCATGCTACATACATACTACATACATACTACATGCTACATACATACTACATATATACTACATACATACTACATACATACTACATGCATGCTACATGCATGCTACATACATACCACATACATAACACATATATACTACATGCATGCTACATACATACTACATGCTACATACATACCATATACATACTACATGCATGCTACATACATACTACATGCATGCTACATACATACTACATGCTACATACATACTACATATATACTACATGCATGCTACATACATACTACATGCTACATACATACTACATATATACTACATGCATGCTACATACTACATGCTACATACATACTACATATATACTACATGCATGCTACATACATACTACATGCATGCTACATACATACTACATGCTACATACATACCACATACATACTACATATATACTACATGCATGCTACATACATACTGCATGCTACATGCATGCTACATACATACTACATACATACTACATGCTACATACATACCACATATATACTACATACATACAATACATTCATACAATACATACATAGACATACAGTACATATAACATAGAGTAACATACTTACCAATACTTGTCACATTGTTCCCCGAAGCCATTGTCTTTTCCGGAATAAATATTAACATAACAAACCACAAAAATACTCACCCATGATCCGAAGCAGTCCACGAGTGTGTCCCACGACGATCTTGGGTAGAGAACTGCAGCATCAGCTGTTGCTGCTGTTCTCTACGGGCTGCAGGAATCCAATGACGGAAGGTAGGTATCCTTCCGCACTGTATTCCTCCGCCACTTAAAAAAAAAAAAGTCCCTAGTCTCACTTTATGCCATTGCTGTGTGGGAAATTCCCACGCAGCAATGGCATAAAGTGAGACTAGGGACTTTTTTTTTTTTTAAGTGGCGGAGGAATACAGTGCGGAAGGATACCTACCTTCCGTCATTGGATTCCTGCAGCCCGTAGAGAACGGCAGCATCATCTGATGCTGCAGTTCTCTACCCAAGATCGTCGTGGGACACACTCGTGGACTGCTTCGGATCGTGGGTGAGTATTTTTGTGGTTTGTTATGTTAATATTTATTCCGGAAAAGACAATGGCTTCGGGGAACAATGTGACAAGTATTGGTAAGTATGTTACTCTATGTTATATGTACTGTATGTCTATGTATGTATTGTATGGATGTATTGTATGTATGTAGTATATATGTGGTATGTATGTAGCATGTAGTATGTATGTAGTATGTATGTAGCATGCATGTAGCATGCAGTATGTATGTAGCATGCATGTAGTATATATGTAGTATGTATGTAGCATGCATGTAGTATATATGTAGTATGTATGTAGCATGCATGTAGCATGTAGTATGTATGTAGCATGCATGTAGTATATATGTAGTATGTATGTAGCATGCATGTAGTATATATGTAGCATGTATGTAGTATGTATGTGGTATGTATGTAGCATGTAGTATGTATGTAGCATGCATGTAGTATATATGTAGTATGTATGTAGCATGTAGTATGTATGTAGTATGTATGTAGTATGTATGTGGTATGTATGTAGCATGTAGTATGTATGTAGCATGCATGTAGTATATATGTAGCATGTATGTAGTATGTATGTGGTATGTATGTAGCATGTAGTATGTATGTAGCATGCATGTAGTATATATGTAGTATGTATGTAGCATGTAGTATGTATGTAGTATGTATGTAGTGTGTATGTGGTATGTATGTAGCATGTAGTATGTATGTAGCATGCATGTAGTATATATGTAGTATGTATGTGGTATGTATGTAGCATGTAGTATGTATGTAGCATGCATGTAGCATGCATGTAGTATGTATGTAGCATGCATGTAGTATGTATGTAGCATGCATGTAGTATGTATGTAGTATGTATGTAGTATGTATGTAGCATGCAGTATGTATGTAGCATGTATGTAGTATGTATGTAGTATATATGTAGTATGTATGTAGTATATATGTAGTATGTATGTAGTATATATGTAGTATGTATGTAGCATGCATGTAGTATGTATGTAGCATGTAGTATGTATGTAGCATGCATGTAGTATGTATGTAGCATGTAGTATGTATGTAGCATGCATGTAGTATGTATGTAGCATGTATGTAGTATGTATGTAGTATATATGTAGTATGTATGTAGCATGTAGTATGTATGTAGCATGCATGTAGTATGTATGTAGTATTTTTTTTTTTTTTTTTAACATTTAACACATTAGCCGGATGATGGGACTACTACTGTCCCATCATTGGCTAATGTGTCAATCACTGTCATGGTAGCAGGCATCGCCCGATGGGACTTGTAGTCCCATCGGACGATGCTTGCACAGACCCCCGGACATCAGCACAGCCCCCCGGCAGGCCGGCACAGCCCCCCGGCAGGCCGGTACAGACCCCCACAGGGTGCACAGACCACCGGCAGGCCGGCACAGCCCCCCGGCAGGCCGGTACAGACCCCCACAGGGTGCACAGACCACCGGCAGGCCGGCACAGCCCCCCGGCAGGCCGGTACAGACCCCCACAGGGTGCACAGACCACCGGCAGGCCGGCACAGCCCCCCGGCAGGCCGGTACAGACCCCGGGCAGTCCACACAGCCCCCCGGCAGGCCGGCACAGCCCCCCGGCAGGCCGGCAGAGACCCCCGGAAGGCCCGAAATGACGGCGCATCATGATGCGCACACACCGCGCATCATGATGACGTCAGTCTGTCAATCAACTTTGAACTTCCGATTCCGATGCCGAATTCCGATATTGAAAAAATATCGGAAGTCGGTATCGGAATTCCGATACAGCAAGTATCGGCCGATACCCGATACTTGCGGTATCGGAATGCTCAACACTAAATGTTACCCTTTAACGTCTTGATATAACCTCTTTCTCGCTAATAAGAATGCATATGGAAGTATATGAAATACTTTTTTTTATTGTATTGTCATATAGGTGATGCAAGCTCGGAAAGATTTACCAAAACATGTTCTCCCATAAACCAATGTGGAATATCTGGAATTGCAAGTATCCCTAATGGGAATATGAAGATAATGACTGTCTGTTCCATAGATAACTGCAGTTTATCCTTTCCTGAGTGTAAGCGGCCATTTAAGTAAATTAATTCAGGATCTGTGCACAAAATCTTTTACAACCACTAGGTGGCAATACAAGTTTATTTAAAGATTTTAGTTTTTTTTTTTGCTCATTAGCATGTTCTCTGCCTTGTGGGTAGACTTGGTATTACAAGTAGACTGTAATCGTCAAAATAATTGTCATTATTAAATATTACCATTGATAATGCAATGGTGCAACACGTAGCAACTGTAGCAGGATAGAGTTACATTACAAGCAAGAATTCTTGCAAATTTCCAGATCAGTAAGGAACAAAATATCTCTATCTGGCAGAAGAGTAGACAAATTGTTAAAACCTTTGCATGAGATCAGAGAAAAGAGTTTACTTTCTTTTCTCAAAATAGTATCACACAGAATACTGGGTGCATTTTTTTTATATTAGTAAAAAAAAAAATTTTCTTTTCACTCTATTTTTTTAGTCTCTCTAGGGGACTTGAACCTGCAATGATTTGATCACTTTTACAATATATTGCAATATTTTGCATTGCTACATATAGTAAAAAATCTTGGTAATCTGCGATCATGGTAAAGGTGAAAGATTAGCATTAGAACTAGTGCCCACGGTTTGATTTTACCACTAAATTGCCACTGATAAAGATTGACAATGGCAGTTAAGTGGTTAAACAGCAGTGATTGGAGCTAGCTCCAGTCGCTGCTGGTACATGTAGGTGCTGGCTGCATAACACAGCTCCTACGCAGCTCCATACAGTTGCACCTCCTCCATGATGGACAGAGAAGGGGCAAAAGAGTCCTAAGTTGCAATGCTTGACATTTCCTTTAGAGAAGTTAGGTGCTGTTTCTGGGACTAAAAATGAGACCTCAACATGCTCGTTAGCTTTCTATTGAACATGTGGAATTTTTGCCAAATTTTTATATTTTTTCATTCATTTTTAAAAGTTCCAAAAGAGAAAACTGAACTTAATGGTGTGACTTGTCAGAAGTGCATATCAGCAGATACGGACTGCTACAGCTCACAGACGATGAAATGTACTGGGGATGAACGAGCATGCCTTCTACAGACAACAGAGCTTACTGGTAAGTCACATAAATTGTCCAGCTCTATGAGATATCAATATGGTCTTCAATCTTACAATAAAAGTGTTATTATAAGCCGTCTTTATTTTACTAACTTTTGACAAATATCTTTTACTTGTAATACTATGCCAGACCACATGGTGTGCTGTTAGATTAAATGACTACATTGAAGATGGACCACAAAGTATATTTATTCAGTGTACAGTCATGGCTGAAAGAACAACACACAAAAAAACAGAGAAAAAAAAAGGAAAAATTAAGTAAAATTTCACAGAAAACCCCAAAAATGTGCCAGACAAAATTGTTGGCACCTTTCAAAAAATGTGGATAAACAACTTTGTTTTAAGCATGTGATGCTTGTTCAGACTCAATTGTGGCAAGTAACAGGCGTGCGCAATATGAAAATCACACCTGAAACCAGATAAAAAGAGAAGTTGACTCAATCTTTGTATTGACCGAAAAAACAGCATGCAACAATCTCCAGCAGCAACAAGTGATCTCCAACTCAGCAACCCCAGGGAACCAGAAAGTAGAACTTTAACTGGGGAGGAAGAGAAAGCCTGGCTAGTTTTTATAGAGAGAGGGAATGACCAGATCAGAAGCAGCTGAAAGATGTAGCTGAACATTTCTAAAAAGCAAAGAAAGGGTCGTTAACCTCTTCAGCACCAAAGGAAACAAAATCCAATTAATATGAGACACGAAACACACAGGCTAAATGGATAACCTGCGATTCACAATACTTAATTACTTTCTAACCCCAGATGTCCTAGGAGGACGTGACACTGCCCCATTGAATAACATTGTTTTGAGTACTGTCAGTTTTTTTCATGGCTTAAAACAAGAGTCATGAGAACCTACCCTTAGAAGGGTGTGCCTGAAAAAGGAAAATAACAAAATGCCTCATCCCAGTCAAGATTAAATGGACAATTTATCTACAGCATTTCTTCAGGTGAACTTAGGTATTGCACAGGTTTTATGTAGAAATTCAAACATTTACCATACACTTCTATAAATAATGTTTATCTCTTTCCCCTCCCAGGAAGAACCAAAGCTTCATTAGCTGTGCGAGGCTGCACCACAAGGAACATCTGTGATCTTAACAGGCAAGATTACACCATGCAAGGAATAACATCAGCCACTAAACTCATCTGCACCAACGGAGCGGCTGTTGTGTGCAGAGACCTCATCACTGCGGCTGTCATCTCTCTGCTAACTCTAAAATATCTAATTCTAACCAATGACTAAATAGAAAATAAATTCAATGTTTTTAAAAGACCCTCATTCCACTGCAACGTATGGGCGTACCAAAAAAGATCGCAATTTATCAGCAGTTTTGCAAAAGTGGAAATCAATTATTATTTATTGAAAGTGATTCATTCATCATCATGCAATGTAAATTATTTTGTTGCTATAAATGTTTTGATGATGATAATCACCTGTAACTCATCATGGCAACAAGCAGCGGGGAATGGAAGCGGCATTTATGTACGTGTGGGTGTGTAAGGAAGCATGCAATGTCAGGTATCTGAGTGACTGTGGGTTGTCACAAGGACGCTTCAACTTTATTGCGGGATTCTGTCTGCTGGTGTAATAGCCAAACATGGATGTGACTATAATATTTACATGTATGAAATATGATGAATGGAAAATATGAAGGGATGTTTATAATAAAAATTGCTTAAAGCTGCAGGATTTCATTCACAATACTGTGACTTTACCTCAGCTGAGTATCTTCATGTCGGCTATTTGATTTCCATTTTTACAGTTTTTATTACCAAATTTTTGTTTTGACAACATTATAAATGGTTAACTTGAAATAATTTTGAGTGATTTTGATGACATGTAATTAATACATTGATACATACAGATCAAATGGCAACTAGAGCCAGAAGGAGTGTGCATGACACAGAATTAGTATAGCAGCCGCATCTATGGGAAGTTTAAAGTCCATTGTAACATGTTTGATTATTCGGCTTGGAAAATGAAACATTTTCTTTCGCAGTCAATGTCTAATCTGAGTAACTTGCAAGATGAAAGAAAACATGTCACAGGTTTACCGTGACATAGAGAAGGCAGAAGACTGCAGCGTCTGATTTCTCCTACTCCTGCACTGTTTAGAAGCATTTCACCTTCATATTAAATTGTACAGGTTTCTTTTAGCAGTGCAGGAGTTAATATGCTTTGTTGAGAGCTCCTGGAAGCTTTCCTGCATTAAGGCTCTCAGCTGTTCACTGTTAGCCACTCTTTTCTCCTACATAATATGGGTCATGGCTAGCACTCATTGCCAGAGTTAACTTATGCTGCATGGTTAGAAGATGGTGGTTTGCTCTTGTAATTTGAGGAGTTTGATGGACTTTTCTGAGACTGTTGCAAGGTTTTGGATGAATGCTGATCCCCTTCTTCTCTTCCTTTGGTTTTTACCTATCCTCCACTCCCAGGTGTTTGCTTCTGTTGTTTGTGTGAGTTTATTTGTATGATTGTTATTTTCCTTTATCCCTGTTCGTATTACCTTGTTAGCCTAGTTGGTGTATTATGGTACACTACTACTCCAATCTTCCCTGGCTGGTGGAAGGGTGCAGACAGGGGCTGGATTCAGGAGCTAAGGCAAGGTATGTGGCCCCGGCGTCTTCACCATCAGAAGTAGTCCAGGTAACAGGGTGAGCTAGGGTGTCCATAACATTAGGGACAGGGAAGGAACCCCTGGTCTCTTGACACTCAACAACAGTGTTGTAGCACATCAATTGTTACATGACTCGCTCCAAATGTTGACTTTGCACATGATGCAACACCCATGTCATTGCAATCTCTTTGCTGAATATGAATAAGTAATAAATTATAATCTATAACACACATCTAGAAGTCTGTAGATTCTTCTGTTGAGTTCAAAGCAATAGGTCACCTCTTGGCTAAGGACTATGCTGAAGGATTGTGTATGGAAGTAGTGGTTAAAAACATTTTGCACAAAATATAGTTTTTGACATAGTATAAAGAGTTTCTCGAAGACCATGAAATCCTTCGGGCTTTTCTTAACAGAAGTGAACAATATCACATTTATAGGAGAACAAGTGTTGTCATCCAAGTGATCAGTTGATTGAACAGACTTCGCTTCTCACTTGTGACATACTTTTAGTAGCAGCTGCATCTGGTATTTTAGCCTCAACTCATTCTCTTAAGCACTGTAAATCAATGTGGCTGACAAGAATAAGGCTTCCACCTATCAAATTTTTAAAGCCTATAAAACCCTTTAAAGTTTAGTAATACTCAATCTGGACAAGAACAAGTGGTATGTGGAGGACGTCACTGTAACTTTTTTCATGCCTGACTTTCCAAAACTTCATTGCTTCCACGCCATGCTGATCCTATGTTCTACATCACCCATGATGAGCTATCAGGGATGGTCCATCATTATGTACCAAACAAAAAATCTCAGTGGAGGTGATGTTTCTGTTATTTTGATGAAGTTAATAAGAAAACTTTGATCTTCTGGTCCCCACCCTAAGATCTACTGGTAGATCACTATTTTGCTATCATGGTTTTATGGCATAGCCCTAAATAATTAAACAAAAAGTAGAAGTAGACAGTCAATTTTGGTGCCACTAGATGGACATTATGCTGGTCCTTTCTGTGGGTATCAGATGATTAGTCACATACATGAATGTTCTACGAAGTCAAACCTGCATGTAGTTGGGTAAATCGGGGGTGATCTGTACTAGCTGAATGATAGAATTTTAATAGCTTTACATTGGGTACAAAGAAAGTCTATCCTTACCCTAAATATACCATATATACTCACAATGCTGAAACTTATAATTGTTGGAGATGCACAGATTGCATAAATCCTAATGAGACGTTAGAAAACAAACAAAAAAATTGATAATTGGTCCACAAATGTATAAAACTTAACACGAGAAGAATGTTGTAAAGTATTATTGCACCTTGCTGTAATATTCGGGTGCCCCTTTCACATTATTTCTCATGTGTAGTTAGGATCGTTCTGTTTTGTCTCTCTCCGCCCCTTAATTACTATGACACAAATGACAGAGTTTCTTCATAGAGTAACGCGGTAACCCAACACCTGCCATTCACCGGGAAGAATAATGAAGCCTTTGGGATTCATGTTGGTCCTCTCTGCTCTTATAACAAAAGGTAAAAATTCTGCTTCCAAATGATGTAGATGCTTTATAGACGTGCACACAAGTGTTATAATGTGATATATTGTATAAATAGTTTATGGGGAATAATTCATAACAGTAACTAATAAGTTATAGCATGGGCTGAGTCTTATCGGAGATATAGATGATGGCTATAGACATGTTAGTGGTGCCCATTTGGACTGTCTTCCTCTCTCCATGGGTGTCATGGCACCCACAGAGGAATGGGCGGAATATATGGCATATCAGGCAGATATTCTTGTGATGTATAATAAGTCAGCTAATCCTTTGTTATCAGATTTTTGTACAAGAAGCTTAAATCAGAGTATATACACTTATATACAGAAAATGTTCTACCAGTTGCCTAAAAGTGAGATGAGTATTTATTGCTTTCTTAAACTTGTCCCAAACTGGTATTGGGAACTGGAGAACATGGAGGGTACAATGGTGAGTGACAAGCACCATCCACCATTCAAGAGTCATCAGGTTTCACTTCATTCTTGGTCATATGAACATCCCCATCCACATTAGTGTGAAGTTTCCACAATCAGTGATGGTTTGGGGAGCCATGTCATCTGCTGGTGTAGATCCACTGTGTTTTATCAACTCCAAAGTCAGTGCAGCCGTCTACCAGGAAATTTCAGAGCACTTCATGCTTCCCTCTGCCGACAAGTTTATTGGAGATGAAAATTTCATTCTCCAGTAAGACTTGGCGCCTGTCCACACTGCCAAAAGTACCAATACCTGGTTTAAAAACAGTATCACTGTGCTTGATTGGCCAGAAAATTTGCCTGACCTAAACCCCATATAGAATCTATGGGGTATTGTAAAGAGGAAGATGAGAGACACCAGACCCAACAATGCAGACGAGCTGAAGGCTGCTATCAAAGCAACCTGGGCTTCCATAACAACTCAGCAGTGCCACAGACTCATCGCCTCCATGCCACGCCGCATTGATGCAGTAATTGATGCAAAAGGAGCCCAGACCAAGTATTGAGTGCATTTACTGAACATACATTTCAGTAGGCCAACATTTCAAATTTTGAATTCTTTTTCAAGCTGGTGTTATAAAGTATTCTGATTTACAGAGATAATGACTTTTGGGTTTTCATTGGTTGAAAGCCATAATCATCAACATTAACAAAAATAAACACGTGAAATAGATCACTCTGTTTGTAATGACTCTATCTAATATTTGAGTTTCACTTTTTTCATTGGAGAACTGAAATAAATTAACTTTTTGATGATATTTCAATTTTGTGAGAAGCACCTGTAAATATTGTATCTACTCTCTGACGTTGAATACACAGAACAATCCACAGACGCCTCCTACTGTATAGCTTCCATGTATCTACATAAATATACATTGTGCCTGTCTTCTAGTAACATTGTTTCTTTCTGTGTCCTGTCTTTGCTCAACAGTGGAAACTATGTGACACTAAATTTGAATGGTTGCTATGGTCACCAGTGATACTTTCAAATCCCACAGACTTGATACAATGGAACTGTTTGCCTACAGTTCTCTTCACATGTGTTTGTCTCTTCCGTGATGGTCCCAGGGGTTTTAATTCATCACGCTAATCTATTTCCCCCTGGAGGTATCTAAACACTGAGTCATATAATATTAACCAAACTGTTATTTATCAATGTTCTGATTTATGGTCCAGAGATCGGATGACAATCTAATGGACAAAAACGGTTTTCTCATCCGGAGACCATAAAGATTAGGACTTTGTGAGACCATTATAATTTTTTTATCATGGGGAACAAAATTGATTATAATTGTGCGTTCACATGGCAGTGATGGTCCTGCAGTGCAGCATGAGCCACCATTGATCCAGTCAATGTTTGTAGGAGTTGTGGTCGCACATGCTCTCTTGCTACATTCACAAAGGTGACTTTGAGACCCTTTTACTGATATCATTGGGGATTTCAGCAGGATGACCTCTAGTAATAATAGATTTATCATTCATAGATAGGTCAGAAGTGTTGTTAATTGGACAGTTAATTTACCTTAGATATTATCATTAGTGATGAGTCAGTATACTCGTTACTGGAGATTTCCTGAGCATGCTCGGGTGATCTCCCGAGCATTTGGATGTGCTCGGAGATTTAGTTTCTGTCGCCGTAGCTGCATGATTTGCGTTTGCTAGCCAGCCTGAATACATGTGGGGATTTCCTAACAAACAGGCAATCTCCACATGTATTAGGCTGGCTAGCAGACGCAAATCATGCAGCTACGGCGACAGAAACTAAATCTCTGAGCACATCCAAATGCTCGGGAGATCACCCGAGCATGCTCAGGAAATCTCGAGTAACGAGTATACTCGCTCATCACTAATTATCATTTCCAAGAAAGACAATATACTTGAGAAATGTGACCTTAAGGTGAAATACATTGTAGAAAAAATAAACATGGGAGAAAATCACAGGAAAGAAACCGTGATGGACTCAATGGAAGAATATGTACCTGTAGTATAGGTACCGGTACTATAGGCGTAACTGGTACTAGGTGGTGGAGAGAACATCTAGTAGAGGATGGCCGTTCACTCCATTCATGCCAAGGACTGAATGTTTTTGGAATTCATGGCTTCTTTCCCTAAGGTTATCTCTTTCGCATTTTCCATAACAATACTTGTATCTAAGGCCTGTTTCACACCTCAGTTTTTTGTGTCAGTTAAAATCCGCCAAAAAGGCGGAAAGCGGATCCGTTCCTCACTGATGTGAACGGATGCCACCGGATCCGTCTTTTTGACGGATCCGCCGAATGAAGAATTTTAAAGGAAACGCAGCCCATGAAGGAGAGAGAGAATTTTTTTTTTTCTCTGTCCGCCAGAAATGATTTCAGGGTTAAATTTCCTCCTGACTTCATTCCTCCGGGCATGCGCTCTATAAAAATGCGGATCCTGCTGAATTAAAAAAAACCTTGCATGGTCCGTCCAGGCATCTCGGCGGACGCAAAAAAATTGAAGGATCCGCAAAAAAACGGATCCAACGGATGGCCATCCGTCAAGATCCGCCGGTAATGCAAGTCAATGGGGAAAAAAACAGATCCGCCAAAAAAAATGGCGGATCTGTTTTTTTGCAAAAACGGCGGATTTTGACTGATGGTCAAAAACGGAAGTGTGAAACAGGCCTAAGCAAAGTGACCATGTGCGGTATCCATAACCGAGCTGCTGCTGCATCATGCACTGGCACTTTACAGGAAAATCGGGTCCCAGGCCCAGTGAGCTGTCATGTGTGGGGTGCATCACACTGATTTGTAGGCCGCAGGCCTCCGTTTTCTCCATTCCTCCATCTTTAGGAACCGCTGCACACATCTCAGGGGACAAGAAGATCATTTTAACAAATGGTAGTTTACTGGACAGTTAAAGTTCATCAGATTGTAACATGTAGGATAGGGTGCAACATTTCTTATTCCTATCTTCCTTACCACAACATATCTTCAGCCCTACCATCCATTCTTTCTGGATTCTTTTTACATTGAATGGCTCTGCCAGCGCCAAGGATTTCCTGTCCAGTTTCACGGTGCACCCTGGATCCGTTTCCTTCCTTTCACACAGTTTGGCGTCCATCTTCCCTTGTGCATCAGAGGACATGATGCAGCCTTTTGCCCTTATGTCAGGCCTTAAGCTCCTGACATTGCCAGAATGTGTGCATGGCATTCTAGTAAGATATCCCACTGCCTTGAATGATAGGTACATGCTACCTACATCAGTATGTACTAAGCTTTTTGTCCTTATCTTATGTCTTAGATCCTAATCTATATACTACCCTATGATGTTCCCTTCCATATCACAGTCTATGCACAATATACACTAAAACCATAGTGAATATTCAAATTTCACATGATACTATATATATATATATATATGCACAGATATACACAGTGGGTACGGAAAGTATTCAGACCCTTTTAAATTTTTGACTCTGTTTCATTGCAGCCATTTGGTAAATTCAAATAAGTTAATTTTTTTTCTCATTAATGTACACTCTGCACCCCATCTTGACTGAAAAAAACAGAAATGTAGAAATTTTTGCAAATTTATTAAAAAAGAAAAAATGAAATATCACATGGTCATAAGTATTCAGACCCTTTGCTCAGTATTGAGTAGAAGCACCCTTTTGAGCTAGTACAGCTATGACTCTTCTTGGGAATGATGCAACAAGTTTTTCACACCTGGATTTGGGGATCCTCTGCCATTCTTCCTTGCAGATCCTCTCCAGTTCCATCAGGTTGCATGGTGAACGTTGGTGGACAGTCATTTTCAGGTTTCTCCAGAGATGCTCTATTGGGTTTAGGTCAGGGTTCTGGCTGGGCCAGTCAAGAATGGTCACAGAGTTGTTCTGAAGCCACTCCTTTGTTATTTTAGCTGTGTTCTTAGGGTCATTGTCTTGTTGGAAGGTGAACAAGACAATGCGGACATGAGTGAAAAATTTAAAGCGGTCTGAATATTTTCCGTATCCACTGGTTGGGTAAGTTATTAACCCCTTCCTGACATCCGACGTACTATCCCGTCCACGGTACCCGGGCCCGTATGACCATGGACGGGATAGTACGTCTACCGCGATCAGCGGCGCCCACGTGGTGAGCGCCGCTGATCGCGGCCGGGTGTCAGCTGATTATCACAGCTGACACCCGGCACTATGTGTCAGGGGCGGTCACGGACCGCCCCCGACACGTTAACCCCTTGCACACCGCGATCAAACATGATCGCGGTGTACCGGGAGTTAAAGGGAAGAATCGGGAGGGAGGGGGCTCCCTCCGTGCTTCCCTGAGCCCCCCACGGCAGCGCAATGTGCAGCGCTGCTGCGGGGGGCTCCTATCCTCCAGGCCCCCGAATCCAAGATGGCGACGGGGGCCTTCGGGGACCTGAGGAAGCTGGCTTCCTCAGTGCCTGCAAAGCGCAGGCAAGAGGAAGTCTGCTTCAATGCCTGTGACAGATTGCTGATCTGTCACAGTGATCTGTGATGTGACAGATCAGCGATCTGTCACAGGACAGTGATGTCCCACCTGGGACTATGTAATAAAGTAAAAAAAAAATAAAAAAAAAATGTAAAAATAAATTTAAAAAAATCGCCAAATAAATTAGTAAAAAAAAAAAAAAATATTCCCCAATAAATTCATTTTTTGAAAATAATAAAAAAAAAAACCAATAAAAGTACACATATTAGGTATTGCCGCGTCCGTAATGACCCGCCCTATAAAACTGTCCCATTAGTTAACCCTTTTAGCGAATCCCTTAAAAAATAAAAATAGAAAACGAAGCAAAAAATAATGATTTATTATCATACCGCCAAACAAAAAGTGTAATAACGCGCGATCAAAAAGATGCATATAAATATCCATGGTACCGCTGAAAACGTCATCTTGTCCCGCAAAAAACGAGCTGCCACACAGCATCATCAGTGAAAAAATAAAAAAGTTATAGCTCACAGAATAAAGCGATGCAAAAATAATTATTTTTTATATAAAATAGTTTTCATTGCATAAAACCGACAAAAACATAAAAAAACGACCTAAATGAGGTATCGCTGTAACCGTACTGACCCGAAGAATAAAACCGCTTTATCAATTTTACCGTACGCGGAACGGTGTAAACGCACCCCCCCAAAAGAAATTCATGAAACGCTGGTTTTTGTTCATTCTGCGTCCCAAAAATAGGAATAAAAAGCGATCAAAAAATGTCACGTGCCCGAAAATGGTACCAATAAAAACGTCAACTCGTCCCGCAAAAAATAAGATCTCACATGACTCAGTGGGTCAAAATACGGAAAAATTATAGCTCTCAAAATGTGGTGATGCAAAAACTATTTTACAATAAAAAGCGTCTTTTAGCGTGTGACAGCCGCCAAACATAAAAACCGCCATAAATAGTAAGTCAAACCCCCCGTTATCACCCCCTTAGTTAGGGAAAAATAATAAAACTAAAAAAAAAGTATTTATCTCCATTTTCCCGTTAGGGTAAGGCTGTGTGCACACGCTGCGGATTAGGTGCGGATTCATCCGCGCGGATTTTGTAAAATCCGCAGGTGAAACCGCAGGTCAAAAGACCTGCGGTTTTACCTGCAGATTGCTCTGCGGTTTTGTCCTGTGGTTTTTCATCTCCTCATTAGAGGAGATGGCAAACCGCAGGAGAATCCGCAGAAAGAATTGACATGTCAATTCTTTCTGCGGATTGAAAACCGCAGATAATCCGCGCGGAAAATTCCTCACCGTCTGCACTGCGGTTTTTGATTCCCATAGGGAATCATGGTACTGGGGTCCGCAGCAGCCAAAACCGCTGCGGAACCGCAGCAAAATCCACAGCGTGTGCACACAGCCTTAGGGTTAGGGCTAGGGTTAGGGCTAGGGTTAGGGCTAGGGTTAGGGCTAGGGTTAGGGTTAGGGCTAGGGTTAGGGCTAGGGTTAGGGCTAGGGTTAGGGCTCAGATTAGGGTTAGGGGTGTGTTGGGGTTAGGGTTGGAGTTATAATTGGGGGTTTCCACTGTTTGGGCACATCAGGGGCTCTCCAAATGCAACATGGCGTCTGATCTCAATTCCAGCCAATTCTGAGTTGAAAAAGTCTCTGCCATGCGCCCAAACAGTGTTTTACCCCCACATGTAGGGTATCAGCCTACTCAGGACAAATTGCAAAACAATTTTTGGGGTCCAATTTCTCCTGTTACCCTTAGGAAAATAAAAAATTGGGGGCAAAAATATCATTTTTGTGGAAAAAAATGATTTTTTTATTTTCACGTCCGAGTGTTATAAACTTCTGTGAAGCACTTGGGGGTTCAAAGTGCTCACCACACATCTAGATAAGTTCCGTGGGGGGTCTAGTGTCCAAAATGGGGTCACTTGTGGGGAGTTTCAATAGTTTAGGTACATCAGGGGCTCTCCAAACGCACATGACACCCGCAGACCATTCCATCAAAGTCTGCATTCCAAAACGTCACTGCTTCCCTTCCGAGCCCCGACGTGTGTCCATACAGTAGTTTTCTCCCACATATGGGGTGTCAGCGTACTCAGGCCAAATTGGACAACAACTTTTGGGGTCCAATTTCTCCTGTTACCCTTGGGAAAATGAAAAAATTGGGGACTAATTGATCATGTTTCTGGAAAAAATACCATTTTTTTATTTTCATGCCCTGGCATTATAAACTTCTGTGAAGCCCTTGGGGGTTCAAAGTGCTCACCTCACATCTAGATAAGTTCCTTAGTGGGTCTAGTTTTCAAAATGGGGTCATTTGTGGGGGGTTTCCACTGTTTAGGTACATTAGGGGCTCTCCAAAGGCAACATGACACTCGCAGACCATTCCATCAAAGTCTGCATACCAAAACGTCACTACTTCCCTTCCGAACCCCGACGTGTGCCCATACAGTAGTTTTCACCCACATATGGGGTATCAGCATACTCAGGACAAATTGGACTACAACTTTTGGGGTCCAATTTCTCCTGGTACCCTTGGGAAAATAAAAAAATGGGGACTAAAAGATCATGTTTGTGGAAAAAATACGAATATTTTATTTTCACGCCCGGGCGTTATAAACTTCTGTGAAGCACTGGGGGGTTCAAAGTGTTCACCACACATCTAGATAAGTTCCTTGGGGGGTCTAGTTTACAAAATGGTGTCATTTGTGGGGGGTTTCCACTGTTTAGGTACATTAGGGGCTCTCCAAAGGCAACATGACACCCGCAGACCATTCCATCAAAGTCTGCATTCCAAAACGTCACTACTTCCCTTCCGAGCCCCGACGTGTGCCCATACAGTAGTTTTCTCCCACATATGGGGTATCAGCATACTCAGGACAAATTGGACAACAACTTTTGGGGTCCAATTTCTCCTGGTACCCTTTGGAAAATAAAAAAATGGTGACTAAAAGATCATGTTTGTGGAAAAAATACGAATTATTTATTTTCACGCCCGGGCATTATAAACTTCTGTGAAGCACTGGGGGGGTCAAAGTGCTCACCACACATCTAGATAAGTTCCTTAGGGGGTCTAGTTTCCAAAATGGTGTCATTTGTGGGGGATTTCCACTGTTTTGGTACACCAGGGGTTTTCCAAACGCGACATGGTGTCCGATCTCAATTCCAGCCAAAAACGTCAAATGGCGCTGCTTCCCTTCCGAGCTCTGCCATGCGCCCAAATAGTGGTTTACCCCCACATGTGGGGTATCAGCGTACTCAGGACAAATTGCACAATAACCTTTAGGGTCCTGTTACCCTTGGAAAAATAAGAATTGAGGGTGAAAAGATCATTTTTGTGGAAAAAATATGATTTTTTAATTGTATGGCTGTATGTTATAAACTTCTGTGAAGCCCATAGGGGTTCAAAGTTCTCACCACACATCTAGATAAGTTCCTTAGGGGGTCTAGTTTCCAAAATGGTGTCATTTGTGGGGGGTTTCCACTGTTTTGGTACATCAGGGGTTTTCCAAACGCGACATGGTGTCCGATCTCAATTCCAGCCAAAAACGTCAAATGGCATTGCTTC
Organism: Dendrobates tinctorius; assembly: GCF_039654945.1. Lineage (NCBI taxonomy): Eukaryota > Metazoa > Chordata > Amphibia > Anura > Dendrobatidae > Dendrobates > Dendrobates tinctorius. Next base: position 34,673,385 of record NW_027361696.1, on the reverse strand, counting down.
CCTTCCGAGCTCTGCCATGCGCCCAAATAGTGGTTTACCCCCACATGTGGGGTATCAGCGTACTCAGGACAAATTGCACAATAACTTTTAGGGTCCTGTTACCCTTGGGAAAATAAAAATTGGGGTGAAAAGATCATTTTTGTGGAAAAAATATGATTTTTTAATTGTACCGCTGTACGTTATAAACTTCTGTAAAGCCCTTGTGGGTTCAAAGTTCTCACCACATATCTAGATAAGTTCCTTGGGGGGTCTAGTTTCCAAAATGGGGTCACTTGTAGGGGGTTTCCACTGTTTAGGTACATCAGGGACTCTCCAAACGTGACATGGCGTCCGATCTGAATTCCAGCCAATTTTGCATTGAAAAAGTCAAACGGCGCTCCTTCCATTCTGAGCTCTGCCATGCGCCAAAACAGTCGTTCCCCCCACAAATCAGGTATCAGCGTACTCAGGACAAATTGCACAATAACTTTTGCAGTCCAATTTCTCCTGTTACCCTTGGTAAAATAAAAAAAATTGAACCTGAAGTATTTTTTTTGTGAAAAAAAGTTAGATGTTCATTTCTTTTTAAATATTCAAAAAAATTCCTGTGACGCACCTAATGGGTTAATAAACTTCTTGAATGTGGTTTTGAGCACCTTAAGGGGTTCAGTTTTTAGAATGGTGTCACTTTTGGGTATTTTCTATCATATAGACCCCTCAAAGTGGCTTCAAATGTGATGTGGTCCTAAAAATAAAATGGTGTTGTAAAAATGAGAAATCGCTGGTCAACTTTTAACCCTTATAACTTCCTAACAAAAAAAAATTTTGGTTGCAAAATTGTGCTGATGTAAAGTAAACATGTGGGAAATGTTACTTATCAAGTTTTTTGTGTGCCGTATCTCTGTGATTTAAGGGCATAAAAATTCAAAGTTGGAAAATTGCGAAATTTTCAAAATTTTTGCCAAATTTCCATTTTTTTCACAAATAAACGCAAGTTATTTGAATGAAATTTTACCACTAACATGAAGTACAATATGTCACGAGAAAACAATGTCAGAATCACCGGGATCAATGGAAGCGTTCCCGAGTTATGACCTCATAAAGGTACAGTGGTCAGAATTGTAAAAATTGGCCCGGTCATGAACGTGCAAACCACCCTTGGGGGTGAAGGGGTTAAAGATTATTATTATTATTATTATTATTATTATTATTATTATTATTATTATTTTAAATGTCCAGCTACTGAGTTGTTTTTTTTTCTCTCTGCTGTGTGTTTGGAGGCAGGGAAGTGTCCAGTCGGTAGCTCCAGTGGGAGCTGGTTTATTGTTTCCTGAGTGGGCAAATCCCTCAGGCATATGGACTGTGCTATAAGTCATCTTTTCTTTTGCCGTTATGCCAGAAAGACCATATTTATTTTGTCAAACTCTGCAGTGGTTTACGCCATGTTTAAAGAAGCCAGTAAAATAAATGTCCCTGTGTCTACCTTTGAGAGCAGCCGAGTGAGCCAATCTACCATAATATATACACACATCGTCAAAATTGTTGGTACCCCTCGTTTAATGACAGAAAAACCCACAGTGGTCACAGAAATAACTTGAATCTGCCAAAAGTAGTAATAAATAAAAAAATCTATGAAAATGAACAAATGAAAGTCAGACATTGTTTTTCAAACCATGCTTCTACAGAATTAAGAAAATATAAAACTCATGAAATAGGCCTGGACAGAAATGATGATAATTAGCATCACAGGCGTCTACAATCTTGGAATCAGTGAGTGGGCCTGTATAGAGGGCTACAGATACTCACTGTGCTGTTTGGTGACATAATGTGTATAGACCAGAGGAAGCGAAGGAAAGAGTTGTCTTAGGAGATTAGAAAGAAAATTATAGACAAACATGTTAAAGGTAAAAGTTCTAAGATCATCTCCAAGCAGCTTGTTGTTCCTGTCACTAGAGTTGCACATATTTTTCAGAAATTTAAGCTCCATGGGACTGTAGCCAACCTCCCTGGAGGTGGCCACAGGAGGAAAATTGATGACAAATCAAAAAGACAGATAATACAAATGGTAACAAAGGAGCCCAGAAAAACTTCTAAACAGATCAAAGGTGAACTTCAAGCTCAAGAAACATCAGTGTCAGATCGCACCATCCGTCGTTGTTAAAACCAAAGTGGGCTTCATGGGAGAAGACTAAGGAGGACACCATTGTTGAAAAAAAAAAATCATAAAAAAGCCAGACTGGAATTTGCCAAACTACATGTTGATGGATACATGAGATTAAAATGGAACTTTTTGCAAGGCACATCAGCTCTATGTTCACAGATGGAAAAATGAAGCATATTAAGAAAAAAACACTCCCTTACTGTGAAACATGGAGGAGGTTCTGTTATGTTCTGGAGCTGCATTGCTGCATCTGTCACAGGGTGTTTAGAATCTGTGCAGGGTATAATGAAATCTCAAGCATATCAAGGGATTCTAAAGTAGAGAGAAATGTGCTGCCCAGTGTCAGAAAGCTTGGTCTCAGTCGCAGGTCATGGGTCTTGCAACAGGATAATGACCCAAAACACACAGCTAAAAACACTCAAGAATGTCTAAGAGGAAAACATTGAACTATTCTGAAGTGGCCTTCTATGAGCCCCGACCTAAATCCTATTGAGCATCTTTGGAAAGAGCTGAAACCTGCCATCTGGAAAAGGCAACCTTCAACACAAGACAACTGGAGGAGTTTGCTCTTGAGGAGTGAGCCAAAATACCTGTCGAGAGATGCAGAAGTCTCATTGACAGTTACAGGAATTGTTTAATTGCAGTGATTGCCTCAAAAGCTTGTGTAACAAAATATTAAGTTAACCCCTTAATGTCCAATGACGGACACAGTCCGTCATTATCTCCCCTGCTTTGATGAGGGCTCCGGTGCTGAGCCCACATCAAAGCTGGGACATGTCAGCTGTTTTGAACAGCTGACATGTGCCCGCAATAGGCGCGAGCAGAAACGCCGTCCGCCCGCGCCTATTAACTAGTTAAATCCCACTGTCAAAGCTGACAGCGGGCATTTAAATAGCACTTCCGGCCGCCGGGCTGGAAGTGAGCTCATCGCCAACCCCCGTCACGTGATCGGGAGTCGGCGTCATGTTGCCTGGACAACCAGAGGTCTCATAGAGACCTCTATGATTGTTCCAGGCTGATGGCTTTCAGCGCCGTCTGGTGGTCGGCGCTGAAAGCACAGGAGTAAATCTGCTACATATGGGCAATCTGCTCATCGCCCATATGTAGCAGAGTTGTGCATGCTTCAAGCCTCCTATGGAGGCTATTGAAGCATGCCAAAAGTTAAAAAAAAATGTTTAAAAATAAAAAAATAAAAAAAACCTAAAAGTTCAAATCACCCCCCTTTCGCCCCAATCAAAATAAAAAAGTAAAAATAAAATCCCACATGCACATATTAGGTATCTGTCAGAGACACCGCACGTGTCCTGAGTACAGAAACAGTGCTAAAAGATACATGTGGAGCAGGTCAGCAGAGGTGACGATGCATGCTTCAAACTATTAGTGTCAGGGTCCAGTCAGCACTGAAAAGTAAAGAGGCACAGGACCTGCGGACACTGAACTTAGCAAGCTGGCACAGGAAATATGGTCAGGTGACTGCAAGGGGGCGGGGCTTAGCGTCCTGCTTTCAGATATGACAGGACACCATACAACAACTCAGAGTCAGGCAAAACGGAGGTCGCAACAGTACGGGCAAACGAGGCACAGGAGGGACAAACAGACGGGTAGTCAGACAAAGCCAAAGGTCATACACAAGAGGGTGACGTGGTACCAAAGGGACGAGCAGAGAGAAGTCGGGTCACAAGCAGAGAGTCATACACGAGAGGTAGCACAGTACAAGAGGGGCAGGCAGAACTCTTAACAGGGACAGAACCGGATCAAAACCAAACAAGCAAGCAAGATATCAGGCACAAGGCACACGTACGCACAAGGTCAACTAACTCAGCCGAGGGCAGGAGTATAACTGACACCGGACCTAGGTCAGTGAGTATTAAATAGCCACCCTCTGCCAGAGAGAGGCGGAACAATTAACCCCCAGTCTGATCAGGACGGAACAAAGCGAAACCCCGTCCTCGATCATGACAGTATCGCCGCGTTCAGAATCACCCGATCTAGCAATAAAATAAAAGCATTAACCCGATCTCTAAACGGCGTAGCGAGAAAAAGAGTCAAAACCTCAGAATTACGTTTTTTGATCTCTGTGACAATGCATTTAAATGCAATGACGGGCGATCAAAAGAACGTGTCTGCATAAAAGTGGTATCATTAAAAACGTCAGCTCAGCACGCAAAAAATAAGCCCTCACCCGATCCCAGATCACGAAAAATGGAGATGCTACGGGTCTCGGAAAATGGTGTTGTTTTTTTTTTTTAGGAAACTTTGAATTTTTTTTCACCACTTAGATAAAAAAGAACCTAGACATGTTTGGTGTCTATGAACTCGTAATGTGAAAAATGAGGATGAATGAACTCATGGAGATCAACATCCAACACTGCGGAGACCCATCACATGTTTCTCAACGCAGTGATTCTAGAGCGATGCCCCCATCGCTTATGGGAAATATGTAAAAACATGCAAAACACAAGCCGCGGAAACACCATCACATATTTCTCAACGCAAGCAATGACTAGCCAGATCTTTCCCCAGGAAGGAACAACCACGGGAAGGGCAGTCTCCAAAGAAGGAAACCACCTATGCCAAAACATGGTATCCATCCACAGACAGCTGTTTCGAGGTATTGCCCCTCATCAGTGTGGAGTAGGAAACTGGCCAGTAGGAGCAATGCCTAGTAGAAGACTGTGAAAAATGAGGATGAATGAACTCATGGAGATCAACATCCAACACTGCGAAGACACCATCACATGTTTCTCAATGCAGTGATTCTAGAGCAATGCCCCCATCCCTTATGGGAAATATGTAAAAACATGCAAAACACAAGCCGTGAAGACACCATCACATGTTTCTCAACGCAAGCAATGACTAGCCAGGTCTTTCCATGGGAAGGAACAACCACGGGAAGGGCAGTCTCCAATGAAGGAAACCACCTATGCCAAAACATGGTATTCATCCACAGACAGCTGTTTCGGGGTATTGCCCCTCATCAGTGTGGAGTAGGAAACTGGCCAGTAGGAGCAATGCATAGTAGAAGACAGTGAAAAATGAGGATGAATGAACTCATGGAGATCAACATCCAACACTGCGAAGACACCATCACATGTTTCTCAATGCAGTGATTCTAGAGCAATGCCCCCATCCCTTATGGGAAATATGTAAAAACATGCAAAACACAAGCCGTGAAGACACCATCACATGTTTCTCAACGCAAGCAATGACTAGCCAGGTCTTTCCCCGGGAAGGAACAACCACGGGAAGGGCAGTCTCCAATGAAGGAAACCACCTATGCCAAAACATGAACTCGTAATGACCTGGCAAATCATAATGGTGGGTCAGTTTTAGCATTTAGGGAACCTAGCAAAAAAGCCAAGCAAAAATCAAATGTGGGATTGCACTTTTTTTGCAATTTCACCGCACTTGGAATTTTCTTCCCGTTTTGTAATGCATGACATGGTAAAATCAATGGTGTTGTTCAAAAGTACAACTCGTCCCACAAAAAATAAGCCCTCACATGGCCATATTGATGGAAAAATAAAAAAGTTATGGCTTTGGGAAGAAAGGGAGTGAAAAACAAAAACGCAAAAACGAAAATAACCCCGTCCCTTAAGGGGTTAAGGGTACCATCATTTCTGTCCAGGCCTATTTCATGAATTTTATTATTACTTTTGCCAGATTCAAATTATATCTGTGACCATTGTGGGTTTTTCTGCCATTAAACAAGGGGTACCAGCAATTTTGTCCACGTGTGAATAAATATATGTATGTGTAATGCATGACAATATTCACATGACATGATCGGTGTCTTCAGAGGCAGGAACACTGCAGTACAGTCAACCACTATTACATTTGCATATACTGTATTTTTCTTGCAGGTTTTTCCATCACATGTGAAAGCTGTTGGCATTTAGAAGGTGATCTTTGTGATGCCCCCCACGTTACTTGTCCCACCGATCACGTCTGTTTAGCTACTTACTCTGTGACTACAGTAGGTATGTCAGTAATGATAAGTGTTGGAATATGAGAAAAAAATGGATGGAGGCTAAAATGATTGTACCAGTTTGACACAGGAATTCTCTTATTGGTTTTCTTTGAAGCTCCGTATCTTGCCCCGCCCACTCAGAACTTGCAGTAAGCATTTTATTGGGCATCAGTTAAAAGTCCTTTAATTTTTATTATGAAAAGTTTGTGCTCCTCATCCCAAAAGAACAGGACCCTCTGTAGCCATTTTCTCTTTGCTCCTGTATCATGTTCATGTCTCTAATCGCACTGTTCTGTCCACTGTATGTCGTATTCAGGTACATTGGTCATGCCACAATATTCTGTAACATGTGGGCCTCGGGGGCATTGTAACATCACTGGAAGTCTCACCTTCAATAATGGCTCCATTAAATCAGGAACTTCATGCTGTTACACTGATAAGTGCAATCCGCCTCATCCACCATGTGAGTGTCAGGAGGAAACTTCACAAAACTTCTTTATAGTTGTAAGCCATGAATAAATTAATGATAAATGGGTAACGCTCAAAAATTGAAAGATAGATAGATCCTTAGCAGCTGATTGTCACTCAAGTTAAAGTGGATTTTTCTCCTGATCCCATGAACTGTATACTATAAAATATCTCTCCTAGACCTGATGACTCTAGTGGAATTATTTTAAAAATCCATTTCAGAATGTCTTATATGAAAGTTTAACCTTCATCTGCTGCCACATAGCTTGATTGCCATGTCCTCAGTGTATCTCCTCTCCATTGCTGCTGATGCTCTGCCAACCTGGCCTGATTGACAGCACCTCAGTGTCCCTCTTGCCTGTACCTGCTCAGATCTCACACTGCTCAGTACCAGCTGCAGCTGGAGATTGACTACACTTGGATTAACAAAATCTCTTGCCCTATAGCTGGAGTTATCTTAGTTTGAGAATTATACAAGCCATTCTGATATGGAATAACAAAGTAAGTAAACCGTCCCTGTGTGGTCTAAGAGTTCTCGTGAAAAATGTGCACATTTTGTATTGTGAATATGATGACAAATCAGCTTTGAATTCAGTTTTTAAGAACATTTCATAATTTTCTTTCCTTTTCTGACTTTTTTGGTTCAAGTGCCGGCTGAAAATTTATCAAGAAATGGATTGAATTGTAGGACCTGCGCATCCGACTCATCCGATTACTGCTACACTGGAGAAACCATTACATGCACTGGAAATGAGACCAAGTGCGCCCAACTGTCCAGGAAACTGTCAGGTATAATAATGTAATGGGTGATTACTAGAGATGAGCGACTTTGCCTTTTTTAGGGTCAAGTAGACAAAAGAACACGGCACTCCAGAGAAAGAGGAAGGTTGTTCGGTGCTCAAGTAAGGTTTCCAACCCATAAATATGTACAAAAATACTTGGCACTCAAAAATGAAGAAGCAGTATATTCTTTATTTAGCATCCAGAAAAAAAAATAGACTCATATCGTATGAACGTTTTCGGTCCAACAACGGACCTTCATCAGAAAAGTTTTTTGGTTTCTTTTGGTAGAAAACTGGATAAAGCAGGGCTACAGGAATGGGTTAACAGCGCTAGGAGTGCAGGCTCTGCAAACAGATACAGCGCTTAGTGCCCGCAGGAGAAATCCAGGGTGCCTCACACCGCGGTCACTATGTGGTTACTCTGGGTGCAACAATCATCATCACTCCCCACATGGCCATGTAAGACTTAGACAATGCAGGAAGATCGGACCCCCCAAAAAAACAATTGAAAGACCAAAGACTGTTCCTAAACAAGTTCTGGATGGGGTGTAGCACTTGATTTTTTTTTTTAGAGCCTCAAAAGAATCCAGCAAGATGGCGGCCGATTGCTCTTTTGCTGGACTTAAAATATAGTATCGAGTAAAATTAGGAGTCCCCAAAATCATAAACTTTCTAGAACTTTGTAACAAATTTGATTAGTAAAAAATAGATTTGCTCATTTCTACTTACGATCATCATGGATAGTGGTCTCCTATACAGTTTACAAGTAGTAGAAGAAGCAGATGATGTGGGACATTAACAGCATGAGAAAGGGGGTTTAAAGATGTTGTCTTGTTAGAACAACCCCTGATAGCATTGGGGTATTTGAGAGTCATGATACGTAAAAGTTGGTGAAATCCCCTGTTTCTGAACCTACAGGACACATCTTGCTCATATCAGCCTGATGAAGAGACATAAGTTGTCTCGAAAGCTTGCTTTGTAACATCATTCACTTGTTAGCCATTAAAAGGTATCACACCCACAAGATTCCTATTTTGTTTCTCTCACTGAGAGCACTTTATATATTTTTTCTACTGGCTAAAGGCTCATTCACACGTCAGTATTTGGTCAGTATTTTGCATCAGTGTTTGTATGCCAAAGCCAGGAATGGAACTTACCGAGAAAAAATTATAATTGAAAGACTGACTCCTGTTACTTATTTTGGAGACATTCCTGGTTTTGGCATACAAATACTGATGAAATACTGATCAAAAATACTGATGTGTGAAAGAGGCCTAACATGGTACCAAACCACCTTTTTTTTTCATTTTACAGCTTGCTCTGTAACGCTAGTGACCCTGTAAGGCCGGAGTCACACTACAGCGAGATACGGCCGAGTCTCGCAGGTTAAAACCAAGCTCTGGCACCAGGGCTCCGGAGCGTGCAGCTCCATGTATTGCTGTGCAGCTGCACACTCCGCTCCGGAGTGCCGGTGCCAGAGCTTGGTTTTAACCTGCGAGACTCGGCCGTATTACTCTGTGTGTGATCCCGGCCTAATACTAAACTCTAAAGATAGGTCACTGTAGGGAAATCATGCAGCGGATCACAACTGATCTGCTGATCTCAGTATTCTGACCTGCTACAATCCCTTTAAGGCCGGGATGACACATGGGAGAAACACGGCCGAGTCTCACATGTTAATACCCGTCACTGCCTCCGGCACTCAGCAGCGGAGCGTGCGGCCTCATAGAAATACATGCAGCTGAACGCTCCGCTCCTGAGTGTCGGCGGCAGTACAGAGTATTAACATGCGAGACTCGGCCGTGTTTCTCCCATGTGTGATCCCGGCCTAAGTAATACAATGCATTCTTTTTTTTCCTCCTTTCACAGGCACAATCTCAAATACTCATGTAACCCGCGGCTGCACAACCAAAAGCTTCTGTGATATACTTGGCACTCAACTTCTGACTATTGATGGGTTGAATGTCGATATGAAAATTTTTTGCACCGATGATGCTGTTGGCTTCTATTCCTCAGTGTTATATTCCATATCTGCGGCCATATGTGTGATATTTCTACTTTAGAAAGGACTTGCCATAAACTACCCACATACTGAACCCTGAAGGGACCTTTACCAAAAACAAGGATGGTAATAAAGCCGTTCATTACGGGATGCCTTGCAAACATCAGACTGACTTGGCGATAAGTGTCTCTCATCATTCTACTCCCTTGATGATCCGTTAGATCTTGGGAAGTTCTGACTTAAATAACGGAAAGTAGTTTAAATTTGCTTGGATTCCGGCACAGGAACAAGAGCAAGAAAAGCTCGGATATTAGTAGCTAGTAATCTCTTCATCTGACAGGTAATCAAGAAAACCAGAACTCCAACTAAAGCAAAGGAGAAAAAGGGAAGACTAAATAAATGCTTGGAAAATTATCAAATGTTTATTCTATTTACTGTATATATTTAATATTAATAGAAAGAATAGAATGAGAAAGAAAAACTGAGGATCTGAGCATCAATACGGATAAGGCTGGTTTCACATTAGCTTTTTTGTGCACAGCGCATCATGCGCATCCGTGCGCATGCGTCATGCGTACCTAAGTTTAACATGGTGTACGCATGGCCATGCATTTGCGTTTTCATGCGCATGCGTTTTTTCCTGGTGTGCATCTAGGCATCAAAACAACACATTACAGTCTATGGGAACGCAGGTGTGCGCATGGAGATGCATACGCCTGCGTTTGCGTACGCATGCGTTTTAAGAGAAAACACTGGTTTAAACCATCGCCTACACAAAGAAACATTGTTTGGTGGAGTCTGTCTCAAGGATTTTTCAAGGACTTTCCTCCTGTGAAATGTGAAATCTAGAGAACGCATGCGCATAAAAAATGCAAACGCATGCAAAAATGCATGCATTGAGGATGTAACCCAGGATCAGTAATGTAATGTATGTACACAGTGACTGCACCAGCAGAATAGTGAGTGCAGCTCTGGAGTATAAGGCTGTGTTCACATGTCGCGGTTTTTTCTAGTTTTCGCGGCGGTTTTAAACGCGTGATTTTGTCGCGAAAAATAAGCATCCCATGCATTCCTATGGGATTCCCAAACAAGAGATAGGGGCACCACCGTCTCTTTAAAGCACAGTGGGATCCAACCAAGCCCATTCAGAGGACGATACAGAAACAAGAAAAAAGGGGATGGGCTATACTAGGGGGATCACCACAGACAATTGGTTGGCGTATAAATAGACAGTTTTTTTATTTACATTTAGACATGTATAAACCACACAAGAGATAAAAACATAAAAAAGTCACAAATGTGACTTGACAAACACATAACTGGCTCGCAATAGAGCCTTCACCCAAGAGGTGTACTCCACAAGGGACTTGCCTATATAAACAGCATATCAAAGGGTGACCAAGTGTATCAAGAAATGAGGAGGGTTGTGCAATCCCTCAGTCCAAAACACTTAGAATTATTCAGAGATAAATATAGCCCTTAAATAGGTTGAATATACAAAATACCCTTGGTCACCATGACCCAGAATGCCTATCAGGAAGAAATTGTAAAGCAAGCATATGGTCATCATCAAATGGGTACAGCACCAAGATCAAAAATAAACCCAGACAAGCATAAAAACCTTGATAGGAGGAGCCTATAACCATAAGTGGTGGTATGTGGAGTAACAAAAATTGCAGAGTCCATGTGCGGCAACCTCAGGGGGAACAAGATACCCGACGCGTGTCGCCACCCACAGTGGCTTCGTCAGGGGTCCCCTGACGAAGCCACTGTGGGTGGCGACACGCGTCGGGTATCTTGTTCCCCCTGAGGTTGCCCCACATGGACTCTGCAATTTTTGTTACTCCACATACCACCACTTATGGTTATAGGCTCCTCCTATCAAGGTTTTTATGCTTGTCTGGGTTTATTTTTGATCTTGGTGCTGTACCCATTTGATGATGACCATATGCTTGCTTTACAATTTCTTCCTGATAGGCATTCTGGGTCATGGTGACCAAGGGTATTTTGTATATTCAACCTATTTAAGGGCTATATTTATCTCTGAATAATTCTAAGTGTTTTGGACTGAGGGATTGCACAACCCTCCTCATTTCTTGATACACTTGGTCACCCTTTGATATGCTGTTTATATAGGCAAGTCCCTTGTGGAGTACACCTCTTGGGTGAAGGCTCTATTGCGAGCCAGTTATGTGTTTGTCAAGTCACATTTGTGACTTTTTTATGTTTTTATCTCTTGTGTGGTTTATACATGTCTAAATGTAAATAAAAAAACTGTCTATTTATACGCCAACCAATTGTCTGTGGTGATCCCCCTAGTATAGCCCATCCCCTTTTTTCTTGTTCCTATGGGATTCCGCAATGCTGTGCTAATGCTGCGGATTTTTCCGTGGCGGAATCGCTTTGCGGTAAAAAACACAGCATGCTCATTAATTTAGCGGAATCGCGGCGATCCCGCACCCATAAGAATGCATTGTTCTGCTTACTTTCTGCATGTGGCTGTGCACACCATGCGAAAAGTAAGCAGAACATTTGCGGATGGTACCCACGGTCCGGAGGAGAGGAGACTGTCCTCCAGGCTGTGGGTACCATATCCCTGAAAAAAATAGAATTAAAATTAAAAATATTGTTATTCTCACCTTCCGGCATCCCGCACAGCCTTCCCGCCTCTCTCCACGCTCCCGGTCCCAGTAATCCTTTGTGAGAATGACCACAATGACGTCACGATCTCGTGGGAGCTCGACGTCTTGCGGTCATTCGCGATGACGTCGCTGGAGCGAGAAGTCTCACAGTCATTCGCGCAAAGGATTACTGGGACCGAGAGCGTGGAGAGAGGCGAGAAGGCTGCGCGGGACACCGGAAGGTGAGAATAACAATATTTGTTATTTTTTAAATTATTTTTTACATCCTATCTTTTACTACTGATGCTGCATATCCAGCCTCAATAGTAAAAAGTTGGTCACACTCGACAAACACTATGTTTGACGAGTGTGACCAACCTGTCAATCAGTTCTCCAAGCGATGCTACAGATCGCTTGGAAAACGCTAGCATTCTGCAAGCTAATTACGCTTGCAAAACGCTAGTTTTCCACGGGAAAATCGCAGAAATTTAAATGTGATTTTCCTGCGGAATGGAATCCGGAATTCTCGCGGTAATTTCCGCGAGAGTTCTGCTACGTGTGCACATAGCCTAATACAGGATGTAACTCAGGATCAGTACAGGATCTGTAATGTAATGTATGTACACATTGACTGCACCAGAAGTATAGTGAGTGCAGCTCTGGAGTATAATACAGGGTGTAACTCAGGATCAGTAATGTAATGTATGTACACAGTGACTGTATCAGCAGTATAGTGAGTACAGCTCTGGAGTATAATACAGGGTGTAACTCAGGATCAGTACAGAATCAGTAATGTAATGTATGTACACAGTTACTGCACCATCAGAATAGTGAGTGCAGCTCTGGAGTATAATGCAGCATGTTACTTAGGATCAGTACAGGATCAGTAATGTAATGTATGCACACAGTGACTGCACCAGCAGAATAGTGAGTGCAGCTCTGGGGTATAATACAGGATTTAACTCAGGATCAGTAATGTAATGTATGTACGCAGTGACTGCACCAGCAGAATAGTGAGTGCAGCTCTGGGGTATAATACAGGATTTAACTCAGGATCAGTAATGTAATGTATGTACACAGTGACTGCACCAGCAGAATAATGAGTGCAGCTCTGGGGTATAATAGACGCTATGATTCATAGTAAGTTCAAGGTGACCAATTTAAAGAGGCAGCAAAATTTTGTGAAGTAAATGTAAAACTAGTTGGGAAAGAGACCATGTTATTGGCAATATACTCCCTTTTCTTTGATCATGGGTCCATTTTCTAAATTAAAATAAACTTATCTAGATGGCTGAAAGGTTATACAATGTTTTACTTATTATGGAAACCCTGATTTTATACAACTAAAGAAAATATACCCTTCATCTCTGCAATCACTTGTACAAGAAGCGAACAAACTACATTGACATAAATATACTTTGTTGTTTAATTACATAATAATAATAATAATAATAATATAATGCGCTACAATAGCTGCAGGATTCCAGCCCTCATGGCCCTATTCTCATGTATGAGGAGGCTTGTTATCACAGGTAATGCAATCATTTCTCCTAGGTGACGCTCAACTGGGAATCCTGACAATCAGCTGAAAGCATAAGGGTACGTGCACACGCTGCGGATTCCGCTGCGTTTCCGCAGCGGTTTTGGCCGCTGCGGACCCGCAGCAGCTTTAGCTGCGGTGTACAGTACCATTCTAATGAATGGGAAAGAAAAACCGCTGTGCCGACGCTGCGGAAAAATCCGCGCGGATTTGCTGCGGTTTTGAATCCGCAGAAAGAATTGCATGTCAATTCTTTCTGCGGAAACCGCTGCGGGTTCCTATCTCCACCATTGTGGAGATAGTGAATCCGCAGGACCAAACCGCAGGCAAAACCGCAGATAATCCGCAGGTCTTTTGACCTGCGGTTTATCTGCGGTTTTTGCAAAATCCGTGCGGATTAATCCGCAGCGGAATCCGCAGCGTGTGCACACAGCCTTAGAGATCAGCAGTGTTCTAACCAGTAATGGAGGTTTTAAGCCCCCGTCACACACAGCAATCTCGCTAGCGAGATCGCTGCTGAGTCACTATTCTTGTGATGCAACAGCGATCTCACCAGCGAGATCGCTGTGTGTGACACTGACCAGCGACCGCCCCCCTGCCGGTTATCGCTGATTGTCCTGGAATAGCCAGGACATTTTTTTGATCGCTGGTCTCCCGCTGGCCAGCACGCATCGCAGCGTGTGACAGGCGGGAGACCAGCGATCAGCGATCAGCGCGCTGGTAACTAGGGTAAACGCAGGGTTTCTAAGCACAGAGCGGTGCTTAGAAACCCAATGTGTACCTTAGTTACCAGCGCGCTGATGCAGGGAGCTGGTAACCAAGGTACATATTGGGTTTCTAAGTGCCGCGTGCTGCTTAGAAACCCGATGTGTACCTTAGTTAAAAGCTCCCTGCATCAGCATGCTGGTAACTAACGTACAGAGCGACGCCGGGCGCTCGACGTCCCTGGTGCTGATCGCTAATGAAGCTGTCTGTTTGACAGCTCACCAGCGATCATGTAGTGACTCACCAGCGATCCTGACAAGTTGATATCGTTGTCGGGATCGCTGGTGAGTCGCTATGTGTGACGGGGCCCTTACTGACAGAAACACTGATAGCATAGGAAAGTCTTCTATCAGGCTCAATGCTGAGGACTCAGTGCTAACGATAAAAATTTAAGGAAAATCCTTGCACTACTGTAATAGAATTACTGCCGATCAACATAATGTTATCAATTTTCCACAGTCTGTTCATTATCAATTAATATGTACTATTATTCACAGTAAGAATTTTATACATATATGTATATATATATATATATATATATATATATATATATATACACTATCTTACTCCTCCGTATCTACAAGAATTAATCTATTATAATAATGCCCCTATGTGCATGAATACAACTACTATATCATTGCCCCTATGTACAAGAATATAACTACTATAATACTGCCCCTATGTACAATATAACTACTATAATACTGCCCCTATGTACAAGAATATAACTACTATAATACTGCCCCTATGTACAAGAATATAACTACTATAATACGGCTCCTATGTACAAGAATATAACTACTATAATACTGCCCCCTATGTACAAGAATATAACTACTATAATACTGCCCCTATGTACAAGAATATAACTACTATAATACTGCTCCAATGTACAAGAATATAACTACTATAATACTGTCCCATGTACAAGAATATAACTACTATATCATTGCCCCTATGTACAAGAATATAACTACTATAATACTGTCCCTATGTACAAGAATATAACTACTATAATACTGTCCCTATGTACAAGAATATAACTACTATAATACTGCCCCTATGTACAAGAATATAACTACTATAATACTGCTCCTATGTTCAAGAATATAATTACTATAATACTGCCCCTATGTACAAGAATATAACTACTATAATACTGCTCCTATGTACAAGAATATAACTACTATAATACTGCCCCTATATACAAGAATATAACTACTATAATACTGCTCCTATGTACAAGAATATGACTACTATAATACTGCTCCTATTCTGCCTTCTTCCATGTATGACGCTGGGGGGGGTGACAGGTTCCCTTTAAGCATCCATACAGTCTTGTTTCTGAAAGTGGATGAAAGGCTAAGCCATATGCTGGAATCCACACAGCGTCATACGTGGAGGAAGGCAGAATAGGAGCAGTATTATATTACTTATATTCTTGTACATAGGTGGCAGTATTATAGTAGTTATATTCTTGTGTTGAGAGAACACAGTAGTAGATGAGATCAGGGGTTTTTGTACACAGATATGGATGATTCAGCAGATTGTTGTACAAAATGTGGATGATTCAGGTAAAAATTAAAAGAGACAGATAATACAGCATGTCAGTACTGGTAGACAGTATACAATACACAAATACTAGCAGGTAATAGCAATGCAGGGTATTATCACAACAGTAGCAATGATACAGGATGCTGTTATCATGCATTATGTAAGAGATGAGCAATATAACGTACCCAGCAGCAAAGAGAAAGATGTCTAAAACACCTAATGGTGGCAAGCTTTACACTCACTGAACAGAGGATGCTTATAAAAAACATGCAGTGAAATAACATCACAGGAGCTGAGCATGCATTGCAAACATCATGAGGGCTTCATTATGGCTGCTAACAAAGATGCATAACTCATAATTGCATTAACCTTACCGGAATCCGCTTGTTATAGCAATGGTTTTGCAAAGAGCTGAGCTGAGCAGGTGTGAGCTACTCAGGAGACGGCTGCATGTTGTTGACCAGGGCAGAATGAAGGGGCGGTTCTGAACAATTAACCATTTGGGGAACAGAAAATTCCAAACACATGAATAAAAGAGAGGGGCAACTTATGACACCTAATGGCCATAGCTGTAACAGAACTTAAAAATATTTAGCTGCACAGAATGTGCAGAACAGCTCCTATGTACAAGAATATAAATACTATAATACTGTCCCCTATATACAAGAATATAACTACTATAATACTGCCCCCTATGTACAAGAATATAACTACTATATTACTGCCCCTTATGTACAAGAATATACTACTATAATACTGCCCCTATGTACATTAATATAACTACTATAATACTGCTCCTATGCACAAGAATATAGCTACTATAATATTGCCCCTATATACAAGAATATAACTACTATAATACTGCCCTATATACAAGAATATAACTATTATAATACTGCTCCCTATGTACAAGAATAGAACTACTATAATACTGCCTTATATACAAGAATATAATTACTATAATACTGCCTCCTATATATAAGAATATAACTACTATAATAATGCCCCTATGTACAAGAATATAACTACTATATTACTGCCACCTATGTACAAGAATATAACTACTATAATACTGCTCCTATGTACAAGAATATACTACTATAATACTGCCCCTATATACAAGAATATAACTACTATAATACTGCCATCTATGTACAAGAATATAACTACTATAATACAGCCCTATATACAAGAATATAACTACTATAATACTGCCCCTATGTACAAGAATATAACTACTGTAATACTGTCCCTATATACAAGAAAATAACTACTATAATACTGTCCTCTATGTACAAGAATGTAACTACTATAATACTGCCCCTATGTACAAGAACATAACTACTATGAGAAAACTACAAGAAAAAGTAGCGTGTAAAGGCAAAGATCACCATTGAATATAAAAAATTTGACAAAATTATCTTTATTCAAGTAATTTAAATTGGACAACCAAAACAGAAAATGTAAAAAACAATTAAAAAGCCAAAAAGGTTTATAGATGAGCAACAACATGGAGGGCTATGTAAGTGCCCTCCAGTCTCCTCTACTATGTGCACTGGGAGTGTGCTGAGGTAGAGCGCACTATACAGAGATGACCATATAAGAAATACAAAATATCGAAAGCTCAAGAAACTCCAAAATTGCAAGTGAAAAAATGCATCCTTTGACTATAGATAATTAAACCCCTTAGAAGGAATATAATAATTCCTGAAGACGCAGAGAGTAAAGAGTAATCCCTATAGAGAGAGATATAGTAAACACAAGTCTAAGGGAGAGAAAAAAAGAGGAAGAGCAAATAAAGCTGTATAAGATCTGTTGGAATCTGAAAAGAAGGGTCACCGGTCACATCATAGAGTAGGGGGAGAAATCCCATGCATATCACCACACAGCGTGGCTTCCTCAGGGAAAGTGAGGAGAAGAGAAGCTTGTCAGCTTTATATAGTCAAGATCATTAAATAAATTACCAATAAAGCAGGTGTAAAAGGCATCCAGGAGTAACAGGTGCATAGATGTGTGTAAATAAGGCTGGTTTCACACTTGCGTTGGGCAGAGCTGCGGAGGGCTGCGTAGTTTCTCCGTTAAGCCCGACCACTGCCGCACCTCTTCCATTCAGCTCCGCCTACGTCTGCCTGCGTCCTGCATACCTATCTTTAACATTGGGTACACAGGCCATGCAGATGTATGCAGATTCTTCTGCATGCGATGTTTTGACGCTGCGCCGACTGCAACAAAATGCAACATGTTATGTTAAAGATAGGTACGCAGGACACAGGCAGATGTAGGCGAAGCTGAATGGAAGAGGTGCGGCAGTGGGTGGGGCTTAATGGAAGTATGCAGCCCTCCGCAGCTCTGCCCTACGCAACTGTGAAACCAGCCTTAAAGATTACTTCCTATTTTGAGTTGTTAAGGCTACCTCCATAAACAGTGTTACCCTCATTGATATGGCACACATGCAAAACAGTAATTGGCAGAAGGACCTATATAATAAACAACAGGGCATGCGCACATAAACAGGCTAGGGGTAATAGCACTAGGACCTTACGATCACATGATGATCTACGTGGGGGGAAGTGACCACAGACTGAGCTGCATTGTGTTTGGCCACTCCCACAAACACTTCAGCATGGGTTGTAAAGACGCACGCGCCAAGAGGAGGAAAGCAAATGATAGGACCTACAAAGCATATAAGAGAGCATGCGCGGATGACCAGGTCGGAAATTAAATCTGCGGGACCTTATGATCACATCATATCTATGTCCGCACATGCGTGTAGGTGGAAAGAGATTCTTGCAATTCCAGCCTGCCAAATCTGCACAAATGCAGTGGTATAATGAATTCATAACCCCCCAAAAAAGAAGTCGCCTGTAGTTATTTGCACATGCGTATCTGCTTGACAAATATGCTAAGTAACACAATATGGTCATAGAACTTACATTCCCATAGAATGTAAGTCCCCAAGGTCCCCTCCCCTCTGTACTAGTCTGTCGTAAATTTGTTTACTGTTAACGAAATCTATAACTTCGTATGTAACCCCCTTCTCATGTACAGCACCATGGAATTAATGGCGCAATATAAATAAATAATAATAATAATAGAAGACTAGAAAGTCAAATATGAATTATGCGTCTGAGCAACGGAGAGCAAATGTATGTGTCAAGAAAAACTTCTTAAAGGAGACGGCATAAATAATAAAAAGACTAGTGCAATAAAATATAATAATTTCATGAGTACCATTTGTTTATTTGCACATGTTTGTCCGCTTAGCAAACACACTAGGTGTCATATTAAGGTCAAAATAGACTTGATACTTATGCATAAATTATGTGCCTGCGCAATAGAAAATCGAAGTATACATCAAAGATGACTTCTTAAAGGAGAGGGTACAGATAAGTAAAAAAAAAAAGAAAAACACAGAGACCAAACTAAAGTGACAATATTTAAATGGACCCAGTGATGTATAAGTTAAGCCCTGCAGACATATATGACCCTACCTGCACATAAGTCAAGGAAACATACAGTCATATGTAAAAGTTTGGGCACCCTATTAATGTTAACCTTTTTTCTTTATAATAATTTTGGTTTTTGCAACAGCTATTTCAGTTTCATATATCTAATAACTGATGGACTCAGTTATATTTCTGGATTCAAATGAGGTTTATTGTACTAACAGAAAATGTGCAATCTGCATTTTAACAAAATTTGACCGGTGCAAAAGTATGGGCACCCTTATCATTTTCTTGATTTGAACACTCCTAACTACTTTTTACTGACTTCCTGAAGCACTAAATTGGTTTTGTGACCTCATTGAGCTTTGAACTTCATAGCCAGGTGTATCAAATCATGAGAAAAGGTATTTAAGGTGGCCACTTGCAAGTAGTTCTCCTATTTGATTCTCCTATGAAGAGTGGCATCATGGGCTCCTCAAAACATCTCTCAAATGATCTGAAAGCAAAGATTATTCAACATAGCTTTTCAGGGGAAGGATACAAAAAGTTGTCTCAGAGATTTAACCTGTCAGTTTCCACTGTGAGGAACATAGTAAGGAAATGGAAGAACACAGGTACAGTTCTTGTTAAGCCCAGAAGTGGCAGGCCAAGAAAAATATCAGAAAGGCAGAGAAGAAGAATGGTGAGAACAGTCAAGGACAATCCACAGACCACCTCCAAAGACCTGCAGCATCATCTTGCTGCAGATGGTGTCACTGTGCATCGGTCAACAATACAGCGCACTTTGCACAAGGAGAAGCTGTATGGGAGAGTGATGCGAAAGAAGCCATTTCTGCAAGCACGCTACAAACAGAGTCGCCTGAGGTATGCAAAAGCACATTTGGACAAGCCAGTTACATTTTGGAAGAAGGTCCTGTGGACTGATGAAACAAAGATTGAGTTGTTTGGTCATACAAAAAGGCGTTATGCATGGAGGCTAAAAAACACAGCATTCCAAGAAAAACACTTGCTACCCACAGTAAAATTAGGTGGAGGTTCCATCATGCTTTGGGGCTGTGTGGCCAATGCCGGCACCGGGAATCTTGTTAAAGTTGAGGGTCGCATGGATTCAACTCAGTATCAGCAGATTCTTGACAATAATGTGCAAGAATCAGTGACGAAGTTGAAGTTACACAGGGGATGGATATTTCAGCAAGACAATGATCCAAAACACCGCTCCAAATCTACTCAGGCATTCATACAGAGGAACAATTACAATGTTCTGGAATGGCCATCCCAGTCCCCAGACCTGAATATCATTGACCATCTGTGGGATGATTTGAAGCGGGCTGTCCATGCTCGGCGACCATCAAACTTAACTGAACTGGAATTGTTTTGTAAACAGGAATGGTCACAAATACCTTCATCCAGGATCCAGGAACTCATTAATAGCTACAGGAAGCGACTAGAGGCTGTTATTTTTGCAAAAGGAGGATCTACGAAATATTAATGTCACTTTTATGTTGAGGTGCCCATACTTTTGCACCCGTCAAATTTTGTTAAAATGCAGAATGCAAATTTTCTGTTAGTACAATAAACCTCATTTGAAACCAGAAATATAACTGAGTCCATCAGTTATTAGATATATGAAACTGAAATAGCTGTTGCAAAAACCAAAATTGTTATAAAGAAAAAAGGTTAACATTAATAGGGGTGCCCAAACTTTTACATATGACTGTATAAAGTAGTATCTAGGTCACACAAGGCATGTAGTCATATTTAAATATATGAATTGCTAGCAATCTTACAGCAAAACATGAAATAAGCTACTACATGTCACTTACAGTTCCCACAAAATATTTTGACTATACAAAGACGCCATTTGGGTGGCACACAAACATGTAGGTGCAGGTTAGAAACGTACTAGCAAGTACATGGGAGCCATAAGGTATCACATATAACTACTATAAAACTGCCTGTTATGTACAAGAATATAACTACTATAGTACTACCCCTATATATAAAAATATAGCTAACATAATACTGCTCATATGTACAGGAATATAACTGCTATAATACTACCCCTATATATAAGAATATAACTAATATAATACTGCTCCTATGTACAGGAATATAACTACTATAATACTGCCCCTATAAATAAGAATATAACTACTATAATACTGCTCCATATGTACAAGAATATAACTACTATAATACTGCACCTATGTACATATGTACAAGAATAAAACTACTATAATACTACCCATATGTACAAGAATATAACTGCTAAAATTCTACCCATATGTACAAAAATATAACTACTATAATACTGCCCCTATGTACAAGAATATATCTAACATTATACTGTCCCTATGTAGAAAATATAATTACTATAATACTGCTCCTATTTACAAGAATATAACTGCTATAATACTGCTCCCTATGTACAAGAATATAACGAGTATAATACTGCTCCTACGTACAAGAATATAACTACTATAATACTGCCCCTATGTACAAACATATAACTGCTATTATACTGATCCTCTGTACAAGAAAAAACTACTATAATACTGCTCCCTATGTACAGGAATATAACTACTATAATACTGCTCCTATCTACAAGAATATAATTACTATAATACTGCTTCTAGCTACAAGAATATAACTACTATAATGCTGCCCGTATTTGCAATAATATAACTACTATAATACTGCTCCCTATGTACAAGAATATAACGAGTATAATACTGATACAATGTACATGAATGTAACTACTATAATACTGCCCCTATGTACGAAAATATAACTGCTATTATACTGATCCTATGTACAAGAAAAAACTACTATAATACTGCTCCCTATGTACAGGAATATAATTACTATAATAATGCTCCTATCTACAAGAATATAACTACTATAGCACTGCCCCTATGTGCAAGAATATAACTACTACAATATTGCTCCCTGTGTACAAGAATATAACTAGTATAATACTGCTCCTATGTACAAGAATTTATCTACTATAATATTGCCCCTATGTACAAGAATATAACTACTATAATACTGATCCTATGTACAAGACTATAACTACTATAATACTGCTGCTATGTGCAAGAATATAATTACTATAATACTGCTCTTAGCTACAAGAATATAACTACTATAATACTGCTCCTATGTACAAGAATATAACTGCTATAATACTGCCCGTATTTGCAAGACTATAACTACCATAATACTGCCCCTATATACAAGAATATAACTACTATAATACTGCCCCTATGTACCAGGACATAACTACTATATCATTGCCCCTATGTAGAAGAATATAACTACTATAATACTGCCCCTATGTACAAGAATATAACTACTATAATACTGCTACTATGTACAAGAATATAACTACTATAATACTGCCCCTATGTGCAAGAATATATCTACTATAATACTGCTCCTATGTACAAGTATACTGTATAACTTATAATACTGTTCCTATGCAGTAAAATATAACTGCTGCACCATAAAGGTTAATCAAAAGGTTTGTCTAAATTTTAATAAGCATTTTGTCAATTTTCTTTTCTTTTCTTGATAATCCAGTTGATGGGTTATGAGACAATCACATTATTTTTGATCTAATAAGATGAAAACTTACTAATTACCCAGTGGATTACTGCTGAGTTCATTTACAGGGTCACGAGGGAACAGACACATGGAAACAATAATTATTTACTCATAATAACACAATGTATACAATATTCCAGGATTCAACTGTATAACAAAACAACATAAATTGATATTCCTCAAATTCCTTTCTTTATATCACTATATCTAAATTGAATGGTTTTAATGTTTTTCTGTGTTTTCACATGGCCTAGATTCATGTACATGTGCTGCTGTATTCTATTTCTCTCTATATATGATTAGATATTTATTATATGGGGCTTTGCGTGTGGAGAGAGTGTGGCTATGTGGAGTGGGAGGGGCTATGTGGAATGGTCATTGCTTTATACACACACACATACATACATACACTTTTATATATATGGATTTATACAATTTTCATCTCTGAATGAGGAAGTCCCCAATAAATCAGTGCAGTATTAAAGGGAGTCGGTCATATCAAGTAGGAAAATTCAGGATCTCAATTTCATGCTGTGACAGCTGCAATACAACAAGTCCAGATTAGAGATGAGTGAATTTGTTCAGATTTTGTCTCTGAATCTGATTTTGACATATTCGGGCCATATTCGAACGCTATTCGTGCCGAATGTATGTTTGAAGATCGGTTCCTAACATATTCGGTAATTTCTACTCCCATTGACTCTAATGACGTTCGACTGTGTTCGCCGAATATTGCAAAAATAATATTTGATGCCAATCGTATTCGGTACTGAATCCAAACAAATTCGCTCATCTCTAGTCCAGATGTCAGTTCTGACACATAAATATATAATTTAACAGTCCAAATCTCCTCCTGTTGGTAGAAAGCTGTACTGCATTCATAAGTTTGCAGCTCTTCAAAAAAGATAATACCATATATAATCGAGTATAAGCTGACCCGAGTATAAGCCGAGGCCCCTAATTTTGCCATAGAAAACTGGGAAAACTTATCGACTCAAGTATAAGCCTAGGGTGGAAAATGCAGCAGCTACTGGTAAATTTAAAAAATAAAAATAGATACCAATAAAAGTAAAATTATTTGAGACATCAGTAGGTTAAATGGTTTTGAGTATCCATGTTGAATCAGGAGCCTTATATAATGCTCCATACAGTTCATGATGGCCCCATAAGATGCTCCATACAAAATACGCCCCATTTAATGCTGCACAAAGGTTAATAATGGCCTCATAAGATGCTCCATAGACGAATATGCCCCATATTCATCAGTAATCTCAATAAGAATAACTTAAACATAAAATTAACATATAAATGTTCCAGGAAATTATTGATTTCCTGGACATTAAAATTATAGTTTGAGAGGGTGACTCAGTGCTGACTGACGTCTTCGGCAAGGAGACCTCAGTCAATGCAATTTTACACGCCACATCTGCACATACATCTTCTATGATTCATGCCATTCCAACTGGCCAATTTTTGAGATTAAAGCGTATTTGTGCTACTGATGTGATTTTTGAGGAGCAGGCTCATGACCTTTCCCAGCGATTCTGTGACCGAGGTTACAGCAGGAGATCGATCAAAAGGGGCTACCTGCGGGCCAAGAGAACCCCACGTAGTCAACTGTTGGGGGTGAAACGTAAAGGGGCGAATGGGAATCAACCCATTAGATTTATATCTACCTTTAATAATCGTTGATCCCAAATACGGGAAATTATGACTCGACACTGGCCGGTTTTAAGATCAGACCCGGTACTTAGAACAATCTTGCCAGAGCGTCCCCTTTTAATAGCCAGAAGACCACAAAATCTGCGGGACATCCTAGTGAGAAGCCACTATGTGGCCAACCCTCCAGACCCTTTTGGTGCTGGTATGCAGAGACAAGGCTGTTACCCATGTGGCTCCTGTTTGGCCTGTAAGAATATTCTTCGGGCCACTTCTTTTTCAAATGTAGATGGAGGTGGGTGCCATCGGATTACCAGCTATATATCATGCAGTACATGTTACGTGATCTATCTCGCTACATGTCCATGTGGATTGAGATATGTGGGTTTGACGTCGCAGGAATTTCGGGTCCGTGTTAGGGAGCACATTAGAGATATCAGGGCAGCTGAAGAAATTACGGACCCTGTGATGCTTAAGACGGTCCCTCGACACTTTAAGCTGCGCCACAAGCGCAACCCCACAGGCCTCAAATTCATAGGCATTGATCGTGTACGTGGGGGTATTAGAGGTGGTGACCTTAAACGCACACTGGCGCAGCTTGAGTGTCGATGGATTGTCACCCTACAAACCATGGCGCCCAAGGGCCTTAATGAAAAATTATCCTTTGCATGCTTTTTGTAATTGGATTCCTGATACCTTTTTTCTTTTCCTCTGTTTGTTTTTCTTTTTTAATTTATGGTGTGCTGTTTTTAATTCCATTTCTTTTTATTTCACAATTGTCATAGTGACTGTTCGTGATGATCGTGTTCTGTCCAGATGCATGACTGATGACAGCGGCTGGTCTCGGTTCCGGTGCATTGGCTCTTTAATCTGAGGAGGACGAATCATACATTCGATGATCCACCTTGGAGATATTAATTCTCTTACCCGTTTGTGTGATTCTACAGCTTTGGTTATATTGTGTGACATTTAGATTCTATAATGTATGTAATGATTACATTGCATAATGGATAATTGTTTATCTCTTTGTGGGACCATTTTTTCATTCAATTTTTTTTGGGAATGTTGAGGTTAATCATTTATACTTGATGCAATGTGTGTCCCGTCTCTTCTTTTTTCTCTGTCTTGGCACTTTGGGAGCGATATTTAAATTTTGTATGCTGGTTTTCCTTCCCTTTCCCCCTGCTAATTATCAATATGTTATTATGGGGAAATGTATATGTAGGTGGTGTTTATAGTTTTACATCTCTGTCTGAGAGATTTAGGTAGTATTGGGATGGATTTCTGAAATCGTTAGTGACCTCCCCTTTCTTGGGCCCTCCCCCCTCCCTCCTGTGTCTCTTCCTTTTCTTTTTTCCTTTTGTGTTTTTATTACTTCTCTTTCCCTGCTCTCTCTTTTTTGTTTCTGTTTCATTGCATCGCCTCATACTCTCTATATTTTATTTTGATTCATGAGTTCCACTAAAAAGGTCACATTTTGCCGTATACCGGATACTGTTGCCCATCTGTTTGCCAGAGACTAAGATGTCTGCCGCGGGGGTGCGCATGCGCGGGCGACCTCACAGTCTCGCGTTGCCCAAGGCCTCCTTAGTGTGACTGCGCTCGGCACTGACGTCACTGGAGATTTCTCCTGACCAGCGCCGCCATTGGAGGGCCAGCGGTGACGCGTCGTCTGTGTAAGCTCCGCCCCTCATGCGCCGCGTCCTCGCGGCTGATATCGCTCACCTGTAGTTAGGGATACTTATATGTGGCCAGCACATCTATCCACTCTGCCCCCCGAGGAAGCCAGATAGGCGAAACGTGCGTCGGGGCACGTTCCTGGAACTTGGACATTCACCCATATGGGTAAGCACGATATGGCACTCTAATTTACACCGTCACTTTATTCAGCTAAGAAGGTATAGCCCCATAGGTGGGCGACTCCCTGCATACTAGCCACAGTGCTGTTTCATTAGTAGTCTCTTTACTCTGTACCAGGATATATACATATATTTTTTGATATTTATGGGATCCATAGAGATTTGAGATTGTATGTACAGGGTGATGATATGATATGGGCACCTTACTGCCCCCCTTCTTTTGGGGAATTTCCCATATGGTGCACTTTATTTTTGCCTAGGCTTTGAATTAGTTCTGGGGAATCTATTTTTGTTTCCCAAACACTGATCACTTCATTCACTATTACTATGATTTTGTGGTTTTATGTGATGTTTAATAAAAGGATCTTTTTAATCTAATTCTTTCTGATGTTCATTTACATTGGGCAGTATGCTCGTCTCATGTGTGAATCTTGCAATATGCCCCATATGCTGCTCCATAAAGGTTGATGGCCCCATAAGATGCTCCATTGATAGATACCCCATATTATGTATAAAGATTATGGCCCCATAATATGCTCAATAGAATATGCCCCATATGCTGCTTTTATACCATATATCTTGATGGCCCCATAAAATGCTCCATAGAATATGCCCCACATGCTGCTCCATAAAGGTTGAAGGCCACATAAGATGCTCCATAGATATATATGCCCCATATGCTGCTCCAAAATGGTTATGGCACCATAAGATGCTCCATAGGTATATATATATGCCCCATATGCTGCTGCGATTAAAAAAGACATACTCACGTCTTGTCACTGGGGGCCAGGTGCCGATGTCCTGAGCAGGTGGGGACACCGGTGCGCCATAGGGGCCAGATGCCGGTGTCGCCACTGGCTCATGGCCCCGGCACCTGTGATATTCACCTGTCCCCGTTCCACTGCCGCGTGCCGCTTTGTCTTCTGGTCTCTGCAGTGACTGTTCAGGCAGAGGGCACGCACTAAACATGTCATCGCACCCTCTGATCTGAATGTCACAGCCAGAGGACACGGAAGACAGAGCGGCGCACAGCAGTGGAACGGGGAAAGGTGAGTATTGCATGGCTCCCCCCGTCCTCCCCCCATCCTCCCTGTCATACTAACCCCCTCCTGGCACGTCTCTGAAGTCCCTGCTTCTCTGTTGGACTACGGCAGCTCCTTCCAGTGTTCAGCGGTCACATGGTACTGCTCATTAAAGTAATTAATTTCCATACTTTAATGAGCGGTACCACGTGACTGCTGAACTCAGTAAGAGCTGCGGTGCTGGAGACCATTGGAGAAGCAGGGACTGCAGAGACCACTCTAGGAGGGGGTGAGTATGGTCTGATAGCCGTGCTCCCACTCCCCCGCCGACCCCCGGGACAATGACTTGAGTATAAGTTGAGAGGGGCACTTTCAGTTTAAAAAAATGGGCTGAAAATCTCGGCTTATACTAGAGTATAAACGGTAATTATCATTTTTATTTGTATAGCACCAACATATTCCACAGCACTTTACATTACAGGGGGGACTTGTACAAACAATAAAGACATTACTTAATAACAAATAAATCCAGGAGGAGTGATGTTCAAGCTGCACTCTATAAAGTCCTTGTGTTGTATGGTCCGGTCATGAATATAATAAATAGGGGGATTCACATTGTGCCGCATGAACTCCGATCACCAGCCAGTATGCATACAGTACAGATACAGAAGGCTAAAGAGTAAATGGACAGTGTGTGAACATATTCTACGAAGGTGCAGATTTGAAAGAAAATTTTGGAAGAGCAAAACTGAAATAGTTACATAAGTGAGGTGATTTGATAGGCTTGTCTAAATAAGAGCGTTTTTAGGCCATGCTTAAAACTGTGGGTATTGGAAATTAATTGAATAGTTCTAGGTAATGCATTCCAAAGAATTGGTGCAGCACAAGAGAAATCTTGGAGAAGGGAGTGGGAGTTTCAGATTATTAAGGAGGTTAGTCTTAGATCATTAGCGGAACAGAGGGCAGGGGTAGGGTTGTAGACTGAGATATGGGAGTATATGTAGGGTGGTGCTGAACTGTGGAGAGCTTTGTGGGGGATAGTGGTAAGTTTATATTGGAATCTGTAATGGATGGGCAACTAGTTTAATGACTGACACAGGATGGAGGCATCAGTGTAGCAGTTGAACAGGAAAATGATCCTGGCTGCTGCATTCAGGATGGATGGAGAGGGGAGAGTTTAGCAAGAGGGAGACTGATAAGAAGAGAGTTACAACAGTCCAGACGAGAAGGAATGGGAAGAGTGATGGGCGAACCAATGGATGTTCAGAACCAGCGCGTTCAGCTGAACAGTTAGAAAAGTTTGGTTCAGGTACCAGAACAGTACCAGAACCCAAACAATTCAGATGAACAGGGGTCCCAAACATATAGTGCTTCACAGCTTGCAGGAGCTCATTCTACAGTAGTTTTCAGCCTGGACGGTCACATCTTTGCATCGTCCAGGTTGAAAACTATTTATTGCAGACATGAACTACAGCGTGGAACATAACGTCAGACAGTTGAGGTATGTTTTTTTTTTACAGGAGACAATGGAAATGGAATGGACATTAGGTGAGTATAACTGTGTTTATTTTTAAATAACAATGTAAAAGTGCGTGTTGTTTTATTTCAAGTAAAAGACTTTATTCTTGCTGTGTTTTTATTTACCATATAGCTATAGGATTAGTATAGGATAGGTGTCTTATAGACATTTCTTCATTACTAAGCTGTGGGCTTAATGTCACCGGACAATACAAAGGTGACATCAACCTCACAAATATGAACCCCACTTGCCACTAACACAACACAAGTAGGACAAGCTGGGCAAAATGCCAGAATTGGCGCATCCTTAGATGCATCCTTTTGGGGTGGCTGCGGGCTGCTATTTTTAGGCTGGGTGGCCAATATCCATGTCCCTTTATCATATAAAGAATACCAGCCTCCAGCTGTCTGCTTTAGCTTGGCTGGTTGTCAGAAATGATGGGGAATGGGATCCCATGCGTTTTTTTTAATTATCTATTTAATTAAAAAAAGTGGGAACCCATCTATTCTTGATAACCAGCCTTGCTAACGCTGACAGATGAGGGTTGCAGCCTGCAGCTGTAAGTTTTGCCTGGCTGGTTATCAAAAATACAGGGACATCCACCTCATTTTTTTTTTTCATTTATAGCGCAGGCACCAGCTGTGGAATACTTCCATCAGCTGCCACCTGTTCTTGCTGCTGCTAGCAGTAGCAGAAGTAGGCTGATGGGAGCATTAGTCCAATCAGCGGACGCCTGTGAGCAGAGGTAAATTTTTTACCTCCGGTCACAGCTGCACCTCACACTGCCGAGGGAGCTGCAGTGCTTTGACTGGTGGTAACGATCTTACCACCAATTAGAGTCACTGGTATTTCTCATGCTGTCATGCAGATAATAGCATGGCTAACACCCAGTGTTCAGGTGACTGTAGCACGGACTTCTTGATGAAGTCTTTTCGGGGTCCAGGCTCAAACAGAAGGTGTGGACCCCAAACTTTACTCTTTGGATTGGCCCATCTTTAAATAATAGCTACACTAAGAGTTTTTGCAGAGACAACGGTAAGAAAGGGTCAAATTCTAGAGATGTTTTTGAGATGTAGGTGACTCAATGTGGAGAGTGAAGGAAAAATCATCTAAATCAAACATGACACCAAGACAGCGAGTTTGCTGCTGGAGAGTAATGGAGGAACCACACACAGAAATAATGTTATGTGTCCTTTATTTCCCTACATGTTCTATGTTACATGTATGACAATTTGATGAATGTTCAACTCTTTCACACTGACTCAAATTATATAACGAGTTCATCTGTGCAATATTTATATTTCTGCAAACAGGATCGGCAAAGACATCAGCACCATAGTAAGCACAGAGGGCGCCTTAAAGAGGACTTGTCACTGGCTATAAATATGTATTTTTTTTTATTTGTCACAATTGCCGCTGTTCTCCTGAATCCGGCGTTGTTTTGCTTTTCTTCCTGTTCCTCTGCATTCCTTGCATCTAAATACAGCCTTCTTTAAGACAACCGAGCATGGTCCTAAAAAAGTCACGCACAGAAAAGAGTTGAGGGCCACTCCTACTTGGACAAAGTTTAGCTTTATATGCAGGGAATAGGAGGCCATATCTCAGGAATGGAGGGGAGAAGCAAAATAAAAATATTGCTGGATTCAGGAGAACAGCGGCATTTACACAAGGGGAAAAATACATATTTATGGCAAGTGACAAGTCCTCTAAAAGTCCCCCACAAAGTCCAAATTAAAGGAAATCTGCATCTTTTATTTTTATTTATTTATTTTATTTAATTTTAAGATACAGTCAGACACAGAATCATTGATTTCTGCTGTTTTGACTTGTTGATCGCAAGAAAGTGCAACTTGTGATGGATGACATAACTTAATGTATTTATGGAAGGAATCTCAGTGCAGCTCATTTTTCCCCCCAGCAGGTAGCTCTTTGTCAATGCGGAGTAACTAACTTTGTGTGCACTAGATATAGTGATGCAGTATGAATTTTGGAAGCGTCTAAGGGAATTTTTGCCCCTTCATCCAGAAGATAATTTGTGATATTGTGTGTTGATGAGAGGCCACACTGATACATACCATAAGTGTTGGATGGAGCTGAGGTCCGGGTTCTGCGTGGCCAATCATGTTCTCCAACTCCATGTGATGAATGTGGATCATCCTGCTGAAACTTTTGGGGTATATGCGATCGGAAGGTTGCAGCCATTGACAGATGGCAGATCCACTTGTCATTTAACTTGAGTGGTTCAGATTCATTTTCACTTGATATGGAAGGAGATAAGAGTGCCTTGTTTGGTTTCCATATGGCTCTAATCTCAGCTGCTCCTCCTTACTGCCACTCCCTTCCAATACTTAAACTCACTCCTAGTTCTCTCCTTTACTGGTTTTAGGTTTTTTATGCTGACCTCCCTGGAGAAGTTGTTCCAGTATACGTTGTGGAGTTCCAGTTTTTGTTTGATTTCTCCCTGTTTGTCGCCCTCCGAGTCTTCCTACTTTAGTGGTAAGACTAGTGTCTTACTACCCTACTCATTAGTAAGGACTAGCTCAGGTCCAAACAGGGCTTAGGCACATGATCGTGAATGGGGGAGTCATCTAAGGATGGTAGGCAGTGTTTAGGGATGTCCCTTCTCTAATTTCGCTTTCCAGGGCATCTTATATCTTTTTCCCTCATTTGCCCCGCATGCTGGGCATTTTCTTGCTCTGGCATAACAACTCCATGTCTTTATGGACCTTGTGTACTGGGGAACAGATAAAGTCATGGGGAACAGAAAAAGGTCTTCTCAAAACTGTTCCTACAAAGCAGAAACTACAATTGTCCACAATGTCTTGTGCTGAAGATTAAGATTTCCCTGAGGACAACCCCTGAAAACAAGGCCCTAGCATTATCCTCTTCTACCATCTGTACAGGGGGCACAATGCAGTCAGGGGGTAGCATCCTCCTGGAATCACTATACACAGACTCTTTCATCAGATGCTGATAGAAAAGTGTGATCTGTGACAGTGTCCAGTGGTGGCATCTTTACACCACTCCATTCGACGCTCAGCATTGTGCTTGGTAATGTACGGCTGTATAAGGCTGTTTTTCTAGCTGCTATGACATTGTTTGTATCATTAATACTATGTGAATAAATGACTTTGCAGAGACATAACAGTTTTCCTTTCATTCCCCTTGTAGTAATTTAGTAATTATGCCCCTTTCGATTAGCTTTGCTGCACCTGTGAAGGGTTACTTAATATTAAACTAAGATGAGCAGTACTACATTGTCCGAAGTTCATATTTTATACTCCATCAACCCAACCTCATTACAAAGAAATAATATAACTGGGAACAGGTCTAGCTAATGTTTACCTAGAGAAACTATAAGACCGCGGTCAACACATGAGCCTGCGGCTGACAAAGGATCGGACACCATGAAGCTGATCATGCTCCTTTGGGTTTTCTCACTTTTCTGGGGACAAGGTGAGTGAAAAGATTAGTCAGTAATAGTTTTAGGGGCAAAAAAAACTTTGAGCAATTGCATATTAACCATTTACCTCTTTCAGACCAAGACTGGTAGAGAAGATAAATATTAACCTTTTCATTGCCTTAGCCCACCAAATAATCAATAAACTATGCTCCTGTGCCTAAAAGCACCTTGATATGTCTTACAGTGCAAAAAGCCTGCAAATAGCAGCCTAGATCTCAGCTTCCTGGACCCTTCTGGAAATGAATTGAAGATGTAGGATTAGGTGGGACGTTAAGCATAGATCCATCTAATGTTGGGCTGGGTTACTTTCCTTCTAGTTTTTTACTTTTGAAAGTGCTATATAGTTTAGTTTTTTAATATATCGCCTCCTACGGAGCAAAATTAAATAAGAAACTTTGAATAAATCAATAGTACAAGCAAATATAAGGAATTTTCTAATAAACCTTATCAGAGAAACCTATTTTCTCCACTTGTCAGACACCTCTTCCCTTCCCGTCTCCTAAACTCACCATTCACTATAGGAAACTATTAAAATACATCCTGTTCCAAAATTGTCCACCGTCAGCTCACGCAAGGATCAGATTACAGCTGTTTATGGATGGGGAGCAGAGTGTGAGCGAGAGCGGCACAAGGATGGAGGTTTGCATTTCATTTCTAGTAAATATTTATTTAGCTCTAGTGCTGGATTCACAGCTGCACAGCTCAATGCTGCTGTATATAGAGACAGAAGAGCAGGAATCCCTCATTTCTGTGTGCCCTGCATACGGGAGACATCATATCAGTTGATGTCTACCTACTAGGTCAGACAAAAGGAAATTAGAGATAGAGACTGCAGAAGGGAAACTGGTGTAAAACGCAGGATACAAGTCAAATAAAGGAAATAAATAGTGTTATCCCTCATACAATATAGGTTATTGGAAAAGTCACCTGAAATGACAGGTATATCAAAAATATTATCTTTGTATACAATGTTTTTAGTGCAGGAATGGAAATGTTGAGCGAAGATCTTGATAATTTGTCTCCGTAAAGCACCTTTAAATGTAGAAATACAAAGTAGATTGGAATGTACAATATTTTTTTTTCTTGCTCAGGTTCTTCGCTCTCATGCACCGTGTGCCTGGTCCAGGGTGCGACATTCTGTACTGGGAATAACGTCACCTGCCCTCCCGGGAGGGTGTGCGCCTCGACACACACAATAAATGTGGAAGGTTTGTGGTACCCAGGTCATTGACTTATGGCAGGAAGTAATGTTTTCTGCAAAACTTAAGTAGCAGTAATAGTATAGATGGTGTATTTATAATAGTAGTAGTATTTGTCCTAATGCAAATCTGATCAGGTTGGGACTGTCTCACAGGAGAACAGATAAATCCACTGGTAGGCCCCTGTGAAGGAGTGGTAATGAGAAGTGCTGTTACACTTGATTCACAATTTGCAGAAAAAGGTATAATCTAGTCATTCATTAAACAAACTAGCCAAAATCAATATTATATAGAAGGAAGTGTAAATCAGGGTACTAGAGTCAGGGTATTTTTGCATGTAGCTGAACAGTGAGCACCAAAAATCAATGTTACTGGTGGACTTTTTCCAACCCAATCAAATGCAACGGACGCTGAATATCAGGGATGAGGCAAGAAATCTACTTTATCTTTGCCTAATTATACATGTGCAGAGCTCTGGGGAAACCAACTCAGCCTTTGTCAAGGGTTAAAATAATTTTATCTAAAGGTACTGTCACACTTAACGATGCACCAGCGATCCCGACCAGCGATATGACGCGGTCAGGATCGCTGGTACATCGCTAAGTGGTCGCTAGTGAGCTGCCACACAGGCAGATTTCACCAGCGACATCGCTGGGGTCGGGGGTCGCTACTTACCTGTCACACTAGGCGATCCTGACGTCCTCCCGCCCGGCTCCACGCTCGTCGCTCGTCGCTCGTCTCTCCACAGGAAGCGCCGCAGGAAGCTGACGAGAAACGGCCCAGGACGCTCTCGCGCGATCAGCAATAACCAGCGAGGGAGCGGGTCGTAGGAAAGTATCAGACACAGCGATAGCCCTAGCAATATCTCTATAACGTCACAAGTTATAGCGATATTGCTAGCGATATCGCTTAGTGTGAAAGGCCCTTAAGACTCTAGAAATGATGCATTGATTGTGGGGATAGTAGCAGCGTTACTGATCATGGAAGCATTATGTTGTCAATGGTGTGAGGTAGACAGTGGCAGATATAATAGTGACAGAAGTTGTAGTAAAAGTTGTAGAAGCGAAGATCAGAGTTATTAGTAGAAATGATGGTAGGAGAAGTAACAATAAAGTGATCAGTAGTGTGCTTGGATGGCAAAACTAGAAGATAAGAAATAGTCACTGAAGTGAAAAGAGCAATAACTAGAGTTGAGAGACTTTTGGATTTTTAGGGTCGAGTTTCGTTTCGTGAAACCGGACTTTTCCAAAAGTCGGGTCGAGCAAGATCGGCCGATTATAGGGAAAAGTCGGGGTCGTCCCGAAACACGAAACCCAATGTAAGTCAATGGGGAAGAAAAGTCGGCAGTGAGAGGAGGACAGGAAACACACCTACAGCGCCCATTTGAATGCCAAAAGCATCAATTCTTCTTACTTAAGCTTGTCAACCTTAATTAACTTCATAATACAAGTTACGCACTGAAAAATGGGGGTTATTTGGCTAAAGTTGTGGGGGGTAGGGCTGGCTCCAGGTTTTCCTTTGCCCTGGGCGAAAGAGCGCCCCTTTAACACATACCACAACTCATCATGCTCCGATACGGCAGATAAATAGCGGTATAGTACAATGAAAAATACCTCACTTTTTACATCTCATGACGAGGCCCATCTATTTCTCCATACAGAATCATTGGTCCCATATAATGTTTGAAACAGTATATGATGAGCTCCACATAATGCTACAGTATATGTTGGTCCCCATGGATGAAGCTCCACTGTCTTATGGGCCCAAATAATGCTCCAAACATAATGGGCCCCATTTCTAATGCTCTAGTGTATAATGGGCCCTGTAAATGCTGCTCCAGTGTCTGATGTCCACCTTTGGAATGTTCCAGTGTATGGTGGGCCCCATCTATCATTCTCCAGAGTATAGTGCTCCCCAAAAATTGCTGTCCCAACATTGAAAACAATCAAATAAGTCTCCTCGCTAGGGAATCCCTGTACTAGTCTGGACTCCTCGTCGTCCCCATCTTCCATCTCACTGCACAGTATTTCAACCTTGCAAGTGCTGTGATCCTGAGCAAGCAGGGGGGGCCCACTCATTGGCGACGGCACTGGCACAGGGCCCCTGATAGTTCGGTGGTGTGTCTGATGGCGGGTGGGCCAAACCTGCACTTTCATCTGCAGCTTCCTCTTTGTCACCATGTAAGATGGAACTGTATATGGGACGGGTAACCTGAGTTTCATCAGGGTCAGATTCAGGCCGTGTAGCGTGCGAGGGGCATGTAGTGGTCTGGGTCAATGTACCAGCAGATTCATCGAGCAGTGGCTGGGCATCAGTGCACTTGTGTCGCCCCCAGGAGTACGGTCGCCACAGTGGCATTACCTTCCTCCTAGGGAGTGTGATGTCATGCTTGGGAGCAACGAAGGATCTCTCTAGCAGGTTAACTGATTGGGTGGCGTTATTCCCACGAGTCATGACCCTCCAAACAGCGTTCATGAAGGCAAAGTGTTTGTTTTACGTGGGCAGTATGGTTGCAAAGCTGAAAATTAAAGTAATGTCCAGAAGGGCACCACCAGGAGTGGAGCCTACGGTTAAATTCGACTCCACCTGGGAAACCTCAACCATGAAAGCTACAGAACAGATGCACACATTGCAAGCTTAATTCCGTTAACGAACGAGACTCCGTCATGCCCCGCGGTCCGAGTCCGGCTTACTAGAGGGACACGTGAGGCTCTGGCACATGAGATTGGCCAATAACTGGTGTGTCATGCCCTTACATGTCCGTGGCTGCATGTGCGCTACACTGAAAAGGCCAGCGTTTGTCACTTACTGGTGCAGATAACCCGCTGAACAACGTTAGTGATGGGGATCACTGATTACAATTATTACCTGCGAACGATGATTTCCCAGTAAGTGCAGGTCAACCGCAGTTCCGGAATTAGGCCTAACTGTCATTCCTGAAAAAATGAAAAACTTACGTGTGCAAACCACAGGTGCTGTAGCTTGCTTAACAGCTCGCCAGCCGTTCTCAGGCCCAGTATGGATTACACGTGATTGCACAAAGGT
Organism: Dendrobates tinctorius; assembly: GCF_039654945.1. Classification (NCBI taxonomy): domain Eukaryota; kingdom Metazoa; phylum Chordata; class Amphibia; order Anura; family Dendrobatidae; genus Dendrobates; species Dendrobates tinctorius. Next base: position 34,636,725 of record NW_027361696.1, on the reverse strand, counting down.
GAGAAAGGGTACCGTATCCCCGGATAACATGTATGGATAGCGTACACATTCAAAATATATGTCTATACATCAGGAGGCAGGCTCACACGGTGTTAGGCCCAGTATGGATTGCACGTGATTGCACAAAGGTGAGAAAGGGTACCGTATCCCCGGATAACATGTATGGATAGCGTACACATTCAAAATATATGTCTATACATCAGGAGGCAGGCTCAGACGGTGTCAGGCCCAGTATGGCTTGCATTTGATTGCACAAAGCTGAGAAAGGGTACTATATCCCCGGATAACATGTATGGATAGCGTACACATTCAAAAGATATGTCTATACATCAGGAGGCAGGCTCAGACGGTGTTAGGCCCAGTATGGCTTGCACGTGATTGCACAAAGGTGAGAAAGGGTACCGTATCCCCGGATAACATGTATGGATAGCGTACACAATCAAAAGATATGTCTATACATCAGGAGGCAGGCTCAGACGGTGTTAGGCCCAGTATGGCTTGCAGGTGATTGCACAAAGGTGAGAAAGGGTACCGTATCCCCGGATAACATGTATGGATAGCGTACACATTCAAAAGATATGTCTATACATCAGGAGGCAGGCTCAGACGGTGTTAGGCCCAGTATGGCTTGCACGTGATTGCACAAAGTTGAGAAAGGGTACCGTATCCCCGGATAACATGTATGGATAGCGTACACATTCAAAATATATGTCTATACATCAGGAGGCAGGCTCAGATGGTGTTAGGCCCAGTATGGCTTGCATGTGATTGCACAAAGGTGAGAAAGGGTACCGTATCCTCGGATAACATGTATGGATAGCGTACACATTCAAAATATATGTCTATACATCAGGAGGCAGGCTCACACGGTGTTAGGCCCAGTATGGATTGCACGTGATTGCACAAAGGTGAGAAAGGGTACCGTATCCCCGGATAACATGTATGGATAGCGTACACATTCAAAAGATATGTCTATACATCAGGAGGCAGGCTCAGACGGTGTCAGGCCCAGTATGGCTTGCACGTGATTGCACAAAGGTGAGAAAGGGTACCGTATCCCCGGATAACATGTATGGATAGCGTACACATTCAAAATATATGTCTATACATCAGGAGGCAGGCTCAGACAGTGTCAGGCACAGTATGGATTTGACAGCCCAGACTACACAGCGGAGGAGCAGGGAGAGGTAAAGATTGCTAATGCTGGGGCCCTGCCCAAGCAAGGGGGGCCCACTCGTGGTCGTCGGTGCTGGCACTGGGCCCCTCATAGTACGGCGGTGTGTCTGACGGCGGGTGTGCACCACCACCGTCAGAGACACTTGATTGCACTATGCGGGAGCCTGTGCCAGTGCCCGCGCCCAAGAGTCGGCCTACCCACCTGTCCAGGGCAACGGCACTCGCACGGTGTCGTGCGCTAGGTGGTGACCCCGGCCATGGGGGGGAGGCAGCACAGTTAGGGAGTTTTAGAAAGTGGCATATGTTGATGTTGGACATTCAGCTGATGCAAAAGGCGAAATAGGTCAAGTCCCAGGAAGAGGTGGACCAAAGCAAGCCATTTTTCTGTCACCCTATGTGTCATCAGGGGAAGGTGGGACAAAACCCTTGGAAACCCATGCATGGTTCATTTTAATGAAGGTTAGATCATCCACATTTTGGGTTGACAGACGGGTCCTTTTTTCTGTCAGGATTGATCCAGCTGCACTGAAGACTCTTTCCGATAGCACACTTGCAGCTGGGCAAGCGAGCTCCTGTAAGGCATATTGTGCCAATTCAGGCCAGGTGTCCAGTTTAGCGGCCCAATAGTCAAAGGGGAATGACCTGTGTTGGAGAACATCGATATGGGAGGAAAAGTAGTTTGTAACCATAGTTGACAACTGCTGTCTCCTGTCACTTTCCATCGATGCTGTATTACCAGTTGTGTGAGCGGTACTTGAAAAATCAGTCCACAACATTGTCATGAAACCCCTGTCTCCAACGCCACTTCTGCTGTGTGCACCATGAACACCTCTGCCAAAGTGCCCCTGGCCCGTACGGCTCGTGTGAGAACCATCACCGCTGCTGTGTGCTGGGAATGCCTCAAGCAACCGATTTACCAGAGTTGCTTGTTTATTAGCCAATATTAGGTCAAGGTTCTCCTGTGGCATGATGTTTTGTAATTTGCCTTTATAGCGTGGATCCAGGATGCTGGCCAACCAGTAGTTGTCATCGTTCATCATTTTGGCAATGTGGGGGTCCCTTTTTAGGATCCGCAAGGCATAATCTGACATGTGGGCCAATGTTCCCGGTGTCAATGATGCACTGCGAGTACTGGTTGGAGGAGCACTTTCTGGCAAATCCACATCCCTCCAGTCACGCACAAACCCTGTACCAGACCTTGCCACGCCAACATTTTCACTTGCCCCACGAGATGCATCCTCCTCCCCTAAGTAATCATCCCCATCATCATCCTCCTCCTCCTCTTCTTCCTCCAACTCGTCCAGGATAGGTCCCTGAGCAGACAATGGCTGAATGTCATCAAGGATTCCCTCCACCTCTTCCTCCTCGTCAACATTGGCTGCAGACGCCTGCTCCTTAAGGTGCGTCAGAGTTTGCATGAGCAGACGCATAAGTGGGATGCTCATGCTTAGGATGGCGTCGTCTGCGCTTACCAGCCGTGTGCATTCCTCAAAACACTGAAGGACTTTACAGAGGTCTTTCAGCTTCGACCACTGCACACCTGTCAACTCCATGTCTGCTCTCAAAGTGCCTGGCCGTGTATCCTCCCACAAATGCATTATGGCCTGCCTCTGCTCGCACAGCCACTCCACCATGTGCAGGGTGGAGTTCCACCTTGTTGCAATGTCGATAATGAGGCGGTGGTTGGGAAGGTGGAGCAATCGCTGCAGCTTCTGCATACGAACGGAGTGTACAGGTGACCGGCGGATGTGCGCGCACAGTCTTCGCACCTTCTGGAGCAGGGCTGTTAACTCCAGATAATTTTTGAGGAAGCACTGCACCACCAGGTTCAAGGTGTGAGCCAAGCAAGGTATGTGGCTGAGTTTTGAAAGGGCTATGGCTGCCACAAAATTACGGCCGTTGTCACTAACTACCTTGCCTGCCTCAAGATGTACACTGCCCAGCCATGACTCAGTTTGTAGCTTCACGTACTCGGCCAGCACCTTGGCGGTGTGTCTGTCGCCCAAACACATCATCTGCAACACAGCCTGCTGACGCTTTCCACTAGCTGCTCGATAGGGGGACACCTCGTGTGCAACAGTGGCAGCTGCAGATGGAGTGCTCACACGACTGCGCTCTGTGGACGAGCTTTCGCTTCTGGAGGAGGGTCGAACGCCTACAGCCAGTGCTGCCTATACCGTGGGCTAGGCAGCACTGTCCCACCACCGCTGTCCCCTGTGGACCCTGCATCCACCACATTAACCCAGTGCGCAGTGATGGACACGTAACGGCCCTGGCCATGCCGACTGGACCATGCATCAGTTGTGAGGTGCACCTTTCCACTCACTGACTGCTTGAGTGCATGGACAATGCAGTCTTTTACATGATGGTGGAGGGCTGGGATGGCTTTGCAAGAGAAGAAGTGGCGACTGGGTAGGTCATAGCGTGGTACTGCATAGGCCATGAGTTCGCGGAAAGCTGCGCTTTCCACCAACCGATAGGGCATCATCTCAAACGAGATTAGTTTGGCAATGTGGGCGTTCAAGCCCAGTGTACGCGGATGAGAGACTGAGTACTTTCTTGACCTACTCATAGTGTCTGGGAGGGTGAGCTGGACTTGAGAGCTGCATATGGTGGAAGTAGCGGTGGACAGGGTGGACTGAGAGAGGGTTGATGATGGTGATGGAGTTGGTGTTCTTTCTGATGGCCTAGATTCAGTATTTCGTTGATAAAACAGTGGGATTCCCTGACTGCTGTGGCCTTGCAACGACACTTCAACATTTGCATGCTTTGCTAACCGGTGGGCTTACAGTGGGGGAAACAATGTAGCATTGCTGACTACCTTCTTTGTGATCAGTTGCACATGTGGCACTTGAGGTTTGGTGTTGTGTCCACGCTTGCAAGTGCATGGTGGTTAAATGTCTAAGCATGCAACTGGTATTCAAATTTTTCAGATTTTTCCCTCGGCTAAAGGTCTTTGCGCACTTCTTACAGATAACCTTGGCCTGATCATGAGGATTTTGTTCAAAAAAGTGCCACACTGCACTCTTCCTACTTTGGCAGACATTTTGCGGCCTAGCACGCTGTGATGTTTTGACCCTCTGGACAAGCTGTCCAGCAACTCTTTTGATTTTTGGAACCTGTCTTTGGAGTGCTCCGGGCCTGCCAGATAACAGCTGTTGCGATGTCGATGTCTGCTGTGGATGCTCCTCATCTGAGCTATTGGAAGCAGCACCCTCTTCCCCCAATGGATGCCAATCTGGGTCAACAACTGGGTCATCCATCACCTCCTCTTCAATGTCATGTGCACCTTCCTCTGTGTCACCGTGTATGGTGGTATAGTGTGCGGGAAGGGGCACCTGAGTCTCATCAGGGTCAGAATCTGGCTCTGTACACTGCGAGGACAATGTAGTGCTCTGAGTGAATGTACCAGCAGAATCATCTATCAGCAGCTGTGCATCAGTGCACTCCATGTCAGATTCATCTTGGCCTGGGTAATTCACCATTTCACTTGATAATCCAGGCATGGTATGTGAAAACAGCTCCATGGAGTAATCAATAGTATGGCCTGCGTCATCCTTCAATTTTGGTTGGGGTGAAGGACACAAGGAAAGGTGTGGTTCATGAACATGAGCCTCCAATGACGACTCAGTGCTTTTATTTTTTACAACTTCAGAAGAGGAGGCGATGGAGCTGGAGGCTGAGTCAGCAATGTAAGACAAAACTTTTTCCTGAAGCTCTGGCTTTAAAAGCGGTTTGCCAACTCCTAGAAAACTAAGCCTTCGAGGCCTTGTGGAGCCAGACGATGACGCAGGCTCAACACCTCCTGCATTCGGTCCTATTTTGCTTTTGCCACTACCATCAGATCCACCACCAACACCATCATTATCAGCTGCCAACCCCCGCCCAATTCCACGGCCTCTTCCACCAGCCTTCCTCATTTTTGGTAGAAATGTAGACAAAATCCAACAAACTATATAGTAATGTAAAACAAGGTACAAGGTGTCTATAGGACAGGGGAAATTTTGATTTTCTGCACACACTAGGGGATACTTGACTGGACACTTTTGGATTGTGTGAGGCCCACTGAATATCAGAGCGCTATGTCACAGGCTCGATGGCACAGGTGTGAAAAAAATGACTACAGGATAAGGGAGATTTTGAATTTCTGCACACACTAGTGGACACTGGACACTTTTGGATTGTGTGAGGCCCACTGAATATCAGAGCGCTATTGTCACAGGCTCGATGGCACAGGTGTGAAAAAAGTGACTACAGGATAAGGGAGATTTTGAATTTCTGCAGACACTTGTGGACACTGGACACTTGGATTGTGTGAGGCCCACTGAATATCAGAGCGCTATGTCACAGGCTCGATGGCACAGGTGTGAAAAAAGTGACTACAGGATAAGGGAGATTTTGAATTTCTGCAGACACTTGTGGACACTGGACACTTTTGGATTGTGTGAGGCCCACTGAATATCAGAGCGCTATGTCACAGGCTCGATGGCACAGGTGTGAAAAAAGTGACTACAGGATAAGGGAGATTTTGAATTTCTGCAGACACTTGTGGACACTGGACACTTTTGGATTGTGTGAGGCCCACTGAATATCAGAGCGCTATGTCACAGGCTCGATGGCACAGGTGTGAAAAAAGTGACTACAGGATAAGGGAGATTTTGAATTTCTGCACACACTAGTGGACACTGGACACTTTTGGATTGTGTGAGGCCCACTGAATATCAGAGCGCTATGTCACAGGCAGAAATTGGCTAGTGTATCACAAACTACAAGGTGTATGTAGAATTGGGCAGAATAGGAATCTCCCTAGAGTGTAGGTCTGTAAGAACGGAACAAGTCCTCGACTTATCCTTCCACAGTGACACTCAGATAGCTTCACTGTGGCTGTGATAACAGCCGTTACACGGTACTGTTGAGGAGCGTACACCGCTGTATGGTGTGAAAAAATGCACGCTCAGTACCTCAGCAGGACAAAAAAAAAAATTGGGATTGCTTTTAATAAAGCAGTTTGCAGAGCAGTGGGGAAACAGCAATGCAGCTGTCAGGAAGCCTTAGAAGGCAGCCTAACAACCAACACCGCTGATCCACCACAATATAGCCTCCCCTTGCACTGCACACACAGTGACTGGTGTGTTGTACAGGCAAAATCGCTAGCAGCAGAAGCAGTTTTTTTTTCTTTTTCCCTGCCTAACGCTCTCCCTACAGAATCAGCAACCTCTCCCTATGCTAAGATCGGCAGAAGTAAGATGGCGGTCGGCATTGTGAGGTGCCAAGGGGAGAGGTACTAGAAAACAGGTATGTTTCTCCCCATTTCATTTCATATGTCTCCCTGTACTGATGATGAAGCCAGTTTATTTCACTGTAATCCAGTCCTGGTTTCCTTAGTGATCAGCATGGAAAGGACTGGTAGTTCCCCCTCCACTAATTCAATACAGGTTTTGGTTTCCTGACTGGTCCAGCTGATATAATCAGGAGGAGCTGGGATCTCTCAGTCTATCGTCTGCTGAGCTGGGAGTTGACACAGTAAGATAACATGGACTTGTTTGCTGTTATATAGGTTTATTTTGTAGTTAGTCTGCTATTGTTAGTTAGTGGCCAGACGGCCTTAGACGTTTTATTTCATGTTTGGCATGTGTAACATTGGATAACAAGTGTGCACAATAAATATACCGTGTCCATATTGCTAGTCTGCTGAAGTGACTTCATAGCCACACGCTTGTGCCAAAGCAAAGATCCCCAGCTGAGCTATCTATTCCCCACAAATGGTGTTTCGAATGCTTGCTTCCAGAAGGCTCTGGAGCAGCAACACCAGATGCAGCAAGAGCAGTTGGAGGCAATAAAACAGGCCTTGGTTCGGCAACCCCGAGATGAGGGAGACCGTGCACAAAGCGCTGCTAGTGCGCAGAAAGCCGTACAGAAGACTTTGCTTAAAATGACCGCAGACGATGATGTGGAAGCATACCTCACCGTGTTTGAACGTATTGCAGAACGTGAGCACTTACCACTGGACAGATGGGCTGAGGTAGTGGCTCCATTTCTGAGCGGAGATCCACAAAAAGCCTATTACGATCTGAGTGGAGCGGATGCTATGGACTATATCAAACTCAAAGGCGAAATCCTGGCAAGGCTGGGAGTAAACACGTATGTACGTGCACAGAGGGTGCATTTATGGAATTTTGTGGAGCATCAGCCAGCCCGCTCACAAATGCATGATCTCATCCATCTGGTAAAAAAATGGCTGCAACCGGAGGCTTTAACGTCCGCACAGATGGTGGAGCGTGTTGTTCTAGACAAGTACCTGCGGTCCTTACCCGCTAAGATCCAGAGGTGGGTTGGACAGGGTGACCCAACTACCGCTGACCAGTTGGTGAATATGGTCGAACGCTACAATGCTTCTGAAAGCCTACTCCAAGGGACGTTAGCACCCCACTGGCCCCCCAAGAAATCGCTGGAGAGTCCTGCGAAACCTACTCCATCTTCAAAAGAAGAGAACGTCACGATGAAGGGTAGCAGACCTACAAAGGACTATGGAGGTGGTACGGGCTCACATCAAGCCAGCAGACCTCGTCTGGGATCTCCATCGAGGAGACAAGGGCCTATACAATGTTGGCGATGTCGCGGGCTTGGCCATGTAGCAGCTAACTGCCCAATGACTACAGAGCCAATGGACTGTAATGCTATGAGGCGTCTTTCATTATATGTGCAGTCAGTCTGTGTGGCGGAGACCCTCACGGGAAATGAACAACACGTGTGCCATGTCAAGGTTGACGGTTATAGTGTGAATGCCGTCTTGGATTCCGGCAGTCAAGTAACTTTGGTACATACCAGTTTGGTGGACTCTAGCGCCCTAACGAACTTAACCGTGGGCATTAGTTGCATCCATGGGGATACTAAGAACTACCCCACTGCCTGGGTTACTCTTGCCACGCCAGTAGGGACGAAAAGACATCAGGCGGCAGTCATAAAGTCTATGGGACACAGTGTAATCCTGGGGAGAGACTTTCCCTTATTTTGGGACTTGTGGAACTTCAAAAGTGGCATGAATCCTCTAGTTGAAGACGGTGCTCCGGAGCTAGCCCCTGAACCATTGCAGCAAGACGTCGGAGAACTCATCTCAGAGGAAGTACTAGAATCTGTGGACTCTCCTCTGGCTGTGTATGCAGGCGAGGCAGACCAGCTAGAGGATGTTTTAGAAATGCCTGACCTTGAGGTGGCCCGTGGTAAGTTCGGGACCGCTCAGCACCAGGATCCCACTCTAGCAAGGGCGTGGGAAAACATAAAGGTCTCTGAGGGAAGACCATTGTACCCAGGGGCTCAAAACGAGTTCCCACATGTGGCGGTGCAGCAGGATATGTTGTATCACATAGACAAGGTGCGAGGGGTGGTGGTAGAACAACTAGTGGTACCTAAGTCCTTTCGCCAGGTAGTTTTGGAGTTGGCACATAAACATCCCTTGGGAGGACACCTGGCGGTAGAAAAGACAAAACACCGTATTCTGCAACGTTTCTTTTGGCCGGGTCTAGTGGGAGACGTGACCCAGAAGCCCCTTAGTGCCCTTACCAATAATAGAGGTGCCCTTCGAGAGGATAGCAATGGATATAGTCGGTCCATTAGTTAAATCTGCCAGGGGTCATCAGTACATTTTGGTAGTATTGGATTACGCCACGCGTTATCCCGAAGCAGTGCCCTTGCGGAATGCCAATGCGAAATCAATTTCAAAGGAGCTGGTTAATATGTTTTCCCGCACTGGCATTCCGAAAGAGATACTTACGGATCAAGGGACCCCCTTTATGTCTCGTATACTTAAGGATTTATGTAAACTGCTAAAAATCTCCCATTTGCGTACCTTAGTATATCACCCTCAGACTGATGGTTTGGTGGAGCGCTTTAACAAAACCCTAAAGGGAATGTTGAAAAGGGTGGTGGATAAGGACGGGAGAGATTGGGATGCCCTACTACCATACCTCCTGTTCGCTATACATGAGGTACCCCAATCCTCCACAGGCTTTTCACCTTTTGAGTTGGTTTATGGGCGGTGTCCTAGAGGCCTGTTAGATATTGCCAAGGAGACTTGGGAACAAGAGGTAACTCCTTATCGCAGTGTAATTGAACACATAACACTTATGCAGGACCGAATTGCAGCAGTTATGCCAATAGTTAAAGAGTGTTTAGAGCGCGCACAACATGCCCAAAGCACGGTATACAACCGAGCGGCAAAAACATGAGTCTTTCAACCCGGAGACAGGGTGTTGGTATTGGTGCCTACCATAGAGAATAAATTTCTTGCGAAATGGCAGGGACCATACGAAGTGCTGGAACGAGTAGGTGAAGTAAATTATAAGATACACCAACCAGACAAGAGAAAGCCCGAACAAATATACCACATAAACTTGCTTAAGGCCTGGCGGGACAGGGAGAGTCTGGTGGCAGGAGCTGCCCTTGAGGATGGGCCTCGAGGGGCACCACCTTCTAAGGTAAAGGACCCCCAGGTAGCTCCGCCAGAAGTGGGTATTGCAGACACGCTATCCGAAAGGCAAAAACGAGAGACCAGGGAGTTCATACAGAGGAACGCAGATATTTTCTCGGAACTTCCTGGCTGGACTCACCTAATTAAACATGACATTATTACTGATCCACAGGCGCGGGTACGGCTTAAACCATATCGAATTCCGGAGGCTCGGAGACAAGCCATTGCCCAGGAAGTGAAGAAGATGTTAGAGCTCGGGGTCATCGAGGAGTCCCGGAGTGATTGGGCTAGCCCTATCGTACTGGTGCCCAAACCCGATGGGACTATCCGATTTTGTAACGATTTTCGGAAAGTAAACGAAGTATCGAAATTCGATGCCTACCCGATGCCAAGAGTCGATGAACTGATAGAGAGACTGGGTTCGGCTAGGTACATATTTACTATTGACTTAACAAAAGGTTATTGGCAGATTCCCCTCACGGAATCAGCCAAAGAGAAAACTGCCTTTGTTACGCCCCAGGGATTATTCCAGTACCGAGATATGCCATTTGGGTTGCATGGTGCCGCAGCCACCTTCCAACGTCTAATGGATATTGTCCTAAAACCGCATGGCCAGTATGCATCTGCGTACTTGGACGACATTATTATCTTTAGCAATGACTGGGACACACATTTGTCAAAAGTACAAGCCGTCTTAGACTCCTTAAAAACAGCTGGGTTGACTGCCAATCCCAAGAAATGTACGTTGGGATTGGAAGAGGCTCGCTATCTGGGATATAGCATAGGGAGAGGCGTCGTGAAGCCTCAAGCCAATAAAGTGGAACGCAGAAGCAGAGGAGGCCTTTCAGCGATTGAAAACAGTCCTCTGTGACCAACCAGTGTTGGTTGCACCAGACTTTAAACGGGAGTTTATTGTCCAAACAGACGCCTCTGGGGTGGGCCTCGGCGCGGTTTTGTCTCAAGAAGTAAATGGCGAGGAACACCCAGTGGCCTATCTAAGCAGAAAGCTTACGAGAGCAGAAAAGAACTACAGTGTAGTTGAGCTGGAAGCCCTGGCTGTGAAATGGGCCCTGTGCACCTTGCGCTATTATTTACTAGGTCGCCAGTTTAGGCTAGTGACGGACCATTCGCCCCTAACATGGATGTCCCGGGCAAAAGAAGGCAATGCACGGGTGACACGCTGGTTCTTAGCATTACAAGGGTTTAAATTTTCCGTTGAGCACAGGGCGGGCACAGCGCACAGAAATGCAGATGCGTTGTCTAGAACGCACTGCTTGGTGACTCGTCGTGTCCGACCCCACGGGCTCGAACAGAGGAGGGGGGTGTGTGAGGTGCCAAGGGGAGAGGTACTAGAAAACAGGTATGTTTCTCCCCGTTTCATTCAATATGTCTCCCTGTACTGATGATGAAGCCAGTTTATTTCACTGTAATCCAGTCCTGGTTTCCTTAGTGATCAGCATGGAAAGGACTGGTAGTTCCCCCTCCACTAATTCAATACAGGTTTTGGTTTCCTGACTGGTCCAGCTGATATAATCAGGAGGAGCTGGGATCTCTCAGTCTATCGTCTGCTGAGCTGGGAGTTGACACAGTAAGATAACATGGACTTGTTTGCTGTTATATAGATTTATTTTGTAGTTAGTCTGCTATTGTTAGTTAGTGGCCAGACGGCCTTAGACGTTTTATTTCATGTTTGGCATGTGTAACATTGGATAACAAGTGTGCACAATAAATATGCCGTGTCCATATTGCTAGTCTGCTGAAGTGACTTCATAGCCACACGCTTGTGCCAAAGATCCCCAGCTGAGCTATCTATTCCCCACAGCGTGCATGCCCTTTTATAACCCCTGTGACGCCCACCAAAGCAAGCCAATCACTTGCATGCCCTTCTGAAAGATGGTGGTGACCCCTGCCTATGTCATCACGTTGCCCACAGTGTCCGTGGATCCTGATTGGCTGAAAAAGATCGCAAAACAAGCTTTTGAAACGCGACTTTGGCGCGTAAGTCGCCAACCTCGTGGCCGACCTCATCCTAGGGTCGGGTTTCGTTTCATGAAACCCGACTTTGCCAAAAGTCGGCGACTTTTGAAATTTTTCGACCCGTTTTGCTCAACTCTAGCAATAACAATAGTGGTGTTAGTAGCAGTGATAGTAACAGTAAGGCCGGAGTCACACTAGGGAGAAAAACGGACGAGTTCAATGCGATAAAAAATCGCATTGCTCTCGCCCCACTGTTAATCTATGGGGCAGCTTCCATCATCCGATTTTTTCTCGGCCGTTTTAATCGGGCTGAGAATATCGCAGCATGCTGCGATTGTCACCGATTATCGGACAAGACTTGCCAATGCAAGTCTAAGGGGCCGAGAAAAAATCGGATTACAAACGGACCACAAGTGTGACATGCGAGAAAAGCCGGCAATTCATTTTGCGATACAGTAAAATCACACTGACAGGTTTGATAAAGAAAAGAAAGAATAGATATAGACACATAGAATGCATATATATATATATATATAAATACTACCGTTCAAAAGTTTAGGGTCACTTAGAAATTTCCTTATTTTTGAAAGAAAAGCACAATTTTTTCCAATGAAGCCAACATTAAATGATTCAGAAATACACTCTATATATTGTTATTGTGGTAAATGACTATTCTAGCTGCAAACATCTGGTTTGTAATGCAGTATCTTCATAGGTGTATAGAGGCCCATTTCCAACAACAATCACTCCAGTGTTCTTATGGTACTTTGTATTTGCTAACAGTGTAAGAAGGCTAATGGATGGTTAGAATAGCCTTGCAAACCCTTGTGCAAGTATGTTAGCACAGCTGAAAACAGTTTGGCTGATTAGAGTAGCTGTAAACCTGACCTTTTGAACTAGTTGAGAATCTGGAGTGTTGTGAGTTCATTTTCCCCTTCACCATTGAGGTCTGATGAACTCCCTCTTCTGGTGAAAGAAGGTAGTGAGGTTGATTACCAAGCACCTGAGCAGGATGATGATGACTGGGTGACTGGAATTGCTGACTGGATATAAGGCAGCCGACGCCCTTCTGCCTTGCTGGTGATTTCCCTGAGGGATTATAGGAGACCAGTCTGATTCCTGCTCCTCAAAAGCTAAGTTTTCTGCTCTGCTTTTTGCATTTGTGTTTTGGTTTTGTTTTGCCTTGTTTTTCTGGATTTCTGCCATTCCCTGCTGGGGTGAGCTGAATTCCTTTTTGCTCTGTCTTCAGAAAATACCTGAGTACTGATATAGTCTTTCTGAAGCCTAGCGTCTTCAGGGCTTTTTTCCCTATCAGTCTGTTGGCTCTTGTTTTGATAGGGTTTTGGCGGATTGCAGACAGCAGCCTTTCTATCCTGTCCTATTTAGTTAGCTTTGGCCCCATCATTTGCTCAGCCTATCTTTCTATCTGTGTGAGTGTTTTTTCATCTTGCTTCACCGTCATTATATGTTGGGGGCTGCCTATTGCTTTGGGGTCTACTCTGGGGCAGTTTAGATTTCCCTTTCTGTCTTTAGGCTATTTAGTTCTCTGGCTGTGATCGAGGGGTCTAGGGCACCGTAGGAACCCCCCACGGCTACTGCTAGTTGTTGTTGATAGGCTCAGGGGTCTGCAATCCGATAGCTGCCAACTTCTCTGGTTTTCTGGACTTAGCTAGTATTTCTGTTTTAGCCTCCTACGGTGACTCATTCATAACACTGGAGCATTACATTTGTTGGTTCCATTAAAACTCAAAATGGCAAGAAAAAAAGAACTTTCATGTGAAACTCGACAGTCTATTCCTGTTCTTAGAAATGAAGGTTATTCCATGCGAGAAATTGCCAAGAAACTGAAGATTTCCTACAACGGTGTGTACTACTCCCTTCAGAGGAGAGCACAAAAAGGCTCTAACCAGAGTAGAAAGAGAAGTGGGTGGCCCCGCTGCACAACTGAGCAACAAGACAAGTACATTAGAGTCTGTAGTTTGAGAAATCGACACCTCACAGGTCCTCAACTGGCAGCTTCATTAAATAGTACACGCAAAACGCCAGTGTCAACGTCTAAAGTAAAGAGGCGACTCCGGGATGCTGGCCTTCAGGGCAGAGTGGCAAAGAAAAAGCCATATCTGAGACTGGCTAATAAAAGGAAAAGATTAATATGGGCAAAAGAACACAGACATTGGACAGAGGAAGATTGGTAAGAAGTGTTATGGACAGACCAATCCAAGTTTGAAGTGTTTTGCTCACGCAGAAGAACATTTGTGAGACACAGAACAACTGAAAAGATGCTGGAAGAGTGCCTGACACCATCTGTCAAGCATGGTGGAGGTAATGTGATGGTCTGGGGTTGCTTTGGTGCTGGTAAAGAGAGAGATTTGTGCAAGGTAAAAGGGATTTTGCATAAGGAAGGCTATCACTCCATTTTGCAATGCCATGTCATACCCTGTGAACAGCGCTTGATTGGAGACAATTTCATCCTACAACAGGACAATGTCCCAAAGCACACCTCTAGATCATGCAAGAACTATTTAGGGAAGAAGCAGGCAGTTGGTATTCTCTCTGTAATGGAGTGGCCAGCACAGTCACCAGATCTCAACCCCATTGAGCTGTTGTGGGAGCAGATTGACCGCATGGTACGCAAAAAGTGCCCATCAAGCCAAACCAACTTGTGGGAGGGGCTTCTGGAAGCATGGGGTGATATTTCTCCAAATTACGTCAGCAAATTAACTGCTAGGATGCCCAAGGACTGCTTTGCTGTAATTGCTGCAAGGGGAGCATTCTTTGACAAAAGCCAAGTTTGAAGGAGAAAATTATTATTTCAAATAAAAATCTTTTTTTCGAACCTTGTCAATATCTGGACTAGATTTTAAATTCATTTGACAACTCATTTGATTAATAAAAGTATGAGTTTTCATGGAAAACACAAAATTGTCTTGGTGACCCCAAACTTTGGAACGGTAGTGTATATATACATGTCATAGAGACACACACATATATATATATTTATAATTCATAAAGTTCTTCATAGCCGAATAGCAACCAAAACACTTGCCAGCTTCATTAAAATCATTCCAAAACCTGACATGAAGAAGATAAGGCTTGGGATCCACCCTGTGCAGAAGGAGAATCCTGGCGCCCAACACCAGGGGCTTTTTTCAACCTATGTAACTACATAGTAACATAGTAACATAGTTAGTAAGGCCGAAAAAAGACATTAGTCCATCCAGTTCAGCCTATAAAATTCTGTCAGAATAAATCCCCAGATCTACGTCCTTCTAAAGAACCTAACAATAACTGTAAAATACAATATTGTTATGCTCCAGGAAGACATCCAGGCCTCTCTTGAACCCTTCGACTGAGTTCGCCATCACCACCTCCTCAGGCAGGGAATTCCAGATTCTCACTGCCCTAACTGTAAAGAATCCTCTTCTATGTTGGTGGAAAAATCTTTTCTCCTCCAGACACATAGAGTGCCCCCTTGTGACCGTCACCTTCCTTGGTATAAACAGATCCTCGAAGAGATATTTGTATTTTCCACTTATATACTTATACATGGTTATTAGATTGCCCCTTTTTTCTTTTTTCTAGACTAAATAATCCTAATTTTGCTAATCTCTCTGGGTATTGTAGTTCCCCCATCCCCTTTATTAATTTTGTTGCCCTCCTTTGTACCCACTGTAGTTCCATTATATCCTTCCTGATCACCGGTGCCCAAAACTGTACACAGTACTCCACGTGCGGTTTAACCAGAGATTTGTACAGAGGCAGTATAATGCTCTCATCATGTGCAACCAGACCTTTTTTAATGCACTCCATGATCCTGTTTGCCTTGGCAGCCGATGCCTGGCACTGGCTGCTCCAGGTAAGTTTATCATTAACTAGGATCCCCAAGTCTTTCTCCATGTCAGATTTACCCAGTGGTTTACAGTTCAGTGTGTAATGGTGATATTGATTCCTTCTTCCCATGTGTATAACCTTGCATTTATCATTGTTAAACTGCATCTGCCACCTTTCAGCCCAAGTTCCCAACTTATCCAGATCCATCTGTAGCAGAATACTATCTTCTCTTGTATTGACTGTTTTACATAGTTTTGTATCATCTGCAAATATCGATATTTTACTGTGCAAACCTTCTACCAGATCGTTAAAAAATATGTTGAAGAGAATAGGTCCCAACACCGACCCCTGCGGTACCCCACTGGTCACAGAGACCCAGTTAGAGAATATACCATTTATAACCACCCTCTGCTTTCTATCACTAAGCCAGTTACTTACCCATTTTCACATATTTTCCCCCAGACCCAGCATTCTCATTTTGTGCACCAACCTCTTGTGTGGTACGGTATCAAACGCTTTGGAAAAATCAAGATATACCACATCCAATGACTCACCTTGGTCCAGTCTATAGCTTACCTTTTCATAAAAACTGATTAGATTGGTTTGACAGGAGCGATTCCTCATAAACCCATGCTGATATGGCGTTTAACAGTTATTCTCATTGAGATAATCCAGAATAACATCCCTCAGAAACCCTTCAAATATTTTACCAACTTTAGAGGTTAGACTTACTGGCCTATAATTTCCAGGTTCACTTTTAGAGCCCTTTTTGAATATTGGTACCACATTTGCTATGTGCCAGTCGTGTGGAACAGACCCCGTCACTATAGAGTCTCTAAATATAAGAAATAATGGTTTGTCTATTACATTACTTTGTTCTCTTAGTACTTATGGGTGTTTGCCATCCGGACCCGGAGATTTATCTATTTTAATCTTATTTAGCCTGTTTTACACCTCTTCTTGGGTTAGATTGGTGACCCTTAATATAGGGTTTTCTATGTCTCTCGGCATTTCACCTAGCATTTCATTTTCCACCGTGAATACTGTGGAGAAGAAGGTGTTTAATATATTAGCTTTTTACTCATCATCTACAACCATACTTTCCTCACAATTTTTTAATGGGCCTACACTTTCACTTTTGATTCCTTTAACTATTGATATAGTTGAAGAACAGCTTGGGATTAGTTTTACTCTCCTTAGCAATGTGCTTCTCTGTTTCCTTTTTGGCAGCTTTAATTATTTTTTTTAGATAAAGAATTTTTCTCCTTATAGTATTTTAGAGCTTCAACGGTGCCATCCTGCTTTATTAGTTTAAATACTTTCTTTTTACTGTTAATTGCCCCTCTTACTTCTTTGTTTAGCCACAATGGGTTTTTACTATTTCTTGTCCTTTTATTTCCACAAGGTATTAACCGCTTACAGTGCCTATTAAGGATGTTCTTAAACATTTCCCATTTATTTTCTATATTCTTATTTCTGAGGATATTGTCCCAGTCAACCAGATTAAGGGCATCTCTAAGATGGTCAAACTTTGCCTTCCTAAAGTTCAGTGTTTTTGTGACTCCCTGACATGTCCCCCTAGCGCATTATATTGAGTGCACAGATAAAGTTTATTATTACTGTTATGTTGTGCCAGTGTTCACATTATTTTTTGACACATCAAATTGTGACCTTATTCACACTATGCTTCATCTTATGGTAGCGCTTTTAGCGCATTATATTGAGTGCACAGATAAAGTTTATTATTACTGTTATGTTGTGCCAGTGTTCAGATTATTTTTTGACACATCAAATTGTGACCTTATTCACACTATGCGTCATCTTATGGTAGCGCTTTTAGCGCATTATATTGAGTGCACAGATAAAGTTTATTATTACTGTTATGTTGTGCCAGTGTTCAGATTATTTTTTGACACATCAAATTGTGACCTTATTCACACTATGCATCATCTTATGGCAGCGCTTTTAGCGCATTATATTGAGTGCACAGATAAAGTTTATTATTACTGTTATGTTGTGCCAGTGTTCAGATTATTTTTTGACACATCAAATTGTGACCTTATTCACACTATGCGTCATCTTATGGTAGCGCTTTTAGCGCATTATATTGAGTGCACAGATAAAGTTTATTATTACTGTTATGTTGTGCCAGTGTTCAGATTATTTTTTGACACATCAAATTGTGACCTTATTCACACTATGCATCATCTTATGGTAGCGCTTTTAGCGCATTATATTGAGTGCACAGATAAAGTTTATTATTACTGTTATGTTGTGCCAGTGTTCACATTATTTTTTGACACATCAAATTGTGACCTTATTCACACTATGCGTCATCTTATGGTAGCGCTTTTAGCGCATTATATTGAGTGCACAGATGAAGTTTATTATTACTGTTATGTTGTGACAGTGTCCAGATTATTTTTTGACACATCAAATTGTGACCTTATTCACACTATGCTTCATCTTATGGTAGCGCTTTTAGCGCATTATATTGAGTGCACAGATAAAGTTTATTATTACTGTTACGTTGTGCCAGTGTTCAGATTATTTTTTGACACATCAAATTGTGACCTTATTCACACTATGCGTCATCTTATGGTAGCGCTTTTAGCGCATTATATTGAGTGCACAGATAAAGTTTATTATTACTGTTATGTTGTGCCAGTGTTCAGATTATTTTTTGACACATCAAATTGTGACCTTATTCACACTATGCGTCATCTTATGGTAGTGCTTTTAGCGCATTATATTGAGTGCACAGATAAAGTTTATTATTACTGCTATGTTGTGCCAGTGTCCAGATTGTTTTTTGACACATCAAACTGTGGCCTTATTCACACTATGCGTCACCTTATGTTTTGGTGCTTGTGCTTGAATGTATTGATGTGATATATGATCTTGATATAAGCTCCTGCACACGGATGGGAGCAGGATGCTGTTTCATTAAACTCAGATCCGATCTACCTTTCTCCCCCACTCTGAAACTCAGCTGGTAAGAGTGATTACTAATTGGATAGGTATATAAAGGACTTCAACAGAACATCACACTGACCTTGAGAAAGACACATCACTGTGTCGATACGCGTGGGTTTGGGGGTCCCATGTTAGGCTACTTTCACACTTCAGGTTTTCGGCGTCAGGCGCGATCCGGCGTCGTGCCGGAACGCCGGATCTGGCAAATGTTTAGTAAAACCGGATGTGACGGATCCGTTTTTCTGCCGGATCCGTCTTTTTCTTGACAGACAAAACCGGATCCGTCTCATCCGGTTCATCCGTTTTTCTATCCGTTTTTCTCCGGATTACGCCGGATCCGGTTTTTAAAATTGACCCTTGTGGCCTTCCGAACGGGATTGGCTACTGGAAAACTATATATAGCATGTTCCTACAGCCCTTCTTTGACAGGTTGTAGAGGAGAAAGTGCAGGTTGGAGAGAAGAGCAAGTTATTGGCGAAGATGGATGTTGTCATTGGAAATATTTTGAAGAATTTGGCGGATTTTATAGCGGAGGCAAATCGTTTGAGGGTGATTGTTCTGGAGAAGGAGAGAGCGAGACAGCAGTGCATCAGGCATCGTAGACGAAGTTTGTGGATCCACCCCATCACAGCCAAGAGAATGACGCGTGGGGTCTATTCTACACTCTGCATGGACCTTCGACGAAACCCGGATAAATTTTTTGGATATGTTAGGATGAAAATGGAGAATTTTGATTACTTGGTGGAGCGCATTGCACACCTCATAAGAAAAGCGGACACCTATTGCCGCTTCTCTGTTTCACCCACAGAGCGTCTGATGGTGACTTTAAGGTAAGCCACATTTATTGGATGTGATCGCATCAGAGCACACTTTCACTGCAATCTTGTTGGTTGTAGTTTGTATCTCCAAGTGTTATAGCTCAGTTTTGGTATGTAATGCTGTGATTTAAAACTAATTTATTGTTTTTTAATTCCCCACAGATTTCTTGCAACTGGAGGATCCCTTTCGTCACTGCATTTCCAGTACAGACTCGGGATTTCCACCATATCTGGAATAGTGAAGTACACATGCCGTGCACTGTGGGACTCCTTAGCTGAAGAGCTTTTACCAGAGCCCACAACAGAGAGGTGGATTGAAATTGCTGACAAGTTTCAACAGATATGTCAGTTTCCCAACTGCTTGGGCGCTGTGGACGGGAAACATATCCGCATTGTAAAGCCAGCTGGATCGGGATCGGAATATTTCAATTACAAGAAATATTTTTCAATTGTCCTCATGGCCATCGCTGACGCGGAATACAAATTTATTGCGGTTGATATTGGGGCCTATGGCCGCTCCAATGACTCTAAAGTTTTCAAACTGTCTGCCATGGGGCGTAAACTGTATGGAAACACCTTCCAGTTCCCACCACCTAGACCGCTGCCGCAAACATCTGGTCCACCTATGCCATTTGTCTGTGTAGGGGATGAAGCCTTCCAGCTGTCAGAACACCTTTTGAAACCGTACTCTAGCAGAGGATTGACAAGACCAAAATGCATTTTTAATTACCGCCTCACAAGAGCAAGAAGAATGGTTGAATGTACCTTTGGTATTCTGACAGCCAAATGGCGGGTCCTATTGACTGCGATCAACCTCAAGACAGAAACTGTGGACGAGGTGATCAAAGCGTGCGTGGTACTCCACAATTTTGTTATCTGCAAGGAACCCATTTCCATTGAGGACACCTCTGAAGAAACCACCTTGCAAGATTACCATGACATTACCACTAGAAGTTCTGTGACGGTTTCAGTAATGAGGGACAATTTTGCACTATACTTTATGTCACCTCAAGGCAGAGTACACTGGCAGGATGACAGAGTGTGAAAGATTTGTGCCCAACCAAACTTGTGTACCTTCTGTACCAACAGTATATACCTTTGCCAACCAAAGTTGGCTATCTTGTCAAGGTCTCTATTTTTAGCTTTAGGCCACAGGTGTGTACCTGGTTGTGTTTTATTCAAAGTATTTCACCTTTTAACAAAAGTTGTGTACATTGTTAGGAAATCACCAACAATAAACACAACTTTTTAGGTGAAATACTTTGCTTCAAACACAACCAGGAACACAACTGTGGCAAAAAGCTAAAATTTACCCACAGTTATATACCTAGTTTTGAATACCATTTCACCTTTTAAATACCCTGTATTTAACCTTTTTCGCCGCAGAAAGAAATGACAGACAACCAGTGTAAAATAATTTAACTTTTATTGAAAAATGTTTTTTTTAGTAAACTTTTTTAAAATTTTAATAAGCTTGTTTAATAAAACTTTGAAACTATAAAACTGAAACCATAAAACTGGTCATTTTTATTTAAATACACACATTATAAATCTGTGTAGTGTGTGGTGGAAATACTGCTGTAGGGGCTGCGGGACACTTCGACACTGGGAGTGTGGAGAGAGGACTGGGATCGTGGTGGGGAAGGAACAGTTAGAGGTGAAGGTGTGGAAAAAACTACAGAATGGGTGGACATGTGGGAAGCAGAAGAGGTGGTGGGTGGTGGAGTGGAGGGTTGGGCAGGGACTGTAGGAGCAGATGATGTTGATGGCAAGTTGTATGGGGAAGGAGTTTGGTACGGGGCAGGTTGCTGGAAGTGGGGAGATGTCTGGTACGGGGCAGGTTGCTGGAAGTGGGGAGATGTCTGGTACGGGGCAGGTTGCTGGAAGTGGGGAGATGTCTGGTACTGGGGAGGTTGCTGGTACTGGGGAGTTTGCAGGTACAGGGGAGGTTGGTACTGGGGAGGTTGCTGGTACTGGGGAGGTTGCTGGTACTGGGGAGGTTGCTGGTACTGGGGAGGTTGCTGGTGCTGTGGAGGTTGATGGTGCTGGGGAGGTGGATGGTGCTGGGGAGGTGGATGGTATGTAATAGGAGGGGGAGGATGGAAAGTGGCTGGAGGGGGTGCAGGTGGAGGAACTACTGTGGTGGGAGGAGGAGGTTGGGAGGTAACTTGCTGGAGAGCAGCGTGGCATGAATGCATTACATGCATCTGCTGGGCAGGAGAGAGTGTTTCCATGCGCTCCACAACAGACCTGAAAAAGGTGTGGTTTGGCGAAGATCTTGCTTCTGAATGCATGGTTTGCAGAAGTGTCTTCACCTCCAGAATGCTGGAGTTGATCTGCTGATAGCCTGCGGAGATTTGCTCTGACAAGACTTTTAGACAGTTCTGGAAAGATGCATTCAGATGCAAGAACTCTGGCGCATAAGTCTTTTCCTGACCCCTCTGCCGCTGCCGCCCAGTACCCGCAGGTGTACTAGAGGTGGCAGGGGCAGAAGGGTGGGGTAAAGGGAAAGCGATCTCCTCACCAGCAGCTTCATGTAATGTAGGCGGCCACGATGCTCCTGTGCTGGTGGATGGGACTGATGGGTCCAATGTGTGGGAAGGCTGGGAAGGTGCAGATGTACCGGGGCGGTCGAAGTCTCCCTCGGTGCCGGTCTCCTCAGGGATCGCCTCAGAAGGGTCCAATCGTGCAGGCTCCCGAGTGCTGCTCACCGTGCTGTGGAATAAAGAGAAAAAAAAAACAATTAAAATAGTGACATGGTATGGCCCTGGCTGAAAAAAAAAAGTTACATCTAAACATTTTTTTGTCACATGTGGTGTGTAATATTTACCTTCTGGTGAGCATTGTCTCCCGGAGGAACGACAGGGCTCGTGCGTACTTGTACTTGCTCCTGCGTCCTCCAGATCCACTCGGGGCCCGCATCTCTTTATTGAACTCCTTCTTGAAACGATCCCTCACAGACCGCCACCGCTTCACAATTCTCTCCCCTGAAACGAGAAAGGACAAAGTGGTTAGTATACAACATCAGTGTTTCCCAAACTCCAGTCCTCATGGTCCCCAGGGGTCATGTTTTCAGGATTTCCAAAGTAAATAGAAATCCTGAACACATGATCCGTGGGGACCACGAGGACTGGAGTTCGGGAAACACAGGTTTAAATCAAGCAACCGGTACTGTATATACTTACGCTCTTTAATCTGGGCCCGAGCTTCGAGGTCCTCCCAGCGGTCCACAAGGAGCGAACAGATTTCCTCCCAGAGTCGTCGGGTAACGATCAGGTCAGCGTGGCGTCGGTCAGCCATATTCCAGAGCGGCTCCCTTTCTCTGACGAGATCGATGAGGCGGTCGACATCAATCCCTCCATCCTCACCGTCAGAGTCGGGAGCACGCTGTGAAGGCTGTTAAAGAAAAAGACAAAAATAACATAATTAGCCTCCACAAAAGAAATGAAATAAAAAGTGCAAAAAAAACAAAGCAAAAATATTTATACTTACACGCTGGTGACCGCCGCGTTGCTGTCGCCGACGACCCTGGGAGGCACTGCGAGGACCTCTTGGCCGAGCACCAGATTGGGAAGACTAGAGAAGAAAACAAAAAATGTTATGTCTTTGGATGTAGGCATTTGTTTGCTGTGTGTGGTCTGCAGAACATTGTTTTCTATGTGTTGTGTGTAGTGTGATGTTGTGTTTCTGCGTTTGATGCAAAAAACTTACCAATTGTGAGCCCACTGCAAGTGTCTGTCCACCCCTTCCTTCTTCTTCTGGGAGCTCCTCTTCATCTTGTGATTCCTGTTTTGAAATAAAAGGCAATGAATACACATATATTACAGAGATGATGGATTTTGGAAATAAAAACTTACCGTCAAACGCTGACGATGCGAGGGAGGGCTCCCAGAAGATGTGCTGTCTTCCTCATGGCCAGACTCCATGGCTGTGGGTGGTGTTTCTGCTGCTGCCATTGCTGCTGCTGCTGCTGCTGCTGCATCTATTGGGCGGCTGTTGAATAAAGAGAAACAAAGGGCCAATGAATATCTTGATATTCCATAGCCCTAGTTTGGAGGAATGGGGGATTTGATAATTACCGTCTCTCATCTGCTGCTGGACTCCCCTCCCGTTGTTCAGCATGCTGCTCCATTTGGGGTGGTGCTGATGGTGCTGCTGCTGCAGATGTCTGCTGCCTTCTCCTGCTCCTGGTTCTTGGCTTGGGTGGCATGTTGGGTGTGGCTGAGGGTCCCATTGTCTTGCTTTTATATATGTCCTGTGGGCAGAGCTACTGAGCATGCTCAGACCAAAAAAAACGGATCCGGCCACCGGATCCGGCTGTCGCCGGATCCGGCGCATTGCGGCGCTCATAGGCTTTCATTGTATGAAAAAGCCGGACACGCCGGATCCGGCGTGTCCGGCTTTTTCGACGGATACAAAAAACGTTACAGTCACCGTTTTTTCCAGACGCCGGATCGCGTCACATTGCCGGATCCGGCGAAAATCGGATGAAACGCATGGCCATCCGGCTCGATCCGGCTCTAATGCAAGTCAATGGGGGGGAAACCGGATCCGGCATTGTATTTCGACGGATCCGGTTTTAGTCAAAAGCGCCGGATCGCGCCTGAAGCAGAAAACCTGATGTGTGAAAGAGGCCTAACCTACCCGGTAGCTTGTTCATCCTCAGAAACCAGGTGATATCATGCTAGGGAAAGGGACTTATTAATGTCTGTTTATTTGTGTTGGCAACATGATAAGCATTCAATTTTCTGTCCATGGTATATGTAGAATTTCTATGTAACCATAGTAGTTATTGATAATATGGTATTTTTTTGATTTGAGGTCATGATTGTCATAACAATTGATTTGATAGACCCTAGGTTATGGTAACTAGCAGATACCTGGCATTATACTGTATGGTTGGTCTTGGGACCCATAGCATTTAACTATTTATTAAAATGACCCATTGTCTTTGTTTTGTTATCAATGTCTGGTTGTTCAGACTTTTTAATTGTTTTTAACCACAAAGTGTCTGTTTGTTGTGTCCATTAATAAAATTGATACTTTTTTCATATCTTTGTGGTGATCCCTATTTGTGTGCATATACTTTTCCCTTTTCATGTGCTCTAATCCATTTATATGCACCAGGTGATCCCACCTAAACTGATATTGTGGTTGGTGCCCGTTTACTCTATATCTTGTCAGACATTGGTTTTTGTGGCTTTCTGCAGTGGTTAGTCTTTCTTAAACGGAGGCACATTTTGGATTATTATTGATTATGGATTTAAATACCAGAGAGTTAGCTTGGGGGAAGCAAGTGACAGATATATTTGATTCAGTGGATACTGTTTCTGGGATTGGTGCAAATAATGATGACGGTTTTTTGGGTTTAACTTCGGACATTACCAATTTGCATAAAAATCTTACTAAGACAATTTGGAATGCCAAAACACTAGAGGAGTACAAGAAATTAAATTTAGTACCTCGAGGATTGAGGGTGCAGATCTTCCCTGCTTGGGAAGTAGCCCCAGACTTCAGGACAACATGGGAGCAGGGCCTTCAAAAATGCTCTTTTTTAATAATGGACATGTTAATAGAGCATGACCGGGTTCTCCTTTCTCGGTTAAAGGATGAAATTAGGACTAAAGAAAATACTCTTGCTACCTATGATAAAAGAGAGAAGGTTGATCCATTTAAGGAGCGATTAAAAGTGAACATAGATAAATTTGAAAAAGACATCATACGAGGTAAAAAGTCCAAATTCCATAGGGATAAAATGGACTATGAGGATCAGAAGGCGTATAGATGGACACATCATGGAAATAAACGCAATAGAAGTGGCTATAAACAACAGACCAAGAGAAGGGAGGAACTGGTAGACAAGTCCAACTACGCCTCTAGTGATTTTTTATCCTCAGACACGAGCGACCGCGAAAGCGGCACAGACGGGGCAGAAGGAAACACACCAAGACGCAAGAAGAATATGGGACGATACAGAGAGTGGTCACCGAGCTTCAAGCGAGTGACTCGACACAACAACCGACGGTGATGGGAGAGCATAATCAGCAGGGGCCAGAACAAGACATGGCACTGGGTGAGTTGAGGATCATTAATCTTACTTCATATGTGTTGTCAACCATGGAGAGGTCAGTACTGTTAAAGGGTCTTTCATTTTCACCTATGAACATGCTGGATAAGTTTGAACTGACTAAAGATCTTTTCCTCTTTTGTAGGCAGCTGACTTTTAAAATGCTATATCAAAATCCGTCAAAAATTAATGATGTATCTGATAATGATAGACAAGTACTTCGGGACCTCCTTGATCTCTTGGAAGAAAATGAACATAATGATGGGAGGCGAAAATTTACAGGTAGGTTGCCTTCTCAGGCAACTCCCTCATTTGCACTCTTCCCAGCCATACAAATCTTCTTTGAGAAGACTAGTAGAGACATTCAAAAATTAAAACTAAATAAACATGGTCATAATAACTTTTCAAAGGGAGAGAGGAGGGCGCTATCTGCTTTAAGGAATAATGATACATTTGAGATCAAGCAGGCTGACAAAGGGGGAAATTTGGTCCTATGGCCTAAGGATATGTATATGGATGAGGCCAGGCGACAATTGACTAATATTCAACATTATCAAGCCCTTCCCTCTGATCCCACAGAGATTTTCAAATCTCATCTAGATAGACTACTCTGTAGGGCATATCAATATGGGATAATAGATAAAAAAGAGAAGGACTTTCTAACAGTAAAACATCCAGCAGTACCAACATTTTACATGGTGCCCAAAGTTCACAAATCCCTGCAAAAACCACCTGGGAGACCGATTGTGTCGGGTATAGGAGGATTATACGAAAGGTCATGTGTATATGTTGACTTTTTCTTGCAGCCTATAGTACAGTGACTGGACTCTTACATTCGTGACTCGGCACATCTTATCCAGTGCCTGGAACCCTTGGAACTTCCGGACCACATCCTTCTGGCAACTTTAGATGTCGAGGCATTATACACGAGCATAAAGCATGACATAGGTATTTCGGCTGTAGAGTATTTTTTGGATTTGTTCTCAACAGGGCACAGGGGACATGATACCTTTGTTTTGGATCTTTTGAGGGAAGTACTTGAAAAAAACTATTTCATTTTTGATAGAGTTTTTTATAGGCAAGTCTCGGGTACCGCTATGGGTGCCAGATGTGCACCATCGTATGCGAATCTGTACATGGGATGGTGGGAAAATACTCAAGTGCGGACAAAATCAGCCTTCCAGTGCCATGTGCATGGATGGTACCGCTTTATTGATGATATCCTCATCCTATGGACAGGCTCGAGGGTAGAATTTGATTCTTTTGTTGAGGAACTTAATAACAACAGCTGGAATATACGTTTAACCTCCTGTGTTTCCAACAGCTCGGTGAATTTCCTTGACTTGAAAGTTATGATTCAAGATAATAAGATAAACACGACACTTCATCAGAAGAGTACAGCGACGAATAACTTTCTTCATTACAAGAGTTTTCACCCAGCCCACCTGCGTAATGGGATCCCGAAGGGACAGTTTTTACGATTAAGGAGGAACTGCAGTCGGCTGGAGGATTTCCAAAAAGAATCTCGTGCTCTAACGGAGCGTTTCCTGGAACGTGGTTATCCACGAAATACGGTGTCTAGAGCGTATCAATATTCAAGGAACTGCATGAGAGAAGACACCCTGAGACCTAGGGTGAGAACTAATCCAAGCACAATAAATTTAATAACCAAATTTAATAATCAATGGGGTGATATTTATAGAATTTTGAACAACAATTGGGATATTCTTTGTAGTGAGAATAAACTAAAGAATTTTATCTCTGAGAGGCCTAGGATGATAGCAAGGAGAGCAACAAACCTTAAGGACTACCTTACGAATAGCCATTTCAGACGTTCCAAAACCAAAATCAGATGTGGTAATTCCAACAAGGGATCATTCCCTTGTGGTAATTGTACAGTATGCCCACTGATGATTGCGACTAGGGGGCTTTCAATACCAGGTATACCTATACAGGTCCAGTCTAGGGCATATTTCAATTGTCGTTCGCGCAATTTGGTCTATGCACTGGTTTGTGGTTGTAATAAGGTGTATGTGGGTCAAACCACACAAGAGTTGCGCAGGAGAGTTCAACAACATCTCTCTAATATAGCCACGGCTAGAGTTGATAAAACTAAAGAAAAACAGATCACGTCTGTGGCAGCTCATTTTTTGGAATGTCATGGTGGTAGTCCAAAGTCCCTTCGAGTCATGGGGCTGGAAGGAGTTCAGACAAGCATCAGGGGAGGTAAAATTACAAATGAGCTATTGAGGCGTGAAGCCAGATGGATCTTTGAACTCAAAAGCTTGGCTCCAGGGGGTTTAAATGAAGAGCTGCTGTATACAGGGTTCTACAAAGAGAGTTAACTTACTATCTTCTTATCTCCTTTGATGACCAGTCTACAGTTGGTCTAGATACACTGATTCCTCCCGTGAACCCCCAGCCCCATGACGTTTTCCTTTCTTTTCTTTTGTTTTGTCCGTAGGGCTCTAGGACTGGGATCCAAATCTGGGAGAATACCTTCTGAAAGATACGTGATGATGAAGTTGATTGGGATAGAACAACCACCAATTCGTTACATCTTGGATAATATTTGGACACTTAAGACTAATTATCTTGTGATGCTTATTGATGGTACACAAGTTGTGGTCTAGTCCTTGTATTATATTGGAACTTCATATGGATGTACCTTTGATACTAAAATAACTCATGTTCATGTCTGACTCAAATGCTCTGTGTCTTAATATGTTGGTCATCAACATCTGCAGGAGAATTTCGTGCAGATGGTTAGCTTCTTCAGGATTAGCTAAGTAACCCTGTTAAGTCTATATCTATATGGCGTGATATCAGAGCCTGGTTTCTGAGTGACTTAAAATATAGGAGGGTGCTTGATTTCATCAAGATAAATTATGAACATATAAACAAGTAGACTTCACAATTATATCTGATTTGAATAACCTGGTGACTATATATGATTTTCCCTATATTTTCGTGGAGCTTCTAGCAAGGGCTACTGGGTCTGGGTGTTATGTTGTGTGAACAGATATATTTTTACTGTCATGTTGTGCCAGTGTCTAGACCACTTTTTGACACATTACATTGTGGTTGTATTCACACTATGCGTCATCTTATGGTAGCGCTTTGAGCGCATTAAGCCGTGGTGCTAGTAAGGGCCATTAAATCTGGGTGTCATTATAATGAGTGAACAGATATATATTTTTACTGTTATGCTGTGCTGGTGTCAAGACCACTTTTTGACACATTAAATTGTGGCTGTATTTACACTATGCGTCATCTTATGGTAGCGCTTTTTGCGCATTAAGCCGTGGTGCTAGCAAGGGTTACTAAATCTGGATATCGTTATATTGAGTGAACAGATATATTTTCACTGTCATGCTGTGTCAGTGTATAGACCATTTCTTGACACATTATATTGTGGCTGTATTCACACTATGCGTCATTATATGGTAGCGCCTTTAGCGCATTAAGCCGTGGTGCCAGCAAGGGTTATTAAATCTGAATATTGAGTGAATAGATATATTTTTATTGTCATGATGTGCCAGTGTATAGACCACTTCTTGACACATTATATTGCGGCTGCATTCACACTATGCGTCATTTTATGGTATCGCTTTTAGCGCATTAAGCAGTGGTGCTAGTAAGTGCTATTAAATCTGGGTGTCGTAATATTGAGTGAACAGATATATTTTTACTGCCATACTGTGCCAGTGTCTAGACCACTTTTTGACACATTACATTGTGGTTGTATTCACACTATGCGTCATCTTATGGTAGCGCTTTGAGCGCATTAAGCCGTGGTGCTAGTAAGGGCCATTAAATCTGGGTGTCATTATAATGAGTGAACAGATATATATTTTTACTGTTATGCTGTGCTGGTGTCAAGACCACTTTTTGACACATTAAATTGTGGCTGTATTTACACTATGCGTCATCTTATGGTAGCGCTTTTTGCGCATTAAGCCGTGGTGCTAGCAAGGGTTACTAAATCTGGATATCGTTATATTGAGTGAACAGATATATTTTCACTGTCATGCTGTGTCAGTGTATAGACCATTTCTTGACACATTATATTGTGGCTGTATTCACACTATGCGTCATTATATGGTAGCGCCTTTAGCGCATTAAGCCGTGGTGCCAGCAAGGGTTATTAAATCTGAATATTGAGTGAATAGATATATTTTTATTGTCATGATGTGCCAGTGTATAGACCACTTCTTGACACATTATATTGCGGCTGCATTCACACTATGCGTCATTTTATGGTATCGCTTTTAGCGCATTAAGCAGTGGTGCTAGTAAGTGCTATTAAATCTGGGTGTCGTAATATTGAGTGAACAGATATATTTTTACTGCCATACTGTGCCAGTGTTTAGACCATTCTTTGACACATTAAACTCTGGCTGTATTCACACTATGCGTCATCTTATGGTAGCACTTTTAGCACACTAAACCGTGGTGCTAGCAAGGGCTGTTAGATCTGGGGCTCGTTATTTTGAGTGAACAGATATATTTTTACTGTCATGCTGCGTCAGTGTCAAGATGACTTTTTTGACACATTACATTGTGGCCGGATTCACACTATGCGTCATCTTATGGTAGCGCTTTTAGCGCATTAAGCCATGGTGTTAGCAAGGGTTATTAAATCTGGGTGTCGTTGTATTGAGTGAACAGATATATTTTGTGGCTGTATTCACATTATGCGTCATCTTATGGTAGCGCTTTTAGCGCATTATATTGAGTGCACAGATAAAGTTTATTATTACTGTTATGTTGTGCCAGTGTTCAGATTGTTTTTTGACACATCAAATTGTGACCTTATTCACACTATGCGTCATCTTATGGCAGCGCTTTTAGCGCATTATATTGAGTGCACAGATGAAGTTTGTTATTACTGTTATGTTGTGCCAGTGTCCAGATTGTTTTTTGACACATCAAACTGTGGCCGTGTTCACACTATGCGTCACCTTATGTTTTGGTGCTTGTGCTTGAATGTATTGATGTGATACAGTATATGATCTTGATATAAGCTCCTGCACACGGATGGGAGCAGGATGCTGTTTCATTAAACTCAGATCCGATCTACCTTTTTCCCCCACTCTGAAACTCAGCTGGTAAGAGTGATTACTAATTGGATAGGTATATAAAGAACTTCAACAGAACATCACATTGACCTTGAGAAAGACACATCACTGTGTCGATACGTGTGGGTTTGGGGGTCCCATGTAACCTACCCGGTAGCTTGTTCATCCTCAGAAACCAGGTGATATCACGCTAGGGAAAGGGATTTATTAATGTATGTTTATTTGTGTTGGCAGCATGATAAGCATTCAATTTTCTGTCCATGGTATATGTAGAATTTCTATGTAACCATAGTAGTTATTGATAATATGGTATTTTTTTGATTTGAGGTCATGATTGTCATAACAATTGATTTGATAGACCCTAGGTTATGGTAACTAGCAGATACCTGGCATTATACTGTATGGTTGGTCTTGGGACCCATAGCATTTAACTATTTATTAAAATGACCCATTGTCTTTGTTTTGTTATCAATGTCTGGCTGTTCAGACTTTTTAATTGTTTTTAACCACAAAGTGTCTGTCTGTTGTGTCCATTAATAAAATTGATACTTTTTTCATATCTTTGTGGTGATCCCTATTTGTGTGCATATACTTTTCCCTTTTCATGTCCCCCTAGCGAAAGACAAGTGAAACTGTGCAATATTGTGGTCGCTATTTCCTAGATGCCCAGCGACCTGCAGATTTGTTATTCTGTCAGGTGTATTAGATAGTATTAGGTCTAAAAGTGCTGCTCCTCTGGTTGGATTCTGCCCCAATTGTGAAAGATAATAATTCTTGGCTATTAGCAGAAACCTGTTGCCTTTATGGGTTTCACAGGTCTCTGTTTCCCAGTTAATATCCGGGTAGTTAAAGTCCCCCATAACAAGGACCTCATTATGGGTTGCAGCTTCACCTGTCTGCCTTAGTAGTAAACTTTCCATGATTTCTGTTATATTTGGGGGTTTGTAACAGACCCCAAAGAGAATTTTGTTACTATTTTTCCCTCCATGTATTTCGACCCATATGGACTCGACATCCTCATTCCCTTCGCTAATATCTTCCCTTACAGTTGTGGCCAAAAGTATTGACACCCCTGCAATTCTGTCAGATAATACTCAGTTTCTTCCTGAAAATTATTGCAAACACAAATTCTTTACTATTATTATGTTCATTTAATTTGTCTTAAATGAAAAAACACAAAAAGAATTATCCTAAAGTCAAATTGGATATAATTACACACCAAACATAAAAAAGAGGGTGGACAAAAGTATTGGCACTGTTCGAAAAATCATGTGATGCTTCTCTAATTTGTGTAATTAACAGCACCTGTAACTTACCTGTGGCACCTAACAGGTGTTGGCAATAACTAAATCACACTTTCAGCCAGTTGACATGGATTAAAGTTGACTCAACCTCTGTCCTGTGTCCTTGAGTGTACCACATTGAGCATGGAGAAAAGAAAGACGACCAAAGAACTGTCTGAGGACTTGAGATACCAAATTGTGAGGAAGCATGAGCAATCTAAAGGCTACAAGTCCATCTCCAAAGACCAGAATGTTCCTGTGTCTACCGTGCGCAGTGTCATCAAGAAGTTTAAAGCCCATGGCACTGTGGCTAACCTCCCTAGATGTGGACGGAAAAGAAAAATTGACAAGAGATTTCAACACAAGATTGTGCGGATCTTAGATAAAGAACCTCGACTAACATCCAAACAAGTTCAAGCCGCCCTGCAGTCCGAGGGTACAACAGTGTCAACCCGTACTATCCGTCGGCGTCTGAATGAAAAGGGACTGTCTGGTGGGAGACCAAGGAAGACCCCACTTCTTACCCCGAGACATAAAAAAGCCAGGCTGGAGTTTGCCAAAACTTACCTGAAAAAGCCTAAAACGTTTTGGAAGAATGTTCTCTGGTCAGATGAGACAAAAGTAGAGCTTTTTGGCAAAGGCATCAACATAGAGTTTACAGGAGAAAAAAAGAGGCATTCAAAGAAAAGAACACGGTCCCTACAGTCAAACATGGCGGAGGTTCCCTGATGTTTTGGGGTTGCTTTACTGCCTCTGGCACTGGACTGCTTGACCGTGTGCATGGCATTATGAATTCTGAAGACTACCAACAAATTTTGCAGCATAATGTAGGGCCCAGTGTGAGAAAGCTGGGTCTCCCTCAGAGGTCATGGGTCTTCCAGCAGGACAATGAACCAAAACACACTTCAAAAGCACTAGAAAATGGTTTGAGAGAAAGCACTGGAGACTTCTAAGGTGGCCAGCAATGAGTCCATACCTGAATCCCATAGAACACCTGTGGAGAGATCTAAAAATGGCAGTTTGAAGAAGGCACCCTTCAAATATCAGGGACCTGGAGCAGTTTGCCAAAGAAGAATGGTCTAAAATTCCAGCAGAGCATTCTAAGAAACTCATTGATGGTTACCGGAAGCGGTAGGTCGCAGTTATTTTGGCTAAAGGTTGTGCAACCAAGTATTAGGCTGAGGGTGCCAATACTTTTGTCTGGCCCATTTTTGGAGTTTTGTGTGAAATGATCAATGTTTTGCTTTTTGCTTCATTCTCTTTTGTGTTTTTTTCATTTAAGACAAATTAAATGAAGATAACAATACCAAAGAATTTGTGTTTGCAATCATTTTCAGGAAGAAACTGAGTATTATCTGACAGAATTGCAGGGGTGTCAATACTTTTGACCACAACTGTATAGTGGACTTTAGACAAGACTTTACATAAAGACAAACCCCTCCTTCTCTCTGAATTTTACAATCCTTTCTAAACAGACTGTAACCCTGTAAGTTAACTGCCCAGTCATAGCTTTCATCTAACCATGTCTCGGTTATTCCCACTATGTCATAGTTACCTGTAGATATTTCTGCTTCTAGTTCTTCCATCTTGTTTGTCAGGCTTCTGGCGTTTGCGAGCATGCATTTTAAAGAATTTTGCTTTGTTCCAATCTCCTCCCTGTTGATTGTTTTAGACATTTTCTTACCTCCCTTCTGAGTTTTCTTGGATCTTCTTTGCCACACCTCATATCATTCATCAGTATAATATCTGGTTTCATGTTCGTGTCTAACATTTTTCTTCACATCCCCTCTTCTTCTAGTTTAACGCTCTCAACTAGAGTAGAGCGTAACGGGTCAGCCCAATTCAGAATCCGTCGACTTTTGCTAAAGTCGGGTTTCGCCGATCGAAACCGAACCATAGCGTGAGGTCGGCCATGAGGTTGCCAACTTGAGCGCCAAAGTCGCGTTTCCCACAATCCTTCCAGCGCCTATTCTAAGCCAAACATGAAGGACGCACACTGTGGGCAACGCGATTACGTAGGCAGCAGCCCCTACCATGTTAGAGAAGGGCATTCAAGTGATTGGCTGGCTTTGTGTGGCGTCACAGTACCTATAAAAGGCCGTGACCGCTGACTGCCATCTTACTTCTGCCGATCTTAGCATAGGGAGAGGTTGCTGCTGATCGTTCTCAATAGGGAGAGTGTTTAGGCAGGGAAAAAGTAAAACAAATTGCTTGTGCTGATAGCGAATGTCACTGTAAAACACAACTGTGCAGTGACAGGGGAGGATATATTTGGGTGCAGCAGCTCTGTTGGTCATTAGGCTGCCTTATAAGGCTCCCTAATAGCTGCATTGCTGTTTGCACACTGCTGTGCAGAGTCCTTTTTTAAAAGCAAAAATTTTTTTTTCCTTTTCTCTGCACAGTTAGCAAGCATTGATTTTTTCACACTTTTTTTGTGCAGCAGCTCTGTTGGTGACTAGGCAGCCTTATAAGGCTCCCTGATAGCTGCATTGCTGTTTGCACACTGCTGTGCAGACTGCTTTTTTAAAAGCTAAAATCCTTTTATTCCTTTTTTTCTGCACAGTAGATACTGAGCGTAAATTTTTTCACACACCGTATAGTGGTGTACGCTCCTCACACACTACCATGGCTGGTATCATGGACAAATACATGCTATATGTGTGTGACTCCGTAAAAAATACACGTAGATTAACATGTATGTTTTTCCATACATACACCATATAGAGATGTCCAATTCTCAAACAGTATTGGATATCTGTATTTTTTATTACGGTCACATCTCCACAGAGTCAGTGTGTGTGTGTGACACTCCGTAAATACATATACGGACATTTCTATTTCTCCATACACCATATTGACTGCTGTCCGATTCTCAAACAGTATCGGCTATCTGGTGTTCTTAGTTATTATGGTCACATCTCCACAAAGTCAGCGTGTGTGTGTGACTCCCCGTAAATACATATACGGACATTTCTATTTCTCCAGACAACGTATTGACTGCTGTCCGATTATCAAACAGTATTGGATATCTGGTGTTCTTATTACAGTCAGTGCACATCTACACAGAGTTAGCGTGTGTGTGACACTCCGTAAAGACATATATGGAGATTGACATTTTCACCAACAACGTATACAGCTGTACACATCTGATAGAATACTGTATATCTGCTTGTTGGATTACGGTCAATTACATACTGGGTGAGCGTCTGTGACTCCCAAAATATATTTCACCTTACACAGCTGTGTGCTCCTCATACAGTACCATTTCTCTGCTGGTCTTTTTGGTACATTTTCCCAAACATGAGGAAGTATGGTGGAAAAGGCCGCGGACGTGGGCGGGGGGGCGCAGCTGGTACTGAAGGTGGAGGTGGTGCATCGGCTGGTTCTGGGAAAAGCACAATAGCAGCTAAGGAAGGAGGTGTTGAACCTGCATCATTGTCTGGCACAAGAAGGCCTTTAAGTTTCCCTTTTCTGGGAGTAGGTAAACCGCTTTTAAAGCCGGAGCTTCAGGAACAGGTTTTGAAGTTACAACAACTGCAAGCACACAGTCATCAGTGCAGGCTTCTGGTCAGGAACAACACCTTTCCTTGTGTCCTTCACCCACACCAAAAGTGAAGGATGCCACAGTACACACTTCAGATTACTCCATGGAGCTCTTTTCACATACCATGCCTGGGTTATCAAGTCAAATCGTGAATTCCCCAGTCCAAGATGAATCTGACATGGAGTGCACTGATGCACAGCCACTGCTAGATGATTATGATGGTACATTCACCCACAGCACTACATTGCCCTCGTAGTCTACTGAGCCCGAATCAGACCCTGATGAAATTCAGGTGCCCCTTCCCGCATACTATACCACCTTACACAGTGACACAGAGGAAGGTACAGAGGAATGTGCAGATGACATTGAAGACAAGGTCATGGATGACCCAGTTGTTGACCCAGATTGGCATCCAATGGGGGAAGAGGGTGCCGGTGAAAATAGGTCAGAACAGGAGAAGGATCCGCAGCAGGCATCGTCATCGCAGCAGCGGTTATCCGGCAAGCCCATAGCTGTCAAAAAACTTGTTAAGAAAACTTAAAGAGTTGCAGGACAGCTTGGCCAGATGGTCAAATTAGAACAGCGTGCAAGCCTTGAAAATTTGTACCATAGCAGGAAGAGTGCAGTGTGCCATTTTTTTTAACAAAATCCTACTGATGACGCAAAGGTTATCTGTAAGAGGTGCCGAAGGACCTTTAGCAGAGGGAAAAATCTAAGAAATTTGAATACCAGTTGCATGCTTAGACATTTAACCAACATGAACTTGCAAGCGTGGACGGACTACAAAACCTCAGGTAGCACATGTGCACCTGCTCCAACTGAAGGTAGCCGGCAACACTCCATCGCTTCCCCCACTGTAAGGCCATTGCTAAGCACACCACCATCAAGAAATGTTGAGGTGTCGTCGCTAGGCCAAAGCAGTCAGGGAATCACAATATTTTTGCGAGGAAACACTGAATCTAGGCCATCAACACCATCACCATCACCAACCCCTTCTCAGTCAGTCCGGTCCAATGCTAGTTCCCCCATATGCAGCTCTCAAGTGCAGCTCACCCTACCAGACTCTCTCAGTAGGACAAGAAAGTACTCATTCTCTCATCCACGTACACTGGCTTTGAACGCCTACATTGCCAAACTGATCTCATTAGAGATGATGCCCTTCCGTTTGGTTGAAAGCAAAGCTTTCCGAGAGCTCATGGCCTACGCTGTCCCAAGCTATGACCTACCCAGTTGGCACTTCTTTTCTCGCAAAGCCATCCTTGCCCTCCATCGGCATGTGAAAGACTGCATTATCCATGCACTAAAACAATCAGTGAGTGGAAAGGTGCACCTCACAACAGATGTATGGTCCAGTAGGCATGGCCAGGGCCGTTACGTGTCCATCACTGTGCACTGGGTTAATGTGGTGGATGCAGGCTCCACAGGGGACAGCGGTGGTGGAACTGTGCTGCCTAGCCCATGGTATAGGAAACAGTTGGCTGCAGGTGTTCGACCCTCCTCCTCCAGAAGTGAAAGCTCATTGACAGAGCGCAGTCACACGAACACTCTATCCACATCTGTCATTGCTGCACACGAGGTGTCCCACTATCGAACAGCTGGTGGTAAGCGGCAGCAGGCTGTTTTAAAAATTATGTCTTTGGGCGACAGCAGACACACCGCGGAGGTACTGGCCGACTACTGAGTCATGGCTGGGCAGTCTACATATTGAGCCAGGCCAGGTAGTCAGAGATAATGGGCGGAATTTTGTGCAGCCATAGCCCTTGCAAAACTCACACACATACCTTGCCTGGCTCACACCTTGAACCTGGTGGTGCAGTGCTTCCTAAATAATTATCCTGAGTTAACAGCCCTGCTCAATAAGGTGTGAAGACTGTGCTCGCACATCTGTTGCTCGCCCGTACACTCCAGTCTTATGCAGAAGCTGCAATGATCACTCCACCTCCCCAAGCACCGCCTAATCATAGACGTTGCTACAAGATGGACCTCCACAATGCACATGGTGGAGAGGCTGTGCAAACAGAGGCAGGCTGTTATGCATTTGTGGGAGGATACACGGGCAGGCAGTTTGAGGGCAGACATGGAGTTGTCGTGTTGTGAGTTCATTTTCCCCTTCACTACTGAGGCCCGAGGAACTCCCTCTTCTGGTAAAGAAAGGTAGTGAGCCTGATTATCAAACACCTGAGTCTGATGATGATGACTGGCTGAGTGGAGTTACTGACTGGATATAAGGCTGCCGACGCCCTTCTGCCCTGCGGGTGATTTCTCTGTGGGATCCTTGGAGACCAGTCTGAATTCCTGCTCCTCTAAAGCTAAGTTTTCTGCTCGGCTTTTTGCATTTGTGCTTAGACTTTGTTTTGCTTTGTTTTTCTGGATTTCTGCCATTCCCTGCTGGGGTGTGCTGAATTCCTTTAGCTCTGTCTTCTGAAAATACCTGAGTGCTGATTTAGTTTTTGAAGCCTAGCTGCTTCAGGGTCTTTTTCATATCAGCTTGTTGGCTTATGTCTTTGATAGGGTTTTGGCAGATTGCAGACAGCAACCTTCCTTTCCTGTTCTGTTTAGCTAGCTTGGGCCCCATCGTTTGCTCAGCCTATCTTTCTATCTGTGTGAGTGTTTTTTCATCTTGCTTCACCGTCATTATATGTTGGGGGCTGCCTTTTACTTTGGGGTCTGCTCTGGGGCAGTTAGATTTCCTTTTCTGTCTTTAGGCTATTTAGCGCTCCGGCTGTGATCGAGGGGTCTAGGGCATCGTAGGAACCCCCCACGGCTACTGCTAGTTGTGTTGATAGGTTCAGGGGTCTGCAATCAGATAGTTGCCAACTTCTCTGGTTTTCTGGACGTAGCTTCAATTTTTGTGTCTGCCTCCTACGGTGACTCAATCATAACATGTCGGGTGTGCAGTGGTCAAAGCTGAAAGACCTCTGTAAAGTCCTTCAGTGTTTTGAGGAATGCAGACGGCTGGTAAGCGCAGACGACGCCATCATAAGCATGAGCATACCACTTATGCGTCTGCTCATGCAAACTTTGACGCACATTAAGGATCAGGCGTCTGCAGCGGAGGAGCAACAGGAGGAGGAGGAGGATGAGGAGGGAAGGCTTGATGACAGTCAGCCATTGTCTGGTCAGGGAACTGTCATGGACAAGGCGGAGGAAGAAGAGGAAGAGGAGGAGGAGGATGAGGGGGATGATAATTTTGGGGATGAGGATGCTTCTCAGGGGGCAAGAGAAAATGTAGGCGTGCCAAGGTCAGGTACAGGGTTTGTGCGTGACTGGAGGGATATGGATTTGCCAGAAAGTGCTCCTCCACCCACTACTGGCAGTGCAGCATTGACACCTGGAACATTGGCCCACATGCGTGATTATGCCTTGCGGATCCTAAAAAGGGACCCCCGCATTGCCAAAATGATGAGGGATGATGACTACTGGTTGGCTAGCATCCTCAATCCACGCTATAAAGGCAAACTGCACAACATCATGCCACAGGAGAACCCCGAGCTAATATTGGCTAAGAAACAAGCAACTCTGGTAAACCGTTTGTTTGAGGCATTCCCAGCACACAGCAGCAGAGCTGGTTCTCCCACAAGCCGTAGTGGACAAAATGGAAGAGGTGTTCATGGTGCACACAGCCGAACTGCCACTGGAGACAGGGGTTTCCTGACAAGGTTGTGGTCTGATTTCTCAAGTACCGCGCAAACGACAGCTAATACAGAATCGACTGCAAGTGACAGGAGACAGCAGTTGTCAACTATGGTTACAAACTACTTCTCCTCCCATATCGAGGTTCTCCCTCACAGGTTATTCTCCTTTGATTATTCGGCCTCAAAACTGGACACCTGGCCTGAATTGGCACAATATGCCTTACAGGAGCTCGCTTGCGCTGCTGGTAGAGTGCTATCTGAAAGAGTCTTCAGTGCTGCTGGATCAATCCTGACCGAAAAAAGGACCCATCTGTCGACCCAAAATGTGGATGATCTAACCTTCATTAAAATGAACCATGCATGGGTTTCCAAGGATTTTGTCCCACCTTCCCCTGATAGCACATAGGTTGGCAGAAAAAAGGCTCACTTTTATCCTCCTCTTCCTCGGACTTCTCCAATTCCTCCATTTGTAGCTGCTGAAAGTCCAGCATACACATCAACATATGGCATTTTTTAAACCTCCCTAACTGTGCTGCCTCCCCCCAGGACCGTGGTCACCACCTGGAATTCACGGGCAAGTGCTGTTGCCCTGAACAGGTGTGTGTGCGCCGACCCTTGAGCGACGACACTGACACACGGCCTCTCATAGTACAATAAAATGTCTCTGACGGTGGGGGGCCCACTCGCCATCAGACACACTGCCGTACTGTGAGGGGCCCTGTGCCAGTAACGGCGCCCACGAGTGGGACCACCCTGCTTGCTCAGGGATACAGCACTTGCAATATTTACCTCTCCCTGCTCCACCGCTGTGTAGTCTGGCCAGTTAAATCCTTCACAGGGACGGCCACTACAAATTTGGTGTACTGATTGATGATGGTTAAGATGTAGCTATGTCCTGTCCTGCTGGCCTCTACCTTCAGATGATCAATGACTACCATTTGTAATGGACATCAACTCACAATCAGATGCAGTGGTGCTTTATGATCACCTTTCAAAGTTTTCATAGTCATAGACGTGTGACCTTCCTGCCACCATTTTTCAACGTCTCCTCTCATGCCAATCCAATAGAATCCCCTATGGCCTGTGGCATCTGTGTTTTGCACTCCAAAGTGACCAGACAGATCATGATAGGCAGTGAGGGCCATGTCTACAGCTCTCCCTGCGATCAGATCACAATTTGATGGAGACGAGTAATGGTGATTTGATCGACGCTACTTCGATACAGCAACCCTTTCTTCACTAATTTCCGTTTTAGCTGTATCCACAGTAAAAGTAAATGAGGGTCAGCATCGCCACTGCTAATTCTCCCATTAGGTTTTACAGTGATTAGTAATTCAAACTTTTCTGAAATCACTCGACTTTCAGTCTGTACTTTTATCCATCTAGCTTCCTGTAGCGGAGAGTCTGGACTGCCTTACTGAGACTGAAATATATACAAATATTTCAAAGTACCCCAAACACTGTATAATTGTGTACGTTTCAAATACATTTCCCTTTTTCTCATTTTTATATTCTGGTGTAATCCATACTGAACCTGTGAACGTCTGTCTGTAACTCCAGAAATATATTTGTAGATTTAAGATTACCCCAACACTGTATACAGCTGTACGCTTGTGATACCTTACCCATTTAATGCTTTTTATATTGTGGCCTAATCCATACTGAATCAGTGACAATCTGTTTCTGACTCTGGAAATATATACTGAGATTTACAATGCACCTTACACCGTATACAGCTGTACGCTTCTGATCCATTACCTTTTTTCTGCTTTTTATATTGTGTAATCCATACTGACCCGGAGAGCGTCTGAGTCTGCCTCCTGAAATAAATAGGGAGATTTGCAATGTTTAAACAATGCTATATCTACCTTGTATCTGGTGAAACAGTACCTTTTTTCTACTTTTTATATTCTTGGCTAATGCATGCTGGGACTAAGAGCATCTGTGTCTGCCTGCTGAAATGTCTATGGAGATTTTGAATGTTTAAACTATACTATATATACCTTGTATCTGGTGATACTGTACCCTTTTTCTCCTTTTTTGATTGTTGTCGAATCCATACTGGCCATGACAGCGTCTGTGTGTGCCTCCAAAAATGTAATCGTAGATTTCGATTGTTGAAACTATACTATGTATCCCTGGTATCTGGTGTTAAAATGAAATGCTACGCAGGGCGGGGGGTTACACAGCACCGGGCCTTTCAGGCTCTTTTAAGGGTGAAGTATGTCACGGTGGTGATTGGGATCCAGTACGTGGCCCTGGGTGTCCAATAAAGAAGATGACAGTTCAGATGAGGGGGAAGATGGCATGATACTTAATTTGGAAAAGGTGGATCATGACGCCACCCGTGGTACTCGGCTAGGAT
Organism: Dendrobates tinctorius; assembly: GCF_039654945.1. Lineage (NCBI taxonomy): Eukaryota > Metazoa > Chordata > Amphibia > Anura > Dendrobatidae > Dendrobates > Dendrobates tinctorius. Next base: position 34,595,505 of record NW_027361696.1, on the reverse strand, counting down.
AGCCGACGCTGCAATGCATATCCTCTGGAACGGTGTTAAAGTATCCAAGATGATGAAGTTCTCCATGGGCACAGCTGTATCCCAGGGCAGTTGAGATGGTGCTTGTGAGCCGTTGACGGTGATGGTGAGTGTAGCGTGTGTAGCAGGCGAGTTGTAAAAGACACCAAGGACACAGTTGGGTGCAGTTTCTGAGTTTTTCCTCCAAAGTTTTGTGCACAAGATGACCCGCTTGGTACTGTGTCCTCCGAGGGAGGGGTCTGGCAAACTCAGAAGTAGATCAGGAACACCTGTTCAAGACTCCTCCTTGTGTATCCTTTCTAGGCCCTGTCTCTGCGCTGATCTTTCCCTTCCTTCCTGCTGTGCACCTTCGCAAACAGTGTCCCAAGCCGACAGCCAAGAATCACAACGGGCGACGTGGGTCAGGCTCCGGGGTCCTTTATTCCAACTGCTGCCTTTTGGAGTATTGAATGCCGCTGCGACTGAGGCACTTAAAGTTACCTCAGCCTCCGTTTTTCTAGCTGAGCCCTGTATTTCTCCACTACCTTCAGGAGACACCTTCCCGAATGAGGCCCGGCCCTTCCTTCTCCAGAAACAGGCTTGACAGGTGGCTTATTGCACTTCCCGTGCCCCAAGGACCCCTTACCTCCAGTCTAGGAGCTTGGACAATATGTTTCTCTCTTCTCTGACCCTCAGCCCTCTCACAGCAATCCTGCTCTTACTCTGTCCTGTCACCGACGACAACTCTCTAGAAAGATCCATTTACCTCAGACTAGCTACACCCACCTTCTGTCACCTTGCTCTCTCTCATTGGATGGCCACAATCACTCCACTACCTAAGCTCCTCCCACTGTACCTACCTTCATCACTAACCCCCAACACCCTTTCCTAGTCAGTCTGGGATGAGGCCATCCTCCCGCAGGGTACACCCAGATGCCCTGACTAACTAGTGTGTGTGTTGAGTTCAGGGTTAGGAGTCCTTAGTGGTGATCCCTCCTTACCTGAGGGTGGGATACCACACCTTTGGAAGAGGTGCAGTACCTCTGTGGCGACCATACCCTCAGGGGCGCCATAGTACCCTTTCTCAACTTTCTATATTGATGTCGGATCCATACTGGGCCTGAGAGCGTCTGTGTTTGCCTCCTGAAATGTATACGGATATTCAGTATGTTTAAACTATACTATATATACCTTGTATCTAGTGATACTGTACCCTTTTGCTAATTTTTATATTATTGTGTAATACATACTGAGCCTGTGACCGTCTGTGTCTGACTCATGAAATATATATGGAGATTTACAATTATCCCTAGACTGTATAGAGCTGTCCGCTTCTGATATAGTACCATATATCTGCTTGTATTTTGAGTCCATTTTCCCAAAAATTATTAAGTATGGTGGAAGAGGCCGCGGACGTGGGTGTGTGGGGGGCCAGCTGGTACTGATGGTGGTGGTGCATCTGCTGGTAGTGCCAAAAGCACAATAGCAGCTAAGGCAGGAGGTGTTGAGCCTGTGTCATCGTCTGGCACAAGAAGGCCTTTAAGGCTCCCTTTTATGGGAGTAGGTAAACTGCTTTTAAAGCCGGAGCATCAGGAACTGGTTTTGCCTTACATTGCCGAAACAGCCTCCAGCTCTATCACCTCCTCTTCTGAAGTTTACAAAAATGCAAGCACTGAGTCGCCAGTGCAGGCTTCTGGTCAGGAACCACCCCTTTCCTTTGCTCCTTCACCCACACCCAAAGTGCAGGATGTGGCAGCCCACATTTGAGATTACTCCATGGAGCTCTTTTCACATGCTATGCCTGTTTTATCAAGTGAAATCCTGAATTCCCCAGTCAAACATGAATCAGAGATGGAGTGCACTGATGCACAGCCACTGCTAGATGATTTCGCTGGTACATTCACCCACAGCACTACATTCCTCTCGTACTCTATAGAGCCAGAATGTGACACTGATGAAACTCATGTGTCCCTTCCCGCATACTATACCACCTTACATGGTGACACAGAGGAAGGTGCAGATAAAATTGCCGGTTCCCTGAGCAGGTGGGGGTGTCCTACTCGTGGGCGATGGCAGTGGCACAGGGCCCCTCATAGCAAGCCAAAGTGTCTCTGCCAGTGGGAGGGTCCACTCGCCGTCAGACATACCGTCGTGATATGAGGGGCCCTGTGCCAGTGCCATCGCCCACGAGTGGCCCCCCCATGCTTGCTCAGGGCCACAGCACTTGCAGCACTTACCTCTCCCTGCTCCCCCCGCCGTGACGTCTTCCGCGTTTCCTGACAGTGACATTCAGGTTAGAGAGCTCGTTGACATCACGTCTGTATGCCCTCTACCGAAACAGTACAAGTGCAGAGAGCTTAAAGATGGCAGTGCTGAGGAGTCCAGAGTACAGCAGTGCCCAGCGAGGAGAGGTATTTAATTTTTTTAAATGTTGTGAGCATTTTTTGGGGAGCAATATACACTGGAGAATGAGATATGGGGGCCCATCACACACTGGAGCATCATCCATTTGGCCCATCATATACTGGAGCATTCCAAATGGGGGACATCAGACACTGGAGCAGCATTTACGGGGCCCATTATACACTGGAGCATTAGAAATGGGGCCATTATATATGGAGCATTATTTGGCCCCATAAGACAGTGGAGTATCATCTATGGGGACCAACATATACTGTATGGAACATTATATGGGACCAATTATTCTGTATGGAGAAATATATGGGGCTCATCATTCTGTATGGTGCACTAGGTGGTGGCCATAATACTGTATGGAGTAATATACTGTCTGTTTTTTTAGCTACTGTAGAATTTAAAATAGATAATATCAGTCATGCCATGTAAGCAGTGAAGTATTTTTCATTGTACTATACCTATATTTCTGTGCCATATCATAGCATTATGAATTGTGGTATGTGTTAAAAGGGCGCACTGACACTCTTTGGCTCAGGACACACGAAAACCTGGCGCCAGCCCTACCCCCCCACAACTTTAGCCAAATAACCCCCAGTTTTCAATGCGTAACTATTATTATAAAGTAAATTAAGGTTGACAAGCTTAAGTAATAAGAATTGATGTTGTTGGCATTGAAATGTGCACTGTAGGTGTGTTTACTGTCCTCCACTCCCTGCCGACTTTGCTTCCCCATTGACTTGCATTGGGTTTCGTGTTTCAGTCGGATCCCGACTTTTCCCTATAGTCGGCCGATTTCGTTCGACCCGACTTTTAAGAAAGTCGGGTTTCATGAAACCCGACTCGACCCGAAAAAAGGCAAAGTCGCTCATCTCTTTATGTAACTAATAGCCATATTGTAATAACCATAAGGAAGTATTAGTTATGAATGTAGCTATTTTTAGTGGTCCTAATATAGGGATTCAGATGTCTGCATTAGTTGATGGTTGTGACAGGAAAAATAACATTATTATTACTGGTAACGATTATAGTATCAGTACAACTCCCGGTAAATGTAAAATATTTAGCGACTTATTAAACTTATTTACTTTCATCGTAGATGGAATAAAGAAAAGTGAATTCTTTGGCAGATCCTGTGTCCCCGAAGACCAGTGTCAGGGTCCCGGCAGCTTCAGTACCCACCACAGTAACTCCAAGAAGGGCTTTTCATGCTGCGACACCGATAACTGCACGCCATCCCCACCAGTCTGTAAGTACCAGGGCACCGCCCTTACCTCCAACAATAATTTGAATATTCAAGTCCATGGTGTACAGCAAATCACAGCAGTACTTGAAGATGGCATTAATACTGGTAAAGGATTTGGTTTTCAGTAATAATTTGATATAAAATGTCTTCATGGTAACATCTAGTCTTCATTCTCCATTAGTGCCACCTGACAGCCCTGTACAGAATGGCCTGACTTGTCCATCCTGTACTGGAAATGATACGGACTGGTGTGACACTGGGACCACCATGGAGTGTACTGGTGACGAGACATTGTGTATTGTGCAACATTCAAAAATGTCAGGTATGTCACTAGAAGCCAGCAAGAAGGTTGCAACAAACTCAAGTGATAACCATGAAATTCTGATCAAAATGTCATGGTTACTACATGTCAAACAAAGCCCAACCCCACACTTTTCAAAAGTTTCGATTTGCGGCCAAATCATGTGGAACGTTTCTTAAACGTTTACTTTATTACTTTGGAAACTAAAAGAAGTTGACAAGTTCTGTTGAAAAAAACTCTTAAAATATGACCTAACGGGATTCTTGAAGGGTTGAATTCAGAATTGCTGGTTCATACAAATTCCAAGGCATAACACAAATTTGTCTTATTGGTTGAGAGTTTCATAAAGAATGTACTAAGTACAATATGTAAATCCTATCAGGAAGAGATCTAGGCCATCACTGGTAACTTGAAGACGTCTCATCAACAGTTGCCTTGCATTGATTTACTCTTGGTCATTCTTGTCTTCAACAGGAACTTTGTCGAGAGACTCCATCCTTCGTGGTTGTGCCACCCCGACCATATGTAACATTGGCAACCAATCGGTGATCACTGATGGCATAAGCGTTGAGGTTCGGATTTCTTGCACTGGAGGAGGTGGTGGTCTTCACCAGGATTCCTTCTTATATATCTTCATTGTTTTGATCTTATTGACTCTCTCAACAATGTCTTGAACATTGTATAGAAAATGTCTCTTTTTTGGTCTTTATGTCTCCGGTTCTGCCACTATTTGCATTCAGTTTGGACTTTGAAATATCGTCATGACTTCTGAGACCTTCATGGAACCATGGAATGGCGGGAATGATGGCACCTGTCAGCTTTCTATTTCTTGCTCCACTACCTGAGATGTCACACAAGTGTCATCATTGCCGGAATGGGTCCACGTGCAGATAGATAGTCCCGCTCTCACAATACCACCAGGACGTCACTCTATGTTCGACACACCTGGGAATTATGGAGCCTGTGAGAGATGTCAGTCTGTGTGACCTGCTCCCAGCTTGAGATGTTGCACAAGCGCCATCATTCCCAGGGTTGGCGCATGCACAGAAGGAGAGTCCACCTCTCACAAAATTATCAGGATATTACTACCCTTGCAGCAATTCTTGGAATTACGAAGCCTGTGCAAGGTTTCAGGTTCAGAGAAGTGACCTGTCAATCAGTGGCAAGAGGCCGGCGACAGGAGGAGAAAGTGGAACAGAGAGCTGTAAGTGAAGACCGAGCCCCTGAACGTGAGCACTCATTTGCAGAAGAATTTTCAGATGAATTATGAGACACAGATATATAATATAAAAGTATAGAAGTATTCATAAGTGCAAATACTCTACCGTGATGATGTAAATACGGAGGTCTAAAAACCTGCTGACAGGTTCCCCTCAAGATGTTCATTGTGCAATAAAAAAGACCCAGCAACATGATTCCCCAAGTCAGTATGATTATGGCAATAACAAACTTGTATATGTATTAATATTAGAAGTTAAAAAAGGTCAGAACTATGTAAAAAAGTGATTTGTTTCCTAATACTTGTGATTTTTAAATGACTCAAAAACTTTGAGTGAACATAGCCTTATACAGCCAGCACCAGCTATGTATGGAGCAGGTGCAGCTCTCGTGCCCGTTCCATACATCAGTACCCATGGGATATCCTCTGCCATTAACACATGAAATAGACCATCAGGCACTGGAGCGTTTGCAGCTGCACATTCTCCTCTTTGTGCAGGTTTTGCGATCTTTGATTATTTGACACGCCAGAAATAACATCACCCTCCTCTCTTCACAGTAAAACCATTACCCTCCTCCCTTCACTCTTCTCTCAGTATTGTTCTCCTATTCTCATTCTTCATCCTTTAAAGGGTTTTTCCAAGAATGCGTTTTCTTTTTTCTGCCCTTATATGGTGTCACAGAACGTCACCGACATTTATATCGATGGTGGAAATAAGAAAATCCAACTCAAAAAAGACAAAAAAGTTCCATGTATTCTGCTTTATTACAGAACTTTACTCCCAGCTCACCCAGAATCGGAAACAATTAAGATCTGGCAGAGTGACATGTGGGCGACTAAAGGACTTTATTTACTGTTGTATAGGAACTAAAAGGGAATTTATAGGTTTATGAAAATAAAGCTCCATTTATTGTAACAAAAGCTATGCAACTTTTTAAACTCTTTTTTGTTTCGAAGATCTCACTGTATAGAAGCATTCTTACAGAAATCGTCCAAAGCTGAGAGTTTGCTACATATATATATATATATATATATATATCCAGTCTACAAAAAACTCCAGCTCTGTCCTGAGTGATACAACGTATCAGGGCAAGTAAAAGGCGACAAACCAGGGAGAGAACTGTGGAGCTGATGTGTTGAGCATTTTCTGGAAAACTAACAAATAATGAAAAGGTGACAAACCAGGGAGAGAACTGTGCAGCTGATGTGTTGAGCAATTTCTGGAAAAATAACAAATAATGAAAAGGTGACAAACCAGGGAGAGAACTGTGCAGCTGATGTGTTGAGCATTTTCCAGAAAAGTAATAAATCATGAAAAGGCGACAAACCAGGGAGAGAACTGTGCAGCTGATGTGTTGAGCATTTTCTGAAAAAGTAATAAATCATGAAAAGGTGACAAATCAGGGAGAGAACTGTGCAGCTGATGTGTTGAGCATTTTCCGGAAACGTAATAAATCATGAAAAGGCGACAAACCAGGGAGAAAACTGTGCAGCTGATGTGTTGAGCATTTTCTGGAAAAGTAATAAATCATGAAAAGGTGACAAACCAGGGAGAGAACTGTGCAGCTGATGTGTTGAGCATTTTCTGGAAAAGTAATAAATCATGAAAAGGTGACAAACCAGGGAGAGAACTGTGCAGCTGATGTGTTGAGCATTTTCTGGAAAAGTAATAAATCATGAAAAGGTGACAAACCAGGGAGAGAACTGTGCAGCTGATGTGTTGAGCATTTTCTGGAAAAGTAATAAATCATGAAAAGGTGACAAACCAGGGAGAGAACTGTGCAGCTGATGTGTTGAGCATTTTCTGGAAAAGTAATAAATCATGAAAAGGTGACAAACCAGGGAGAGAACTGTGCAGCTGATGTGTTGAGCATTTTCCGGAAAAGCAATAAATAATGATAAGACTACAAACCAGGGAGAGAACTGATGTACTGAGCATTTTCTGGAAAAGTAATTAATCAAGAAAATGCAACAAACCAGGGAGAGAACTGTGCAGCTGATGGGTTGAGCATTTTCTGTAAAAGTAATAAATCATGAAAAGGTGACAAACCAGGGAGAGAACTGTGCAGCTGATGTGTTGAGCATTTTCAGGAAAAGTAATAAATCATGATGGGATTTTATCCTTTGACTGTGAACTATCAATAATCCTATCCGCTGAAAGGAAGCAAAGACCTTGAACTTAAATTAATTGTGTGGTGTGGTTCATTGGGGATAGTCCTATTATTTGTACAAAACATTCAGCTTTGTAAAGTAATAAAGTTGTGACAAGTTTTCAGCTCCTGGGTGCAAACTATTCCCTGACAGTAAGCAGAGATCTCGAAAATGGTGAATTGAAACACAAAGTTTAGTCAAAAGTTGCAGAAGTTTTGTTATGAAAAGTTTAATGGGAATCCTTGTTTTTTACAGAATTGGGGTTACCCTTCAACCAAATGGAAGGATAGAACATCCATGGAGACCCCAGTATTACATGGACAGCCCAATGATATTAAAGGGGTCGTCCGGTGACGAGAAGTGGATTGGACATAACTTATAAATCAGTGGGGATCTAACCCCTGGAAACAGGGAACTTTTACCCCAAACATCACTCCTTTCATTACCTATAGGGCTGCAGAGATTTTTCTAGTAGTCCCATAGAGAAGGAATGGAGCAGCATTCACGGATGGGCACACCATGTTTTGCTGAATAGCGGTCGGACCCCCACGTGTGCTGTGGACAAGTGATGCCTTTTCTTCTCCCCTTTAATTAGATGAGTGTAATTCCCAAATTCACCTTTGGTGGCACTGCAGAGAAATGACATTAGGATTTCCCATAGCCGATTATTAGGATTAATATCCCAAATAGCCTAATGTCAGGGGGCCCCATTAGGAAAAAAGGATTGTCCTCAGCTGAAACCCCCTGGAGGCTTCAACTTTACTGTTTATTGTTAATCCACTGCCAAATGTGATGTTCCCATCATCTCACCCCACCCCTGCCCCGCTGTACTGTGAACACTTCCAGGCTGTACTTGAGGATTCAAGGTCCAGTTTGCACTTACTGCAGATCCCAGGATGGGAACCGGACCCCTCACGGGACTTCTGTGGATTCTTTCAGCTCTCGTGACCCCAGGTAAGTTTTCTTGTCAGCTACATGTAACACTGTCTATCCTACGTGTGTACTGTTCCTTTAAGACAATCTGTATTGATTTGCTTACATGGTTATAATGTTATGTGCCCCTCATAACTGGGTGCCACCCTGTAAATGGGGCAATGGCATCCATGCAGCCCCTTTTATACATCATGGAGGCATCCTGCAGCAGTGTGGACATTAATATGGATTCATACAGTTCTGGATTCCTGTGACCGGAAGTGTTGACATAGGGACGACAAAGATAAGGGAATGTAGATATATACCCTGTGACTCCAGTAACAGAATGACAATGGATGCAGGCATCATATTTATCTGCAGTCCTATGCAAAAAAAATAATAAAGGTACCTTATTACGATGGTGGAACCGGCTGTGCCGCGCAACAAACTGTGCCGCATCCCAATAGAAGGGGAAGTAAAAATGTGAAATGACAGATATTATATTGCTAGATTTTGTCACATTTTTTGATTCGGATGTAGCAGAGCTAAATGTGCATGTTGTGATGAAAGAAGGGGGTAAAGGAGGATGGGGGGGGAATCATCAATCTGTGCACCGATCCGCACCATTCCAGCTCTAGATGTAAAATCAAGTGACTGCGTCACAAGTAGTTAACTCCGTCATACCCCTTTAAGCTGCAGTCACAAATACTAAATAACAAACTCAGCCCCGCTGCATCGCACCATTATTAATATACATTAGGAAAATACGTATTAAGTTCAAATCTGAATGCTGGGTGTTGTAGTGCCGCATGGATCTAAAGATTGTGAGGCATCCCTAGAGAGTAATGATGGGAGGCGCTGTCTTGCTGGGACAGAACTTTCCTCCTGACCTCCTCCTGACTCCACAGTGAATCCAATGATGAAAGATGTTTGTAGCAGATGTTTCCATCCCCAGAGAGGAGGAGGGAGAAGATCTGAGCAGGGAGGGCGCCCTGACCCTATATACAGTTTATACATATGTACCCCCTGAGAATCGTCTCCTCATAGAGGGATGGACCCCATATGATGAGGACATATACAGTATGGTCTGTATATATATAGGAGGAGCTGCTGCAGAGGAAACAAATCTGATACATTGTTACTGCAGAGGAATTTCCCTTTTGTTATGGTGTTACTGAGCGCCATCTGGTGGCAGAACTATGAACTACAAGGTACTGTAAACAGGCTGACATCAGAGATCAGCAGGGGAGGGGGAGGTTAAAGGGGTTTTTGGTTGAAGGATCACACAGGGCAGTTTTGATGAAGTTGTTGCCATTATGATTTATACAAAACCAATTATTATTATTTATTAATAATAAAAAAATAAGAAGTAGATACATATTTGATAAATAAATCAGAGCTAGGGATGTGACACTGTCATTGGAAGGACTGTAATATATAGAATGGGTGTAAGACAAACACACAGCAGTAAATCACGCACCATTACGATAAATCAATAATCAGTATATAGCAATAGCACATATTGGTGCAAAAATAGGACCTATATATAGAGCCAATCGCATACCGAAACTAACAAAAGAAAAAACGATCCAAAAGCCAACTTTTATAATAAAAATATGAATTTTATTATCACATCAGAGAGAACATGAACATGGGGGAGACACAAAGTGCATATGTGCACCTAGAAAAATACCAAAAGGGTACAGATAGTGCAGGGCATCAAAAATGCTAAATATTGTGAGCTTTTTTCGTTTTTTTTTTTTTCGTTCCCCTCCTTCCCAGAGCCATAACTTTTTACTTTTCCGTCAATATGGCCACGTGAGGGCTCATTTTTTGCGAAACGAGTTGTACTTTTGAACAAAGCCATTCGTTTTAGCACGTCGCGTACTAGAAAACGGGAAAAAAATTCCAAATGCGGCGAAATTGCAAAAAAAAAGTGCAATTTTTGTTTGACTTTTTTGCTAAGTTCATTAAATGCTAAAACTGACCTGCCATTATGATTCTCCAGGTCATTACGAGTTCACAGACACCAAACATGTCTAGGTCTAAATTCTAAACCTTGCTAAAAAAAAATAAAAATATGCGCCATTTTCCTATACCTGTAGCGTCTCCATTTTCCCTAATCTCGGGTCGGGTGAGGGATTATTTTTTGCGCACTGAGCTGACGTTTTTAGTCATACCATTTTAGAGCAGATATGTTCTTGTGATCATGCGTTATTGCATTTTAATGCGATGTTGTTGCCACCCAAAAAACGTAATTCTGTCGTTTTGACTTTTTTCTCGCTACGCCGTTTAGCGATCGGGTTAATCCTTTTTTTACTGATAGAGTGGACCATTCTGAATGCGGCGATACCTAATATGTGTATGCTCTATTTTTTTATTTTAATTGTTTTAATTTGAATGAGGCGAAAGCGTGGTGATTTGAACTTGTTATATTTTTTTTATTTTTTTATATTTTTAAACACTTTTTTTTTTTACTTTTGTCATGCTTCAATAGCCTCCATAGGATACTAGAAGCTGCCATAACTCAATTGTCTCTGCTACATAGAGGTGATGGTCAGATCGCCTCTATACAGCAGAATTACTCACTTGCTATGAGCACCAGCCACTGGGTGGCACTCATAGCAATCCGGCATTGACAACCATAGAGGTCTCCAGGAGACCACCGGTTGTCATGCCGACACACCGGTGACCCACGATCACGTGACATGGGTCGCCGGTGTGCGCTATTGCCAGAAGTGCTTGTTAAATGCCGCTGTCAGAGTTTGACAGTGGAATTTAACTGGTTAATAGCTGCGGGTGGATCGTGATTCCACTCGCGGCTATTCTGGGCACATGCAGCTGTTCAAAACATCTTCACATCATTTAAAAAATAATTAAATCATTTTCTTTCATTCTTGTTTCTAAATGCATCCAGTGAGGAGAAAATATGTTAGAATCATGACAAAAATGACGAGAATCTGACAGGGGTCAGTGAACACAAAGAGGATTTTGTGCCGATTTGACTTATTTAGTAACCAGAAAATGCTGTTTGTGCCGAGGAAACAACTAATCTTTCTTTTCTTCATTATTATGTGCTGGGAAAACTACCCAGTGATGGCTCTGTGGGATATTCTGTAATATTGATTTTCTCTGGGTCTTTCTAGGTGACTTTCTGTCTTGTAACGTGTGTACGAGTACAAGCGCTGAATTCTGCAACGCATCCAGCCTGGTCTGCCCTGAGGGCTACGTCTGCGCCTCCTCCTACACCCTGACCAACACACGTATGATACTTCATCATAAGCCTTTTGTAACAAGATATCACCATTCTGCTCATTTCCTTCACCAACCACCTTTGGTATCCATTACCATGACCTTACTTTTGTAGTGACCTAACCCGTGTGTCGTCAGTATATTGATATATTATGCTCTCACCAATGCTTTTGCTTCTCAGTCTTTGTATCAGTCTGAAAATACATTCATAAAGATCAGTACGATCTCTTAAAAATTAGAAAAGTGGCGAAGTGCTTGGATTAAAGTCAATCAGCAATTCTGTACTTGTGGCTGCAGAATATTCGTAATGTAAAGATTACAATGTAACTAAAAAGGTTTGCTTATCTTGAGCTTTTATTATAGATGGGGCCGTATTTGACATGTCCTGCGCCCCCAAACATCACTGTGATGCCCCCGGCAGTATGAGTGCATCCAATGGTAGGATCCGGAGAAGCACAACCTGTTGTTACACTGATAATTGCACTCCACCGCACCCAATAAGTAAGTACCCCCTGCTTTCTATATAGGTCTTCTTTGCATGCTCACTCTGTGAGGTTGGGTGGAGATGTCCATGATCAGCGATTTTCATGTCTTTTCTCAGATTCTCTGGGATTTGGCTCTGGACTGTAACTGGGTGGTTCACACATGTGAATATGCTCTAATCCATCCATTGTAGCTCTGGTAGGATGTTTAGGGTCTTTGTCCTGCTGGAACGTGGACCTACGCCCCAATCTCAAGTCTTTTGCAGGCTCTAACAGGTTTTCCTGTTAATCAGCCATCTGTTGCTCTCCCATTTGATACAGACCTGTTTTTGGCTTACTGGATCAGTTTCAAAGATATGATTACTTGAAGCTCATATGTCCAGTTGTCTATGTTCAACATTTATTTTTCCACCCACAGTAAGTAAAAAATTGACCAGTTTCAAATGGGAGAACAACGGATGGCTAATCATTTTCCATAGACGTCAATGTTAAAAAAACCCAGATCTAGCTGAAATCAATTCTTAAATGAATTGCTGCTGGATCTGTTCTAATGGATGATTACTGGACATGTGAAGATAGCCTAACAAGTTTTCTTCCAGGATTGCCTTTTATTTGCTCCATTAAATATACCATTAACTCTGACCAGCTTCCCTTCGCCTGCTGAAGAAAAGCCTCACCAGAGCATAATGTTGCCACCACCATGTGTGACAGTGGGGATGGCGTTTTCAGTGTAATGTGCAGTGTTTGTTTTCCACCACACATACTGTTTTCCAGTCAGCCAAAAAAATTCTCCTATGGTCTCATCTGACCACAGCACCTTCTTCCACATGCTCGATGTGTCCTCTATACGGCTTTTTGCAAACAGGACTTCTCAGGCCATGTGCACATGGTGCGGATTCTGCTGCGGATCTGCAGCGTTTCAGGCTCTGCGGGTCCGCAGAAGATTTAGGTGCATTGTACAGTACCATTGTTTTTAATGGTAAACTGAAAAACGCTGTGCACATGCTGCAAATTTTTCCGCACGGATTTGCTGCATGTCAATTCTTTGTGCGGAATCCGCTGCGATTTCACACCTTCTCCATTGTAGAGGTGTGAAACCGCAGGGCTAAACTGCAGGCTAATCCGCAAGTAAATCGCAGGTCTTTTGACCTGAGAATTTACCTGCGGATTTTTCCAAATCCGCGCGGAAAAATCCACAGGACCTCAAACTACGTGTGCACATAGCCTCATGGCTTTCATAAATGTTTGTCTTCTTGCCACTCTTCCATAAAGGCCCGATTTGTGTAGTATATGACTAATATTTGTCCTATGGAGAGATTCTTTTCCCCCGAGCTGTGGATCTGCAGCTCTTCCATAATGGCCATGGGCCTCTTGGTTGCTCCTCTAATTAGTGCTATCCTTGTTTGGAATGTCACTTTAAGTGGACAGCCATGTCTTGGAGGGTTTAGAGTTGTGTCATAAAACTTCAATTTTTGGTTGATGGATTGAACAGAACTCTGTGACATATTCAGAGCTTGGGCTATTTTTTTTATAACCTAACTCTGCGTTACTCTTCTCCACAACTTTATCCCTAACCTGTCTATTGTGCTCCTCTGAGGCCTTCACAGAACAGCTGTAGTTATACTACGAAGAAATTACACACATTTGGACTCAAGTTACTAAATATGCAACTTCTGGAGGCGATTCTTACAGGATTCCCGCAGTCCCTCAGGATTTCATGTAGAGGTATCAGACTACAGGGGGCTGAATACGAATGCACTTCACAAGTTTCAGATCTATATTTTTTTTAAATATTTAGAAAACCATCTATCATTTCCTTTACATGTGTCAAATGTATCAACTTGCTACTTTATGTTGGTATCACATAAAATCCAAATAAAATACATTTAAGTTTATGCGTGCAAAGTAGAAAAAGTTCAAGGGTTATGAATACTTTTTCAAAGCACTGAAAATACCACCTGCCTTCTATCTGATCTGCTGCTGTCCTTAAAAAAAGTATATTATTTGATGCCCCGTGCTCAAGCTTGGGGCAAAGTGAGGATCTTTAGTGCCTTCTGCTTAGTATAGGTCCCTAGTTTATCGCTATATGTTTATTACTTCTGATTTAATTGTTAGATTTGATGCCAAACTATAAGGCTATGTACCCACGTATGCAGAAAAATACAGACTCCTTCCCAGGAAAAATGCGCATTTTGGGGCATTTTTTAACCGCGATTTTTGTGCGTTTTTTATGAGTTTTTTACAGGAGCATCCTCCTGCTCATAGAATATAGTTAGAAATGCAGATTTTTCCACGAAATTAATGAGCATGCTGCGTTTTTTACCGCGATGTGTTTTTTTGCGGTAAAAAACACATCAATATGCACAAAAAGTGCGGAATTCATTAAAATGAATGGGATGCTTCATGTATGCGATTTTGAAGCGTTTTTATCAGGAAAAATGCTTAAAAATTGTGGAAAAACACTTACGTGGGTACACAGCCTAAGCGTTTGTGAACAATCAGGTAATTATATTATTTATTTATGTCATCTCTTTGGTTTCTTTTTATGGATTGTTTTATATTTTTATATTTTTCCTGTTTTTATTTATTTATTTTTATTTTAGTACCTGATGATAATTTTCAGCCAAATGGGTTGAGCTGCCAAACCTGCTTATCTGTCTATTCCAAGTGGTGTTACTCTAAGCAAACCATAGACTGCACTGGAGAGGAAGATGCCTGCCTGCTCCAGACCAGCGAATACTATGGTAAATGGAAGACCAGTGAGAAGTCACCCACCTTCTCATACAACATCCATCCAGACAATTATCAACTTTTCCCTCATATACTGTACATTCATCAACAGGATCACCAATAAACTGTAGTTCTCCCACTTTTGCATGAAATGAAACCCCCCCTAACCTGTCCAACATATCTAAAAGACCCACAGAAATCAGGTGTAATCTGTGGGTAGATCTGGAACCATGTATTCACTTCCCCTGCAATGCTCCTGCAGGTAAATGGAGACATTACTGTGCTCATTAAAATCATTAGGCTGCCAGTGTATTGCACAAACATACCCCTATCCCGAGGGTGTCACATCCTCCTGGAAGCCCTGGAGTTAGACGATCACGTCGAGTAGTGAAACACAGGTCTTCTTTATAGATGGTGTGATTTGAGTTCCATAGTAAAATGAATTCAGTTTCCTCTGGTGCTGAAGAGGTTAGAGATAACAACCCTTTGTATGCTGGTCAGAAACATGCAGCTCCGTTTCAGCTGCTTCTGATCTGGTCATTACCTCTTCCTTTAAAAACTGGTCAAACCTTTTTGTCCTTGCCAGTCAAAGATTTGTCTTCCTGTGCTGTATGCCAAAGCTAAGTGGTTGGAGTAGAGTTGTTCTAGAAGTGTTCTGTTGTTTGCTGTAGTATGTGTGTGTTTATCTCCTGGTCCCTGTTCCAATTTAGTTTATTCCTATCCTTATTGTTGGTTGGTGCTTTTACATGATAAAGATTTTCTGTTATCCCTATTTTATGTTTTGTCTCTTGTTTACCTTCCATTTCTGTCCCATGCCTCATGGGATGGGGAGGGGACAGATCAGGGTTTAACAGGAGCATAGTAAGGTCAGAGACTCAGACCTCTCTACCTTCAAGAGTACCCCTGGGACAGAGATAGTTATTATCCTAGTTTCAGGGATAGTTTGAGGTCCCCCTTTCTTATCGAAGACCGTAACAGAGTGACAACCTACTTGCTAGTGCATTTTGATCGCCTATCTAAACTTATAAATGATGTATCTTTTCTACAACTTAACATTATCTTACTGTTTGACCTTGCATAATACTGTGTTTTTATTTTTATTTGCAGCCCCCATAAGAAGATCATTAGCGATCCGGGGGTGCGCCACAAAAAGTATCTGCTCTCTTGGCACCCAGTGGATTAAATTTGGCACCCTGAAAATGAAGTTTAAGTATTCATGTGTATTTAGCGGCACTCCAAGTCTACAAATCGGCCTTGTCGCTCCTATTACTGCTGTACTTGCAGTTGTAAAATACATGTATGTCCCTTAATAAAAAAAAAGAACACTGGTCCAGTGTAAATATTTCCACGATGATAAAAAAGAGTATTTAAAAATAATATATAATATTGTATGCCTATATATGTTCAGCAAATTATACCAATAATACTACAGACAATGCAAAAGAGGGGGAGACTCCTGCTGCAGCTATAAATTAATGAGAAGGAAAAAAGGGTAAATGGCTCATCTCTTGGGCCACATTAAAAACATTTCTTATGGATTTTCTTTTTTAAAAAAAAGGGAAGTGCGTAATTCCTCATTTTATCCTGTGTTGGCGCCACAAGCAAACAAACATTTGCGCCCACATTTCACCATTGCCTTCTGTCGATCCCTGAGTATGAATTTATATAGCCATCTAATAAAATGGCCTTGTCCAAGCAGATTAGCCTTTCTTTTTATCTATTTGATCCATTAAAGGGTTTGTCCAGAATTGGGCTACAAGTGAATGCTCACATCCTTGTGAATCATCACATTGAATGCACTGTGTGCTGTCAGAATTCTCTGGTGCTGGTGTCGGGAGTAGGCGGTAATTTGGCCCCAAGTATGCAATTTACGCACTTCTGGCCACATTCAGACTAGACTGTATCAATACAATTGCATTGAGAAAGGCTGTGCATGTCTAGTCGGCATGTGATCGCATTAATGCAGATCATATATTTATGGTCACGTGCCTGTCACTCTGGAGAATCCAGACTTATAGTCCAAGGCTGGACCACCCCAAACAAAAATCATCACTTCCATCTGCTATTTTCCAAACTTCAAAGGGAAAAATTTAACTCTCCCCCTGGGCCAAATAAGAAAAATGTGCCGAGAAGATGACACCCACAATGCAGGAACCATACTGAAGCCTGGGAGCTTCTTAATATATTGAAGGGCAACTCAAATAGATGCTTTATGAGCAGAATTTTCCCTCTTGTTTGGATTTTTACCCTTTGTACACAGATAGTTCTTTGCCGTTCTTCCCTCTCGCATTTTAGCACGAGTCATTTTATTTGCACAATGACCTAAATATCGCAATAAAAGCAGATTTTGCACATTGGCCTCTGTCATACTTCTCCTACTGAAAAAAACTAAAAAGACAACTGGATGGAAAATTACATTCCGAAAATTAAACTCCACATTGACGTCACATGCAGGCTTGGACTGGCCACACGGGAGAACAGAAAAATCCCCTGGTGGGCCCCACTTCACCTATATGAAATATAGTTGGCACATTACATTTGTAAATATTTACTGTTTTATTCATTATTTGTGCTAAAATTTGCTTAAAAATTGCTGTTTATTTCCTGTTCACTGTGGGAGATCAGATAAAGGCTACTAAGAGTTAAAGGGCTATTCCCCAAATCATGGTGTGTTCTCATTTTTCTGAACATGGAGAAGGAATTATTTGTGCAAATACAACCTACTGTGAAATCTGCACAGTCGCACCCCTAATGATGACTCCCCTTTAAATACATGTATTTTGGGTTAAGCATATTTTTTTACAAATGAGTTTAATTAAAAAAAGCCATTTTTTTTAATTTCATTGCACACTGATTATACTGATTATACTGAAACTCCATCAGTGAGCTTGTTTTGGTGGCAGTCTGGATCTCTTTTATCTGACCATATCAATATTCAGCTCAACTTTCATGTAATCTGTAGTTAAAATTCTGCACAAAAGAGTTTGGAAAAAGTCATAAAAGAGTTGCAAACTCTTCCAACAGGGGCTCACTTTCAGATTCTCAGTAAACTCGTTCTGCAGTCTGCTATGAATAAAGAAATGAAGGGCATGTAAAAGTGAACCGGTGCAAAATTTATAATGAAACGCAATGCAGAATATATTTTTTTTACCCAAAAGTATTAAATTGTCCCTGTAGGTGTCCACATCCTTCAAGGAAACCGTGGGAAAAAGTGTACAAGCCTTGCAAGAAGACATGATCAAATCGATTCTATGTCAAACAAATTATATATAATTACATAGGTTGAAAAAAGATCTAGGCCCATCAAGTTCAATATTTCTCCACCAGATATACTGTATTTTTCGGATTATAAGACGCATTTTTCCCCCCAAGATTTTGGGGGAAAATGGGAGTGCGTCTTATAATGCAGATATACCTTACCGGCAGAGGTGGAGAAGGGTCCCAGGGTCGCTGCTGGAGGAGGCAAGAGTGGAGCGTTGTTGCAAGCAGCAGGCTGGGATGAGGGGGTCTTCCAATCTTCGCCGATGCGGGTGTTCGGTGGTCCAGGGGCTCTGCTGATATTTTGTGAAAGCCCAGAGCTCCAGCACTTACATAGTTTACTGTGCGATGGACTGCGGAAAAATGGCTGCCGGAGCAAGCGCAGATGGAGATCTCGGCACCAAGATCTTGGGAGATGAGATCTCAGCACTGAGCAATGTACGTATTTTTTTTCATCTCTCAGTTTTAATTACAATATAAGACAAAACTGCTATTAAGAGAAAATTGGGGATAAAGAAAGTGTTGGAACGTTTTTATTTTTTTGTACATTTTCTGTGTTTAATATGGATGAAGACCACCCTAATGTAATAAGTGTCTGACTCCATAGTCATCTCCAAATAAAGTTGTCTTCACCTAACATTTCAGTAGACCCTCTAATGTTTTGGTGGGCCAATCCATTACCTTTGTCCAAGGTTTGATAACCCCAAAAACTCAGAATTTTTGGTTCTTATTCATAGACATTGTACAAAAATAACACATTTCAAAAACATTTTAAGATTTTTTAGACTTTTAATTAAAGAATGTATGTGCTGAACATCAAATCATAAAACATTGACGAGTCAGAATAAAATCCTTTGCGGATTAGTAGAAGCAAAGATGGATGTTTGTTGTGAGTCTGTTGAGCGTAATACAGTAGGACAGCAGACACTCGGTACAATAGAAGCATATAATCCCCCCGTTGACCCAATGAAAAAATCTTCTGTAGTCCCTCTGATGGCCCAAATTCGAGAGGGTGGACAAGCCATTCCATAAAAAAATTGTTACGCTAGTTGTATTAATCTAATTTTTTTTGCATTAAGTAAACTTTTTTTTGTCCCTTTTTTGTCCCATTGATTCCCGGCACCCACTAATTACTAAGATCAAAACTTCACTGTAATTATAAAAATTTTCCCTTAACACATAATAAAAGTTAATGTCAAATCATCTCAGTCAATCAGAAGCAAATGCTGAATTCATGAAAAGGCACAAGGCATTTCTAATTGGGAAGACGATCCATATGAAATGGTTTCAAAAGCAAATGCAACCTACAGTAGGGTGTAGTGAAACAATTTGTAGTCCATTTTTAGAAATACGTGGCTGCTTTTCTTCCAAACTCTTCGAAGGTTGCGTACAGTATTGAAGCTCAGGGCTGCAGAGATGCAATATCGGACACAGCCTATAGAGTGGCGCTGTTTCTAGTGAAAAGTACCTACGGTATGTTTTTCTGAAATGGTGCTATCGATTCAAATGTTCGTTTGGGCTAGCATTAAAGGTGAACCTTGCACATTGGTTAGTTTTATCATTTAAGGATTGAGATTAAGGGCACAGATTAAAGGGGACTTTAGCATTAATTGCCTATCCTTAGGCAAGGTAATCAATATCTGATCGGTGAGAGTGTGACACCTGGTACCCTTGCCGTTCAGCTGTTCCCGATGTCGGCGGTGGCTGGAACTGCTCAGTTATAGAGCTGCACAGAACAGGTCAGTCGACTGTATAGTGGCTGCGGCAGGGTACTGCACATTTTTCCCATTTTCGAATTAATAGGGGGAGAATGTGCAGCACCCGGCCGCAGCCACTATTCCATGGACGAAACTGTGCAGCTCTGTAACCGAGCAGTATTGGATGACATCGGAAACAGCTGATCGACGGGCGTGTCAGAAGTTGCATCATCACTGATCAGACAGTGATGACCTACCCTAAGGATAGGCCATCAATGTTGACCCCTGTAAGGTAATCGGGTTGGAGGTTAACTGTAGCTTGATAATACAGGATGTACAGTTATATTTGAGGCTTAGTGATGAGCAAATCTACCGCAATTCAAATTCAACAGATTCATTCAAAGGCAAAAATTTGCATTGCATCAAATAAATTTGGTGGAAATCTGCTGGGAAAGGGTTGGGAAAAACAATGCTTATATTCCCCTTTTCTTGGCTCTCCCCATACCTCTCCCACAACCATCGGTCTCACGATCAGCTCCTTTGGTTTCCCTCTTGTACGTTCTACCATCTGTTGTTTTGAGTCTTTGGCTTTGTTGTTTTTTTTTTTCACTAGGCGTGGGGCATGAAGCACTTATATGGCGTCAATGATGTATATCACATTCTAAATGATAGCGAGGAACTCAATGCTCATCCTTAACACAAGTTGCAACCCATGTGATAGTGAGGGCCTAATGAAGAACTGCAGTGCCATAGGCCTGGAAACAGGGGAAGTAGAGTGGAGGACTAGTGGAAGCAGGACAGGTATGAGGAGGGCTGAAGAGAGTTTTGTAGACGATTTTTTGTTGGTTGGTCAACATTTTTGCTGAAATTTGTCCAAATCAAATGGAAAATATCTGAATTTTTTGAGGGAAAGTTTGTAACAAATTAGATTTGATTCAAATTTATTCGCACATCTCTAATTATTTTTTAGGGTTGGAATTATGACTAACCCTCATTATATGCATTTTAGGATTAGCTTGAAAACTTGGTGTAGCTGCAGTACACTTTACAAAAATTAGGGTAAGAAAATTACATACCAGGATAGGATTATGGGTAATAGGAAATGTTTATTGTGTTTGGACATATTATAATTGCATTGGGGTGTTAATTAGTGTGCGGTGTCTTTAAATTGCATGCTCACAGGCCAATATTTTTTATGCAGTCATGGTATTAACACTAACGGGAGGCTGGGGCCAAAGCAGACACGTATATGGTAACCTGCAGTGAAGTCTTGTATCATGCATAGCATATTCATATCAATGCGCACAATAAAGTGCTTAATGTTAAAAAAAACTAATAAAAACACAAATTATAAAGCCAGGAAATGTTGTGCTCCCGCTGTTCAAACCTGGAGAAAATTTGAATGCGCTCAGTTAACACAGCGGCTCAGTGTTAAATTTTAGAGCCCCACCCATGAGGAGCAGGCTAAAAATGAAATTTGGATGAGATTGCAACAGCTGCCAGCAAAATGAAAACACCAGAATGAATGGTAGAGCCAAGGTTTGAGCAAGTGATTTCTGTTCGGAGACTGACCCCCCCATAGTTATGGCTTTGGCTTCCAAGGTCGCAAATTGCTTTAGTTCCGCACCCACGGAAAGCATTTTTACTGTATTTTCCTCCTGAAAAACAAAAACAATTTCCAATTAATTGAATTTCTATTTTAAATGTTCAATGTTTTTATGTAACAATATTGTTACAGCATCATACCAAGTAAATATTAATTGCATAAACATAAAAAGGGTCATTTTTAAGTGAACATAATTTTCCACCTAGCCATATCTTATAGATAGATAACCCCTTTAAGAGAAGTTGCAGTATTTTAGTTTTTTTCCTACTGGCCCATGCTGATGGATTGGGGGTGGTTATTAATTCTCCAATACCACTATTTTTTTGGAAATAAATCCCTAAAAATGTAGACACTCGCTCTTTAGGGCACATGGGTATCTATTAATTCCAGATGTGTGATATCCGGCCTATTTCCTTGTTGATAAGCTCCATTTAAAATTTTCACGGCCAATAAGCAGGGGCTGGTCTACAGTAATGCAATGTCGAAAAGTTACATTGCTGTGTAGGATTGATGCACGCGTCAATGCAGTTCTTCTCTCCATGAATCTGAGCCAATTCTGTGACTCAGGCTTAGTAATTTTCTTTTGTTATTCCTTTTTATTTTATGTAAATGTATATGCTGTATTGTTTTGACTCCTTTGCAAAATCTGTAATGTACTTTTAAAAACACTGCCTGCTTTTGGGATTAAATATATAAAAATGTAAAAGTTCTGTTCCTCTTCCACTGTAAACCGCCCCCTAAAGCCATACACTACCTGTATCATGTGTCCAATCGGCCTGTAAAGCGATTGGTGATGGAAGCTAGGGGTTTTCTTGGGTTATTGTGGAGCTTGGCAGTGACCGTAGGGGTATTTATATATCATATACATATATATATATATATATATATATATATATATATATATATACTGTATGTATATATATATATATATATATATATATATATACATACATATACATGCACATGTACATATATATAAATTCCATGCTTTGGAATTGGTGGTGTATTTACTATATGGTTAATGGAAGTTTCCCAATAATAGGCATCGTAGAGAAATCAGTTGTCAACTCGTCTATCAATTGTTGGTCAATTGCGTATTGGCCTAACGATTGGAGGTGGAGGAGTGTTCTTCCTTGACAAATTCCTTGATAGTGTTTGTGTGGGTTTCCACAGGGTTCTCCAATTTCCTCCCACACTCCAAAGACATACTGATAGGGAATATACTTTGTGAGCCCCAATGGGGACAGTAATGATAATGTCTGTAAAGTGCAGTGGAATTAATGACGCTATATAAGTGAGTAAAATAAAAAAACAAATAAAATAGAGTTATAGTGCCCTATACTGGATTAATGCAGTATGATAAATGACCCTTATACTGCCATATGGGTGTATGATCTAGGGCCACACCATGTATTTTGAGTTTTATGGAAAGTGTCCAATGAAACATTGTATTTTTTTTGTTATGAGGAGTCGTTTCATTGTGTATAAAAATGGACAAAAAATGTTCAACATTTTGGACTCGGAATGGATGGCGGAACAGATAAAACTCTATTACTGTTGCTCATAAAGTACCTGAATATACATGACTCATGAAGATACACTTGTTTTCTTGTCCGGTGCAATCAATTCTTTCTTTGCTCATACACCATGCTGAATCGTGGGCCGTGCAGCTAGAACAAATCAGCCCGTTCTTACGTGCTTCATCAACAGGCACTAGAAAAGGTACACAGCTATGTCAATGAGGCGCATATCCACAGCCCTGGCACAAGAGGCTCCTTCCATGTGATGATCCCTAATTACATCCACACTTAAAAAATATCCGTTGTTTTCAGTTTTCTTTCATGAATCAATCGCACATATGAAAATATGCAAATTTGTAATATAGCTAATCAGAAGAAAATCTGCTTCTTTCACCTCCTGGACTTATCTTTCACTCTCAATTCAGTGGCAATATCAGTACTCAGTGAAGAGAGATTTTACAAATAAAAGGATAGGAGATGACAGTTAGTGCTTTTAAAACTCTATTAAGAGTAGGAGGAGCTAGTAGCATAAACAGATATTCTACTGAAACTCCTCCTCAAACGACAGTTACGTTTTTCCATTGAACTTTGTAAGTACCAACTGTAATTACGGATTTTACTTGTGAATTAAGAACTTTTAGAATGACTGATCAGTTCAGCAGAAGAAAGTAATTTTATGTAATAAGATACAGCGTATTATAAAGTTTTTGTTTTCTCGGGCATTGGGAAAAAAGTTATCGTACTACGAATTAATCATGTAAGATAATTTCCTCAATTAACCCTTTCACCCCCAAGGGTGGTTTGCACGTTCATGACCGGGCCAATTTTTACAATTCTGACCACTGTACCTTTATGAGGTCATAACTCTGGAACGCTTCCATGGATCCCGGTGATTCTGACATTGTTTTCTCGTGACATATTGTACTTCATGTTATTGGTAAGATTTCATTCAAATAACTTGCGTTTATTTGTGAGAAAAACGGAAATTTGGCAAAAATTTTGAAAATTTCGCAATTTTCCAACTTTGAATTTTTACGCCCTTAAATCACAGAGATACGGCACACAAAAAACTTGATAACTAACATTTCCCACATGTTTACTTTACATCAGCACAATTTTGGAACCAAAATTTTTTTTTGTTAGGAAGTTATAAGGGTTAAAAGTTGACCAATGATTTCTCATTTTTACAACACCATTTTATTTTTAGGACCACATCACATTTGAAGCCACTTTGAGGGGTCTATATGATAGAAAATACTCAAAAGTGACACCATTCTAAAAACTGCACCCCTTAAGGTGCTCAAAACCACATTCAAGAAGTTTATTAACCCTTTAGGTGCGTCATAGGAATTTTTTGAATATTTAAAAAAAAATGAACATCTAACTTTTTTTCACAAAAAAAATACTTCAGGCTCAATTTTTTTTATTTTACCAAGGGTAACAGGAGAAATTGGACTGCAAAAGTTATTGTGCAATTTGTCCTGAGTATGCTGATACCTTAAATGTGGGGGGAAATGACTGTTTCGGCGCATCGCAGAGCTCAGAATGGAAGGAGCGCCGTTTGACTTTTTCAATGCAAAATTGGCTGGAATTCAGATCGGACGCCATGTCACGTTTGGAGAGTCCCTGATGTACCTAAACAGTGGAAACCCCCTACAAGTGACCCCATTTTGGAAACTAGACCCCCCAAGGAACTTATCTAGATATGTGGTGAGAACTTTGAACCCACAAGGGCTTTACAGAAGTTTATAACGTACAGCGGTACAATTAAAAAATCATATTTTTTCACCCCAATTTTTATTTTCCCAAGGGTAACAGGACCATAAAAGTTATTGTGCAATTTGTCCTGAGTACGCTGATACCCCACATGTGGGGGTAAACCACTATTTGGGCGCATGGCAGAGCTCGGAAGGGAAGCAGCGCCATTTGACGTTTTTAGCTGGAATTGAGATCGGACATCATGTCGCGATTGGAAAACCCCTGATGTACCAAAACAGTGGAAACACCCCACAAATGACACCATTTTGGAAACTAGACCCCCTAAGGAACTTATCTAGATGTGAGGTGAGCACTTTGAACCCCCAAAGGCATCACAGAAGTTTATAATGCCAGAGCATGAAAATAAAAAAATCTTATTTTTTCTACAAACATGATCAATTAGTCCCCAATTTTTTTATTTTCCCAAGGGTAACAGGAGAAATTGAACCCCAAAAGTTGTTGTCCAATTTGTCCTGAGTACGCTGACACCCCATATGTGGGAGAAAACTACTGTATGGACACACGTCGGGGCTCGGAAGGGAAGTAGTGACGTTTTGGAATGCAGACTTTGAGGGAATGTTCTGCGGGTGTCATGTTGCCTTTGGAGAGCCCCTAATGTACCTAAACAGTGGAAACCCCCCACAAATGACCCCATTTTGGAAATGAGACCCCCTAAAGAACTTATCTAGATTTGTGGTGAGCACTTTGAACCCCCAAGGGCTTCACAGAAGTTTATAATGCCCGGGCAGGAAATAAAAAAATCGTATTTTTTCCACAAACATGATCAATTAGTCCCCAATTTTTTCATTTTCCCAAGGGTAACAGGAGAAATTGGACCCCAAAAGTTGTTGTCCAATGTGTCATGAGTATGCTGACACCCCATATGTGGGAGAAAACTACTGTATGGACACACGTCGGGGCTCGGAAGGGAAGCAGTGACGTTTTGGAATGCAGACTTTGATGGAATGGTCTGCGGGTGTCATGTGCGTTTGGAGAGCCCCTGATGTACCTAAACTATTGAAACTCCCCACAAGTGACCCCATTTTGGACACTAGACCCCCCACGGAACTTATCTAGATGTGTGGTGAGCACTTTGAACCCCCAAGTGCTTCACAGAAGTTTATAACGCTCGGACGTGAAAATAAAAAAATCATTTTTTTCCACAAAAATGATATTTTTGCCCCCAATTTTTTATTTTCCTAAGGGTAACAGGAGAAATTGGACCCCAAAAATTGTTTTGCAATTTGACCTGAGTAGGCTGATACCCTACATGTGGGGGTAAAACACTGTTTGGGAGCATGGCAGGGCTTGGATGGGAAGGAGCACCATTTGACTTTTTCAACTCAGAATTGGCTGGAATTGAGATCAGACGCCATGCTGCATTTGGAGAGCCCCTGATGTGCCCAAACAGTGGAAACCCCCAATTCTAACTCCAACCCGAACCCCAACACACCCCTAACTCTAATCTCAGCCCTAACCCTAGCCCTAACCCTAGCCCTAACCCTAACCCTAGCCCTAACCCTAACCCTAGCCCTAACCCTAGCCCTAACCCTAACCCTAATGGAAAAATGGAAATAAATACATTTTTTTTATTTTATTATTTTTCCCTAACTAAGGGGGTGATAACGGGGGGTTTGATTTACTATTTATGGTGGTTTTCATATTTGGCAGCTGTCGCACGCTAAAATACGCTTTTTATTGTAAAAATAGTTTTTGCATCACCACATATTGAGAGCTATAATTTTTCCGTATTTTGACCAACCGAGTCATATGAGGTCTTATTTTTTGCGGGACGAGTTGACGTCTTTATTGGTATCATTTTCGGGCACGTGACATTTTTTGATCGCTTTTTATTCCAATTTTTGGGACGCAGAATGAACAAAAACCTGCGTTTCATGAATTTTTTTTGGGGGGGTGCGTTTACACCGTTCCGCGTGCGATAAAATTGATAAAGCGGTTTTATTCTTTGGGTCAGTACGGTTACAGCGATACCTCATTTAGGTCTTTTTTTAAGTTTAGTCGGTTTTATGCAATGAAAACTATTTTATATAAAAAATAATTATTTTTGCATCGCTTTATTCTGTGAGCTATAACTTTTTATTTTTTTTGCTGATGATGCTGTTTGGCAGCTCGTTTTTTGCGGGACAAGATGACGTTTTCAGCGGTACCATGGATATTTATATGCGTCTTTTTGATCGCGCGTTATTACACTTTTTGTTTGGCGGTATGATAATAAATCATTATTTTTTGCTTCGTTTTTTATTTTTATTTTTTAAGGGGTTTGCTAAAGGGGTTAACTAATGGGACAGTTTTATAGGGCGGGTTGTTATGGACGCGGCGATACCTAATATGTGTACTTTTATTGTTTTTTTTTTTTATTTCCAAAAAATGGATTTATTTGGGGGAATATTTTTTTTTTTCTAATTTATCTGGCGATTTTTTTAAATTTATTTTAACACTTTTTTTTATTTTTTTTTAACTTTATTAAATAGTCCCAGGTGGGACATCACTGTCCTGTGACAGATCGCTGATCTGTCACATCACAGATCACTGTGACAGATCAGCGATCTGTCACAGGCAGTGCAGAAGGCTTCCTCATGCCTGCGCTTTGCAGGCACTGAGGAAGCCAGCTTCCTGCAGGCCCCCGAAGGCCCCCGTCGCCATCTTGGATTCGGGGGCCTGCAGGAAAGGAGCCCCCCGCAGCAGCGTTGCACATTGCGCTGCCGTGGGGGGCTCAGGGAAGCACGGAGGGAGCCCCCTCCCTGCCGATGCTTCCCTTTAACCCCCGGTACACCGCGATCATGTTTGATCGCGGTGTGCAAGGGGTTAACGTGTCGGGGGCGGTCCGTGACCGCCCCTGACACATTGTGCCGGGTGTCAGCTGTGATAATCAGCTGACACCCGACCGCGATCAGCGGCGCTCACCACGTGGGCGCCGCTGATCGCGGTAGACGTACTATCCCGTCCATGGGCATAGGGGCCCGGGTCCCATGGACGGGATAGTACGTCTGATGTCAGGAAGGGGTTAATACTCGAAGAGCACAACATGCCTCATATAATGTACCCAACAATAGCATTCATCTTACATGCAGGGGTAGAGGGAGAGCAGGAGTCGACATAACAGCAGGATGTCGCTGTCTTGACTTGTCCTCTTTGGTAGCCGATTGTTCCAGATACTCCACAAGAGTTTCTTCTTTCACAAGATCTGGTAAATACTTTTGACTGCATCCCATCTGAGAAACCAAGAAGACAACAATAAGGTGAGAAATAAGAGCAGGTTAATGATAATTGGGGGCTTTATACTTGCAAAGATGACTGTGCGGTCAAAGGCGCTGAGTTTAGGTTGCAATTTCTACTGGAGGTGTGGGTATAAATCTCATTTCTCACAGAGAGCTTATTCATTATCTTATTGGTGGAAAAAAGGTGATTCATGAAGCTAAATAGGAAAGAGTTCTTTACCGTTAAAGCAATCAGACTGTTGAATGCTGACCACAAGAGGTAGTAATGGTAGACACGTTAAAAGAGGCTGGATAACTTACTCAGTACACATAACATTGTGGGTTATAGTATGTGAGACACAGCATTGTATCTTAAATAACAGATGCCTATTTTTAGCAAGCCAGAAAGAATAGACTGTTATCTATATGTTGACTTTTCAATTTATGAGTTTCTTTCTGGTTGGTCAAGAAAACAGATTTTTGCTTGTGTAAACCTGTAATATTGACTTGTAAGTTGATGTTTGATACAACGTATTGTGTTCTTATCTTTGAAAACTAGTGATGTTTACTAACATGCTAATTATACATTGTCCATGCTAGCCAGTTTGTTGACATTTCAAACAGAGGAGGAATATCTATGCAAATAGATTACATAATCAAACAATGCAACTTTGTCCTCACCATTCTTCCCCTTATCTGTGATGCTGGACTGAAGGACACTTGTTATTTATAAAAAGAGGTTACATGCCTCTATATAGACAGACAGGAAGACAGATAGAGACTCAGTCAAGACATTGAAACATCCAGGGGCTTTACAGGACTGCAGCCAAGATATCATGGCTCCATCACAAGGGACACAGATTTATTATCCTACAGGATGCCAGCTTAGGGGACTTCGACCCCCACTGGAAGAATACAGATCTCCTCCACTGACCATTGAAAATCCAAGGACACGTTTGGAAAAAGCCAGGCTTGGGACCTGCTGGTTTCCAGGCTCCATGGAGATGTTCGGAGAAGCCAGGTTGTGACCCTCCAGTACCTGAATGGACTGTCAACTTGCTATGCTTGTCGTTACCTCCTCTCTATGTGCAGTAGTAACTGGCCCTGAAAGATGAAACCAGGATGTGACACTCCTGTCATCTGGCTTTGTAAGGAGGTGGTGGAGAACCTCAAGTGCCTTCTCTCTCCTGGATGCTATTCACACGACGATGTGCGACACCTCAGTGTTTATCAATGTAATGTGCAGTTTACTAATTGATTGACATGTACTGTAATCTGATGCATTTATGTATTGTGCTTTAGCTTAGGGATAGAATAGGACCATAGAGAAAGGATAGTATAGAATAGCTGTAAGAGTTAGTAAGGTATAGGCAGCTGTTGTTAATTCTCTTTCTGGCCTCCCTCTGGTTATTACTGAAGGTAGTGGAGCTGGTCAGATTGACAGAGGGGTTGCAAGTTCTCTTTCTGGGCTCCCTCTGGTGGTTACTGGAGGTAGTGGTGCTGATCTGATTGACAGAGGCTGGCCACCTGATAATGAGGATGACGATTGGAGATCTGGGGTTTCAGATTGGGATTTCAGACAGCCGACTCCCTCTATCCCTGCTGGTAATTTTCTTCCTGTGCCTCCTGAGGTCTGATGTCTCCTGCTCTGTCCCTGCATGGTTCAGCTAAGTGGTTCATTTGCTATTCTGTTTGCATTTGATCTGGTTTTATCTATCTCTGCCTTGTGCGGGTCAGCCAGCTCAGGCTGGGGCTGTGTTGAATCACCGCCCATATGTTACTGCTTGTGCCAGTTAGTTTTGTCCCTGTTATATTGGTCTCTCTTTGCTTTGCTTTCAGAATATATCAGAGTGCTGATATAGTGGGGGCGAAGTCGTGCGACTTCAGTGTTTTTTGTGAATCAGACGTGTTGGACTTTTTGCAGGGCTTTTTGTGTGATTGCAGACAGTGTCTTTCCTTTCCTGTCCTGTCTAGTCAGTGTGGGCCCCATCATTTGCTCAGTCTATTTTCCTGCCTGCACTTGTGTTTTCATCTTGTCTCACCAACAATATATGTTTGGGGGATATCTATTCCTTTGGGGTCTGCTCCGGGGCAGTTTAGATTTCCCCTTTCTTGCTTTAGGCTTAGTTAGCTCTTCGGCTGTGCCAAGGCATCTAGGATCATTGTAGGTACGCTCCATGGCTACTGCTAGTTGTGTGGATAGGATCAGGGGTCTGCAATGTGCTTAGTTACCAATCTCTCTGGTTTTCTGTGGCTTAGCCTGGGCCTGCTATCCTCCTTGGTGACCCATTCATAACAGGCAGCATAGGGGTTAAGTAAATTGGAGAGTCACAGAGCAGAGCAGCACAGAGCAGGGAGTTATAGGACAAGCTCTTCCTGATTAGAGGCAGAAGCCTGGACAGCCTGCTCAGGGCAAGGTGCATGCAGTGGATGAGACTGTTACAGGCCATGGGGATAAAGCTGCCATGGCAGAAAGGGGCCCGAGGCTAGAAAATAGTGCATGCGGGCACCAGCTCAGCAGGACCATCCCCAGGAATGATCTGGTGTCTACAACCAACAGGGAGCTGGTGATGCAGGAAGTACAGTTTGGACATGGAATGGCCACAGAAACGGCAGGGATTGCCGGGAGAACAGAAGGAGAGGATACAGAAGGAATGGAGTCTGCACACATGGAAGGGAAAGCACAGGATATGAGGTTCTGTGTGAAACATGCTGCCAAGGTGATGAGTACCCATGTTATAAGTAAAGTTCAACTGTTTGAAAAGGACTGTGACATTGCAGGGTTTTGTGGAACATGAAAACATGGAGCCAGAGTGACAGTAACTGTAAGTGTTATGCTGCATGTACAGCTGAAGGAACTTTGAATTTCATCTGTGGGGTGCCAGGGTGTGGGAACCATACAGCCCGTTGCCACAACTACCACCCTGGTCACCTTACACCTGAAAGGACTGTCATCTTCCTACGCTTGTCATTACCTCCTCTCTGTGTGCATGCCACAGCTGGGATAATCGTCCCTGGAAAATCTGAAAGAACAAATGCTATTATCCCGGTGAGTCAGAGGAAGGGTGAGACTCTGTAAATTTTCACCATCTTGGGTATTTTTCTAGGACTGTTATATGTGTTATCTACATGTTTTGAGGTTCAATAAAGCATTGCCACACTATTTACCCTCACCCTGTGTTGTCTGAGTAGCGTTATGCCCACGTTAAAAGGAGAGTTGGCGTTCGGTGGGACAATTCCTGGTGCATGCAGTTTCGAACCAGACAGGCCCAAATGCATCTGCACTAATCCAAGGTGCAGCAGACCGAAGTAAAATGGCAGCTGTACAGGTGCATAAATACCAAATGAAACAGCCAGCCTACAATCAGGGATTGGCCGTGTGGTACACCAGTGCAGAAGAAATAATCCGCATGTAGCAGTGTTCCCACAGGGAATGCAGGAGCTGGCCTTGGAATCCATGGCTCTATGGGATGCAGATTTTTTCAAGCACAGAGCACCAGATACATCGATCTTATTGTTGTGTTTTATTAAGGATTTGCTTGCTCATCAGTTTAAGGGCAGAAGGAATTCAGCCTCAAAGTAAATGGAAAGAGTTCAGTCTCAAGTAAATGTTTTCATTCAGTGACAGTAAGCAGAGGAAGACATGCGGGCTGCATTTTATCATACATAAGGCCAGAAACAAGATTGTTAATCAGGTAAAGCAATCATTCCATTACTGGCATTAGTGTCACAGAGGCCTCAAGCCATTGTTTTCCCAGCCACCAGTCCTATTATGAGGATGGGGATAGTAGACCCAGTGGAGCCGGTGCCACAAAAGATCTCTCATGAAGTCCCAGATGATGGGCTCAGCATCAAGAGAATACCTCCACCAATGCACAATTAGCTTTTGAGGGGAGTGTTTTCAAAGGGTCTAGCTCAATTATGGGGGTGGGGCGGCTTGAGGTATTAAATACACTGACAAGGGAATGGGGAGGTTGTTGCTGCATGGAGCCGGATACACGTGCAATGGTCGTGGTATCCGTCATCTGAAGGAGTATAAGCTGTGACTGAAGAATATACTGGAAAAAGAAACAAAAGCTGTGGGTCAACCAAAAGTTAGGAGACAGTGAATATTAAAAACAGATTAGAAACACATGAGACATGCACAAAAGTGAACAGGTCGGTAGGACAGTGTTCACACCACCCAAAGACTGAAACACAAAGAAAAAACACAGTATGACAAATGTGCAAAAATACTCTGTTGTAAAAAATATATATAACAGTAGACAGAAAGTGTTTTTGTTATCATCTTTTTACTAGCACTTGCTGTCTACTGTTATATATATTTTTTACAACAGAGTATTTTTGCATGTTTGTCATACTGTGTTTTTTCTTTGTGTTTCAGTCTTTGGGTGGTGTGAACACTGTCCTACCAACCTGTTCACTTTTGTGCTTGTCTCATGTGTTTTTAATCTATTAGTTTCTTGCTTCCACAAGTTTTGGGAGTTTCCCGCCACTCTCTTGTGAGACATGCACATAAAGAGCCGTCTTGCACAACGTGCCCACATCAGGCAGCACCTTTCTCAATCCTGCTCATATAGGTACTGTTCACATGATCAGGTTTTAAATACATTAGATAGGACTTTTCCAAGATGGGTATACTGTGACATTGACAGTGAAAATTGCCTGGTACTGGAGAAGTGGAACTACCGGTTTTGGGATTGGACCTTGTGGACTGGTGGCATCTCTTTACAGAATTTATCTGGAGTTGCTGTATGATCATGGATAGAAGAAATAAAATTAGCTGCATTGGTAAACTGCCAAGGTGATTAATACAACCCACAACCTCAAATCTTCACAATATGTAACTGTAAGGGTACGTCTCCATGGTCTGGATTGTTGGCGCTTTGGATGGAGCTGAAACCTCGCTCCGACCAAAGTGCCACCCCCTTCTGTACGTGCGGTGATACCGGATGTTTTCATTGAACACATCCGGGATCGCTGCACCCTATACATAGGACTGTGTTCTTCACCTTGCAGAGACAGAGCATCGCCGTAAGGTAAACAGACATGCTGCAGTCTAAAAAGATGCGCCGCATATCTGGAAATACAGGGCCACCAGATGCATGTTTGCACGCATAGTGGAGACGGGATTTCATAAAATCCCCTCCACTATGCAGTAACATCTGGACGCTGCGGATTGGATGTAATCCGGCCCGTGGAAACATACCCTAAAAGTAAAACACAGGGTGTAACTCAGGATCAGTACAGGATTACTAATGTAACATATGTACAGAGTGACTCAACCAGCAGAATAGTGAGGGCAGCTCTGGAGTATAGTACAGGATGTAACTCAGGAACAGTACAGAATCAGTAATGTAATGCATGAACGCAGTGACTCCGCCTGCAGAATTGTGAGTGCAGCTCTGGAGTATAATACAGAATGTAACTCAAGATCAGTAATGTAATGTATGTACACAGTGACTGCACCAAAAGAATAGTGAGTGCAGCTCTGGAGTATAAGACAGGATGTAACTCAGGATCAGTACTGGATCAGTAATGTATTGTATGTACACAGTGAGTGCACCAGCAGAATAGTGAGTGCAGCTCTGGAGTATAATACAGGAGGTAACTCAGGATCAGCAATATAATGCATGTACACAGTGACTCCACAAGCAGAATAGTGAGTGCAGCTCTGGAGTATAATACAGGATGTAACTCCGGATCAGTAATGTAATGTATGTACACAGTGACTGCACCAGCAGAATAGCGAGTGCAGCTCTGGGGTATAATACAGGATGTAACTCCAGATCAGTAATGTAATGTATGTACACAGTGACTGCACCAGCAGAATAGTGAGTGGAGCTCTGGAGTATAATACAGGATGTGACTCAGGATCAGTAATGTAATATATGTACACAGTGACTGCACCAGCAGAATAGAGAGTGCAGCTCTGGAGTATAATACAGGATGTGACTCAGGATCAATAATGTAATATATGTACACAGTGTCCGCACCAGCAGAACAGTGAATGCAGCTCAGGGGTATAATACAGGATGTAACTCAGGATCAGTACAGGATCAGTACTGTAATGTATGTACACAGTGACTCCACCAGCAGAATAGTGAGTGCAGCTCTGGGGTATAATACAAGATGTAACACGGGCTCAGTAATGTAATGTATGTACACAGTGACTGCACCAGCAGAATAGTGAGTGCAGCTCTGGGGTATAATACAAGATGTAACTCAGGATCAGTAATGTAATGTATGTACACAGTGACTGCACCAGCAGAATAGTGAGTGCTGCTCTGGAGTATAATACAGGATTCAACTCAGGATCAGTAATGTAATGTATGTACACAGTGACTGCACCTGCAGAATAGAAAGTGCAGCTCTGGAGTATAATACAGGAGGTAACTCAGGATCAGTAATGTATTGTATGTACACAGTGACTGCACCAGCAGAATAGCGAGTGCAGCTCTGGGGTATAATACAGGATGTAACTCCGGATCAGCAATGTAATATATGTACACAGTGACTGCACCAGCAGAATAGTGAGTGCAGCTCTGGAGTATAATACAGGATGTGACTCAGGATCAGTAATGTATTGTATGTACACAGTGACTGCATCAGCAGAATAGAGAGTGGAGCTCTGGAGTATAATACAGGATGTGACTCAGGATCAATAATGTAATGAATGTACACAGTGTCCGCACCAGCAGAAGAGTGAGTGCAGCTCAGGGGTATAATACAGGATGTATCTCAGGATCAGTAATGTATTGTATGTACACAGTGACTGCACCAGCAGAATAGTGAGTGCAGCTCTGGGGTATAATACAAGATTTAACTCAGGATCAGTAATGTAATGTCTGTACACAGTGACTGCACCAGCAGAATAGAAAGTGCAGCTCTGGAGTATAATACAGGATGTAACTCAGGATCAGTAATATAATGTATGTACACAGTGACTGCACCAGCAGAATAGAAAGTGCAGCTCTGGAGTATAATACAGGATGTAACTCAGGATCAGTAATGTAATGTATGTACACAGTGACTGCACCAGCAGAATAGTGAGTGCAGCTCTGGAGTATAATATAGGATATAACTCAGGATCAGTAATGTAATGTATGTACATGACGTTGGTATTGTCAAGTATTTACCTCGTAAGGGGATATCAAGCGTCTTGACTTACCCCAAAACCCCCCCCCCCCGTGACCATAAAATGACCACCCCCAACCCGGCGCCAACTAATACACAGACACCGGTATTTCTTTTTGGAATTTTATGGCCACAGCAGCCTTTTATTATAACAATAAACAAACAATAAACACTGTATCATAAACAATACAATGAATTTAACCCTGGAAGGAGAAGTCCTTGAAGCCACAAGATCGTGGTGAAATAGTACAAATATCGTTGACAACCCCCGACCATTTGCTCCCAGCCGTTACCCCACAGGCTCGGGAGCACCAGCACACCAATAGATGTTGTCCACAAACTCCTTGGGGATCCGCCCTCTTCCGACGGAAAACTCCCCATCCACCTTTCACCAGATCATGACCAGCATACCTTTAAACGAAGGAGACCCTACCCAGAGAGTCTCCCATACCAATTTCCACCGACTTCAAGGACTCCCCCTCCCCCAAAACTGCCACAACGAGGGGCCTTTGAACACGTCAATGACCCGAGACCCCCACAACCCGCCAAGCGACAGCCTTCTCTATACCCTCCTGAAGGGCGAGGGCCCAAATATCGGAACCCACTGCATTCAAGTGAATCCCGTCCGCCAACCAGTAATCGCCCTCACCCTTCTCCAAATCAAAATGTCGCACGGCAACTCCCCCATTTTTAACTATAAAAGCGGACACCGCTCTGTTAACCTTGATCCTTGCCCGGTTGACCTTCTCCAGCGATCTCATGGACCGCCAACGCCTGCGTGGCACGATCTCTGACCACACAATCGTGACTTCCCGATAAGTCACCCACAACCGCAAGCAATCTTGCTTAATGTCCTTGATCAACTCCCGGAAAGGACGAACAGCCAGATCATTACCCCCAGCATGAATAACGAGAACATCTGGTGCCCGGTCCAAACGAACACACTCGTGAATTTCCGGCAACACCCGACGCCACACCAGGCCCCGAAAACCGATCCACCGCACCACCGCCGCCGATCTGGAAATTCCCAAATGCCTGCCGTCGGTCCTGACATCGGCTCTCACCGCTCCCCAGTAAACAAAGGAGTGACCAAATATCCAAACCAGCAGCGGTTCCGTACCTGAAACACAAAACGACACTCACAGAAACATATCGCAAGAAAACGCTCCAATACTTGCAATATTTAGTCAACCCCATGGACCACACCAACCGGAC
The DNA here is from genome assembly GCF_039654945.1 of Dendrobates tinctorius. NCBI lineage: Eukaryota > Metazoa > Chordata > Amphibia > Anura > Dendrobatidae > Dendrobates > Dendrobates tinctorius. The sequence goes on along the minus strand of NW_027361696.1, from coordinate 34,559,394 downwards.
ACACCTCCTGCACGCCAGAAGGCCGAACATAACTCCGATAACGATTAGACCTCCACCCTCCTATACGCTGTATGAAAGAGGGACCCAAACCACGCTCAGCTGCCTCAGTCGCCGCACCAATCTGAAAAGAATGCGAAACAAACCTAGAATTGTCCAAACCCAAACACCAAATTGACTTCTTAAACACCGCACCAAACTGATATCGAGACAGACTTCCCCCGTCTGCGTGACACAGCAAAGATCCGCCCAGACTAGGACGAAGATCCCAAAATCTACGCAAACACTGAGCCGGGCACATTCCGGAACCAGAGACAACCCCCAACACAACTCGACGGCCTTTCCCAGCCTGGTCCATTTTCGACCTCCGTAGCCAGAATTCGACGCCCTGAGTGGTCAACGTCACATCCCTGGCTAACAACCCGCCCACAGACTCTTTATTGTGAGACACGAGTTCCCCGATCCGCAGTGCCCCAAAAAAAGCAAAGGAAAAAGCCAGCCGAAACAACTCAACCTCATAACCAACCGCGCATACCAATTCCAGGACTAAACCCAATTGCTCAAGCATATTAAACGACACTGGCCGCCGTAAATCCCCCCCCCGAAAGCGGTGAAAACCTTTCGCCGCCTGTCTAACCAAAAACGTTTTTGTCAAATCCCTGTGCCCGCGCAACTGAAAACCGAAAGACAATCCGGCCAACAAACGTGTCACCTTTGCCCGAGACCAACCTTCGTTTGCGCCCTGCCCCAACCATGACAACAACAGACCCACTTGCTCAAGCCTGGCCCCACTGGTGGAGCCAGCCGTAATGACCTCTTCCTACGCACACCACACATTCCGGTAGGCCTCCCAGGTTTTTGGTGCCAAAGACGATACGATCAGTGACTCCGCGGCTTGTAAGCCACCCTCCACAATTCCTCTGGACAAATCAGACCCTCGAACTCTGCCTCCGGGGCCAAGGAACGAAAACGATCCCACTGTAAGTGAGAGAGAGAGTCAGCTATCTCATTCTTCACTCCAGGCACATGTGTCGCCGTCACATGCGCATTCAAAGACAAACATGCTAGCACCAACTTCTGCAAAACCCTGACCACTGGAGGGGATGATGCAGTAAGACCATTAATCGCGCTCACCACCCCCATGTTGTCGCAATTAAAACGAACGCGCCGATTCCGAAACTCCTGAACTGCCACCAGAATCGGAAAAATCTCCAACAACGTGATGTTACGCACCAACCCAGCCGAAATCCAAGCGGCAGGCCACTGAGCGGCGCACCATTGCCCTCCAAAATAAGCACCAAAACCGAATCCGCCTGCCGCATCCGTAAACAAATCCAAAGCATCGTTGCAGACCACATCAGCCATTACCAACGAACGACCATTGTACTTCACCAAAAAGGACTCCCAAACCTCCAAGTCGGCCCTGAGCTCCGCCGACAATCTCACAAAATGATGGGGAGCCCGAACCACCGAAGTAGCGCTAGCCAGCCTACGTGAAAAAACTCGACCCATCGGCATTACCCGACAAGCGAAGTTAAGCTTTCCCAACAGCGACTGAAGGTCCCTCAACGATATTTTACGCAACCGACGTGCGCGAACAACCTCAGCCCTCAAATCATCAAGCTTGTCTTCCGGCAACCGGAATTCCCATTCGACCGTATCGATGACGATCCCCAGAAAACGCAAACACGTACCGGGGCCCTCAGTTTTCCCGGGTGCCAACGGAACCCCGAACCGATCCGCCACCCACTCAATCGCCTTCAAAATCCTGAGACAACGCGAAGAATCCGCCGGGCCAATACACAAAAAATCGTCCAAATAATGAACTATCGAATCACAACCAGAAACATCGCACACGACCCACTCAAGAAAAGAACTAAAAGCCTCAAAATACGCACAAGACAAGGAACAACCCATAGGTAAACACCTATCTACAAAAAACCTGTCTTCCCAGAAACAGCCCAACAACCTCACGCTGTCTGGGTGAACCGGAAGCAAACGAAAAGCGGACTCAACATCAGTCTTAGCCATAAGGGCCCCACGACCACATTTCCGGACCCAACCTGCCGCTTCATCAAATGAAGAGTATACCACTGAACAAATCTCCGGATCGATACCGTCGTTAACCGACCTCCCCCGTGGGTAAGACAAATGCTGAATGAGCCGAAACTTATTGGGCTCCTTCTTCGGAACCACCCCCAACGGGGAAACGACCAAATTCGGAAAAGGAGGAGACACGAAAGGGCCTGCCATGCGCCCCAATGAAACTTCCTTTAGGATCTTCTCCGAAACAACTGACGGATGCTCCAACGCAGAGCGCAAATTTTTTAAAACAAACGGGATTTCAAACGGAGGATCCGGAATCCGAAAACCCTCCTGAAAACCAGAATACAACAGCTCCGCTCCTACCCTATCAGGGTATCTATTTAGATAGGGGACCATCCTTTCCAGATTCACTGGAGTCTCCCCCTTGCGAATTACCCCTCCCGGATTTGGACTTCCCTTTCTTAAAACACTTTGATGCCCCATGTGAAGTACCGTTGCAGTTTGAGCAGAGGTGTTTAAATTTACAGTTGGCCCCAAACTTACACTGGCCGTCATTAAACTGCCAGCACACCCCCTCCTTGTGCGTTCCCGACTGCCCTTGACCCCCGCCACCCGTAGAGCCGGCAGTCCCGCTATTCTGGCTGGTGCTTCCAGCCCCCCCAAGAAAGGAACTCCCAGACTTATTTTGCGCTATCACCCGCATCCACAAGCCAATGTCTTTTTGGTCCCAGCGGATAGCCGGACGCACAGCTTTCCTCTGACGAAACTGCTCGTCATACCGCAGCCACGCCTGCCCGCCATATACTCTATAAGCCTCCCCAATAGCATCCAAATAACAAAATAACACGGAGCAATTAACAGGGGCCTGTTCCCCGATAACACTCGCCAAAATAGCAAACGCCTGCTGCCAATTTACTAATGTCTGAGGAATCAAGCGCCACCTCCGCTTTTCTTCCTCTTCCTTTTTGCTATCCTCTTTCTTACTTTTGTCCAAATTAAACTTCTCAAGAGGCAATAGCGAAAATATTTCAACATATTCATCCTTCCAAATCCGCTCTTTCACCTCCTTTTTCAAATGGGCCCCCAACGAACCCTCAAAACACACATACACCTCGCCATGCGCCCGATCATCCAGATGCACACGACACTCCTTTTCCTTCTCGGTTTGCACCGGCGTACTGACACAAGGGTCCGACGCAGCCGCACCCTGACCCGCCAACCAGCCACCCTGTGGCCCAACCCACGCTGCAACCGGCGACGACCCCACAAAACCCTGCTCCAAACGTAAAAGCAAGCTACGCACATCCGCTAACACATCACATACTCCCCCAGCCGACCCTGAACTGCTAAAACCAGCCTCAACCCCACCACCCCCGGACTCTGCTAAGGGGCCCCCCACCACCACAGACGAAGACAAAAGCGTGTGACAAACAGGGGACATAGACGCATACTCACCGGGCTGCGAGGGGGCTGTGTGCCCTCCAGCCGGAAATCCTGGATCCCCAGACGATGACGCCTCGTGGACCTCGCGCCTCCCGGCGGCGAACTCACCGCCTCGTTGCTGCGGCCCGAACACCCCTGCAGACTGAGCCAGGGTGGGAGGCCTGAACCCCCCGACGGAACTGGGCCGCGACACCCCCACAAAAGAAGGCTCCTGCCTCCCCCCGCCGAGAGTCAATTCGGCCACGCCATCGCGAGGCACCCGGTCGCTCAGGGCCCCCCACGGCAACTGGGAGCCCGACAGCGTCCTCCGCTCCAATCTTCTGGCAGCCGGCACAGACTCCGCCGGGCTGCCGTCCGGTCCCGCTGCAGTCATAAGGCTGTGGCACAATCTCGGGGGGTCAGAGGCGAGCACTGCTGCAGGGGCACCGCAGCAGTGCCCCCCCGTTCCAGCCAGCTCCCCCCCACGGCCGGGGGACGCGACCCGGCTCGGCCCTGCCGCCTGGCAGGCCGCTACTCCACCCGCGGCCGAAACGCCTGCCGAAGCACGCCGCGTGGCTCGTCCACCACCGCCGCGGCCCCCCGAAGGACCTGGTGCCGCCGGAAGTCGGGCGCGCGCCGGCCCCGCCCCCTTCTGGCCACGGGGCGAAGGTCCGGACGCCGCCACAGGGCCTCGCCGCGTGACTGGATTCCTCCCAGGCCGCGCACCCCCGGACAGGGAAGGCTGCGTCGCGCTGCCTGGAGGGTCCCGGGAGGGGCTCCGGCGGCGACGCGAGGCCCGGGGAGCGGTGTTGGGGGACAGCCGCTCTGGAGGCCGCGCCCGCCGGGGCCTCTGTTCTCTCACCTCGGCCTGCCCCGGCGCTCGGTGAAGCAGGCCGGCCACCTGCGCCTCCAGCCAGCCAGGAGGCTGCCCTGCCGCTGCCGCCCGCAATCTGTCTAGGGCCTGGTCCACCCCCGACATCCCGGTAAGTTCTGTGGGACTGCTCAGGAGCTGGGACAACAGGAACAGAGGGCGGGCACCCCCCAGACCCTGCATTAAATACCCCCTAGCTCCCCCTCCCCTTTAACCCTTCACCTTCCCTCACTAACTTCCAACCCCCCGTCATGTTGGCCTCCGCCCACGCCTCCTCTAGGGGGTTGGGAGGCTCACTCCGGCCATTTCTCAGTGACTGCACCAGCAGAATAGAGAGTGCAGCTCTGTAGCATAATGCAAATTGAATTCCATGTTATTCACCATGCCAAATTCGAATTAAAGTAAGCTTATTAACGTACCCATAATAGTGATAGTGCTGGTGGAGGCACACACATAGTCATTAGGACAAGACCTTTCTTCTCCAGTGCATGAAGATTCTTTTTCAGTTCTACAGACAAAACAAGTGATGGAATAACCTGAAATAAAAATAACGTGTTTTAGAACTTTGTGACATTTCTGAACTTCGGCTCTCAGATACCATGTCTCCCTTATAATACTGCAGACTTATCTTGTACCCGCTCTGGTGATGGTGCTGGAGATAAATCAGGTGCCGCCATGCAGATCGGCTGATCATGGGGGCCCCCAGCTCCTTGACCCCTTTCTTAAATAATTCAATCCCTTTAAATCATTGATTCCTAATGGTGTCATGTAGATCTGTGATTCTTTACTTAGGAGCCTGATTTATGTGTTCAGCTAATCCTGATACGAATCTTATGCACGGAATTTTTCGGACCAGAACTTTTGGGCTTTTTGTTGATTACACAACTCGTTTTCATACAGTAAGAAAAGTAACAAAGTCGTGTTCTCAGATGTAGCAGAGCTAAGTGAGCGCAAAATGTGCCATCGGGGGTTGAGACTCATCACATCATCATCTTATCACAAAGCCCACGAGTGCACAGTCCCAATGGGCTAAACGAAGCAATAAACTCTGCTCCATCTGCGCACATTAGCATCGTGTGGTTTGTATATTCATTATCCCGGCTGTGCATCTGTGGAGCGGCGATTAGAATAATAGTGTGCAATTAATTTCTGCAAAATTAAATCAGATCTCATAACTGATGAGAGAATAAGAAGAGGGCAGTGTCCTGCACGGACAATGGAGGGGATTATTATGCTTTATATTTGGCCAGAAAATATAATTTATGCAAATTTATTTGCTGAAAATTTCTAGTGAAGGTAATTTTTTATGCTCTAATGTCAATTAAGACCTCAAAGTTTAAGAAAACGGAGAGGTTAAAAAATAAACAAAAATAAAATTACATTATATGCTATCATCTCTCGCCTGACCTGGCACCGCAGCTCCCTGCCTGATCCTCTGTTGGCTCACTTCTGTAGTCTTCTCCTGACACTTCAATCTTCTGCACCTCTGACGCTCGCTAGGTCTCGTGCGACATGATGACGGGCGTCGTTCCGAGATTTTATGAAGGCAATAAAAGGCTAGTTAGTGCTGGTGGCACCAAAGATTGAAAATTGTGAAGACGGAAGGGAAATTGGAGGAAGCGAGCCAACGGAGGATCAGTCAGGGAGCTTAATTGCCAAGGCAAGTGATGAATAAGGTGAGTAAAATATGTATATTTTTATTATTTTTGTAACTTGTTTCTGAATCTAAAAGTGATTAAGCAAAAATAAGGATCGAAAAAAAGCAATAAGCAAAAAAAAAAAAAAATCTGATTGTGGAAAATTCAATATTCAATTTTGTGAAATTTTAAGCTAATTTCGTTCACTTCAAATTGAGTGGCTCCTCCTGGTATATACAAATCATATGATGGATTTTGCACACCTGCTTAGAGACTTACAGTATTTGTATGTATCGATATTGACAATTAAAGGGGGCTTCCATTGTGAAAAAATAGAAGAAACCCTAAAAATCAGGCTGCTTATATGTTAATTTATTGGTGTGATCCCCCACCCTTATTGCTGGGATCCGCCCTCCCCCCCACCTCAGTGATTTGCTGCTATATGTCAGGAGTTACCAGAACTAGTGCTTAATTCCCCTGCAGCGCCACCACAGGAGAAATGAAGCATTACATATTGATCTGTTGATAAACTACAGCAAAATAAATACTTATGGATGAAATGATGCTCTATCCTTCTGCCAAATTGATGTCAAAAATATATATTTCTGTTGCGAAGCGCATATAGGAATAGTAATAGTGTCCACTGGGTCATAAATCATATACGAGGTGTGGCCTTAGAGGCAGCTGAATATCTAAAAAAAAATTCTAATTTTGGGTAGATCGGTTTAATAAATGGTGAAAAATAATGCATTATAAGCATCCCTTTAATTCCATGGATGTAGCAGAGCTGAAACACAACACTGATACATTGTATCATCTGCCGCTTCCAGGTTGCATCCGATAAACTCGTTTATGCTACTTCTGCCTTGCAGATTGCAATTGTTTGTAGAGTATTAAATCCCAGAGAAATTAATGAAATTATATCACGGTGGGCAATAAAAAAATGACATAATCAGCTCCCACCCCTTCCAGCCCTGCTTGGTGCAGGATGCTGCAGATCTGGGCAGGCTGCATCCTAGCAGCTACACTGCACTGAGCATCTGCAGGGGAACAGCAGCAATGGTGATCACACAGCAAAAGCTAAAAATACGTCAAGTTACTGGAGATACAATGTATTCAGGGAGGATCTGTATGAAGGAGCGGAAGAAAATCCACATGGGGTGGGAACAGACAACAGGGAGATATGTAACCAATGGTCTGAAATGATGGAGCTGTAGAATAAGCAACAAATACAGATATTTACAAAATATCAATAACACGAAGATTCCGGTGATGACGGTGATAATAAGAGGGCCTATAAGATCAATAGACATATTTAAAAAAAAAAAAGAAGAAATATCCCATAGATGTTCTCTTACCCATAGACACCAGGGTGGAAAGGATGCAGGTTGTTAAGATTGAGGATCCCATCTTGGGGGCTTCGTAGACTGCGGTGCTGTGCAGCCTGTAGGACAGAAGAAGAAGGAGGAGAACTGACTGATGTCTGAGGGGAGGGAGGATCTTGGAGCAATCCCAAGCATAAAAATGCAAGAAGTTTAAAGACTATGGAGCCCCAAACCTTCCATACCCAGAACGCAATTCATTCATTTAAAGAGACCTTTCATAAGAGAGGACAGAATTTAAAGAGCATCTCAACCCTCCCAAAAAATGATGGGACAATTCACAAAAACGGACAGAATTTAAAGAGCCTCTCAACTCCCCCCCCCAAAAAAAAAATAAATAAGGGGACCTTTAAAAAAAAATGGACAGAATTTAAACAGCCCTTTTACCACCCAATATTTATATATAAATGTACTGAATTTAAAAGTCCGTTAACAAAAAAAAAATATGTGACCCTTCAAAAAATGTACAGAATTTAAAGAGCATATTGACCCCAAAAAATAAAGGGACCCTTTAAAAAAGGTACAGAACTTAAAAAATTCCTCCATAAAAAAAACTGAAAAAAAAAAAACAGGATCTTGAGACATTCTCATCTGTCAAGTAGAATATTTCAATGATTCTTAGTTACCAGTGTTTCTGTTTCTGGGGAAAGCTGGGAGACAACCAGTATGGCCATTATTGCCGCGCCTACAGTGGGTGTCATATTTATTTTCATGGATATTGAATGGCAAATTTACAGGGATTTTTCCCTACTTCGAAATATTCAACAGTCAAAGCTTTAACTGATATCATAGGACAGGAGCGAGAGAGAGAGTGCGAGAGTAACCAGAGTGACTGAAAGAGAGAGAGTGAGACAGAGCAAGAGAGAACAAAAGAGAGACAAAGAGTGAGAAAGAGAGTGAGAGCTAGGCTGTGTGCACACGCTGTGGATTCTGCTGCGGATCCGCCGTGGTTTTGGCCCTGCAGGTCCGCAGCAGTTTCTGCTGCGTTGTACAGTACCCTTTTAGCCTATGGAAAATGAAATCCGCAGTGCACACTGTGCAGAATTTTCCGCGTGGATTTGCTGCGGTTACAAATTCGCAGTATGTCACTTTTGTGCGAATTCCGCTGTGGTTTAGCACCTGTCAATGACAGGTGTCAAACCGCAAGGGAAATCCTCAGGCAAAACAGCAGAAAAACTGCTGGTCTTTTGACCTGCGGATTTACCTGTGGTTTTCCTCAAATCCACACGGAAAATTCCGCAGAGTAATCCGCAGCGTGTGCACACACCCTAACAGTGAGAGAGAAGAGAGTGAGAGATAGTGAGAGTGAGCAAGAAAGAAAGTGAGAGAGAGTGAGAAAGAGAGTAAGGCTGGAGTCAGACACAACGTATAAATAATAATAATAATAATAATAATAATAATAATAATAATAATAAATTTTATTTCTATAGCTCCGACATATTCCCCGGCACTTTACACTTCAGAGGGGATTTGTACAGACAATAGACATTACAGCATAACAATAATCACATAGATGATAACAGATACCAAGATGAAAGAGGGCCCTGTTCACAAGCTTACAGTCTATGAGGAAAGAGGTAGACACGAAAGGTGGGTGGTAACAGTTGCCCTGATTGTTTAGACAAGCCATAATGTTAAGTGTGTAACAGTACAGACACAGAGGGCTAATGGATGCATAAAGCATGTGGGAACATGATGCGGGGAACCTGGTTATGGTAAAACTTTTGACTGTGCCACACAGGGATAGATTAGGTTAATGTGTTGAGGCGGTAGGCCAGTCTGAATAAATGCATTTTCAGGGCACGCTTAAAATTGTGGGGATTGGGGACTAATTGTATTGACCTGGGAAGTGCATTCCAAAGAATTGGCGCAGCACGTGTAAAGTCTTGGAGACGGGAGTGCGAGGTTCTGATTATTGAGGATGCTAACCTCAAGTCATCAGCAGAATGGAGGGCACGGGTAGGGTGGTATACTGAAACAAGGGAGGAGATGTAGGGTGGTGCTGAGCCATGGAGGGCTTTGTGGGTGAGGGTAATAAGTTTATACTGAATTCTGGAGTGGATGGGTAGCCAGTGTAATGACTGGTGCAAGGTAGAGGCATCGGTATAACGATTGGTGAGGAATATGATCCTGGCTGCAGGATTCAATACAGATTGGAGAGGGGAGAGTTTGGTTTATAAAAATACGGACCGTATTTTCCTGTCGTAATATGCAGAAATGTTCCCTGAACAGTGCTCCGTATGTCATCCATTGTCAAGGTGTGGCTGCGTTTTTTGCGCAAGTAAGCATCCGTATGGTATCCATATGTAATCCGTATGGCATCGGTATGCCGAGATTTTCTTGCCGGCTTGCAAAATGGACTCATAATGGAGCCCAATGACAGGTTAAAACACAAACAAAAGAATAGATATAGACAAATAGAATACATATATACTGTATACATATATATATATATATACTGTATATATACACATGTCATTGAGACATATATATATAGAGTTCTGCATAGCAGAACAGCCACTAAATCAATTGTCGGCTTGTGTAAAATCAATACAAAACCCAACATGAAATGACACATGGTTTACAAACAGTAAACCTTTAATTTCATTTAGTTTTTTCTATGTGTTTGACTAATAATTAGATTAGGGCACGTGTGTAAAATTTGGGACATGTAGGTGTTAAAATAAGGGGTTAATTCATTGAAAAAAATTGTGTGGGCTCCCGCGGTAATTTAGCAGCCAGAAAGGGAAAGCCAGTGATAGAGGGCAGATATTAATGGCCTAGAGAGGGACCATTGTTTTTGCCCCCCCCAGCTAAAAAAATCTGCCCCCAGTCACCCCAGAAAAGGCGTATCTATAAGATGCGCCTTTTCTGACACTTAACCTCTCTATTCCCATTGCCCTGTAGTGGTAGTTAATGGCTTAATAACAATGGGTTAATGGCATCTTGCTACTGAAAGGTGACATTAAGCCGGATTAATAATGGAGAGGTGTCAATAAGACACCTATCCATTATTAACCCTAAAATAGTAAAGGGTTAAAAAAAGACAGACATTAATTAAAAATTCTTTTAATGAAATGAACACACCTAGTTTTGACCAAATTTACTCATCTGTTAATCCAAAAAAAAGCCATGGATCAGTAAAAAAAACAATATACATACCTCTCCGCTGTTCAGTCAGGTTCCCCCACTGCAATCCATCAGAAGGGGTTAACTAGTTTGCAACAGGGATCGGTGATAATGTGACCAGCCCCGCTGCAAACCACTGCCGAAAGAATTAATTCATCTCTGCGCAGCCTCCCCGGCTGACCAGAGATGAACTAATAGGCATGGGAAAGTTTCTGAACTTTTTCCCACTCTCATCAGTTCACCTCAGGTCAGCTAGGGGACTTCGCGCAGATCCATGGCTTTTTTTGGATTAGCAGATGAATAAATTTGGTCAAAAACTAGGTGTGTTTATTTAATTAAAAGAATTTTTAATTAATGTCTGTGTGTGTTTTTTTAACCCTTTACTATTCTAGGGTTAATAATGGATAGGTGTCTTATTGACAACTCTCCATTATTTTTCCGGCTTAATGTCACCTTTCAATAGCAAGGTGACATTAACCCATTGTTATTAACACATTAGCCACCACCACAGGGCAATGGGAATAGAGAGGCTAAGTGACAGAAAATATACCAAAGAAAAAATGGAACCAAGAGCAATGAATAAAATATATAATTTTATTGTTATTCAAAAATTAATAAAATGCAAGTTTGTAATAAATCAATCACAGATTAGGAAATATATAAGGGAATCAGCAACACCCAGTTACCACACATGGATAAGGAGGGTTAAAAAATGGCAATATGCAAACAGATGCATATCATGACAATGGCCTAGTGGGATGCACAAAAAATTATGAATAGTGTTAAAAATGTTGTTACCCTCCACAAATAAGGAGGGGATATAAATACAAAAAATATATTAAGTATATATATGTATATATCCCTGATATGAAAAGGCGCAGTTTTTACTTATCATTTATATAAAGTGCATTAGGGCATAATGAAGTTATCCCTGAAAGGACCTACAAATGACCAGTTACAAATATTGATTATGACTAGTGTTGAGCATTCCGATACTGCAAATATCGGGTATCGGACGATATTCGCTGTATCGGATTTCTGATAGCGAGTACCAATATTTTTACAATATCGAATACTGGAATCGGAAGTTCCCATAATGCAATGAGCCAGTTGTGTTAGCCATGTTAACTAATGGCATGGCTGTGATTGGCTGCTGAAATGATGTCATCATGATGCGCGGTCTGTGTGGGCCTGCCGGGGGGTCTGTGCGAGCCTGCCGGGGGTCTGTGCGGGCCTGCTGGGGGTCTGTGCGGGCCTGCCGGGGGTCTTCACGGGCCTGCCGGGGGTCTGTGCGGGCCTGCCGGGGGTTTGTGCAGGCCTGCCGAGGGGTCTGTGCGGGCCTGTCGGGGGTCTGTATGGGCCTGCCGGTGGTCTGTGGGCTGCCGGGGGTCTGTGCGGGCCTGTCGGGGGTCTGTGCGGGCTGCCGGGGGTCTGTGCGGGCCTGCCGGGGGTTGTGTGTGTGCAGGCATTGTCCGATGGGACTACAAGTCCCATCGGGCTATGCCTGCTACAATGACAGTGATTGACACATTAGCCAATGATGGGACAGTAGTAGTCCCATCATCCGGCTAATGTGTTGAATGTAAAAAAAAAAACATACATACTACATACTACATACATACTACATACAACATTCATACAACATACAGACATACTACATACATACTTCATATATACTACATTCATACAACATACATACTGTGAAGGGTTAATACTAAAATCAGAGTTGAAGTTTCGTTTTATCCATTCTCTGGAGGTTTCGTTTCTCCATTTTTGTTGTTGTAAGATAAATTTTTGTAATTGGCATGGGCTGTCATGAAACCAGACTGTTCTCATCAGGTACAAAGATAAGGGAGGCGGGGTGTAAAACTCTGAAGAATATGCCATTATACTACTTTCTACGCTATTTAGGTACATACATATATGTAGTTTCCGGTTTTCTTGCAATATTATTGGCTTATAAAGTGAAATGATTTTATTGGTAGATGAGAACTTTGCGTAATTAAGCAAAATGTTATAAAAGAAGTGACTAAAATAAAGGGGCTTAGTGATCTGCCTCGATCCTCCCGTACAGAGACCCCGTCTCCGTGTGGTCATTTGAGTTGCTAGCAACACTGGAATAATTTGGAAATCACTGGCTCAACCGTGAAGGGTTAATTTAGCCCTCCCAAAATAGCTACCTCGATAGTGGTGCCCAATGTGGGGCCCCCGGATAGGGACGCCTCTGCTCCCGGAGGACAACAAGACAAAGGACCCTCGGAGCGGACACAGGTGCTGGAATATTGGGACTGATCACCCCCCCACAACCATGGTAAGTTGGCAGTTATACTGTTCAGACTGACCGTTTTGGTGTGGTTTTCCTGTGCTTGTTGCTGCAAAGAGGATCTGAGGTTTGTCCCCTGGTGGGGTGATTCATGGGTGGAATCATATAGAGGTGTAGTCCCGTTGGCGGCCCAGTGCTCGAACCGTACCTCATAAGGGACGGACACCTCGGATTGACCAGTGATTGTGACTCTCTTTATAGTCAAAATATCCTGAAATTCCCGATCATTATTAGTATTGGGCGTGGTCATGTGATCGAAGAATGGGTAGGATACGTAACTCAGGTATATATAGAAAGATATATATAACCAGAGGTGTCCGGAGGGATAGTCTGAGACGCCCTCCTCCTTTCACTGAGTACCGCGAATTTTGGGCTTCCCAGAGGGGGTTGACCCTGTGGAACAAACGGAGACGGCTGCTCCAGTATTGCGAACAATTTGTCAGGATATTTAGCTCTAAAGGAGAGAATTATGTTTCTGTGGAAGAAAAAGAAAAGTTTGGAATTGCGTGAAGGATCAGATACTGTTAGTCTTATGATTCAAAGACGAGGAAAGAAATGTGTCAGGAATGCAGGAAAAATATTTTCGATTCTGGGATTTCCTAAGGGCGGGAGGTTGCAGCCTACGCTATGGGATGAAGGAGTTAAAATAAATAAATAAATAAATAAAGGGAGATTGACTGATGATGGATTACTTGAAGGCGCTGAGGAATTCCGTGGCTTGGCACATGAATTGTATAATGAAGGTTATGTGGATATTGAACAGCAAGTGAGTTCTGATTGTTTCTGTTACTGCTATGTTGAAGTAGGAAAAATTGTCTATTATGACAGGGACGGGATGTTTTTTGGTTCAAGAAAGTGACTGTGGTATGAGAATGTGATTGATTAAAGAAGGAACTAAGATCCAGACAATGTGTCAGGCAGTCGAATAGTTAAAAGTGATGATTTGAAACAAGAAGTTTCCCTGCTAGATGATAAGGTTCCTCCCCAGGAAATCAAGCCTCCTCCCGACTGTAAGCTCTGTGCCCCTTAACCCTAAGGCACCGATGTATCCTGGACTACCAAAACTCAGTATGCCCCCACCCTATGATCCTGCCGGGTGGATCTGTGCTGTATGTGTAGTTACTAATCCTCAGTGGAGAGATGTCTGTTATAATTGTGGCACAAGAAGACCGAGAGTTGCAGCCCCCACCTCTGCTAACGGCACCTATCATCATCTGCCGCCAGCCTTAGTCCCCGTTATTGCTAGTGGTTGAGTATCCACCCCTTCCATTTACCAGCTCCAGAGGAAAAAAAAAGTTTTCACAAGACTTTAACCCGCTCTGTTCAGCAGAGAGAAAGAGAGAAAAAAAAAAAGAGCAAACAGCAGCCTCTAGCCCCCACCGCAGCTGCGAGCACACAGTGTGCCCTTCAGCCCACACAGCAAACTCTCGCCCCCCTCAGACTTCAGCTAGTGGGAACCCTGCTCCTCAGCCCCTCCCTGCTAATTCTCGTTACTGCTCAGTTCGTGATCTCTCCCACATGTTCAGTAAATTTACTAGGGGCAGATTTATTATCACGGTTCTGCTCCAGAATACAATTCCAAGATGATGGTCAGATGTTTTTTTTTTGTTATATAATCCCTATGTAGATGAAGACAGTGAGGAAATCTGTATTTTGCATGCCCTTCCTACTGTTATGATGGCCCTGATAGGCTCAGATCCACCCCCAATATTGCTTGAGGATCAACGACTCACGACATACCTCTCAGAGATACCATCTAAACTCTGGTCAAAAGGGCCAAATGATATAGGGAAAATGCCTGTAGAACCAGTAAAAGTGCTTCTCAAACCTGGTCCCTAATCCACATACTCTTTTGTCCCAAATACCCCAGGATGCTGCTTGGTTTACAGTTATTGATATTACCAATGCCTTCTTTAGCATTCCATTACACCCAGACTGCCAGTTTCTATTTGCATTCACTTAGCAGGAACGACAGTTAACATGGACAGTTATGCCACAAGGGGCCCAAAACAGGCCCAACCAGTTTGCAAAAAAAATATGAGCAGGTGTCTTTTGCCATTTCTGCCATTGTTAGCCTCCTTAAAGCATCTGGCAGCACTGAACTGTCGAGTTTCGGCCTCGAGACTTCAGTTCTGCCTTAGTCAAGTGATATTCTTGGGTCACTGTCTCCTTCAGGGTGTCAGACACCTCGCAGAAGAAAGAAAAATAGCTGTCAGCTCCCTTCCTTTCCCAAAAGATGAAGCTGAACTCCAGCGTTTTCTTGAACCATGCACTTATTGTTGTCAGAGGATACCGGATGCATCCCGCATAATGCATCCTCTTTACAACGCTTTGAAAGACGGCATAATGAACTATAAGGAAAGATGGCAGTGATGAGGATTACCTCCAATATGATTGTTCCCAACTTCTGATAGAAGAAACAGCTACTCCACCAAATGTCAGTGAGAATCCACTCCCAAATCCTGATCTGGTGTTATGCACGGAAGGTTCAAGATATGCTGACGAGTTTTGTAGATTCCACACGGGATACGCTGTTACCACAGAGGACCCTGTAGTGCACGCAGCTGCACTCCCGCCCTCACAGTCAGCACAAGAAGCAGAACTCCAGGCTCTGTCTACTTTATGTACTTTGGCCAAGAACAGACGGGCTAATATATACACAGACTCACGGTATGCATTTGGTATTGCTCACCATTTTGGGGCTTTATGGGCCAATCGAGGGTTTATTACTACTGCCGGAACCCCATTGAAAAATGCTGAAGCTGTTAAAACCCTCATGGACTCGATCAAATTACCTACTCAGGTGGCTATTATCAAAGTTAAGGAGCACGGTCCTAGGAACAATCCATAGACTGTTAGCAACGCATTTGCGGATATGCAAGCAAAAGCTGCCGCTCTTTTACCCGTTGAACCAACTATGGTGACCACACGCTCTCAGCGTAAACAGTTACAAGAAGCATTGACCCTACAAGAACCTGATGATTTACAACAGACTGAAGTTTTCTGTCGGACCCCGCGAGACCGCTTAATGACGATGCAGAGAATGTTTCCAAAGGAAGAGGTGAAGCAATGGAAGACTGATGGGGCACGAATGGATAATGGTCTCTGGAAAAAGGACCAATTCGTGTCTCCCTAAGCGGATGTACCCTGCTATTGCCATATGGGCACATGGACCTATATATCAAAGAAAGAATCAGGCCCTCGCCCTGGTGCAAAAATTCTACTGGGCCCCGGTTCTCCAGTTGGCCGGAAGCATTCCCTGTTACCAACATGACTGCAAAGCCCACAGCGAAGAAACTGGTGATGGAAGTTATATGCAGATATGGGGTTCCAGAAGTTGTTGAAAGTGATCAAGGCCCGGCCTTTTCTTCTCATGTGTACTAAGAAGTTCTGACAATGCTTGGATCCACTGTAGCCCTCCATACTCTGTACCACCCACAATCCAGTGGGGAAGATGAGAGGCTGAACGGCACACTGAAGGGACAATTGACCAAAATGAGGCAGGAGACTACGGCTCCATGGCCAGAGCTCCTACCCATTGTACTACACCACATTCGTACTACCCCTATTGCAAAACATGGCCTGTCCCCATATGAGATATTGTTTGGTGCTAGGCCCCCAGTTGCAAATTTCCAGCCCCAGCAGTTATCAGAAGAAACTGACCGTGTTGTTCAATATGTTATTCTGCTTAGTAAAAATCTTGCTAACACCTATGTTCTAGTTTTCTTTTTTTTCCAGATTCAGCAGAAACCGACACCTGTCATAACCTGAAGCCTGGTGATTTGGTAGTCGTGAAGAGGCATGTCAGGAAGCATGGACTAGAACCCTTGTAAGACGGCCCCTATCAAGTCCTCCTCATCACCCAAGAAGCCAATGGCAAATAAGGGGGCATAATGTTTTGGTTTTTCGCATTTTCCATATTATTATTGGTAGAAGTTAAAGTTAAAGTTAGAAAATATTCAAAGACTCACAGATCAATATGATAAAGACAATGATCGTAATAAGGACAGTTGGTGGTCAGACACTTTCTCCTTTCTCAATCCAGCCAATTGATTTAAGGGAATTGGGGGCTGGATAGCTGGGGTCTTACAAATCTTGTAACACATTGCTGCCTGTATCCTTGTTGTATATGTGATACTAAAACTTGTTCTTTGGTGTATTTCTGTATGTATTAGGAAAGTCTGTACAAAGACAGCTAATGATGATACCAAAGATGTCGTTGCCCCTGCTCTTCTCTGCACCGATCTCAAAAGGCTACTTGACGAAGATGTTGAAGCCAAGCACATGGCTACCTACAAAATATCCCCACCACTGTCATCAAAAATTGTTATTCGTGAATTGCAGTATACAGGGGGGACGGGTGTGCTGCAACAGCCATGACTGATAACACGGCATCAGTCATGTGAAGACCAGTACCCCTCAAGCTGTTAGCTTGGGATAGCACCTCTGATGCTGCATATGTGTTGAAAAATTTATCTAGGGGGGAATGTGAAGGGTTAATACTAAAATCAGAGTTGAAGTTTCGTTTTATCCATTCTCTGGAGGTTTTGTTTCTCCGTTTTTGTTGTTGTAAGATAATTTTTTGTAATTGGCATGGGCTGTCATGAAACCAGACTGTTCTCATCAGGTACAAAGATAAGGGAGGCGGGGGTGTAAAACTCTGAAGAATATGCCATTATACTACTTTCTACGCTATTTAGGTACAGACATATATGTAGTTTCCGGTTTTCTTGCAATATTATTGGCTTATAAAATGAAATGATTTTATTGGTAGATGAGAACTTTGCATAATTAAGCAAAATGCTATAAAAGAAGTGACTAAAATAAAGGGGCTTAGTGATCTGCCTCGATCCTCCCGTACAGAGACCCCGTCTCCGTGTGGTCATTTGAGTTGCTAGCAACACTGGAATAATTTGGAAATCACTGGCTCAACCGTGAAGGGTTAATTTAGTCCTCCCAAAATAGCTACCTCGACAATATATACTACATAATACATACATACTACATATATACTACATTCATACATACTAAATAATACATACATGCTACATGTATACTACATTCATGCAACATACATACATACTACATATATACTACATTCATACAACATACATACATACTACATACTTACTACATACATACAACATACATACAACATGCTACATACATACAACATACATACTACGTACAATACATTCATACAATACATACATATACACATACAGTACATATAGCATAGAGTACATACTCACCATCACTTGTCACTTTGATCCCCGAAGCCAGTGTCATTCTCACTGTAAAAAATATTAAAATAACAAACAACCGATATACTGCCTGATCCGCAGAAATCCACGAGTGTCCCACAACGATCTCCTGCAGTGCATCACTGAGAGGTTACTATAGTTCATTGGTCTCACTTTATGGCAAAAGCTGCATGGGAACTTTCTCACACTGCAATGCCAAAAGTGAGACTAGGGACTATTTTTTTACAGTGGCGGAGGAATACAGTGCGGAAGGATACCTACCTCCCGTCATTGTATTCCTGTGGCCCCTAGAGAGCGGTCACATCAGCTGATGCTGCTGTTCTCCACGGGAGATCGTCGTGGGACACTTGTGGATTTCTGCGGATCAGGGAGTATATAGTGTGTTTGTTATTTTAATATTTTTTACAGATGACACTGGCTTCGGGGATCAAAGTGACAAGTGATGGTGAGTATGTACTCTATGTTATATGTACTGTATGTCTATACAGTGG
Organism: Dendrobates tinctorius; assembly: GCF_039654945.1. Lineage (NCBI taxonomy): Eukaryota > Metazoa > Chordata > Amphibia > Anura > Dendrobatidae > Dendrobates > Dendrobates tinctorius. The sequence goes on along the minus strand of NW_027361696.1, from coordinate 34,540,832 downwards.
GGCAAAAAAGTATTTAGTCAGTCAGCAATAGTGCAAGTTCCACCACTTAAAAAGATGAGAGGCGTCTGTAATTTACATCATAGGTAGACCTCAACTATGGGAGACAAACTGAGAAAAAAAAATCCAAAAAATCACATTGTCTGTTTTTTTTTCATTTTATTTGCATATTATGGTGGAAAATAAGTATTTGGTCAGAAACAAGCAATCAAGATTTCTGGCTCTCACAGACCTGTAACTTCTTCTTTAAGAGTCTCCTCTTTCCTCCACTCATTACCTGTAGTAATGGCACCTGTTTAAACTTGATATCAGTATAAAAAGACACCTGTGCACACCCTCAAACAGTCTGACTCCAAACTCCACTATGGTGAAGACCAAAGAGCTGTCAAAGGACACCAGAAACAAAATTGTAGCCCTGCACCAGGCTGGGAAGACTGAATCTGCAATAGCCAACCAGCTTGGAGTGAAGAAATCAACTGTGGGAGCAATAATTAGAAAATGGAAGACATACAAGACCACTGATAATCTCTCTCGATCTGGTGCTCCACGCAAAATCCCACCCCGTGGGGTCAGAATGATCACAAGAACGGTGAGCAAAAATCCCAGAACCACGTGGGGGGACCTAGTGAATGAACTGCAGAGAGCTGGGACAAATGTAACAAGGCCTACCATAAGTAACACACTACGCCACCATGGACTCAGATCCTGCAGTGCCAGACATGTCCCACTGCTTAAGCCTGTACATGTCCGGGTCCGTCTGAAGTTTGCTAGAGAGCATTTGGATGATCCAGAGGAGTTTTGGGAGAATGTCCTATGGTCTGATGAAACCAAACTGGAACTGTTTGGTAGAAACACAACTTGTCGTGTTTGGAGGAAAAAGAATACTGAGTTGCATCCATCAAACACCATACCTACTGTAAAGCATGGTGGTGGAAACATCATGCTTTGGGGCTGTTTCTCTGCAAAGGGGCCAGGACGACTGATCCGGGTACATGAAAGAATGAATGGGGCCATGTATCGTGAGATTTTGAGTGCAAACCTCCTTCCATCAGCAAGGGCATTGAAGATGAAACGTGGCTGGGTCTTTCAACATGACAATGATCCAAAGCACACCGCCAGGGCAACGAAGGAGTGGCTTCGTAAGAAGCATTTCAAGGTCCTGGAGTGGCCTAGCCAGTCTCCAGATCTCAACCCTATAGAAAACCTTTGGAGGGAGTTGAAAGTCCGTGTTGCCAAGCGAAAAGCCAAAAACATCACTGCTCTAGAGGAGATCTGCATGGAGGAATGGGCCAACATACCAACAACAGTGTGTGGCAACCTTGTGAAGACTTACAGAAAATGTTTGACCTCTGTCATTGCCAACAAAGGATATATCACAAAGTATTGAGATGAAATTTTGTTTCTGACCAAATACTTATTTTCCACCATAATATGCAAATAAAATGAAAAAAAAACAGACAATGTGATTTTCTGGATTTTTTTTTCTCAGTTTGTCTCCCATAGTTGAGGTCTACCTATGATGTAAATTGCAGACGCCTCTCATCTTTTTAAGTGGTGGAACTTGCACTATTGCTGACTGACTAAATACTTTTTTTCCCCACTGTATGTATGTATTGTATGAAAGTATTGCATGTAGTATGTATGTAGTATGTATGTTGTATGTCTGTAGTATGTATGTAGTATGTACTATGTATGTATGTATGTTGTATGAATGTAGAATATATGTAGTATGTATGTAGTACGTATGTATGTTGTATGAATGTAGTATGTATGTAGTATGTATGTATGTTGTATGAATGTAGTATATATGTAGTATGTATGTTGTATGTATGTATGTTGTATGAATGTAGTATATATGAAGTATGTATGTAGTATGTAGTATGTATGAATGTTGTATATATGTAGTATGTATGTAGTATGTATGTTTTTTGGTTTTTTTTTTCATTCAACACATTAGCCGGATGATGGGACTACTACTGTCCCATCATTGGCTAATGTGTCAATCACTGTCATTGTAGCAGGCATAGCCTGTGGGACTTGTAGTCCCATTGGACGATGCCTGCACACACACAACCCCCGGCAGGCCCGCACAGACCCCCGGAAGCCCGCACAGACCCCGGGCAGCTCGCACAGACCCCCGGCAGGCCCGTACAGACCCCCGGCAGGCCCGCACAAACCCCCGGCAGGCTCGCACAGACCCCCGGCAGCACGCACAGACCCCCGGCAGTCCCACACAGACCCCCGAGAGGCCCGTACAGACCCCACCCACACACAGACACGCATAGTGTCCCCCCATGCACCACCCACACTCTTCCCCTCCCGAACTGGATGTGCAAGGAAAGAAAGGGTTTATTTTTATTCCGATATTTGTGCCCCATTGACATGCATGGGTTTCCGGTAACGGAATCGGCGATACCGGATATTTTTGGGGTATCGGTCCGATCCAATCCGATATTTCCCGATATCGGAAGGTATCGCTCAACACTAATTATGACCTAACAGAGTGCTTAAAAAATGATAGTGTTCAAAATTTATGACACATCACAAATGAGGAGGGAAAAGGATACAAAAAAATACATACACATGTACATATGTATCCTTTGAAGAGAAAAGGCACAATTCCTTCTCAACATTCATATAAGGTGCAGAAGTGCATAATAAAGTGATCAATCAAAGGACCTACAAGGTAGAACATGGAATATAGAGAAAGAAAAATGTAGCCTGATATTTGATATAACTGCTGCCGTAATACATACACTAGTCTTAAGAGAATAATGTGATCCTATAGCCGGGTCTACAATACAACATCAGACAAGGGAGCCATAAGTCAATGTTAGTTATGATTACTATCCAGATATAACAGGCAACAACTAATTATATGCAATACATACAAATTCCAAACCTTTAGCCAAGACCAACCTTTCCGTGATGTGGGCTGCGGGACCCCAACGCGTGTTTCGCTACTTGCTTCTTCGAAACGCGCATTGGGGTCCCGCAAGAGAGAGTGAGAGAGAAAATGAGACTGAAAAATAGCAAGAGATAGAGTGAGAGAGTAAGAGCAAGAAAGAGAGTAAAAGTTAGTGAAGCAGAGAGAGATGGAGAGCTTGAGAGTACAAGAGAGTTAGAAAGAACATGATTGAGTGAGAGAAAGCAAGAGTGAGCGTGAGAGAAACAGTGAGAAATAGAGAAAGAGACCGGGAGAGAGCGATAAAGAGCATGAGATAGTGAGAGCACTAGAGAGAGCATGAGAGAGAAAATGAGTGAGAGAGCAAGTGATAGAGTGAGAACAAAAGAGAGAGCGAGAGCGAAGGTTTGGCTCAGAAATCACCTTTGGTGCTCACTGGATGACCAATACCATTATATCAAAAAATAAATAAAACCTCTGACTGTGTTTATAATGCATAACCGAAAGAAATTACAGATCAACTACTATATACAATATATATAACTATAATGTACTGTATATATTAAAAATCCTGGAACCATTAATATCCGACTGCTGATTGTTTCCATTTGGCAACAATCAATTATCTAGTAGAGAGAAGAGAGTGGAATTATGCAGGTGGGTAACTTTTCAGCATAAACTGCCATGTATGTGTAAATGAGGAGTAACACTATTTATGCCCATTAGATGACCTACATCTAAATTTCAGTTGTAGAGTTGAGCGACTTTTGGTTTTTTAGGGTCGCGTTTCGTTTCGTGAAACCCGACTTTTCCAAAAGTCGGGTCGAGCAAGATCGTCCGATTATAGGGAAAAGTCGGGGTCGTCCCGAAACACGAAACCCAATGTAAGTCAATGGGGAATAAAAGTCGGCAGTGAGAGGAGGACAGGAAACACACCTACAGTGCCCATTTGAATGCCAAAAGCATCAATTCTTCTTTCTTAAGCTTGTCAACCTTAATTAACTTCATAATACAAGTTACGCACTGAAAAATGGGGGTTATTTGGCTACAAACTGTGGTGGGGGAGGGCTGGCTCCAGGTTTTCATGTGCCCTGGGTGAAAGAGCGCCCCTTTAACACATACCACAACTCATCATGCTCCGATACGGCAGAGAAATAGCGGTATAGTCCAATGAAAAATACCTCACTTTTTACATCTCATGACGAGGCCCATCTATTTCTCCATACAGAATCATTGGTCCCATATAATGTTTGAAACAGTATATGATGAGCTCCACATAATGCTACAGTATATGTTGGTCCCCATGGATGAAGCTCCACTGTCTTATGGGCCCAAATAATGCTCCAAACATAATGGGCCCCATTTCTAATGCTCTAGTGTATAATGGGCCCTATAAATGCTGCTCCAGTGTCTGATGTCCACCTTTGGAATGTTCCAGTGTATGGTGGGCCCCATCTATCATTCTCCAGAGTATAGTGCTCCCCAAAAATTGCTGTCCCAACATTGAAAACAATCAAATAAGTCTCCTCGCTAGGGAATCCCTGTACTTGTCTGGACAGGTGCTGTAGCTTGCTTAACAGCTCGCCAGCTGTTCTCACGCCCAGTATGGATTACACGTGATTGCACAAAGGTGAGAAAGGGTACCGTATCCCCAGATAACATGTATGGATAGCGTACACATTCAAAATATATGTCTCAGGAGGCAGGCTCAGACGGTGTTAGGCCCAGTATGGATTGCACGTGATTGCACAAAGGTTAGAAAGGGTACCGTATCACCGGATAACATGTATGGATAGCGTACACATTCAAAATATATGTCTATACAGCATGAGGCAGGCTCAGACGGTGTTAGGCCCAGTATGGATTGCACGTGATTGCACAAAGGTTAGAAAGGGTACCGTATCCCTGGATAACATGTATGGATAGCGTACACATTCAAAATATATGTCTCAGGAGGCAGGCTCAGACGGTGTTAGGCCCAGTATGGATTGCACGTGATTGCACAAAGGTTAGAAAGGGCACCGTATCACCGGATAACATGTATGGATAGCGTACACATTCAAAATATATGTCTATACAGTATGAGGCAGGCTCAGACGGTGTTAGGCCCAGTATGGATTGCACGTGATTGCACAAAGGTTAGAAAGGGTACCGTATCCCCAGATAACATGTATGGATAGCGTACACATTCAAAATATATGTCTCAGGAGGCAGGCTCAGACGGTGTTAGGCCCAGTATGGATTGCACGTGATTGCACAAAGGTTAGAAAGGGTACCGTATCCCCGGATAACATGTATGGATAGCGTACACATTCAAAATATGTCTATATAGCATGAGGCAGGCTCAGACGGTGTTAGGCCCAGTATGGATTGCACGTGATTGCACAAAGGCTAGAAAGGGTACCGTATCACCGGATAACATGTATGGATAGCGTACACATTCAAAATATATGTCTATACAGCATGAGGCAGGCTCAGACGGTGTTAGGCCCAGTATGGATTGCACGTGATTGCACAAAGGTTAGAAAGGGTACCGTATCACCGGATAACATGTATGGATAGCGTACACATTCAAAATATATGTCTATACAGCATGAGGCAGGCTCAGACGGTGTTAGGCCCAGTATGGATTGCACGTGATTGCACAAAGGTTAGAAAGGGTATCGTATCCCTGGATAACATGTATGGATAGCGTACACATTCAAAATATATGTCTCAGGAGGCAGGCTCAGACGGTGTTAGGCCCAGTATGGATTGCACGTGATTGCACAAAGGTTAGAAAGGGTACCGTATCACCGGATAACATGTATGGATAGCGTACACATTCAAAATATATGTCTATACAGTATGAGGCAGGCTCAGACGGTGTTAGGCCCAGTATGGATTGCACGTGATTGCACAAAGGTTAGAAAGGGTACCGTATCCCCAGATAACATGTATGGATAGCGTACACATTCAAAATATATGTCTCAGGAGGCAGGCTCAGACGGTGTTAGGCCCAGTATGGATTGCACGTGATTGCACAAAGGTTAGAAAGGGTACCGTATCCCCGGATAACATGTATGGATAGCGTACACATTCAAAATATGTCTATACAGCATGAGGCAGGCTCAGACGGTGTTAGGCCCAGTATGGATTGCACGTGATTGCACAAAGGTTAGAAAGGGTACCGTATCACCGGATAACATGTATGGATAGCGTACACATTCAAAATATATGTCTATACAGCATGAGGCAGGCTCAGACGGTGTTAGGCCCAGTATGGATTGCACGTGATTGCACAAAGGTTAGAAAGGGTACCGTATCACCGGATAACATGTATGGATAGCGTACACATTCAAAATATATGTCTATACAGCATGAGGCAGGCTCAGACGGTGTTAGGCCCAGTATGGATTGCACGTGATTGCACAAAGGTTAGAAAGGGTACCGTATCCCCGGATAACATGTATGGATAGCGTACACATTCAAAATATATGTCTATACATCAGGAGGCAGGCTCAGACGGTGTCAGGCACAGTATGGATTTGACGGCCCAGATTACGCAGCAGAGGAGCAGGGAGAGGTAAAGATTGCAAATGCTGGGGCCCTGCCCAAGCAAGGGGGGCCCACTCGTGGGCGTCGGTACTGGCACTGGGCCCCTCATAGTACAGCGGTGTGTCTGACGGCGGGTGTGCACCACCACCGTCAGAGACACTTGATTGCACTATGAGGGACCCTGTGCCAGTGCCCACGCCAAAGAGTCGGCCTACCCACCTGTCCAGGGCAACGGCACTCGCACGGTGTCGTGCGCTAGGTGGTGACCCCGGCCATGGGGGGGGAGGCAGCACAGTTAGGGAGTTTTAGAAAGTGGCATATGTTGATGTTGGACATTCAGCTGATGCAAAAGGCGAAATAGGTGAAGTACCAGGAAGAGGTGGACCAAAGCAAGCCATTTTTCTGTCACCCTATGTGTCATCAGAGGAAGGTGGGACAAAATCCTTGGAAACCCATGCGTGGTTCATTTTAATGAAGGTTAGATCATCCACATTTTGGGTTGACAGACGGGTCCTTTTTTCTGTCAGGATTGATCCAGCTGCACTGAAGACTCTTTCCAATAGCACACTTGCAGCTGGGCAAGCGAGCTCCTGTAAGGCATATTGGGCCAATTCAGGCCAGGTGTCCAGTTTAGCGGCCCAATAGTCAAAGGGGAATGACCTGTGTGGGAGAACATCGATATGGGAGGAAAAGTAGTTTGTAACCATAGTTGACAACTGCTGTCTCCTGTCACTTTCCATCGATGCAGTATTACCAGTTGTGTGAGCGGTATTTGAAAAATCAGTCCACAACATTGTCATGAAACCCCTGTCTCCAACGCCACTTCTGCTGTGTGCACCACAAACACCTCTGCCAAGCTGCCCCCGGCCCGTACGGCTCGTGTGAGAACCATCACCGCTGCTGTGTGCTGGGAATGCCTCAAGCAACCGATTTACCAGAGTTGCTTGTTTATTAGCCAATATTAGGTCAAGGTTCTCCTGTGGCATGATGTTTTGTAATTTGCCTTTATAGCATGGATCCAGGATGCTGGCCAACCAGTAGTCGTCATCGTTCATCATTTTGGCAATGCGGGGGTCCCTTTTTAGGATCCGCAAGGCATAATCTGACATGTGGGCCAATGTTCCCGGTGTCAATGATGCACTGCGAGTGCTGGGTGGAGGAGCACTTTCTGGCAAATCCACATCCCTCCAGTCACGCACAAACCCTGTACCAGACCTTGCCACGCCAACATTTTCACTTGCCCCACGAGATGCATCCTCCTCCCCTAAGTAATCATCCCCATCATCATCCTCCTCCTCCTCTTCTTCCTCCACCTCGTCCAGGAGAGGTCCCTGAGCAGACAATGGCTGAATGTCATCAAGGATTCCCTCCTCCTCTTCCTCCTCATCAACATTGGCTGCAGACGCCTGCTCCTTAGGGTGCGTCAAAGTTTGCATGAGCAGACGCATAAGTGGGATGCTCATGCTTAGGATGGCGTCGTCTGCGCTTACCAGCCGTGTGCATTCCTCAAAACACTGAAGGACTTTACAAAGGTCTTTCAGCTTCGACCACTGCACACCTGTCAACTCCATGTCTGCTCTCAAAGTGCCTGGCCGTGTATCCTCCCACAAATGCATTATGGCCTGCCTCTGCTCGCACAGCCGCTCCACCATGTGCAGGGTGGAGTTCCACCTTGTTGCAATGTCGATAATGAGGCGGTGGTTGGGAAGGTGGAGCAATCGCTGCAGCTTCTGCATACGAACGGAGTGTACAGGCGACCGGCGGATGTGCGCGCACAGTCTTCGCACCTTCTGGAGCAGGGCTGTTAACTCCGGATAATTTTTGAGGAAGCACTGCACCACCAGGTTCAAGGTGTGAGCCAAGCAAGGTATGTGGCTGAGTTTTGAAAGGGCTATGGCTGCCACAAAATTACGGCCGTTATCACTAACTACCTTGCCTGCCTCAAGATGTACACTGCCCAGCCATGACTCAGTTTGTCGCTTCAAGTACTCGGCCAGCACCTCGGCGGTGTGTCTGTCGCCCAAACACATAATCTGCAACACAGCCTGCTGACGCTTTCCACTAGCTGCTCGATAGGGGGACACATCGTGTGCAACAGTGGCAGCTGCAGATGGAGTGCTCGTACGACTGCGCTCTGTGGACGAGCTTTCGCTTCTGGAGGAGGAGGAGGAGGAGGAGGGTCGAACGCCTACAGCCAACTGTTTCCTATACCGTGGGCTAGGCAGCACTGTCCCACCACCGCTGTCCCCTGTGGACCCTGCATCCACCACATTAACCCAGTGCGCAGTGATGGACACGTAACGGCCCTGGCCATGCCGACTGGACCATGCATCAATTGTGAGGTGCACCTTTCCGCTCACTGACTGCTTGAGTGCATGGACAGTGCGGTCTTTCACATGATGGTGGAGGGCTGGGATGGCTTTGCGAGAGAAGAAGTGGCGACTGGGTAGGTCATAGCGTGGTACTGCATAGGCCATGAGTTCGCGGAAAGCTGTGCTTTCCACCAACCGAAAGGGCATCATCTCAAACGAGATTAGTTTGGCAATGTGGGCGTTCAAACCCAGTGTACGCGGATGAGAGACTGAGTACTTTCTTGACCTACTCATAGTGTCTGGGAGGGTGAGCTGGACTTGAGAGCTGCATATGGTGGAAGTAGCGGTGGACAGGGCGGACTGAGAGAGGGTTGATGATGGTGATGGAGTTGGTGTTCTTTCTGATGGCCTAGAATCAGTCTTTCGTTGATATAACAGTGGGATTCCCTGACTGCTGTGGTCTTGCAACGACACCTCAACATTTGCTGCTGTGCTAACCGGTGGGCTTACAGTGGGGGAAACAATGTAGCGTTGCTGACTACCTTCGTTGTGATCAGTTGCACATGTGGCACTTGAGGTTTGGTGTTGTGTCCACGCTTCCAAGTGCATGCTGGGTAAATGTCTAAGCATGCAACTGGTATTCAAATTTTTCAGATTTTTCCCTCGGCTAAAGGTCTTTGCGCACTTCTTACAGATAACCTTGGCCTGATCATGAGGATTTTGGTCAAAAAAGTGCCACACTGCACTCTTCCTACTTTGGCAGACATTTTGCGGCCTAGCACGCTGTGATCTTTTGACCCTCTGGACAAGCTGTCCAGCAACTCTATTGATGTTTGGAACCTGTCTTTGGAGTGCTCCGGGCCTGCCAGATAACAGCTGTTGCGATGCCGATGTCTGCTGTGGATGCTCCTCATCTGAGCTATTGGAAGCAGCACCCTCTTCCCCCAATGGATGCCAATCTGGGTCAACAACTGGGTCATCCATCACCTCCTCTTCTATGTCATGTGCACCTTCCTCTGTGTCACCGTGTATGGTGGTATAGTGTGCGGGAAGGGGCACCTGAGTCTCATCAGGGTCAGAATCTGGCTCTGTACACTGCGAGGACAATGTAGTGCTCTGAGTGAATGTACCAGCAGAATCATCCATCAGCGGCTGTGCATCAGTGCACTCCATGTCAGATTCATCTTGGCCTGGGTAATTTACCATTTCACTTGATAATCCAGGCATGGTATGTGAAAACAGCTCCATGGAGTAATCAGTAGTATGGCCTGCGTCATCCTTCAATCTTGGTTGGGGTGAAGGACACAAGGAAAGGTGTGGTTCATGAACATGAGCCTCCAATGACGACTCAGTGCTTTTACTTTTTACAACTGAAGAAGAGGAGGCGATAGAGCTGGAGGCTGAGTCAGCAATGTAAGACAAAACTTTTTCCTGATGCTCTGGCTTTAAAAGCGGTTTGCCAACTCCTAGAAAACTAAGCGTTCGAGGCCTTATGTAGCCAGAAGATGACGCAGGGTCAGCACCTCCTGCATTCGGTCCTATTTTGCTCTTGCCACTACCATCAGATCCAACACCAACACCATCATTACCAGCTGCCAACCCCCCGCCCAATTCCACGGCCTCTTCCACCAGCCTTCCTCATTTTTGGTAGAAATGTAGACAAAATCCAACAAACTATATAGTAATGTAAAACAAGGTACAAGGTGTCTATAGGACAGGGGAGATTTTGAATATCTGCACACACTTTTGGACACTGGACACTTTTGGATTGTGTGAGGCCCACTGATATCTCAGCGCTATGTGACAGGCTCGATGGCACTGCTGTGACAAAAGTGACTAGAGGATAAGGGAGATTTTGAATATCTGCACACACTTTTGGACACTGGACACTTTTGGATTGTGTGAGGCCCCCTGATATCTCAGCGCTATGTGACAGGCTCGATGGCACTGCTGTGACAAAAGTGACTAGAGGATAAGGGAGATTTTGAATATCTGCACACACTTTTGGACACTGGACACTTTTGGATTGTGTGAGGCCCACTGATATCTCAGCGCTATGTGACAGGCTCGATGGCACTGCTGTGACAAAAGTGACTAGAGGATAAGGGAGATTTTGAATATCTGCACACACTTTTGGACACTGGACACTTTTGGATTGTGTGAGGCCCACTGATATCTCAGCGCTATGTGACAGGCTCGATGGCACTGCTGTGACAAAAGTGACTAGAGGATAAGGGAGATTTTGAATATCTGCACACACTTTTGGACACTAGACACTTTTGGATTGTGTGAGGCCCACTGATATCTGAGCGCTATGTGACAGGCTCGATGGCACTGCTGTGACAAAAGTGACTAGAGGATAAGGGAGATTTTGAATATCTGCACACACTTTTGGACACTGGACACTTTTGGATTGTGTGAGGCCCACTGATATCTCAGCACTATGTGACAGGCTCGATGGCACTGCTGTGACAAAAGTGACTAGAGGATAAGGGAGATTTTGAATATCTGCACACACTTTTGGACAGTGGACACTTTTGGATTGTGTGAGGCCCACTGTTATCTCAGCGCTATGTGACAGGCTCGATGGCACTGCTGTGACCTAAGTGACTAGAGGATAAGGGAGATTTTGAATATCTGCACACACTTTTGGACACTGGACACTTTTGGATTGTGTGAGGCCCACTGATATCTCAGCACTATGTGACAGGCTCGATGGCACTGCTGTGACAAAAGTGACTAGAGGATAAGGGAGATTTTGAATATCTGCACACACTTTTGGACAGTGGACACTTTTGGATTGTGTGAGGCCCACTGTTATCTCAGCGCTATGTGACAGGCTCGATGGCACTGCTGTGACCTAAGTGACTAGAGGATAAGGGAGATTTTGAATATCTGCACACACTTTTGGACACTGGACACTTTTGGATTGTGTGAGGCCCACTGATATCTCAGCGCTATGTGACAGGCTCGATGGCACTGCTGTGACAAAAGTGACTAGAGGATAAGGGAGATTTTGAATATCTGCACACACTTTTGGACACTGGACACTTTTGGATTGTGTGAGGCCCAATGAATATCTGAGCGCTATGTGACAGGCTCGATGGCACAGCTGTGACCAAAGTGACTAGAGGATAAGGGAGATTGGATAGCTTTTAAATAAGCAGTTTGCGGAGCAGTGGGTAAACAGCAATGCCAGCCTGTCAGGAAGCCTTAAAAGGCAGCCCAACAACCAACACCACTGATACACCACTATATAGCCTCCCCTTGCACTGCACACACAGTGACTGGTGTGTTGTGCAGGCCAAATCGCTAGCAGCAGAAGCAGTTTTTTGTCTTCTTCCCTGCCTAACGCTCTCCCTACAGAATCAGCAGCAACCTCTCCCTATGCTAAGATCGGCAGAAGTAAGATGGCGGTCGGCGTGCACGCCCTTTTATACCCCCTGTGACGCCCACCAAAGCAAGCCAATCACTTGCATGCCCTTCTGAAAGATGGTGGTGACCCGTGCCTATGTCATCACGTTGCCCACATTGTCCGTGGATCCTGATTGGCTGAAAAAGAGCGCAAAACAAACTTTTGAAACGCGACTTTGGCGCGTAAGTCGCCGACCTCGTGGCCGACCTCATCCTAGGGTCGGGTTTCGTTTCATGAAACCCGACTTTGCTAAAAGTCGGCGACTTTTGAATTTTTTTGACCCGTTTCGCTCAACTCTATTCAGTTGACTCTGAACTACAGTCATGGCCAAAAGTCTTTGCACACTTGAAATTGTTCCAGAAAATGAAATTATTATTATTGCAAGTCCACCTGTTTTGTTATACATGTTTATTTCATTTGTGTGTATTGGAACAACACAAAAAAAGAGACAAAGGCACATCTATTTATATAACTGCCTTGTAATGTTTTCATTTCTTGTTCTGTCCAGATGTCACCGTATCCCAGAATTCCAAGCGGAGGAAGTTCACTGACCACCATACTGGGACATCCAAGTGATGGGTGTCTCAATATGGAAACTGCTGCTGGTACCAACCTATTGTGTGGTACCACCAGCGGAACACCGTCGCACCACACACAAACACTCACACACTCACTCTCACACTCACACAGCCTCTTATGCGGTGACACCAGCGGAACACTGTCTCACTGCGCCTGCGCGAATTCCACGCAGGCGCAGTGAATCATTCGGCTGATCCTGGCAGCAGATATGCTATGTGTCTACAGGCAAAGGAAGCCAGTCACATTAAAGAGGTTTTCCCATGAACGAAAGTTCATTTTAAAAATTGTCTGTGTCTGACTGTGTACAGAGCATACCACATCTCCTGGGCAGGGGAGGAAGCAAAAAAGACAATACTGACATTACAGCAGGGGATCACTGAGGATTCATTTTGTGAGGTAAAATATTTCACTGACTGTTTTTATACAATATTTTACCTCACAAAATATATCCCCTGCGATCCCCTGCTGTAATGTCAGTATTGTCTTTTTCTTCCTCCCCTGCACAGGAGCTGTGGTTTGTTCTGTACACAGTCAGACACAGCTCAAACGGGACAGCACATGAGGGGAGAATGCAGCACAGGAAGGAGAGTAACAGCAGACAAGGGGGATAGCACATGGGGTTGACAGGTCAAAGAAGAGAGCACAGATGGGAGAAGTCAGCACATGGGGAAAGAGAGAGTGGATAGGTGGGTGAGCACATGGGGAGGAGAGATTCTCAATGCTACAAAGCCTGCCCCATTGTGACATTAACACCCTCCCAATGTGATAGCATCGGGCCTACATAATTTCACACAAAACTTAAAAAATGGGCCAGAAAACATTGTTGGCCCCTTTCCAAAATTGTGGGTAAACAACTTTGTTTCAAGCATATGATGCTCATTCAAACTCACCTGTGGCAAGTAACAGGTGTGAAAAATAATAAAGTCACACCTAAAACCAGATAAAAAAAGGACTCGACTAAAGCTTTACATAGTGTTTCTGTATATGCCACACAGGCATGGTGAACGGAATGGGGAGAAGAGAACTGTCATCACGAACTTTACATTACAAACAAACACCACCGCCATTGATATTGGGGCCCAGGGCCACGGACCTGGTCACCGCTGCTGCGACACCTCAACCCCCTGACACCAGTCTGGTACCGAGTACCCCACAGCCCTGGGTGAAGCCAGTGGGGGCGACCCAATTTTGGCGTCACGAACAGGATGACGAGACCCGACACCATCGGGTCCTGTGTGCCTGAAATTTGTTGAACTTTGACTTTTTGGAAATGTGTAGAAGACCTGATTTGATAGACTGTGAAATGGACATTAGAAATGGCCACTGGCGCGGAGAAGAAGGGCGTGAAGAGATAGGAGGTCCTAAGAAAAGACCACGAAGAGTATTGGGCCTGCCCTGCCTGAATTAGAATCATAGAATCATAGAATCGTAGAGTTGGAAGGGACCTCCTGGGCCATCTAGTCCAACCCCCTGCTCAAAGCAGGATTCGCTAAATCATCCCAGTCAGATGTCTGTCCAGCCTCTGTTTGAATACTTCCATTGAAGGAGAACTCACCACTTCTCGTGGCAGCTTGTTCCACTCATTGATCACTCTAACTGTCAAAAAGTTTTTTCTAATATATAATCTGTGTCTCCTCCTATTCAGTTTCATCCCATTGCTTCTAGTCTTTCCTTGTGCAAATGAGAATAAAGTTGATCCTTCTACAATGTGACAGCCCTTTAGATATTTGTAGACAGCTATTAAGTCTCCTCTCAGTCTTCTCTTTTGCAAACTAAACAATCCCAAATCCTGCAACCTTTCCTCATAAGACAGGGTTTGCCGACCGGTCACCATTCTGGTTGCTCTTTTATGAACTTGCTCCAGTTTGTTGATGTCTTTTTTAAAATGTGGTGCCCCAAACTGGACACATTATTCCAGATGAGGTCTGACCAAAGAGGCGTAGAGGAAAATAATGACTTCACGTGATCTAGACTGTATGCTTCTGTTAATACATCCTAGAATTGCATTTGCCTTTTTTGCTGCTGCATCACACTGTTGACTCATATTCAGTCTGTGATCTATTAGTATACCCAAGTCTTTTTCACATGTGCTGTTGCTTAGCCCTATTCCTCCCATTCTGTATATGCTTTGTTCATTTTTATTGCCCAGATGTAGCACTTTGCATTTTTCCCTGTTAAAAACCATTCTGTTAGTTGCTGCCCACTTCTCCAGTTTTTTTATATCTTTTTGAATCCTCTCTCTCTTCTCTAGTATTAGCTATCCCTCCTAGCTTTGTGTCATCAGCAAATTTAATCAGTTTACCCTCAATTCCTTCATCTAAATCGTTGATAAAGATGTTGAACAATACAAGGCCCAGGACAGAGCCCTGTGGTACCCCACTTGAAACATTCTTCCAACTGGATGTGCAGCCATTTACGACCACTCTTTGGGTCCGATCACTAAGCCCGTTATGAATCCACCTAACAGTTGCCTTGTCCATTCCATACTTAGTCATTTTTTCATTAAGGATTGTATGAGATACTTTGTCAAATGCTTTGCTGAAGTCAAGATATACTATATCTGCAGGATTTCCTTGATCCACCCAATCAGTGATTCCATCATAGAAGGAAATTAAGTTAGTCTGACATGACTTATTAGTTACAAACCCATGCTGACTCTGTTTAATCACTTAATTTTTATCCAGGTACTGACATACATGTTGTTTAATAATTTGTTCAAAGATCTTTCCTGGTATAGAAATCAGACTCACTGGCCTATAGTTGCCTGGGTCCACCTTCTTCCCCTTTTTGAAGATAGGAAAAACATTTGCTCTTCTCCAGTCTTCTGGGACTTCTCCTGTTCTCCAAGAATTTTCAAAGATTATGGAGAGGGGTTCAAAAATTTCTTCTGCTATCTCCTTCAGTACTCTGGGGTGTAATTCATCTGGACCTGGAGACTTGAATTCATTTAGGTTAGCTAAGTGTTTCCTCACTATCTTTCTGTTTATAGATATCCTGGGTTCTTCTATTCCCTTAATAGGACAGTGAAGAACAGTTGATGTTACATTTCCTTTCTGAGAGAAAACAGATGCAAAATAGGAATTTAAAAGTTCGGCCTTCTCAACATCCTGTCTTACCATTTCATCATTTTCATCCTGTAAAAATCCTATAGCATCTTTGACTTTTCTTTTACTTTGACATATCCCCAAAATCCTTTATTATTGCTTTTGACATCTCTTGCAAGCCTCAATTCATTGTCAGCTTTAATAATCTGATTTGTGCCCTGCAGGTTCTGCAGACAGCATTATATTCTTCTTTAGATATGCCTCCCTCTTTCCATTTTATAAACATTTTTTTCTTCCTTTTTAGCATGTGCTTAAGTTCTGTGTTCATCCATCCTGGCTTCCTTAAATGCTTCCTATTCTTTCCTCTTTTCGGAATTGTTAACAATTGTGCTTTGAGAATTTCATTTTTCAAGATTTCCCATCCTTCCTGGACATTTTTGTCATTAAGGATGTCCAGCCATTGGATCCCTCCAATTCTCTTTCTGAATCCCTTAAAATCTGCCTTTCTGGAATCTAACCTTGACGTCTGAGTCTTCACAGGTCTTCCTCCTCTAGTTATCCAAAATTCTAAAATAGCATGGTCGCTACCTCCTAGGGTCCCAGCCAATTTTACCTCCTCAACCATTTCCTCCCTGTTTATAAGGATTGGATCCAAGGTAGCAGTTCCCCTTGTTTTCTCCCCTACCTTTTGGAAGATAAAGTTGTCAGCAAGAGAGGATAAGAATTTCCTTGACCTGTTAGTTTTGCCTGAGAGAGATTCCCAACAAATGTCTGGATAGTTGAAATCTCCCATGACAACTATGTCATATTTTTTGGATAACTTGGCCATTTGATGCATAAAGAGTTCATCCATATGTTCAGCTTGCACAGTTGACCTGTAGTAAATGCCTACAATGGTGTCCTTTCCATTGTTCTGTCCTTGTATTCTTACCCAAACAGTTTCCACAGAACTCCCAGTCTCTGAAGCTTCAATCTCTGTGCAGATATACGCGTTTCTAACATACAATGCGACACCTCCTCCTTGTTTATCAAGTCTGTTTCTTGCAAATAGGTTGTATCCTTCTAGTCTTGTATTCCAATCATGTGTATTGTCCCACCAAGTTTCAGTGATTCCAATGACATCATATTTCTTTTCCTGTGTTAGTAGTTCCAATTCTCCTTGTTTGTTGCCCATGCTTTGTGCATTAGTATAGAAACATTTTAGTGTGTGATTGGTTTCTCTTTCTCCAATATTTTTATTAATTAGATTCTTTTGTCTTTGTTCTTCCTTTCCACTTCTAATAGCAGAGTTCTCAATAGCATTTGTCAGGTGTATGGCTTTTTCTGGTCTTTTGCTTCCCTTCCATTGTTGTTCTAGTTTAAAGCTCTCCTTACAAGTGTAGCAAGGTGACTTCCAGTCTTCGTAAGGTGCACCCCATCTCTAGCAAGTAGTCCATCGTAAAGGTAATTCACTCCGTGATCCATAAATCCAAATCGTTGCTGACGGCACCATCGACGTAGCCAGTTGTTCACCTGCAGAATCTTATTCCACCTCCTTGTTCCATGGTAATCCACTGGGAGGATGGAAGAGAAGACCACCTGCACTCCCAGTTCTTTCACTTTCTTGCCTAAGTCTTCAAAGTCTCTGCAGATGGTTTCCAGGTCGTTTCTTGCGGTGTCATTTGTCCCCACATGTTGTAGCAGCAATGGGTAGTCATCTGTAGGTCTGAAGAGTCCTGATATCCTGTCAGACACATCTTTAATTTTTGCACCTGGAAGACAGCACATTTCTCTTGAAGTTATATCCGGTCTGCAGATATACTACTATGTGACAGATACATGGCCCACCCCCCCGAGGGGTTCGCATACTGCCTTGGTATGGAGGCACTGGAAGAAGACGCCGTTCCCGGAAGGAAGGGCAGAAGACGCCAGTGTTGGGAAAGGGGCCAAGGCAGGAAGAAGAACGCCAGAACGCCATGATAAAAGAAGACATGAAGACAGAAGAACAGGGGGAGGAGGACTTGCTTGCCCCTAGGCCGCCCACGCGGAGGCTGCGACTGCTGATACATCCCCAGCGGCGGCCGCCACCACCTCACCCCTGATACTGCCATTGGGTGAGCCCCGTGCGGAGAAGGTATATGAGGGCCCTGGAGCAGAATGGAGACCCATGACCGCGCCCCCACCTGGAACGAGCGCGGTTGTGCCGAACTCCACCAACGATCCCAGCCGAGACTGGTCTAGCCCCGGCTCGGGTGCAACTGCGGTCCATTCCGTCCGTCACTCCGGGAGTTGCGGCCGCCGCCAGTTACTACCCGGAACCGGAGCTAGATCCGTGGCTGGAACCACCAGGTACGATTACTGCCCCAGGGGTGACCTTAGCTTTGGGAGCGACACCTGAGGATAGGGATGGCCTGGTTGACCTCCGCCGACAGCCCCCGACTGCGGTACCGCTGACTGAAACCCCAATGGACACGGAGGAATCAGACCCTGAGGAATCGGCAGTGGTGCCCACGATGGATGTGCTATCCCCGCCGGTGGTGGATGTTTCTATGGCCCTTTCGATCACCCCAATCAGTCCCTATCTCTCCCTGTGGGAAGTCGAGTACATGCGGTTGGCCAGCCAGCAGCAAGATGAGGACATTTCTAGTACCACTTCTGAAGACAGTTCGGTTTCCAGAACCCCAGGAAGGGACCACCATTAAAGGATTTTGTGTTATTTTTCAAATCTCGTTACCCAGGAGGGTTTGTTGCACCAGTTGTGCCTTTTTGCTATTTTTCCTTTTTGTTGCCCAGTTTTGATTGGCAGCATTAATTTTGAAATGGAACTAAAGAGATCATAGGCGCTGATTGATCCGAACTCATATTGTAAATAGTTGCACCTCTTTAGATGCCCTTTCTCGGTTTTACATAAAGGAACACTTTGTGAAGATAGTGTTTTACAGATATAGACACTTTGCGAAAATGATGTTTTTGAATGGACACTTTTCGAAGAATGATGTCTACCTCAAAGGACACTGCAAGAGATCCCGGCTGGGAGCAGTGTCCAGCACTTACAAGAATGCTTATAATGTTTTATTGAAAAAGTATTTGATAATGTGTTGATATTTGAGAAATGGCTTTTATGTAGCTAGAATAAGGAATGTCTGATGTAGAGATGAGCAATGTAGATGAAGAATTGATAGAGACAGGTGACAGGCCAAGTATGTGAGGTCAGTGTCTTGCGTCTAGTAGAATGAGAATGAAGTGACGGAAAAGAGAGAAAAGTAATAAAGAAATGTGTTACAGAGAATAGCACTTTGAGAGTAAGAATTGCACTTAGATATTTGCACTGTTTAACATAGAATTTTTGATAGGATTGATGGTAACGTTTAAGATGAGTACCTCCTATATTAGGAAGCTTAGAGTAAGAAAAGTTATTTATGCAATATAACATTTTTGTATGTTTCTCTGCTGTATGCTTTGTTTTCTTGCAGCCCGTGGACGTGCTGTGTTTAACGAGGGGGTATGTGGCGCCCCTGAGGCTCGGTCGCCACAGAGGTACTGCACCTTCTCCTAAGGTGTAGTGCCCCACCATCCAGATAAGGTGGGAACTCCCTGCCACACTCCAACACCTGCAACCCACACACAGGATAGTTCAGCAGAGACACCTAGCAGCTTCAGGCTGGGGGTAGCAGGGCACCCTTCGTGGAACCCTGCTTCATAACACGAGATGTGCTGGGAGGTGGGTGGAGTTAGTATAAAAAGACTGGGAAAGATAGAATTACAGGTCAGTCTGACCGGAGTTCAGTCTGGGGTGAGTCCCAGAGGAGAGCAGGCTGGCAGGAGGTCAGCCTGTCGGGAGTTCAGGTGGAAGAAAGACAGTCAGTCGGGAGAGGCTGAAGACTGGTCTTAGTGGAGAGCTCCCGAAGAAACAAAGAGAAGAAAGAGTGCTGCAGCTGCCTCAGTGACCTGAGCCAGCTGGCACGGGAAAGAGAGAGAGAGAGAGAGACGTAGAACTGTATCCTGCATTTCCATAAGAGAGAGAAAGACAAGTACTGAACGAAGTGGAAGGAGAACAGAGAGGAGGAGTGGGATGGATAGGAACCCTGCGTATAGGTTCTCAGCGCACGGCCGGGGCCCGGTCCCCGAGGTTGCATGGACACTTATGGTTCTGCAGCAGACACCGGTGGAGTAGTTGGCTGTAAATGCACTACTCCCATCCAAGACTTGGGACACAACAGCGAAACGGATAGAGAGCCGGGATTCAGGAGAAGGGGTCCCCGAAGCAGGCTACAGCTGTCTGTCATACAAGTGAGAGAGTTGTTAGGAACATCAGACGGGAGGAGCTTCAGAGAACCACGGTGCTGGAGCTCTTCACACCAATAGGCGCTATAGAGGAGTCGTTCAGCAAAGGCACATGTTGGAGGGGTGCTGACAGGGAGAGCCCTATCTTGCCTGGAGGTTGGCTGGGCCTCTGTCCCGGAGGACATGGTACCGAAGCGGGCACCAGTGTGCACTACGAACTGTGAGTAAAGCTTTGAAACTGCAAGCCCTGGTGTCCTCCATTCATTCCCGCATCAGCACCGCTATATCGGGGGTATCAACATCTACACCATTCTGTGCCCCTACTCCTCCATCGCACCTATACACTGCCCTGGGACTACAGCTCCACCTGTGGGGAGCTACACCATCTTAGCTGCATCACACCATCAGTCCCAGTGGATCTGCAAGCAACGTTGGCTTACCATCTTACTTGCCAAATACCACGGGTGGCGTCACGAACTTTACATTACAAACAAACACCACCGCCATTGATATTGGGCCCCAGGGCAACGGACCGGGTGACCGCTGCTGTGACACCTCAACCCCCTGACACCGGCCCAGTACCGAGTACCCCACAGCCCTGGGTGAAGCCAGCGGAGGCGACCCATTACAAACTATTAAAGACGTCAATAAGTTTGTTCACTTGTTAGCAGTGAAAAAAACACTTTCTTCAATTTGTGGCGGCTTCTACTACTATGTCAACATCTATTGCTGATACAGCATCTGAATTTCCTGTTACTCCATTATCTATGACTTTGACTGAACAGATAGCATCTAAAACCTTGATGGGCCTTGATACTAATCGGAGGATTGTAAAATCTATGGAACTAAAACCGATACAAACTCCAAATCCAGACTTTTATCCTGTTTCAGCAAGGGTTCCCATCATGGATAGCTTTCAGGATGTGTTGGAGAAGGAAATAAGAGATATTCTAACTACTGACATAGGAGCTGTAAACAATCTAACAAAAGCGGAAAAAAAGGCTTTAAATGATTTATCATGTAATCCTAAAGGGGGCTCTCTGGTTATCTTGGATAATACCTTATATGAAAGAGAAATTCAGAGTATGTTATCAGATTGTAATACTTACAGAAAGTTGGACGCTGATCCTACATCAGAAATTAATAGGAAATTAAGATGTTTATTAGGTGAAGGGGAAGCTTTGGGCATTTTTGACAGAAAAATGACTGATTATCTTGTGTCTGAAAACCCTGTGTGTATTATTTTTCATGGTCTACCTAAGGTGCATAAAGAGGTATTTCCTCCTGCCTTTCGTCCTATTGTGGCTGGCATAGGATCTTGCACAGAGAGACTATCTGCCTGGCTGGATAAGATTTTGCAGCCATTTGTTAAGAGAACTTATTACAAGCACTGTCAAATATGTCTTGGCTCTTGGTCCAAAGATTCCATTTGGGTTACTTTTGATGTTGAAGCCCTATATTCTCATATCCCTCACCATTTATCAGAGCTCTCAATTTCCATTTGGAACAATATGGGGATTTTGAGGCTTCCCACACTGAGTATATTCTACAGGTTGCAGACTTTCTGCTTAAACATAATTTTTTTAGTTTTAATAAGCAGTTTTATATTCAGGTGTGTGGTTGCCCTATGGGATCATCTTTTTCACCTTCTTTGGCGAATTTATATACGTCATGGAGGGAAGAGACTTATATTCATTTGTCATTTAACCCTTTCTGTGACAAAATTTGCTGGTACGCCAGATACTTAGACGATTTGGTGATTATCTAGCGTACTAACTCACAACACGATGTACAGATGTCTTGTGTGGATATCTGAATGATAACCCCCTAAATTTGAAATTCAAGGTGGATATTCATAAAAATTCTGCTCCCTTTTTGGATGTTTTTCTACATGGAGATGATAAGACAGGTTTGATCACCACTGCTTTATATAGAAAATCTACAAGCGGTAATTCTACATTACATGCTACTAGTTCACACACGGCTAATACCATCCGTAACTTACCTACTGGAGAATTTGTGAGGGCACGTAGATTGTGTTCGACTGAAATTTCCTTTCATTCAGAATGTGGAGTTATATTTGAAATCTTTATAGAAGAAAGGGGTCGCACTCAACTGGATGAATTTTCAAAATTTATTGAAACATTTGTTACATGTCAAGGACTCGTTGAAGCGCTTGAGCAGCGCGAAACGGCCATTGTCAGCCTTTTGCACTCTGGAAGTCACCCTTCCGACCTTGACATGTAACAAATGTGTCAATAAATTTTGAAAATTCATCCCGTTGAGTGTGACCCCTTTCTTCTATAAAGATTTCAAGACGTATTCACTTCGAGGTCCAGCACCCGGGATCCTGGTTTGTTGGTCTTCTGATAGCCGTACATCACCAGCATGTACACGGTAACAGCGGTGCCGTCCGCGTTTTCTTTTGGAGTTATATTTGATAGATTGAAACAGAGAGGGTACTCTAATAAATCTCTTAAGAGAGCTTTGTTTATTGCTACTAAAAAATCAAGATCAGATTTGTTGAGGGATAATGAACCAGGATTAGATGATAAAATCAGCTTACATTTTCTACCCCATATAGTATGGATTTTATTAACATAAAAAAGGCTTTTCTTAAATATATACCTATGTTGGAACAGGATCCAATTCTGAAGGAAATTCTGTCAAATGGTGTGAACGTTGTAGCTAGAAAATCCACAAATTTGGGCAATTTGCTATCGCCAAGTTTGTATATCACCCCTAGAAACAGTAATATGTGGCTCAGCACAGTGGGTTCATTTAGGTGTGGTACCTCCAGATGTAATCTGTGCAGATATATGGCTAATTGTAAAGAGTTTTCGGATAATAATGGTAAAATTTATAAGATAAAAACATTTATAAACTGTTCAACAACTTATGTAGTGTATTTAGCTAGCTGTGAAGCATGCAGCAAATATTATGTTGGTTGTACATCACGTAAGTTAAAGAAACGATTAGCTGAACATATTTATGCTTCTGCCCCTGTGGAGACTACTGATCGCTATAACAATAAAAGACCTAGCTCTGGTTTATCAAAACACTTCTTAGATGTGCATCGAGGTGATCTATCTATGTTGTCCGTGAGGGGCATAGAGAGAATTAACAGAGCGGAGCGAGGTGGTGATTGGCTTGCTGCACTATTATCAGCTGAGGCTAAAGGGATCCTGCTTCTTGATGCTCATGCACCGAAAGGTTTAAATTATAGATCAGATTTGCAATATATAATGTAATATGGGTTTTTTTTTGCAGTACTCATCTATTTAAGTCTATTGTGATTTATGGTTTATTGCTGTTTTTGTTTGTGTTCATTTATGTCTGTAAACATATATTTCTTATTTATATGTTAGCTTTGTTTAGCAGCATTTATTGCTTAGGTCTGACTAAGGTGGAGCTAATTAATTACCTGAAACTGGGTGTTCACTCTGCAGTCTCCTCATGTATTCATTTATTTAAGCTTCCTAGTTTTGATAAGATATACCTATGACTAAGGACATGTCATATCTGTCTGAAACATGTAAGATAGCCTTGCCTGTCATGGTGGCTTATTAATATGATTTTAAAACCTTCCTAATAAATGTGAGTTTTATCTTTTTCCACTAATTTTGGTGCTGGAGACCCCCTCTTTTTTTCATTTGGATTTGGATTTATAGCGCCAGTTGAACCGCACTGGACATCTCCTGGCATCAGACCGCTTATGGACTATATGGACACTGATGTACGGTAGGCTGAATATATTTTTTCTTTTTTTTTGCTATTCATACATACATACAACACTTGCTCCTCATAGTCTGATAATGCCTTTTATGGCCGCGTGCATCTGGGACCTTCCTAGCTTTTCGTATGGACCAATCTGAGCTGGAGAAGGACCTGAGCACAAGACATTCGATCTCCAATGGGAGATCACTCCACGGGCATGCTCAGTGGACCAACAGGAGGACTTAGTCCCTGGAGAGTCTCACTGCTGACCAGCATGCGTTGCTATAGTTGGGCCAGAGGTGGCAGCAACAACCAAACCCACGGAGCTAGTCTGAGCAGAGCTCTGGGACCGACGAGTCTGCTGAGCAACCTGCTCTGCGCCTGGAGAGGAATAGGAGACCGCCGGAAGCAAGGCTCGGGATTCCTGCTGTGCAGCAACAGGAACCTGACGCCTAACAACTGTAATGCGAACAGCAGATATACAATACTGTTTGCGAATCGGACAGCTCAATACGGTGTATGGAGAAATGGAAATGTCCGTATATGTATTTACGGAATGTCACACACACACGCTGACTCTGTATAGATGTGACCATAATGCAAATGGCAGATATACAATACTGTTTGAGCTCTATACGGTGTCTGTATGGAAAATTGTGAATCTCCGTCTATTTTTATACGGAGTGACACACGCTGTCTCTGTACAGATTTGACCATCATCAAATAGCAGATATATGATACTGTTTGAAAAGCGGACAGCTCCATACGGAATAGGTCTGGAAAAATGGAAAATCTGCTCTGTTTGTTTTCCAGAGTCACACACAGATAGCTTCACTGTTGGAAAAGCGGACAGCTCTATACGGTGTAGGTCTGGAAAAATGGAAAATCTCCTTGGTTTGTTTTTCCAGAGTCACACACATATAGCTTGTATTTATCCGTGATACCAGCCGGTACACGATAGTGTGTGAGGAGCGTACACCGCTATACGGTGTGTGAAAAAATGAACGCTCGGTAACTGAGCAGAACAAAATAATAAAAGTTGGAGTGCTTTGAAAAAAGCAGTTTGAACAGCAGTGTGCACACACCAATGCAGCTATCAGGTAGCCTTAAAAGGCTGCCTAATCACCACCAGCGCTGCTGCACACAACAAAAAACCTCCCCTTTCACTGCACACTAACTGTACAGTGAAAAGCGCTAGCAGCAGAAGCAATTTTTTTTTCTTCTTCCCTGCCTAACACTCTCCCTATTCAGAATCAGCAGCAGCACCTCTCCCTATTCTAAGATCGGCAGAAGTAAGATGGTGGTCGGCGGTCACGGCCTTTTATAGGCACTGTGACGCCACACAAAGCCAACCAATCACTTGCATGCCCTTCTCTAACATGGTGGGGGCCGCTGCTGATGTAATCGCGTTGCCCACACTAAGCGTCCTTGATGATTGGCAGAGAAAAGGCACTGGAAGCATTATTTGAAATGCGACTTTGGCGCTCAAGTCGGCGACCTCATGGCCGACCTCACGCTATGGTCGGGTTTCGATCGGCGAAACCCGACTTTAGCAAAAGTCGGCAGATTCTGAATTTGGCCAACCCGTTTCGCTCAACTCTACTCACATCAGCCAACACCTCTGTGACCGGAGGTGAACTTTATACCACTGGTCACAGCTGCTAGCTCACGCTGTCATCTTACAGTGGGGGAACCGCAGCTCTCTATCCTGTAGCAATGATCATACCGCTGATCAGAGGCAGTGTTTTCTGCACTGTCATGCAGATGACAACTTGGCAAACAGTAGATGTTCAGGCTACCCATTCATCTGACTGATGGTAGTGATGTTACTGCCAATCAGAGCCGGCAGTGTTTAGCCCCCGTTACACACTGTGATATCGCTAGCAATATAGCTGTAAAGTCACCGATTTTGTGACGTTGCAGCAATATTGCTAGCGATATCGCTGCATGTGATACTTACCTCCGACCGGCTCCCTCGCTGGTTATCGCTGATCGCGCAAGAAGCTGCTGGATCATTCCTCGTTGTCGGCTTCCTGCGGTGCTTCCTGCTGTGACGACGAGCGACGCGTGGAGCCGGGCGGGAGGACGCAGGATCGCCGCGTCTGACAGGTAAGCAGCGATCCCTCTCCCCAGCGATGTCGCTGGTGAGATCTACCTGAGTGGCAGCTCACTAGCGACCACCTAGCGATGCACCAGCGATCCTGACCGCGTCATATCGCTGGTCGGGATCGCTGGTGCATCGCTAGGTGTAACGGTACTTTCTCGCACTGTTATGCAGATAACAGTGAGGGAAACACTCAATATTTGGTGTGCAGAACCTGAAAAGTAACACAGACTTCCTGAAGAAGTCTGCATTTGGGGTCCATGCCCAAACAGTAGGTGTTCAGTACAGACCCTGAACTTTACATTTCGAGTTCGCCCATCACAGTTCCTAACTACATAAGTGTACTGTATGTGAAGTTAAGGGTTTCATAATAGATACTGCAAGATGGCCACAGGACAGGTCCTTGAGGAGAGATATGTATCATCGAGGTTTGTAGCTTCAGTGATGAAAACCCAGGAAAGCAGGCTTCATCACGTATAGTGAAGAAAGAGTTAATAGGGCATTTCAGAGCCAGGTTTTACTAGCAGTCCAAAGAGATGGGTGAAACTGACTGCTTACATATCCCCCAGGAGCATAGTTTGGCAGATAAAATGGAGACCAAGTGTCTCATTCAGTGTCTGTGACTGGAGGTGTGAAGGCCTCCACTATGTTTGCTGAAGGACACTGACCTAAGTGGGTGGAACTAAAGTGCTATATGGACTGGTTATTTTCTATTTGTTTTCACTTTATGCTGAGTGGTATATGCAGTTCTAAGAAATCTGCCTGGATATTTTAATGTAACCGCTTCGTGTGCCTACCTCAACCACAGCTGAGCGTGCGCAAAACCCTACAAAACATAAACAGCAGCTTGTTGATGGTTTCCAGGTAGCTATAGAAGAAAATGACACTGCAGAGCACGAACAGACTACAATCTGGGAACTCAAAAGTTATTACACACTTAACATTATGGCTGATCCATACAATCAGGGCAACTGTTACCACCCACCTTTCGTGTCTACCTCTTTCCTCATAGATTGTAAGCTTGCGATCAGGGCCCTCAATCCTCTTGGTATTTGTTATAATCTATGTGATTATTGTTATGCTGTAATGTATATTGTCTGTACAAATCCCCTCTGAAATGTAAAGTGCTGTGGAATATGTCGGCGCTATAGAAATAAAATTTATTATTATTATTATTATTAGTATTATTAACAAAAATCTCTTGCAATGCAACAATAGAGCATTTCCCTTTGAAGCTAAATTATCCATATAATTATACTATTCAGTATTTTTGGAAAATACAAGTTGTATCTAGTAATTTACAATCTGCACATAACACTTACCGGCGGAGACGAGAGCTCAGAGCTGATCCAGAGACCAGAGATATACCACAGAGGCCGGGATTTAGCAGAGAGAAGGAATTACACTGATGGGGGTATATAATAATATTTATATACCGTATACATGTATACAGCACTTATATAACTGAGAATTACCAGGAAGATGGCGGTGGTGACAGGTTTGAGACCTGTGACCATTTCCTAAAATAATCCTGGTGCTTTGTATCATGTGACCTGTGTAAACTGACAGATGGGCACCAAAGTGCAGCTGTTTCAGCAGCTCGAATAAGAATTTAATGGGGGGAGGGTAATTCTGTGCTTCTACAGCAGTTATAGAACTACAACTCCTAGCATTCTCTGCAGGCAGCCTTTTTCTTTCCAAGAGTTGTAAAATTCCAATTGTCTAAAGATTTCAAGAGAATCTATCAGCAGGTATTTTTCGACACCAACTGAGAGCAGAATGATGTAGCTGCAGAGACCCTAATTCCAACAATGTGTCAGTTTTGATTAAAAACTATTTTCTCTGCAGCAGACCTGGCAACTCTCTAATTTTGAGCCCACACCACTGATTGGCAGCTCTCTGTGTACACTGTGCATTGGCAGAAAGCTTCCAATCTGAAGTGGCATCTAGTACATAGCCACATAAACAGATATGAGAAAGCCAGGACACATTTTAAAAAATATAATATTTTTCAAAATAATTAATATCAATTAAATACAAACCTATCTGCAGTCCATGGAAATGTTATAACGATGAATTGCGCAGAATTTCTATATTTTACACTTTGAACATCATTCCGTTCACAGCTAGCGATAGTGTAAGTGCAGCTCACATCATGACACTGAAACACACACTCTAGATAGCATTCTTCATCAGTTGTGGTTTTATTAGTTGAGCACTGTGTACAATATTATTTTTTGGCACCAGGTTTAGGCAGCCTTTGGGAATAAAGATACCAATGGGTCATTTTTTAATTGTTCCTTCTCCCCTTCCAAGAGATAAAAAGTTTGTATAGTTCAGTGTCACACTCTGTATATGTGTAGGTCGCAGTTTGTATTTCTGTGTCAAATTCTGTATGTGTGTGTGTCACAGTCAGAAGAATGTGTGTGCGTCACAGTTTGTATAAGTGTTATGAATGGGTCACCAAGGAGGATAGCAGGCCCTGGCTAAGCCACAGAAAACCATAGAGGTTGGTAACTAAGCGGATGCAGACCCCGATCCTGTCCACACAACTTGCAGTGGCCGTGGAGCGTACCTACGCGATGATCCTAGATGCATCGGCACAGCCAGAGAGCTAACTAAGCCTAAAGCAAGAAAGTGGAACTCTAAACTGCCCCGGAGCAGACCCCAAAGGACTAGATAGCCCCCAAACATATATTGTCAGTGAGACAAGATGAAAACACAAACGCAGGCAGAAAATAGACTGAGCAAACGATGGGGCCCAAACTGACTAGACAGGACAGGAAAGGAAAGACACTGTCTGCAATCATGCAAAAAACCCTGCAAAAAATTCAAACATGTCTGAAACACTGAAGTCGCACGACTTTGCCCCCACTAATCAGCACTCTGGTATATTCTGAAAGCAAAAAGAGACCAATATAAAAGGAGACTGTAATGATTGAGTCACCGTAGGAGGCAAAAATAGAAATGCTAGCTAAGTCCAGAAAACCAGAGAAGTTGGCAGCTATCGGATTGCAGACCCCTAAACCTATCAACACAACTAGCAGTAGCCGTGGGGGGCTCCTACGATGCCCTAGGCCTCTCGATCACAGCCGGAGGACTACATAGCCTAAAGACAGAAAGGGAAATCTAAACTGCCCCAGAGCAGACCCCAAAGCAAAAGGCAGCCCCCCACATATAATGACGGTGAAGCAAGAAGAAAGAACAAAACACAGACAGAAAGATAGACTGAGCAAAGATGGGGCCCAGACTAGCTTAGATAGGAAAGGACAGGAAGGTTGCTGTCTGCAATCCGTGAAAAACCCTATGAAATTAAGAGCCAACAAACTGACAGTAAAAAAGGCCCTGAAGACGCTAGGCTTCAAAAAAGGCTATGTCAGTACTCAAGAATATTCTGAAGACAGAGCAACAGGCAAACGGAGATTCAGCTCACCCCAGCAGGGAATGGCAGAATCCAGAAAAGCAGGGGAAACAAATACACTAATGCAAAAAGGCAAAGCAGAAATCTTAGCTTTAGATAAGCAGGAATCAGACTGGTTTCCTAGAAGTCCACAGAGAAATCACCCGCAGGCCAGAAGGGCGTCGGCAGCCTTATATCCAGTCATTAACTCCACTCAGCCAGTCATCATCATCAGCCCCAGGTGTTTGACAATCAGGCTCACTACCTTTCTTCACCAGAAGAGGGAGTTCCTCGGGCCTCAGTAGTGAAGGGGAAAATGAACTCACAACAGGAGACAAAACAAACTGGCACATGCAGTAACATATGGGCGGTGATTCAGCACAGCCCCAGCTGGAGTTAGCTGACCTGCACAAAGCAGAGATAATCAAAACCAGATCAAATGCAAACAGAATAGCAAATGAATAGCCACTTAGCTGAACATGCAGGGAAAGAGCAGGAGACATCAGACCTCAGGAGGCACAAGAAGAAAATCACCAGCAGGGATAGAGGTAGTCAGCTGTCTTAAATCCCAATCAGAAACCCCAGTTCTCCAATCATCTTCCTCATTATCAGGTGGCAAGCCTCTGTCAATCAGATCAGCTCCACTACCTCCAGTAACCACCAGAGGGAGCCCAGAAAGAGAACTCTCAATCTGACCAGCCCCACTATCTTCAGTAATCACCAGCGGGAAGCCAGAGAGAGAATTCACAACATATAAGTGTGTGTCACAGTCAGAATGTGTGTGTGTCACGATTTGTATATGTGCATGTTATGTGTGTGTTGTGGTTTAGATGTCTGTGTGCATTTGTGTGTTTTGGGGTGTAAAGAGGATATATGAGTATCATGAAGGAGTGGGCCCCATTCATCACCCTCTCTATGAGCTGAAACAGATCTGCTCTGGTAGACACACCATGCCCATACCTAACAAGGATAGCTATCCATTTGTCCCTTTGCAATCTATACAATCTCTATGTCCTTGTCAAGGGTTTACCATGACAGAGAGGAGCCAGAGGACTGCAGCATCTGATTTCTCCTACTCCTAAACTGATTAGAAGCACTTTACCATCTTATTAAACAGTGTAAATAACTTTTAGCACTACAGCAGTTAATCTGCTCAGTTGAGAGCTCCTGGAAGCTTTCCTGCATTAAGGCTCTCAGCTGTGCACTGCTAGCCACTCCCATATCCTATATATTCTGGGCCATGGCTAGCACTCATTGTCATAGAGAGCTTTTGCTGCATGGCTGGAGACTGGTGTTGGTTCTTATTGGAGAAGACGGTTGGTGGATTTATCTGTGACTCTTTCTAGGTTTTGAGTGTGTGATAATTCCCTTTTTTCTCCTACTTTGAATTAACCCTATCCTCCACTCCCCGATGCATTTCTTTGTTGTATGTGTGAGTATATTTGAATGTTTGGTATTTTTAATTACCTCTGTTCGTATCGCCTTGTTAGTATGTTTGGTGTATTGCGGTACCCTACTACTCCCCTCTTCCCTGGGTGGGGGAAGCATACAGATTGAAAGCGGCTTCAGGAGCTAAGGCAAGGTATGTGGCCCCTGCATTTTTACTTTCAGAAGTAATCTAGGGAACAGGGTGAGCTAGGGTGCCTCTAGCGTTAGGGACAGGAAAGGAGACCCTAGTCCAGGGACACCCAACAACTCAGTTGTGAACGCCCTGAACAATCTCATAAAAATAACAAATCAAGATGTTTTTGGAATATGGAAGAGATCCAATCCTTTTTTCAGCCATTGTTTGGAAATTTCTGCACTCATCATGTGCAGTGGTCGAGAAACGAGAACTTTACCCAACCAATATGATTGTGATCAACAGCTTGACTCATATCTTTCATAGTGTGGATGAGAAGGTATTAAATTATTGAATAAGGCATTTTAAAGTTTAAGGGTGCATTGGAAATAAAAAATATTGTTGAAGGACACTTCCTCTGTACTCAACCGATGTCATCACAGAAGCCACTACAGTAGCACTTTATTTCCTGGCGTCTCTGGCTGATGGTGGGGCTCCAGAGAAGTGGGCTGTTATTGTCTGTTTGAAGAGGGTCCCAGTGCAAATTAAAGGCATTATTTACTGAAAGTGTCCCAGAACAAGGAGAAATTAAATAGCAAAACTCATCGTATTCAAAGTGGAAAAGTTCAGTCTCCAGGAGATTCCACTCCCACAGAAAACCTCAGTTTGATTCTTTGACCCCCAAAGGAGAAAAGAAAATAATGGGTCCTGAGGTGAGAATCATGCGCCTCTCCTAAAATAATAGTGGACAAAAGACAATGTTAAATTAACTATCTATTAAGTGATGAGCGAGTGTACTCGTTATAATAGTTTTCCAAACATGCTTGAGTGTTCTCCGAGTATCTTGGACGGACATGCTCGTAGATTATGTTTGTGTCCCCGCAGCTGCATGATTTGCAGCTGCTAGACAGTCTGAATACATGTGGGGATTGCCTAACAAACAGGAAATCCCTGCATGTGTTCAGGTTGACTAACAGCCACAAATCATGCAGCTGCATAGACACAAACATAATCTACGAGCACACCCAAGATACTCGGAGAACACCCGAGCATGCTCAGAAAGCTCGAGTAACAAGCACACTTACTCATCCCTACTATCTATCTATCTATCTATCTATCTATCTATCTATCTATATATCTACAGTATCTATCTATCTATCATCTGTTATCTATCTATCTATTATTTATCTATTATATATCTATTTATTATCTAAGAAACAAAGTATGGAGGCAGTACACCAGTTTAAGGTGAAAAAGTGCTTATCTAATAGCTCATAGCACTTTTTTCACCTTATACTGGGGTGCTGCCTCCATTTTTTGTTTCTTGTATAGAGGATTGGTTGCTGCCTTGGAGGAATGGCACCCAGACACATTGTTCCCTGCTGCTGCTTTTCTCTTTTAATCTATCTATCTATCTATCTATCTATCTATCTATCTATCTATCTATCATCTATTATCAATCTATCTTGTAGCTATCAATTATCTATTATGCATTATCTATCTATCTATCTATCTATCTATCTATCTATCTATCTATCTATCTATCATCTTTCTATCTATCTATACAGAAAAACCTGACCAGCACCTCCTAAGTGTGAACATGTGTAAGCTGCGAAGACTGCATTATATAGCAAAAGAAGTCAGCACACCAGCACTATGTATAAGTGTAGGCCATGTCAAAACAATAAAAAAAAATTAATCTAGATTTTACTACTCAAAAATGATGTACTTACAAATATAAGGGTTCTTAGCGCTTAAATTGGTTAATTCACGTATGCCCATCAACCACGGCAAGGTGACCTCCCTCTGATGGGTCCCTGTTCTACTGTACATGCCACTCTCGGGCTATCAAACTACAGTTAACTGAAGTCTCTCAGGAATTTAGTCTACAATTTAAGGGCAGGCAGAACTGATTACGGCCACCTGCAGGTCAATGGGTGGAGAGCAGAATCATTCAAACTTTTTTGCAAGTATGTCATTTTTGAGTAGTAAAATCTAGATTAAAAGTTTTTCCATGTTTTCACATAGCCTAAACGTACACATAGTGCTGCTGTTCCTTCTGTATCTATCTATCTATCTATCTATCTATCTATCTATCTATCTATCTATCTATCATTTATCTATCTATCATATATCTATCCAATATTTATCTATCTATCTCGCATCTATCTATGATCTATGTATCCATTATCTATCTTATCGATCTCTCTATCTATCAATCATATATCTATCTATTATTTATAGTCTATGTATTATATATCTATTATTTATCTATCTAGCTATCTATTATTTATCTATCTATTACCTATTATCTATCTACTATTCTTCTGCCTATTATATATCTATTGTTTATCTATTATCTATCAATCTATGCATTCATCTATTTTTATCTATCTATTTTCCATCTATCTATCATCCATCTATTATCTATCTATTATTTATCTATCTATCTATCTATCTATCTATCTATCTATCTATCTATCTATCTATCTATTATGTTATTTGTCTATCTATTATCTATCTATCTATTATCTATCTATTATCTATCTATCTATCTATCTATCTACCTATCTATCTATCTATTTATCTAAGAAATCCAGAAAAAATGGAGGAAGCACACCGTTTGTAGTGAAAAAAAGAGCTATTTAAAAAGCCCAAAAGGCAACGTTTCAGGCCAAACAGGAACCTTTCTATATCTATCTATCTATCTATCTATCTATCTATTTATCTATCCATCCATCTATCTATCTATATCTTACTGGGTAGCAGATTCCCCTCTATATATAGAACACTGAGTTTTATATTCTTGTAAAATAACTAAATGACACGTGACAGCAGCGTGGACCTGAGTGACTTCACATCTCACCGGACAGATGTCTCATTTCCATTCTGCAGTAAGTTTCATCCCCGACACAGGACACATCACTATGTGCAGATACATAATATTGTCTGGTCCGTCCATCCCTCTGAGGATCGAAGCCGGACACTGGAAGGGAAATACAGAATATCTACAGTGATCGTCATATCCAATCCCTACTCTTAGGCCATGTGCACACGTAGTAGATGGTGCTGCGGATCTTTCCTTGTGGATTTGGAAAAATCCGCAGGTCAAAAGATCTGCGATTTACCTGCGGATTAGCCTGCATTTTTCCCCTGCGGTTTCACACTTGGACAATGGAGCAGGTGTAAAACTGCTGCAGATTCCGCACAAAGAATTGACATGCTGCGGAGCATGTGCACTGCGTTTTTTTAATTTTCATTGAATACAAAGGTAATGTACAGCGTAGCAAAATCTGCTGCGGATCCGCAGGGCCAAAAACGCTGCGGATCCGCAGCAGAATCCGCAACGTGTGCACTAGAGTGACCGGATCTCTAATGGGGGGAAAAAAATGTCGGAATCTTGTTCGTCTGGACCACACAAAACGATTACCCTTTCCAGATATTGAGATAGCCAAAATTTGACCTCGATCAAACGACGTTAACCCGTGCCGCTCGTCGCTCAAAGTTTGAAAAAAGGCCAAAAATTTGGATTTTTTCAAACTTTGAGCGACGAGCGGCACGGGTTAACGTCGTTTGATCGAGCTCAAATTTTGGCTATCTCAATATCTGGAAAGGTTAATCGTTTTGTGGGGTCCAGATGAACAAGATTCCGACATTTTTTTCCCCCCATTAGAGATCCGGTCACTCTAGTGTGCACACAGCCTTGCAGAAGACGATATCACAGCATTTGCCAATCCAATCATAAATGAATAAATTATTTTGTGCATTTGTAAGGGAATGGAAAATGTTATTGGTCTTTTATCTCTTTCTCGCATTTTACTGGTACTGCTACACGTTCATGTGTATTACCATTATGTGTGAGTCACATAGGTATTGCTACACTATTCTGTGTATTACCTTAAGGGATAAAAGTGTAATGTATATTTATGTTAATGCTATGTATAACTACAGGCTGAGTATGCGCTGGGGGTGGAGCGCATACTTAGCCTGTAAATAGTTAAAGTAGGAGGAGCTAACGGGCATTAAGCTGAGGAATAGCTGAAATTTAAATCAGTTGGGCGGGAGCACCCTGACAGGGCAGTCAGCTCTGTAATGTCATGGACATGGGCCCAGCCATTTAGGGCCTAAGGGCCACAGATAACAACACTGCAGAACACGGCAGCGCAGATAACAGCCGCACAGATCACAGCAGCGCAGAACATAACAGTGCGGATGACTACACTGCAGATGGTAGTGAGACAGTTGGCAGCTGTACGGCAGCACAGATCTCTCAATATGAGGCAGCTTGCTATGTGGGCAGACGTTCTTTTGTCTGGGGCGAAACAGACAGGGGAACTACCAAAAATGGCAGAGCTGGACAGGGAGGATGCTGTGATGCTTAACAGGATGGGACGTCCTGGAGATATGCTGAAGGAAGATAGTGAGAGCATAGGGAAAGTGACAGAATTGTGCACTGTGAATCTGAGGTAACCATTGTAAAGAAAATGGATGTGCTGTGTACAAAAAAGAGTAAAGCTATTATTGTCAAAGTTGTGCCGTACTGTGTCTCCGTCCATTTGTACCACAACTCTTGGAAAAAATATACTTTCACTTGAAAAAAGGCCCTGAGGGTGAGAAGAATGGACCTGTCGGTTTCCTGACAGAAAACTGTCATGTCTATGTGAGGGAAGACCAGGACACCATTGCCCCGGAGTCCTCAGCCACAACTGCGGTCCTGGCTGACCCTTACATATTATGCGATTCTGGAGTAGCTGAGGTGTGTATGATGAGGTTCTGCAGCAGATGAGGTGTAAGATGAGGTTCTACAGCAGCTACAGAGTAGCATAAGATTCTGCATCAACTAAGGTACACCGTTGAGCAAAAGGTAACAATGTTTTGAACTTTTGACTTTCAGGTTCCATAGCTCTCCTTCCACTCCTGTTTCAAATTTGAGCCCACCATCATGTTACAGATAATATTCTTGGCTATCTCATGCATAAATTTGACTTGTGACTATTTAGTGTATAATTAGTTATGCAGATTCTTGTCATGTTTCTGCATTGTTGCTGTTTTGCTCCTGGTAGTGGAAAAACCTTTTTTATTCCTGTATACTACAAATTATAAACTGTTCTCACATTCCCTGATGTTCAGTCTGTTACGCATATTAGGATGATTCCCAAGCGAAAGGTCACTGGTTCAAATCAAGAAGCAACTATGAAGCTTTCCCAAGAAAAAAGAGACAGCCTCATCCAGCTCATCGATAGCGATATCTCAGTCAAGAAAATTGCCAAACTGCATCATGTGAGCGTTATGACAGCTGGAAGAATACAAAATGTCCATCCATGTTCATTCAGAAGCCAAGAGGTGGATGTCCAGGCAAAATATTGGAGTCAACAAGTCATCTCGTCACAGGGTCTATCAGTTCTGGGTGACAACACGGCAGTGGAGGTGTCTCGTATGCTTCGTAATAGTAAGATCACAGATGTCCATGCATGTACCCTACCATGCACATTACATAAGTCTAGACCGAAAAAAGGTGAGGATGCCTCAACGTCAATATCATTAAAAGAAGCATCGACTGGAGTTTTCAAAAAAAGTATGAAAAGTGGACAGTAGAAAATTGGAAATGGGTGAGTTGGAGTGATGAGAAGACAGTCAATAGACTAGGTTCTGATGGGGTCAACTGAGTCCAAAAGAAACAAGGAGGGCAGCATGGTGGTTCAGTGGATAGCACTGTAGCCTTGCAGCGCTGGAGTCCTGGGTTTGAATCCCACCAAGGACAACATCTGCAAGTAGTACAAAAAGGCTGTATACAGACCCAAGTGAGGTGACCAGTTTGCACCAACTATGGGAACAAGCAGAAGCAAATATAACACAATGTGTGCATTAAATAATTAACACAGGGTATTTAGTAAACACTGTTTTTGGATTAAAAAAAGCATAAAGCTGTTTCTTTTTAACCAACTATGGGAACCTAGAGAAGAGACCTGGGATCAGATTTCAGGTGACACATGTTTGAATCTGATCGAGTTCAGCCCTGAAGGATTCAGGCCATGGTGAAAGTCAAGGGTGGATTTACAAAATACTAACAAAATTTAAATTTAGATTTTTAGGAGCAAAACAGTAACAATACAGTAACAGGACAAGAATCTGCATAACTAATCATATGCTAAATAGATGCAAGTCAAATTTATGTACGAGATAGGCAAGATGTTTGTCTATAAAATGATGGTAGTCTCACTGTCAGGAACACCGCACTGAACTTGCTCACTGAGCCAGTGCGCGTGTCCTGAGTAAAGCGAACAGTGCTCAAAGATACCTGTGGAGCGGACAGCAGCCGAGTAGATGCGTACTTCAGAGCTGCAGGACCTGAAGCACGTGACACACTAGGCCAAAGGCAAAAGTATAACTGGCAGGGATTGAAGCTTCCCAGGGGTTTAAGAAGCTCTCCCAGAACCAGAAAGAGGCCACAATCATTAACCCCAGGTGTGCAGGTCAAAACCTGCACCGAGCTCCAGACATTAACCCCAGGTGTGCAGCTCGAAAACCAGCACTGGGATCATGACAGTACCCTCCTCTCAACGGGGGGCCTCTGGACCCACAGGCTTCCCTGGATACTTGGCATGGAAAGCCCGAACCAGGCGATCTGCATGTACCGAGCGAGCAGGGACCCATGAGCGCTCCACTGGTCCATATCCCCTCCAGTGGACCAGGTACTGCAAAGAGCGGCACACCCGCCGAGAGTACACAATATGTCCGACCTCATACTCCAATTGACCCTCCACCAGCACTGGAGGAACAACAGACTCTGAGTTCTCTTTGACAGATCCTGCGGGTTTCAACAGAGATTTATGGAACACATTGGATATTTTTAAGGTGGCGGGGAGACGCCACCTATATGCCACTGGGTTGACTATCTCCATAATCTCGTACGGACCAATGAACTTTGGTCCCAACTTAGCTGATGGTACCTTTAAGTTGATGTTACGTGTGGAGAGCCAAACCTTCTCTCCCACCTGAAACATGTCCCCCGAGGCTCTCTTTTTGTCAGCAAAATATTTGTATCTCCCCTGGGCCCGAGAGATATTACGCCGGACTTCTGCCCAGAAGTTTTTTAACCGTTGAACGGACCCCTCTGCCCCTGGACAACCGGAATCCACCCGAGAAAACTCCCCAAAATACGGATTAAACCCATAGTCAATCAGGAATGGGGACATGTTGGTGGACTGACTCACCCGGTTGTTAAAAGCGAATTCAGCCAACGGTAACGCATCACACCAATCCTCCTGTCTGGCGGAGGTCAGACACCTGAGAATTTGTTCCAGGGATTGATTGGTGCATTCTGTCTGACCATTACTCTCCGGGTGATATGCCGACAAGAAGGAGAGTGAGATGCCCAATTTCATACAGAACACCCTCCAAAATTTGGCCACAAACTGCACACCTCTGTCAGACACAACCTTCAGGGGTACCCATGCAATCGGACCACATGCTGCACAAACAACCTTGACAATGTTTCTGCTGAAGGCAATGCTGCCAAGGGAATGAAATAGGCCTGTTTAGAAAATCTATCCACCACCACTCAGATCACGGAATTGCCCCTGGAAGGTGGTTGGCCCGGTAATAAAATCCATGGAAAGATGAGTCCATGGCCTATCAGGAACCGGTAAAGGTATGAGTTCCCCAGCCGGTTGGTTATGCGAGCTTTTGGAACGGGCACACATGCCACAAGCAGAAACAAATTCCTTGACATCGGACCTTAATGAAGGCCACCAAAAACCCCTGGCTACTGCCTTTCTAGTGGCCGTGGTACCTGGATGAGCACTCAGCCTAGACTCATGAAACTCCTGCAGAAGTCTAGGCTGCAATGAATCTGGAACAAACAGTTTATCCCCTGGCCTGGTTGCCGGAGCTAGGGCCTGAGCCCTCTTGCTCCAACTCAGTTGAGACCCCCGCCACTACCACCCCAGGGGGAAGAATGGAGGACGGCGGCTCAGGGGGAGACACTGGATCAAAACTTCTGGACATGGCATCCGCTTTAACATTTTTGGACCCCAGTCGAAAAGTAATGGAGAACTGAAATCGTGAAAAAAAAAAGTGACCAACGGACTCTTAGCAGATTCAAGGTATGCCAAATTTTTGTGATCAATGACAACCGTGATAGGGTGAGCCGCCCCTTCCAAAAAGTGCCTCCATTCCTCAAACGCCAGCTTGACCGCAAGAAGTTCCCTATTGCCTACATCATAGTTTTTCTCAGCTGAAGAGAACTTCTTGGAGAAGAAGGCACAGGGTTTGAGATTGGTATGGGTGGCCGGACCATGGGACAGCACAGCCCCCACCCCCACTTCAGAAGCATCAACCTCCACAATGAATGGTTTGGATGGGTCAGGTTGTACCAACACCGGGGCAGACATGAAACATTTCTTAATTGCTGAGAAGGATTCCTTAGCGAGTACAGACCAATTTTTTACATCAGCGCCCTTCTGGGTAAGATCCGTGAGTGGTTTAACCACTTGTGAGAAACCTTTAATGAACCTCCGGTAATAGTTCGCAAATCCTAAGAAGTGCTGGAGCCCCTTGAGATCTCGAGGCTGAACCCAGTCAGCGATCGCCAGCACCTTCTTAGGATCCATACGAAACCCCTCACAGGACACAATCAACCCCAAAAAAGACAGCTCCTGTACAAAAAACGAACATTTTTCCAATTTAGCGAACAATTGGTTCTCCCTGAGTCTCTGGAGAACTGTCTTTAGATGTTGCAAGTGAGATTGACTGTCCGGGAAATAAACCAAAATGTCATACAAATAAGTAGTAACAAAACGGCCTATCAGATCAGAAAACACAACATTGATGAAATTTTGGAAAATAGCAGGTGCATTAGTTAACCCAAACGGCATTACCAGGTTCTCAAAGAGTCCTTCTGATGTGAGGAATGCAGTTTTCCAGTCGTCCCCTTCCCGAACCCTTACCAGATTGTAGGCCCCCCGCAGATCTAACTTGGAGAACCATTGGGCCCCAGCTAACTGGTTACATAAGTCTGGGATTAGGGGAAGCGGGTAAGAGTTCCTAACCGTTATCTTGTTCAGTTCCCGAAAGTCGAGGCACGGCTGCAAACCACCATCTTTTTTCTTCACAAAGAAGAACCCTGCTGCCACAGGTGACACAGAAGGCCTGATATGCCCTTTGCGGAGACTCTCAGCTATGTACTCCTTCATGGCTTGGCGCTCAGGCCCAGACAAATTGAACAATCGAGCCTTAGGTAACTTGGCTCCAGGTACTAAATCAATGGCACAATGGTAGGGTCTATGTGGTGGCAGCGCCTCAGCCTCACTTTCGGAAAAAACATCTTCGAAATCCTTCAGGTACTCCGGAATACCTTCCAGACCGACAGACGACACAGACATGGATTTAACAGTGTTAAAAAGATGTCCCAGGTTACCACATTTATTATTGCATCCCCATTGAGTGATTTCCCCTGTAACCCAATCAATGGTAGGATTATGGCGTTGAAGCCAAGGCATCCCCAGTACCAGTCCTGCAGCCAAGTTATCTAGCACAAGACAACTTAGTTTTTCCACATGAGTGGAACCCACTTTTAGAGAAAAAAGTTCAGACCTGCAACAGATACCGTCTTGGGTAAGAGGCGACGAGTCAATTGCCACAAGTTTAACAGGATCGTGAAGCCTGACTGTCCCTATCTTATTAAGAGTCATAACCTTGGTATCAATCAGGTTCACAGCAGAACCACAGTCAATAAAAGCAGTAGTCTGAACAGGACCATAACCAAGTTCCAGTTCCACCTGCAGCACCATTTTTGCACATGAGGAAAATTGTACCTGACGGTCTGGGTAGCCTCCTCGACTACTACCCAGACCTAGTCGTTTCCTGCCATCTTGGAGGATGATGGACAGGAGGGGCAGTCCTTCTTCCAATGTCCAGATTTCCCACAATAGAAGCACAACTGCTTTTCCCGGCGGCGTCTTCTTTCTTTTCCCTCACAGGTGACTGCGCTCACCTCCATAGCCATAGGAAGAGTCTGGGTCTCATCTCCACTGAAGAATAATGGTGTTTCCCGTTGCATAATGCCTCTAGCCCGCAGCCTGCGATCCATGCGAACCGCTTGGATCATGGCATCCTACAGTGAGTCAGGCGGAGGATGAAGTGCCAAAGCATCTTTCAGACGTTCACACAGGCCTCTGTGGAACAACCCCCGAAGGGCGGCATCACTCCAGGAAATCTCGGCTGCCCAACGTCTGAATTCAGTACAGAACCATTCGGCCGAGTGCTCGCCCTGACAGACACTCAACACCTTGTCCTCAGCCAACCGCACTCTATCAGGCTCATCATAAATAAGCCGTAAGGCTTCAAAAAACGCATCCACAGACATTCTCTCAGGGGCAGATTATGAAAGCGAAAATGCCCAGGCTTGTGGGGACCCCCTAAGCAGGGACATCACCACCCCCACCCTCTGTTTCTCATCCCCAGAGAAGCGGGGTCTCAAAGAGAAAAAGAGCTTACAGCCCTCCTTAAATGCCCTGAAATCATCTTTGTTACAAGAAAATGTATATGGCAATTTAACTGGGGATTAGGGTGGGACTAAAATGACATCTGGAAGCCTGCGGAAAGCACCCCCTGAACTGAGTCCTCCACCCGCCGTTGGGACTGGGCCAGAGCTTGGTGTTCCAAACTAAGCTTCTGCAGCGACTGAGTCAAGCATTTCACCTGCTCAGATAAAGCACACATTGGGTCCATGCTGCAGAAGTGAGGAGAGAAAAAAAAAATTGTAGGCCAGTTATAATGTCAGGAACACGGCACTGAACTTGCTCACTGAGCCAGTGCGCGTGTCCTGAGTAAAGCGAGCAGTGCTCAAAGATACCTGTGGAGCGGGCAGCAGCCGAGTAGATGCGTACTTCAGAGCCGCAGGACCCGAAGCACGTGACTGCTAGGGGCGTGGCCTAAACTCCACAGTGCTAGGAGCTGCACGATAACTCCTAGCAGGGTACCTACGAGACAAAGTTACCAGGGGGCATAGACAGGGAGAATAGTCAAGACGTAGCCAATGAGTCACACACAGAGATAGCCGCAAAGGTACAAGAGGGGCGAGCAGAGAGTAGTCAGGTCACAGGCAATGAGTCATACACAGAGATAATAACGCAGTACAAAATCAACAGGCAAACTCACAACGGGAAACAGAGGCGGGTCAGAACCATATAAACAAGCTATAGCAACAAACAGGCACACGGGGGTCAGCACACTAGGCCAAAGCCAAAAGTATAACTGGCAGGGATTGAAGCTTCCCAGGGGTTTAAGAAGCTCTCCCAGAACCAGAAAGAGGCCACAATCATTAACCCCAGGTGTGCAGGTTAAAACCTGCGCCGATCTCCAGACATTAACCCCAGGTGTGCAGCTCAAAAGCCTGCACTGAGATCATGACACTCACATTCAAAGCAGTAACGGATGGTGAGATATTGAGCCTGAAAGTCAAAAGTTCAAAACATTGCTACCCTTTTGCTCATCAGTGGATATTATGAGGTTCTGCATCAGCTGAGGTGTGTCTGTGCTGATGTCGTTAAGGGGGCTCATACTGATTAATGCCACTAAAGAGGCACTAGTCCTGTGCTGATGTCATTACTGATTACTGTCACTAAGGGGGCACTACTACTGTGCTGATGTCGTTTATGGGGCTCTTACTGATTAATGTCACTAAGGGGGCACTACTACTGTGCTGATGTCGTTTATGGGGCTCTTACTGATTAATGTCACTAAGGGGGTACTACTACTGTGCTGCTGTCGTTTAGGGGGCTCTTACTGATTAATGTCACTAAGGGGGCAATAATACTGTGCTCATGTCATTAAGGGGGTACTATAATTTTTTTGATGTTAATCAGGTGGGGAACTATTACTGTGTTGATGTCACTAAGAGGAAACTATTAATGTGTTGAAGTCAATAATTGAGTAAAATTAATCTATTGATGTCAATTAGAGGGCACTATAACTGTGTTGATGACCCTAAGGGGGCACTATTAGCTTAGTGATGTCATTGAAGGGACACTATTGATTCATTATTGTTATTAAAGGGTATTATTACTTTATTGATGTCGTTAAGGGGTAGCAATGGGCGAACCCCTGGATTTTCGGGTCCCGCAGGTTTGTCCGAACACTTAAAGGGAACCTGTCAGCATGATTGTGCTCAGTAATCTACAGACAGTGTCAGGTCAGAGCCGTTATACTGATTAAAATGATAGCTG
Source organism: Dendrobates tinctorius (assembly GCF_039654945.1). Classification (NCBI taxonomy): domain Eukaryota; kingdom Metazoa; phylum Chordata; class Amphibia; order Anura; family Dendrobatidae; genus Dendrobates; species Dendrobates tinctorius. The sequence continues at coordinate 34,497,771 of NW_027361696.1, read as the reverse complement.
GTCATGAAATCCATCTTATGGTTGTTTCTTTCATTTTTATTTTCAGTTTTGTGTTAATGAGATTCTTGTGTCCTAAGGCGGGGTTCATGTATGTGGTGCTCTGATTAGATATTCATGACGCCGACCTGACAACAGGCCCCACATCATTTTTGTAAATTGATTTATTTATAGCTCAGGCACCGGCTGATGAATATTTTTATCTGTGGTGCATGCTCTTGCTGTTATCAGCGGCAGCAGGTGTAGGAGTAGTACTCATATCAGCTGATGCCTCTGTGACCGACTCACCACAGCACTCTGACCAGCGGTAAGAATCTAACCGTCGATCAGAGCCACCGGTGTTTCTCACACTGTCATGCAGATGACCATGTGGGAAATGCCCAATGTTTGAGGTGCCGCACCCAAACAGTAGTACAGACTTCCTAGAGAATTCTTTATTTGAGGTCCATGCTCAAACAGTAGGTGTTCGGTACAGACCCTGAACATTACTGTTTGGGTTCTCCCTTCAATATTAAGGGGGCTTTATTACTGTATTGATATCACCAAGAGGGCACTATTGCTATACGGATGCCATCAAGGGGGCACTAATACTATATTGATGTCACAAAGGGGGTAATATTATTGTGTTCATATGACTAAGGGAACACTATTCCTTTGTTCATGTCATGAAGGGGGCACTATTGCTGTGTTCATGTCACTAAGTGTATGTTATTACTTTGCTGATGTCACTAAGGGGACCATATTACTATATTGATGCTACTAAGAGCATACTATTTTTATATTGGTGTCACTAAGGAGCACTATGTTGATGTCACTATTATTTTGTTGAAGTCACTAAGGGAGCACCATTACTATATTGAGGTCACTAAGGGGTCACCATTACTGTGTTGATGTCACTAAGGGATCACTATTGTTATATTGATTTCATTGGGGAAACACTATTCCTATGCTCATGTCACTAAGCGGGCACTATTACTGTGTTGATATCACTAAGGGGGCACTATTACTGTGTTGATATCAGTAAGGGAGCACTATTACTTTATTGATATCAGTAAGGGGGCACTATTACTTTATTGATGCTACTAAGGGGGCACTATTACTGTATTGATATAAGTAAGGGTCACTCTTTATTGATGTCACTAAGCGGGCACTATTACTGTGTTGATATCACTACGGGGGCATTATTACTATATTGATGGAATTAGGTGGGCATTATTACTGTGTTGATATCAGTAAGCAGGCACTATTACTGTATTGATGTCACTGAGGGGGCATTATTACTGCAAGTTCTCTTTCTGGGCTCCCTCTGGTGGTTACTGGAGGTAGTGGAGCTGATCTGATTGACAGAGGCTTGCCACCTGATAATGAGGAAGACGACTGGAGATCTGGGGTTTCAGATTGGGATTTAAGACAGCCGACTCCCTCTATCCCTGCTGGTGATTTTCTTCCTGTGCCTCCTGAGGTCTGATGTCTCCTGCTCTGTCCCTGCATGTTCAGCTAATTGGTTCATTTGCTACTCTGTTTGCATTTGATCTGGTTTTGTCTATCTCTGCTTTGTGCGGGTCAGCCAGATCCAGCTGGGGCTGTGCTGAATCACCACTAGTGTTGAGCATTCCGATACTGCAAATATCAGGTATCGGCCGATATTCGCTGTATCGGAATTCCGATACTGAGTACCGATATTTTTACAATATCGGATACCGGAATCGGAAGTTCCCATAATGCAATGAGCCACTGTTGTGGCTGTGATTGGCTGCTGAAATGATGCCATCATGATGCGCGGTCTGTGCGCATCATGATGCGCGGTCTGTGTGGGCCTGCCGGGGGTCTGTACGGGCCTACCGGGGGTCTGTGCCGGCTGCCGGGGGTCTGTGCGGACAGCCGGGGGTCTGTACGGGCCTGCCGGGGGTCTGTGCCGGCTGCCGGGGGTCTGTTCGGACTGCCGGGGGTCTATGCGGGCCTGCTGGGGGTCTGTACGGGCTTGCCGGGGGTCTGTGCCGGCTGCCGGGGGTCTGTGCGGACTGCCGGGGGTCTGTACGGGCCTGCCGGGTGTCTGTGCCAGCTGCCGGGGGTCTGTGCGGACTGCCGGGGGTCTGTACGCGTCTGCCGGGGGTTGTGTGTGTGTACAGGCATCGTCCGATGGGACTACAAGTCCCATCGGGCTATGCCTGCTACAATGACAGTGATTGACACATTAGCCAATGATGGGACAGAAGTAGTCCCATCATCCGGATAATGTGTTGAATGTAAAAAAAATATATATATACATACTACATACATACTACATATATACAACATTCATACAACATACATACAACATTCATACAACATACATACATACTACATACTACATACATACTTCATACATACTACATTCATACAGCATACATACATACTACATATATACAACATTCATGCAACATACATACATACTACATACATACTACATATATACAACATTCATACAACATACATACATACTACATATATACTACATTCATACAGCATACATACATACTACAGTCATGGCCAAAAGTTTTGAGAATGACACAAATATTAATTTTTACAAAGTCTACTGCTTCATTTTTTCTAATGGCAATTTGCATATACTCCAGAATGTTATAAAGAGTGATCAGCTTAACAGCATTTACTTGCAAAGTCAATATTTGCCTAGAAAATGAACTTTATCCCCCAAAACACATTTCAACATCATTGCAGCCCTGCCTTAAAAGGATCAGCTAACATCGTTTCAGTGATTGCTCCATTAACACAGGTGTGGGTGTTGATGAGGACAGGGCTGGAGATCAATCTGTCATGATTAAGTAAGAATGACACCACTGGACACTTTAAAAGGAGGCTGGTGCTTGGCATCATTGTTTCTCTTCTGTTAACCATGGTTATCTCTAAAGAAACACGTGCAGTCATCATTGCACTGCACAAAAATGGCCTAACAGGGAAGAGTATCGCAGCTAGAAAGATTGCACCTCAGTCAACAATCTATCGCATCATCAAGAACTTCAAGGAGAGAGGTTCCCTTGTTGCCAAAAAGGCTCCAGGGTGCCCAAGAAAGACCAGCAAGCACCAGGACCGTCTCTTAAAAGTGTTTCAGCTGCGGGATCGGGCTACCAGCAGTGCAGAGCTTGCTCAGGAATGGCAGCAGGCAGGTGTGAGTGCATCTGCACGCACAGTGAGGCGGAGACTCTTGGAGCAAGGCCTGGTCTCAAGGAGGGAAGCAAAGAAGCCACTTCTCTCCAGGAAAAACATCATGGACAGACTGATATTCTGCAAGAGGTACAGGGAGTGGACTGCTGAGGACTGGGGTAAAGTCATTTTCTCTGATTAATCCCCTTTTCGATTGTTTGGGACATCTGGAAAACGGCTTCTTCGGAGAAGACCAGGTGAGCGCTACCACCAGTCTTGTCTCATGCCAACTGTCAAGCATCCTGAAACCATTCATGTGTGGGGTTGCTTCTCAGCCAAGGGAATGGGCTCTCTCTCAGTCTTGCCTAAAAACACAGCCATGAATAGAGAATGGTACCAGAATGTCCTCCGAGAGCAACTTCTCCCAACCGTCCAAGAGCAGTTTGGCGATCAGCAATGCCTTTTTCAACATGATGGAGCACCTTGCCATAAAGCAAAGGTGATAACTAAATGGCTCAGGGAACAAAACATAGAGATTTTGGGACCATGGCCTGGAAACTCCCCAGATCTTAATCCCATTGAGAACTTGTGGTCAATCATCAAGAGACGGGTGGACAAACAAAAACCTTCAAATTCAGACAAAATAAAAGCATTGATTTTGCAAGAATGGACTGCTATCAGTCAGGATTTGATCCAGAAGTTGATTGAGAGCATGCCAGGGAGAATTGCTGAGGTCCTGAAGAAGAAGGGTCAACACTGCAAATATTGACTTGCTGCATTAACTCATTCTAACTGTCAATATAACGTTTTGTTACTCATAATATGATTGCAATTATATTTCTGTATGTGATAAAAACATCTGACAAGCACACACAAAAACCAGAGGGCAGCAGATCATGTGAAAATATAATATTTGTGTCATTCTCAAAACTTTTGGCCTTGACTGTACATACATACTACATATATACTACATTCATACAACATACATACACACTACATACTACATACATACTTCATATATACTACATTCATACAACATACATACATACATACTACATACATACTACATATATACTACATTCATACAACATTCATACAATATACATACATACTACATATATACTGTACTACATTCATACAGCATACATACATGCATACATACTACATGCATACTACATATATACAACATTCATACAACATACATGCATACTACATACTACATACATACTTCATATATACTACATTCATACAACATACATACATACTACATACATACTACATATATGCTATATACATTCATACAGTATACATACATACATACTACATAATACATGCATACTACATACAGTATATACAACATTCATACAACATACATGCATACTACATACATACTACATATATACTACATACATGCAACATACATACATAGTACATACTACATAAATACAACATGCATACAACATGCTACAGACATACAACATACATACTACATACATACTACATACTTACTACATACAATACATTCATACATTCATACAATACATACATATAGACATACAGTACATATAACATAGAGTACATACTCACCATCACTTGTCACTTTGTTCCCCGAAGCCAGTGTCATCTCACTGTGAAAAATATGAAAAAAACAAACAAGCAATATACTCCCTGATCTGCAGAAATCCACGAGTGTCCCACGACGATCTCCTGTACTGCATCACTGAGAGGTTACTATAGTTCACTGGTCTCACTTTATGGCAAAAGCTGCATGGGAACTTTCTCACACAGCAATGCCAAAAGTGAGACTAGGGACTATTTTTTTACAGTGGTGGAGGAATACAGTGCGGAAGGATACCTACCTTCGGAGCCCCAAGAGAGTGATCGCATCAGCTGATGCTGCTGTTCTCCACAGGAGATGGTGGTGGGACACTCGTGGATTTCTGCGGATCAGGGAGTATATCGCTTGTTTGTTATTTTCACATTTTTTATAGATGACACTGGCTTCGGGGAACAAAGTGGCAAGTGATGGTGAGTATGTACTCTATGTTATATGTACTGTATGTCTATATGTATGTATTGTATGAATGTATGAATGTATTGTATGTAGTAAGTATGTAGTATGTATGTAGTATGTATGTATGTATGTTGTACAGTATGAATGTAGTATATATGAAGTATGTATGTAGTATGGATGTAGTATGCATGTATGTATGTTGTATGAATGTAGTATGGATGTTGTATATATGTAGCATGCATGAATGTTGTATGTATGTAGTATGTATGAATGTTGTATGTAAATTCGAAGTGCACCTGAAGAAACAGAGGAATGGAGACATGTGACCCAGAGAAGCAGGAGGATCAGGAGGCAGTCAGCACCCATACTGCTCAGAAACCAGTACCAGGCTCTCACGCAGGAAAACAATGAAGAAATACATCAGGATAAGACTTTGCCTACAAGCAGCAACCTTGTACGCCTTCAGAGTCCTCCTGGATGGAGAAAGAAAAATGTTGTGAAGAAGAAACGGAGAGTGGTGGTCATGGGGGATTCCCTGCTGAGAGGAACAGAGGCCGCTATCTGCAGACCGGATATAACTACAAGAGAAATGTGCTGTCTTCCAGGTGCAAAAATTAAAGATGTGTCTGACAGGATATCAGGACTCTTCAGACCTACAGATGACTACCCATTCCTGCTACTACATGTGGGGACAAATGACACCGCAAGAAACGACCTGGAAACCATCTGCAGAGACTTTGAAGACTTAGGCAAGAAAGTGAAAGAACTGGGAGCGCAGGTGGTCTTCTCTTCCATCCTCCCAGTGGATGGCCATGGAACAAGGAGGTGGAATAAGATTCTGCAGGTGAACAACTGGCTACGTCGATGGTGCCGTCAGCAACGATTTGGATTTCTGGATCACGGAGTGAACTACTTATACGATGGACTACTTGCTAGAGATGGGGTGCACCTTACGTAGACTGGAAAGCATGTATTTGGAAGTCGCCTTGCTACACTTGTAAGGAGAGCTTTAAACTAGAACAACATGGGAAGGGAAGCAAAAGACCAGAAAAAGCCATACACCTGACAAATGCTATTGAGAACTCTGCTATTAGAAGTGGAAAGGAAGAACAAAGACGAAAGAATCTAATTAATAAAAATATTGGAGAAAGAGAAACCAATCACAAACTAAAATGTTTCTATACTAATGCACAAAGCATGGGCAACAAACAAGGAGAATTGGAACTACTAACACAGGAAAAGAAATATGATGTCATTGGAATCACTGAAACTTGGTGGGACAATACACATGATTGGAATACAAGACTAGAAGGATACAACTTATTTGCAAGAAACAGACTTGATAAACGAGGAGGGGGTGTCGCATTGTATGTTCGAAACGCGTATATCTGCACAGAGATTGAAGCTTCAGAGACTGGGAGTTCTGTGGAAACTGTTTGGGTAAGAATACAAGGACAGAACAATGGAAAGGACACCATTGTAGGCATTTACTACAGGCCGCCTGTGCAAGCCGAAGATATAGATGAACTCTTTATGCATCAGATGGCCAAGTTCTCCAAAAAATATGACATGGTTGTCATGGGAGATTTCAACTATCCAGACATTTGTTGGGAATCTCTCTCAGGCAAAACTAACAGGTCAAGGAAATTCTTATCCTCTCTTGCTGACAACTTTATCTTCCAAAAGGTAAGGGAGAAAACAAGGGGAACTGCTACCTTGGATCTAATCCTTATAAACAGGGAGGAAATGGTTGAGGAGGTAAAAGTGGCTGGGACCCTAGGAGGTAGCGACCATGCTATTTTAGAATTTTGGATAACTAGAGGTGGAAGACCTGTGAAGACTCAGACGTCAAGGTTAGATTTCAGAAAGGCAGATTTTAAGGGATTCAGAAAGAGAATTGGAGGGATCCAATGGCTGGATATCCTTAAAGACAAAAATGTCCAGGAAGGATGGGAAATCTTGAAAAATGAAATTCTCAATGCACAGTTGTTAACAATTCCGAAAAGAGGGAAGAATAGGAAGCATTTAAGGAAACCAGGATGGATGAACACAGAACTTAAGCACATGCTAAAAAGGAAGAAAAAAATGTTTATAAAATGGAAAGAGGGAGGCATATCTAAAGAAGAATATAATGCTGTCTGCAGAACCTGCAGGGCACAAATCAGATTATCTAAAGCTGAAAATGAACTGAGGCTTGCAAGAGATGTCAAAAGCAATAATAAAGGATTTTGGGGATATGTCAAAAGTAAAAGAAAAGTCAAAGATGCTATAGTATTTTTACAGGATGAAAATGATGAAATGGTAAGACAGGATGTTGAGAAGGCTGAACTTTTAAATTCCTATTTTGCATCTGTTTTCTCTCGGAAAGGAAATGCTACATCAACTGTTATTCACTGTCCTATTAAGGGAATAGAAGAATCCAGGATATCTATAAACAGAAAGATAGTGAGGAAACACTTAGCTAACCTAAATGAATTCAAGTCTCCAGGTCCAGATGAATTACACCCCAGAGTACTAAAGGAGATAGCAGAAGAAATTTTTGAACCCCTCTCCATAATCTTTGAAAATTCTTGGAGAACAGGAGAAGTGCCAGAAGACTGGAGAAGAGCAAATGTTGTTCCTATCTTCAAAAAGGGGAAGAAGGTGGACCCAGGCAACTATAGGCCGGTGAGTCTGACTTCTATACCAGGAAAGATCTTTGAACAAATTATTAAACAACATGTATGTCAATACCTGGATAAGAATGAAGTGATTAAACAGAGTCAGCATGGGTTTGTAACTGATAAGTCATGTCAGACTAACTTAATTTCCTTCTATGACGGTATCACTGATTGGGTGGATCAAGGAAATGCTGTAGATATAGTATATCTTGACTTCAGCAAAGCATTTGACAAAGTCTCTCATACAATCCTTATTGAAAAAATGACTGAGTATGGAATGGACAAGGCAACTGTTAGGTGGATTCATAACTGGCTTAGTGATCGGACCCAAAGAGTGGTCGTAAATGGCTGCACATCCAGTTGGAAGAATGTCTCAAGTGGGGTACCACAGGGCTCTGTCCTGGGCCCTGTATTGTTCAACATCTTTATCAACGATTTAGATGAAGGAATTGAGGGTAAACTGATTAAATTTGCTGATGACACAAAGCTAGGAGGGATAGCTAATACTAGAGAGGAGAGAGAGATGATTCAAAAAGATTTAAATAAACTGGAGAAGTGGGCAGTAACTAACAGAATGGTTTTTAACAGGGAGAAATGCAAAGTACTACATCTGGGCAATAAAAATGAAAAAAGCATATATAGAATGGGAGGAATAGGGCTAAGTGACAGCACATGTGAAAAAGACTTGGGTATACTAATAGATCACAGACTGAATATGAGTCAACAGTGTGATGCAGCAGCAAAAAAGGCAAATGCAATTCTAGGATGTATTAACAGAAGCATACAGTCTAGATCACGTGAAGTCATTATTTCCCTCTACTCCTCTTTGGTCAGACCTCATCTGGAATATTGTGTCCAGTTTTGGGCACCACATTTTAAAAAAGACATCAACAAACTGGAGCAAGTTCAGAAAAGAGCGACCAGAATGGTGACCGGTCTGCAAACCCTGTCTTATGAGGAAAGGTTGCAGGATTTGGGAATGTTTAGTTTGCAAAAGAGAAGACTGAGAGGAGACTTAATAGCTGTCTACAAATATCTAAAGGGCTGTCACATTGTAGAAGGATCAACTTTATTCTCATTTGCACAAGGAAAGACTAGAAGCAATGGGATGAAACTGAATGGGAAGAGACACAGATTAGATATTAGAAAAAACATTTTGACAGTTAGAGTGATCAATGAGTGGAACAGGCTGCCACGAGAAGTGGTGAGTTCTCCTTCAATGGAAGTCTTCAAACAGAGGCTGGACAGACATCTGACTGGGATGATTTAGCGAATCCTGCTTTGAGCAGGGGGTTGGACCAGATGGCCCAGGAGGTCCCTTCCAACTCTACGATTCTATGATTCTATGATTCTATGATTCTATGTAGTATGTATGTATGTTGTATATATGTAGTATGTATGTATGTTGTATATATGCTGCATGAATGTAGTATATATGAAGTATGTATGTGGTATGTATGAATGTTGTATATATGTAGTATGCATATATATATATATTTTTTTTACATTCAACACATTAGCCGGATGATAGGACTACTACTGTCCCATCATTGGCTAATGTGTCAATCACTGTCATTGTAGCAGGCATAGCCCGATGGGACTTGTAGTGCCATCGGACAATGCCTGCATACACACACAACCCCCCCCTGCCCGCACATGCAGACACGCACAGTGTCCGCCCACGCACCGCCCCCCTCTCGAACTGGATGTACAAGTAAAGAGAGGGTTTTTTTTAATTCCGATATTTCTGTCCCATTGACTTGAATGGGACTTCCGGTATCGGAATCGGCGATACCCGATACTTTTTGGGTATCGGCCGATCCAATCCGATCCGATATTTCTTAATATCGGATGGTATCGCTCAACACTAATCACCACTCATATGTTACTGCTTGTGCCAGTTTGTTTTGTCCCATTTTATATTGGTCTCTTTTTGCTTTGCTTTCAGAATATACCAGAGTGCTGAAATAGTTGGGGCGAAGTCGTGCGACTTCAGTGTATCAGACGTGTTGGACTTTTGCAGGGTTTTTTGCATGATTGCAGACAGTGTCTTTCCTTTCCTGTCCTGTCTAGTCAGTGTGGGCCCCATCGTTTGCTCAGTCTATTTTTCTGCCTGCGTTTGTGTTTTCATCTTGTCTCACCAACAATATATGTTTGGGGGCTATCTATTCCTTTGGGGTCTGCTACGGGGCAGTTTAGATTTCCCCTTTCTTGCTTTAGGCTTAGTTAGCTCTCCGGCTATGCCGAGGCATCTAGGATCATCGTAGGTACGCTCCACGGTTACTGCTAGTTGTGTGGACAGGATCCGCTTAGTTACCAACCTCTCTGGTTTTCTGTAGCTTAGCCTGGGCCTGTTATCCTCCTCGGTGACCCATTCATACCAGGGGACACTATCACTATATTGATATCACTAAGGGGGCATTATATTATTATATTGATGGCACTATTACTGTTTTGATATCACGAAGGTGACACTATTATTGATGTCATTAACAGACACTATTACTGTGTTGATATCAGTAAGAGGGCACTATTACTTTATTGATGTCACTAAGTGGGCACTATTACTTGTTAGGCGTTGGGTTCCTGCAGCTGCACAGCAGGAATCCAGAGCCTTACATCCAGCGGTTTCCCACTCTCCTCCGACCGCTCAGGAGCCTACACAGCAATCTCGGAGTCCCAGACTCTTTGCTCAGACCAGCTTTGTAGGACTGGTTGTTGCTGCCACCTCTGGGTCAGAAATAGCAGCGCAGGCTGCCCTGCAGCAAGCCACCCCAGTGGCTAAGTCCTCTCATCGCGCTACTGGGCATGCTCACGAGACGATCTCCCATTGGAGATCGGGATTCACGTGCTCAGGTCCTTCTCCTGATCTGATTGGTCCATCTCAGAGATCTGGAAGGTCCTGGAAGCGCACGGCTATAAAAGGTCCGCATGGCCGTTCGGCCATGCGCTAGTATAGTCTCTAATTGCTACTGTGTGAATGATGATGGATGCATGAACCTGCGAATGACTCATTAAGATCCCCTCCCTCTGATATTACGTGTGTGGATAGGGACTTAGCCTTAGAGTCAGCGCCAGTCAGTGGCATGCTACAAGCCACAGTGCTCATCTCCACAGAGCTAGTGTCGACAGTGCGCCACTCCTGGGCATTGTCGCATAGCGGCTGTGTCAGTCACCGCGCTGCCGTCAGCAACACTTTAGGGCATCCGCGGTAGCGACGCCATATGCATGGTAGGTCTAGAAGGACTCTGACCCGCTGACTCGGGCCCAGCTCCTGTGACCATATACCATGCGCGCATTTCTGTGAGACCTGTGAGTCCAACAGGCTCAGCATTTATGTTAATACATTAGGCGTCTCTGTGAAGATAACAGAGTACGCCCAGTGCACACCGGGTGACATTCAACCCGTGTGCGACATACCGCCATTCGGTGCGTCTGCCATTATTATAGCAGCAGTTTAACACCACTGCACGGTGGACACCGGGCGGCGAACGCACTCTCTATTATTTAATATTTAGCGCGTTCCACCGTCCCTAACATTACTATGTTGAAATCACTATGGGGTCATTATTACTATATTGATAGCACTATTACTGTGCTGATATTACTAAGGTGAAACTAATCGTTTATTGATGTTACTAAAGGGGGCATTATTACTGTATTAATATCACTAAGGAGACACTATTAATGTGATGATATCTGTAAGGGGGCACTATTACTTTATTGATGTCTCTAAGTGGTCACTATTACTGTGTTGATATCACTAAGGGGGCACTATTACTGTTTATTATGTTGATATCAGTAAACGGGCACTATTACTGTGTTGATGTCACTAAGGGGGCATTATTACTATATTGATGCCACTAAGCGGACACTATTATTGTGTTGATGTCAGTAAGGGGGCACTATTACTTTATTGATGTTACTAAGGGGGCACTAATAGGGTGTTGATATAAGTAAGGGGCATTATTTCTTTATTGATGTCGCTAAGCATCCACTATTACTATGTTCACATCATTAAGGGGGCATTATTAGTTTATTAATATTGCTAAGGCCCTTATTACTGTGCTGATATCAGTAAGGTGCACTATTACGCTATGGATGTCACTATGTGGGCACTATTACTGTGCTGATATCACTAAGGAGGCACTATTACTGCATTGATGTCAGTAAGGGGTCACTATTACTGTATTGATGTCACTAAGGGGGCATTATATTATTATATTGATGGCACTAACGGGGCACTATTACTGTTTTGCTATCAGTAATGGGGCACTATTACTCTCTTGATATCACTAAAGTGGCACAATTAATGTGTTGATATCGCTAAAGGGGCATTATTACTATACTGATGTCAGTAAGCGGACACTATTACTGTGTTGACATTAGTAAGGGGACACTATTACTTTATTGATATCACTAAGTGGGCACTATTACTATATTTATATCATTAAGGGGCACGATTACTTTATTGATGTCACTAACCGGGCACTATTTACAGGCTGGCGGAATGCACCAAATAATAAAGAAGGTATAAGGTGCGTTCGCAGCCCGGGGTCCACCGTGCAGAGATGGTAACTGCTGCTTGGTAATGGTGGACGCTATATGGCAGTATAAAGGAAGAACACATGCGGGTTAACATCACCCGGTGTGTACAAGGCGAACTCTGTTACCTCACAGAGCCGCACTACCACAGAACATAAATGCCGGAGCCTGTTTAAGCTCACAGAGCTCGGCAATGGAGCGCACAGAATGCGGTCACAGAACTCTGCCACTGGCAGGGGGTAAAGTAACCCAGCTGGCCTTTGCCGAGAAGGCCTGTTCTGGGCGCAGGAGATGCATGCCCGAATGTAGTCTCCAACCTCACGGGCCACATGCGGTCACCAATATGTCCTCGCCAGTAGCTCAGAGGTCCGCTTCGTCCCAAAGTGTCCACCCACCCTGGATGTGTGAGCCCAAGAGAGGATCTCTGGTCTCAAATGGGCAGGGACACATGTCTTGCCCAGAGGCACTGACTCAAGGGCGACCGGAGCCACAGTCCTCAAACTCTCAGATGGGACAATTAGCCGAGGCTTCACATCCTCCTCCTCCGCTGACACCACAGAGCGAGAGAGATCATCAGCCCGGACGTTCTTCTCACTGGAAAGGAAATGAAGGGTGAAGTGGAACCTGGAGAAGAAAAGGGACCATCTGGCCTGGCGAGAGTTCAGCCGCTGGGCTGTTTGTAGGTAGACCAAGTTCTTATGGTCGGTGAACACCTGGAAAGGGAACCGAGCCCCTTCCAGGAGGTGTCTCCACTCCGAGTAGGCCAATTCCATTACTAGCAACTCCCTGTCCCCTATGGAATAGTTCCTCTCCGTCGGTGAAAAGGTCTTGGAATAGAAGAAGCAAGGGTGCTTCCGACCCTGAGCGTCCTGAAAGAGGTCCGCTCCAGCTCCGACGGAAGAGTTATCCACCTCCAAGATGAATGGCCTATCTACATTTGGACAATGTAGAATAGGAGCGCTAGCAAAGTGGAACTTGACGGAGGAAAAGGCCTTGGAGACCTGTTCCGACCATAACTTGGGGTTTGCTCCCTTCTTGGTGAGGGCCACCAAGGGAGCTACCAAGGTGGAGAAGTGGGGAATGAGCTGGCGGTAGTAGTTCATGAACCCCAAAAAGCGCTGCACTGCTTTGAGGGAGTGGGGTTCCTGCCAGTCCATTACCACCTGCAGTTTGGCAGGATCCATAGCCAAACCCTGAGCAGAGATAATATAGCCCAGGAAAGGCAAGGACTCCTGCTCAAACAGGCACTTCTCCAACTTGGCGTAGAGGGAGTTAGCTCGCAAGCGGGCGAAGACTTTGCCAACCTCTCTCCGGTGGGAGTCCATATCAGGAGAGAAGATGAGGATTTAATCTAGATAGACAATCACTGAAGTGAAGAGCATATCCCGAAAGATATCATTGACAAAGTCCTGGAAGACAGCTGGCGCATTACAAAGACCAAAGGGCATGACCAGATACTCAGAATGGCCATCCCTGGTGTTAAACGCTGTCTTCCATTCATCCCCCTCACGGATGCGTATCAGGTTATAGGCCCCCCCGCAGATCTAATTTGGTGAAAACTCTCGCTCCTCGTAATCTATCGAACAGTTCCAATATCTGGGGCAGAGGATACTTGTTCTTAACGGTGATAGCGTTAAGACCCCTGTAATCAATGCAGGGACACAGTTCTCCATTCTTCTTCTCGACAAAGAAGAATCCCGCCCCCTCTGGTGACACTGACATCCTAATGAATCCTCTTGCCAGATTCTCCCTGATGTATTGAGACATGGCCTCTGTCTCTGGGAGAGATAAGGGGTAGACTCGACCCCAGGGAGGATCAGCACTTGGCAAGAGGTCAATAGGACAGTCATAGGGGCGATGCGGTGGAAGGGTGTTTGGAGAGCGAGGAAAGATCTGCGGGGACCTCGGTGGAGGCAACCTGAACGCACTCCCTCAGACATCTACCCTCACATGATTTACTCAAACCAAGAATTTTTCCCGAGGACCACTCTATATGAAGAGAATGATACCACAACCAGGGGACCCCTAGAAGGACCTGGTCAATACCCTCGGGCATGATGAGGAGGGATATCATTTCCTGATGAGATGGAGACACCGAGAGTATCAATGGAGTGGTCTGGTGGGTAATCTGTGAGGGCAGAGTCGCGCCGTTCACTACTCTGACGGTGACTGGCTTAGATATCATAACCAGTAGTATTGCATGCCGTTGAGTGAAAGGCAGATGACATAAAATTGCCCTCTGTTACGAAATCCACGCAAACCTCCACCGCCAGAGTGAAAGAACCAAACTCAAGTGTCCCCTTAAAGGACAGCTTGGAGGAAAATGCCGCAGATTCTAGTGAGCTGCCTCCTACGACCACTAGACATGAGCGTTTCCCCGGTTGCTGTGGGCACCTGTTGGCTGGGTGACCAGACTGTTGGAAACCGTGACAGACCACGGGTACTCTCGCGGACCGGGATCTCGATCCCGCGCGAGAATCCCCCATGGCTTCTTGGAGCTCAGACACCCGATCGGGAGGTTCCAGAGGTTTAACAAAATTGGGTGCCAACCTAAACCTCTGCCTACACTGGGACCGCTCCAATCTTTGCTCCGAAAAACGAAGGTCTGTGCGGGTGGAGATGGTGATAAGCTCCTCCAGTGTGGCGGGAATCTCCCTGGTGGCCAGAGCATCTTTTACATGGCCAGCCAGACCACTCCAGATCACCGGAATGAGGGTCTTATCTGACCATTCCAGTTCAGAAGCCAGCGTCTGGAACTGGATGGCATAATGGCTGACCAGAGACGAGCCCTGCAATAATGCCAGCAGCTGGAGCGCGGTATCATGGGTGACTCGCGGTCCCAAGAAGACCTGCTTCAGAGTGCCCAAGAACTGCGAGGAAATCTGTACCACATGATCACCTCGCTCCCACAGCGGTGTGGCCCACTCCAGAGCCCTGCCCGACAGGAGGGAAATAACAAATCCCACTTTAGCCCTCTCGGAGGGGAATCGTGCAGCCAGCAGCTCTACCTGTATGGTACATTGGCTGATGAATCCCCTACAAAAAGCACAGCTGAGGTTGAGCACTCAAGAGCTGCCAGCCTGCCCTCCAGCTGCTAGATATCCGGAGGAGTCGCTGTTCGTCCATTACTTGCCAGACCCTGGCTCTAGTATTATGTTACAGGCTGGCAGAATGCACTAAATAATAAAAAGGTATAAGGTGAGTTCGCAGCCCGGGGTTCACCGTGTAGAGATGGTAACTGCTGCTCGGTAATGGTGGACGCTATATGGCGGTATAAAGGAAGAACACACTTGGGTTAACGTCACATGGTGTGTACAGGGCGAACTCTGTTACCTCAAAGAGCCGCACTACCGCAGAACATAAATGCCGGAGCCTGTTTAAGCTCACAGAGCTCAGCAATGGAGCGCACAGAATGCGGTCACGGTCACAGAACTCTGCCCTAAGGACACGGGGTCAGAGTCCCTTTAGACCTTCTGAGCGTGCGGCGTCGCACCTGTGGACACCACTGTAGACGCTGACTATGGTGGAGTGTCGAGCAAGTGCACCGTGGCGTGCAGAGCCACCGGTGGACACTGATTCCAGTCTCAGACTCTGCCTCTACCTACACCTAAGCCTGGGCGCTTAACAGACTAGGCTGCACAACACATGCGCACCAAGGGTAGGGGTTTCTTAATGATTCATTCACCAGAGACACTCATACATGCATACAACACTCACTCCACATAGTCTGAAAATGCAGTCTATTCTAGCCCTCGGCCATGTGACCCTTTTATAGCAGCGTCCTTCCAGGACCTTCCCGATGGTCCAATCCAAACTGAAGAAGGACCTGAGTATGTGACCTCCGATCTCCAATGGGAGATCGTTCCACGGGCATGCTTAGTGGACTGAAAGGAGAACTTAGTCCCTGGAGTACCTCGCTGCTGACCAGCATGCGTTGCTATAGCTGGACCAGAGGTGGCGGCAGCAACCAAACCCACAGTGCTAGCCTGAGCAGAGTGCCGGGATCGAGGAGTCTGCTGAGCAGCCTCCTCTGCTGCCGTAGACAAATGGGCAACCGCCGAAGGCAAGGCTCAGGATTCCTGCTGTGCAGCGACAGGAACCCGATGCCTAACACTATCATTTTGTTGATATCATAAAGGGGACACTACTACTTTATTGATGTCACTAAGCGGGCACTATTACTTTGCTGATATCACAAAGGGAGCACTATTACTATATTGATGTCACTAAGAGGGCATTATTACTGTGTTGATATAGTAGACACTACTACTTTATTACTTTGTTTCTTTTTTTCTGCTTTAGATGTCACTGAAAAGTGAATATTACTCTGTTGATGTCACTAAGGAGATACTATTAATTGGTTATTGACAGAATGGGGCATAATACATTGTCAATGTCACCAAATGAACATTATTACTATGCCCATATCAATAAGGGGTCATTATTACTCTGTTGATGTCAGTAAGATGACACTATTACTGTATCAATGTCACTAAGGGGGCACTATTACTGTGTTAATGTAAGTAGGGGGCACTATTACTGCATTGATGTCAGTAAGTGGGAACTATTACTGTATTGATGTCAGTAAGGGGGCACTATTACTGCATTGATGTCAGTAAGGGGGCACTCTTACTATATTGATATCAGTAAGGGGGCACTATTACTGTGTTAATGTAAGTAGGGGGCACTATTACTGCATTGATGTCAGTAAGTGGGAACTATTACTGTATTGATGTCAGTAAGGGGGCACTATTGCTGCATTGATGTCAGTAAGGGGGCACTCTTACTATATTGATGTCAGTGAGAGGGAACTATTACTGTATTGATGTTAGTAAGGGGGCACAATTACTGTGTTGATGTAAGTACTGGGGTCACTATTACTGTATTGATGTCAGTAAGGTGGCACTATTACTGTATTGATGTCAGAAAGGTGGCACTATTACTGTATTGATGTCCGTAAGGGGGCACTATTACTATATTGATGTCAGTAAGTTGGCACTGTTACTGTATTGATGTTAGTAATGTGGCACTATTACTGTATTGATGTCAGTAAGGTGGCACTGTTACTGTATTGATGTCAGTAAGGTGGCACTATTACTGTATTGATGTCAGTAAGGTGGCACTATTACTGTATTGATGTCAGTAAGGGGGCACTATTACTATATTGATGTCAGTAAGTTGGCACTGTTACTGTATTGATGTTAGTAATGTGGCACTATTACTGTATTGATGTCAGTAAGGTGGCACTGTTACTGTATTGATGTCAGTAAGGTGGCACTATTACTGTATTGATGTCAGTAAGGTGGCACTATTACTGTATTGATGTCAGTAAGGTGGCACTATTACTGTATTGATGTCAGTAAGGGGGCACTATTACTATATTGATGTCAGTAAGTTGGCACTGTTACTGTATTGATGTTAGTAATGTGGCACTATTACTGTATTGATGTCAGTAAGGTGGCACTGTTACTGTATTGATGTCAGTAAGGTGGCACTATTACTGTATTGATGTCAGTAAGGTGGCACTGTTACTGTATTGATGTCAGTAAGGTGGCACTATTACTGTATTGATGTCAGTAAGGGGGCACTATTACTATATTGATGTCAGTAAGTTGGCACTGTTACTGTATTGATGTTAGTAATGTGGCACTATTACTGTATTGATGTCAGTAAGCTGGCACAATTACTGTGTTGATATAAGTAAAGGGGCACAATTACTGAGTTAATGGTGCAAAGGAGGCACTTTTACTGTGTATATGTTAGTAAGGGGGCACTATTACTATGTTAATGGCATAAAGGAAACACTATTACTATGGTAATGTCACTAAAGGCCCCGTCACACACAACGATCTCGCCAGCGAGATCGCTGTGTGTGATGGGGATCAGCGACCGGCCCCCCTGCCGGTTATTGATGATCGTACTCAATCGGCCTGGGCCGTTTTTCAATCGCTGGTCTCCCGCTGCCCAGCACGCATCGCTGCGTGTGGCAGCAAGAGTCCAGCGATCAGCGACACTGGACGCTGGTTTCTAATGTAAACATCGGGTATCCAGGAGTCGCGCGGCTCCTGGATACCCGATGTTTACATTAGAAATCAGCTTGCTTGCTGGTCCTGATCACTGGAGGGGCTGTCTATGTGACAGCTCACCAGCGATCAGCCTAACGCTGTCCCAGCAATCCCATCATGTCGGATTGTTGGTGGGATACCTGGGACATCGTTATGTGTAACTGGGGCTTAAGGGGTCGCTATCACTATGTTGATGAAATTAAGTGGGCACTGTTACTGAGTTGATGTCATTAAGGGGACACAATACCTTTTCTATGTCACTAAGTGAGCACATTAACATGTCAATGTCACTTGCCAGTGTCATTGCTGTGCTAATGTCTCTAAGGGTACCATTTCACCTAGCGATGCACCAGCGATCCCGACCAGTGATATGATGCGGTCAGGATCGCTGGTACATCGCTTGGTGGTCGCTAGTGAGCTGCCACACAGGCAGATCTCACCAGCGACATCGCTGGGGATGGGGATCGCTACTTACCTGTCAGACGTGGCGATCCTGAGTCCTCCCGCCCGACTCCACGTGTCGCTCGTCAGCGCCACAGGAAGCGCCGCAGGAAGTGGACGACGAGGAATGGTCCAGGAGCTTCTCGCGCGATCAGCGATAACCAGCGGGGGAGCCGGTCGGAGGTAAGTATCACATGCAGCGATATCGCTAGCAATATCGCTGCTACGTCACAAAATCGGTGACTTTACAGCGATATTGCTAGCGATATCACAGTGTGTAACGGGGGCTTAAGGAGAAAGAAACTATTACTATCTGATGGCACTAAGTAGGCACACTGCTGTATTAATGTCACTGAGGTGGCACGTTATAGTGTGACACTATTATTTTGTGGGTAACTATAGTTATGACATCCTCATATTTGAAGAGCAGTATTTGGAAGCACAGCATGTACAGTAATGAGGGTATTACATAGGCAGCAGGATGGTACTGTTAAAGGTCAATAGGATGAAAAATATGTGTAGATGGTTGGAAGGGTCCTAAAAAACAGCAAGCAAGTGAAACTTAGCAGCATAGAGTGGAAGGCATATGTCTTTAGGCTTGTGCCCCTAATCTTTTAATACCAAAAGGCCCCTTTACATTTAGCACCAGCGATCCCGACCAGCGATATGACCCGGTCAGGATCACTGGTGCATCGCTAAATGATCGCTAGTGAGCTGCCACACAGGCAGATCCCACAGCGATGCAGCAGCGATACAGCGGTCGTTACTTACCTTTCAGACGCAGCGATCCTGGCGTCCTCCCTTCCGTGTCCACGCGTCGCTCGTCGGCGCCAGCAGGAAGCCCCCGACGAGAAATGGAGCTGCGCGATCTTGTGCAATCAGCGATGGACAGCAGGGGAGCCGGTCGGAGGTAAGTATCACACATAGCGATATCGCTGCTACGTCACCAAATCGGTGATGCTTTAGCGATATTGTTAGCGATATCGCTATGTGTAAAACCCCCTTAAGAGCTATCCTTAAAACACATCACTTATAGTTTCTAACATTCATGAGCGGATTTAAATCCCTCCTCAATTCTCTCCTGGTTCTCCACAGAATGATCAATCTCGGAAAACCTACTTTTGAGTCGAGTTTGCATAAATTCAACCGCATTTTGGCCAAAGATTCCCAAAAAATCCAGGACTAATAACAACTGACATTTTAAGCCGATGGAACATAAAATATGTTTTTATAGTGTTACAATGATTTTTATTTTTTTATACTGTACTGAACAAATTTATAGCCAACAACTCAACTTTTATAACTTTGTATTTCTGCTTGAGTCTGCAGCCTAGAAATGACTCAGGGCTAATTTTAGGGTAATGGTTAAGGTTTTGCGTTAAGATAATAAAATGGTTCGTTAGAAAACACAAAAATTATATGTTTTGTAATAAAATATAATTTTTTTATTTTTCTAAAACCTCTCTTATCAGATTTCAGAAAAAATAGGACCAAAGGTAAAACTATACCCAAATATTTCTGCAATTGCATGTGTAATTCTACAAATAATAAACTTTAGAAAAGTTTCTTCTTTTACATTCATGCTATGGTTTACAATCTTAGCCCATATCCAATAGCACACATATTTGAAGAAAACTGTGTTTACTTTTTTTGCCTATTTGTAAGGTTCACAGAGGAAACCTGCCTATAATGTAAAAAAAAAATAAAAGAAAAGAAAAATAATGTTTCTCCTAAAAAAAAAAGTCAAATTCATTGTGATAGGTAAAATTTCAAGAAATTAACAAAAAGGTAGGGCCAACCTGCTAAATTTACTTTGGTGTTATTATATACTACACTATAATCCTGTGTATTAACGCAATCATAGAGGCCACTGCTCATTTTAAAGTGAACCTGACTGCAGAAATACGGTGCCCATACCTGAGCAGCATGAATCAGGCACAAGCTGTCACGGGGTTACAGCGACAGTGTGGAGCCAGAAGACTGCAGTGCGAGGCCATGTTGGAGACTGTCAGCCATGTTTCAGTGAGGTCCGGGAAGGATAGGTTACGAGCGGTAAAGAAGTTGTGAATAATGTGGAGCTTATTGCAGATGGAATGGGATTTCCAGAGCAATATAGAGAATAGAAACGGCAGAGTAGGGGGTCAAAGAAATAGGCTTTATGTTGCAGCTATTGCGGTAGTTTATTTTAGTTGGTACTGATAGGAGGGAGCATGGGCGGACATACTGCATGTGCAGCCTTTGCGGGGCCCGAAGGTGGAGGGGGGCCACTGCAGGGTGGCTAATAATGAGGGCAATCCGGCCCCTGGCCAGATTTCCCTCATGTGCGGCGGGCAGGGAGAGATCCCAGCAGCTCCGCTGCCTTCAAGAGGAAATAGCAGCAGAGCAGAGCTGAAGCGATCTGTCTTGTTTCCTGCCCGCGCTTCCTCTCACACAGACAGCAGCTGGACGATGTCATCATTCAGCGTCCGGCTGTGCCACAGAGAGGAAGGCAATGGTGATGCTGCAGCAGAGCATGCGGAGAGGTGCGTGTGCGTGCATGCTTTGTGCTGCGGGGTAATGTGCAGAGAGGTGATTGGTGCTGTGTGTGTCTGTGTGTGTAGGTTAGGAGAGGGCAATGATGGGGTGGTGGGAGAGGGGAGGAGGAAATGATGGAGGTGGTGGAATGGGCAATGATGGGGGTGGTGGGGGAGAAAGAAATGATTGAGGTGTTTGAATGGGTAATGATCGTTTTGGGGGAGAAGGCAATGATGGCATGGAGGTGGTGTAAAGGGCAATAATGAGGGGGTGGAGGGGGAAGAAATGATGGTGGTGGTGGAATAGGCAAAGATGGTGGTGGTGGAAAGGACAATGATGGTGGTGGAGGGGGGGAATGGTGGGGGTGGTGGAATGGGCAAGGATGGTGGTGGAAAGGACAGTGATGGTGGTGGTGGAAAGGGCAATTATTGGGATGGTGAGGGAGGAGGAAATGTTGGATGTGGTGGAAAGGGCAATGATGGGGATGACGCTTGGCATTTGCCACAGAACACCAGGATTGGCAAATTCGCCACTGAGGCCCTGTGCTCTTCACCGATGAAAGCAGGTTCACACTGAGCACATGTGACAGATGTGACAGAGTCTGGAGACGCCATGGAGAGTGTTCTGATGCCTGCAACATCCTTCATCATGACCAGTTGGGCAGTGGGTCAGTAATGGTGTGGGGTGGCATTTCTTTGGAGGGCCACACGGTGTTGGGCTGTGAGCATAACCCCCATCTGTGGTCATCAGACACTCAGACCATCCTCATAGAGTTGGTTTCTAACCGTTTGTGCAGACACATGCGCATTTATGGCCTGCTGGAGGTCATTTTGCAGGGCTCTGGCAGTGCGCCTCCTGTTCCTCCTTGCACAAAGGCTGAGGTAGTGGTCCTGCTGCTAGGTTGTTGCCCTCCTATGGCCCCCTCCACATCTCCTGGTGTACTGGCCTGTCTCCTAGTAGCACCTCCAGCCTCTGGACACTACTCTGACAGACACAGCAAACCTTCTTGCCACAGCTCGCATTGATGTGCCATCCTGGATGAGCTGCACTACCTGAGCCACTTGTGTGGGTTGTAGATTCCGTCTCATGCTACCACAAGTGTGAAAGCACAACCAACATTCAAAAGTGACCAAAATATCAGCCAGAAAGCATTGGTACTGAGATGTGGTCTATGGTCCCCACCTGCAGAACCACTCTTTTATTGAGGGTGTCTTGACAATTGCCAATAATTTCCATCTGTGTCTATTCAATTTGCATAACAGTATGTGAAATTGATTGTCAAACAGAGTTTCTTCCCAAGTGGACAGCTTTATATCACAGAAGTTTGATTTACTCAGAGTTACATTCTGTTGTTTAAGTGTTCCCTTTATTTTTTTGAGCAGCGTATAGATATGTATATATATATATATATATATATATATACATATATAGCTTTGTCGCCATAAAAGAAGGGGGGCCCATGTCAGTGTCTGCCTCTGGGAGGGAGAATTAATTGGAGGCATCAGCTGTGAAGGTAAAGAATTGGGAGATATGTCACAAGCAATGAGGGGAGGCAGAGAGAGGGAGAGGATGTGGGAGTGGTAGAAGAGGAGAGCGAAAGGAGGTGGGAAAAGGAGAAGGGGGGAGAGAGAGAGCAGATGGGAGAAGGAGAAAGGGAGAGAGAGGACACGGGAGAAAGAGGAGGGACGAGGGAAAGGAGATGGGAGGAGAAGGGGAGAGGGAGAGCAAAAGAGAGAAGGAGAAGGGGAGAGGAAAAGCAGATAGAAGAAGGAGAAGGGGAGAGAGAGAAGACATGGGTGAAGGAGGAGGGGAGAAGGACAGGAGGTGGGAGAAGGAGAAGGGGAGAGGGAAAGGAGATGGGAGAAGGGAAGGGGGAGAGCAGATGGGAGAAGAAGAATGGGAGAGGGAAAGAAGGTGGGAGGAGAAGAGGAGAGAGAGGAGGTGGGAGGAGAAGGGATCTGAGGTTGAGGAACATGTCTGGAGAAGAGGTCAGGTAGAGGGAAGGTGAAATAATTATTTGTTTGGAGAGTGATGGGGTTTGGAGATAGCAAAAACAAGTGAGGATTAGTGAAGTAAAAACTGTAAGGTCAAATGTAAGCATGGTGAAAGGTAAGTACAGTTAATAAGCAGTGGTAGCTCTAACCTATTAACCCTTCTGTGACATTTCTGGTATATTTCTAAAGTACACTTAAAAGCTGCACTTAAGAAGATGCACGCAAAACATGAAGATGAAATGTTAACGTGTCTGCTCATTTTATAAAATGTAAAACTTTACGCTAGGTGTTATTACTTTTTAAGAAAGTGCAGCAAGAAACATTGTGGTTCAGAAGTAAAAGAATGGTCTCTCTACAGGATGCAGTGAGATGTATGGTTAAATTAGATTGTAATACCCACATTTCACCACTAGATGTCCTCCGATACATGCAGGACTGATGGGGAGAACATTATTCTGATAGTTTCTCTCATTTCAGGCTTTTGGTGTTGTCTGTGATCAAGATCTGCAGAGATGATTCAGCATAAATCTGTTGCACAGCAGACACCATTTATCCTTGTATCACACACAGGTATTTATAACTAAGGCAAAAATCTCAGGATATAGCCATCAAGATTCTATTGAGAATACCGTCCTTATATAAAATGAAATGATGGACGTCTTTTTTCAAGAGCCAGAGAAATCTACAGACCAGAACACAGCTCCTAAGAAGATCTCAGGGGTTACGGCAGGACAAACGTCATTACGTGAATCACTCAGTGTTCTGTAATTAAAGCATAAAAGGAAATTATCAGCTAAATACAATGTTCTATTGCTAGATGGATGGATAATAGATAATAGATATATAGATAATAGATTATAGATATATAGATAGATGATAGATAGATAATAGATAGATAAATAATGATCGATATATAGATGGATAATAAATAGATGATAGATAGATAATAGATAGAAAAGAAATATATTATAGATAGATGATAGATAAATAAATGGATAATAAATAGATAATGGATAGATAGATAGATAGATAGATAGATAGATAGATAGATACTGTAGATAATAGCTAGATAGATGGATAGATAGATAGACAGATATATAGATAAATAATGGATGGAAATATAGATAATAGATAGATAAGACAAATATAATAGCTATATGATAGATAGATAGATAGATAGATAATAAATAGATAATGGATAGATAGATTATAGATAATAGATAGATAACTGATAATAGATAGTGAGATATGAGCATTTTGATATAGTCAATGTTTGCACATCTTAGTGCACACATTGTGCTGTTGTATTCTTTTGTTTGTATAATAT
Organism: Dendrobates tinctorius; assembly: GCF_039654945.1. Taxonomy (NCBI): domain Eukaryota; kingdom Metazoa; phylum Chordata; class Amphibia; order Anura; family Dendrobatidae; genus Dendrobates; species Dendrobates tinctorius. The sequence continues at coordinate 34,473,073 of NW_027361696.1, read as the reverse complement.
GTAGTAATAGCATCTTGCACCTGTTCACATTTGCTTTATTCTGTTCGGTGCTGGTCAGGGTTATATTCCTTTATATCATACATTTGGAGTTGTTTACTGCCTCCATAGTTGACTGAGCTCCTTCCATCAGCCTGAGGTTGTTTTTATTTAGTGCTGTATTCTAGCTGCCCTTTATATTTTTAGCTTTTATTCTGGAAGAAGTATATCTGATAAATATTAAGTTTGGATTTTCTTCAAATTAAGATAAACCTTGTTGTGTCTGGTGGGCTCTCATCAATTGGCCAACATAACCCTTAGCACTTTTTAACACAGAGGGGATTTTTACAAACAAAATAACATTAGAGAGTAACATATAACTCAACACATCCTTAGAGGAGTGAGGGTAGTGCTCACAAGTTCACAGTCTATGAGGCAATAGGGGGACCCCCAAAAATAGTGAAAAGGGAATGTGTTGCATGGGCTAGCTTCAATATAATAAATAGAGGCTACATGTGCTGACATCAGACAGTGTCTATATATGTACAGTTACAAGGTGCTACTGAGTGCAAGGAGGGTGTGAAAACAGATGATAGAGACCGGTGGAGCAACTGCCAGGGCCGTGGGGTACTCAGTACCGGGCCGCTTTCTTAAAGGGGTCAGTGTCACTGCGGCTGTGACCTGGTCCGTGGCCCTGGGCGTCCCATAAAAGGGGAGTATTTACAGATGAATGAAGAATAAAGAGGTTTTGTATTAAGTGTTCGTGACGCCACCTGTGGTATCTGATCAGAAGGGACCAGCACTGCAGGGCAGATCCTCTGGGACTGATGATGTGATGCAGCAGAGTTGGAATAGCTCTCCACAGGCAGGGCTTAGTCCCAGGGCAGATGAAAGATGTTGAGGAAGATGGTGATGTAGTGTGAAGTAAGGTATATTGCAGTGCTGAGTTGGTGACGCAGGAAGAATGCAGAAGACATAGCTGAATGCAGTTCCAAAGTTTTACTCACAGTTCTGGTGCACACAGATGCCCGCTTTAGTGCCACGTCCTCTAGGTGAGGCAACCAGCCGACCTCCAGGCAGAAAGAAGACACCTTTCCAGAACTCCCTGTCAGGATGTGCCTTCCCTGGCCATCTCACAGTGCTGATTTCCACATCACTTACTTCCCAGCACATCACAGTCAGTGTCCCAGGCCAGCTGTCGGATAACATGCCAAAACGTTTCCTTGATCCTGTCTGACTGCTTTTCCGGAGAAGATAACTGTGGTGGTTGGCTGTGGCCCCTAAAGTTGCCACACCTGTAGGCTTGCTAGCTGAGTCCTGTTGTCAACTCCACTAGGTCAAGGGGCCAAGACCCTTCTGTGACCTAGATTTTCCCCCCACCTGACGTCAGTCAGCGTGGAATGAGCCCCATGGGGAGCACTCTCTCTACCCGTGCCTCTGGGAAATCCCTTTCCCACTTCAGAGAGCTTCCTTCAGTCCTTCAGTCCGTACCAGCAGCCCCCAGACCAGGGGTCTGCTGTTCAATTCTATCGCTTCCCTCCTTCCCCTACGGGAAGGTTGCCTATGCACGTCTTTCCCATTCTTCCCCTATGGGAAGACTGAACCTATCTTCCCTTCTATTCTCTCGCTCTAACCCTCTAGCTCCATCCACCTTCTAACACCCTTTCCTAGCCAGCAGGGATGGTGAAGCACAACACCTGCTGCTGTGGTGTGGTGGATGCAGTGTTGTATCAGAGCCAGGTCAGGTGTCTCCATCTTACCTGAAAGGTGGGATACTACGCCTCTGGTTGAGGTGCAGTACCTCTGTGGCAACTGGACCCTCAGGGGCACCATGCCAGATTCTGAGAAACCAGAGCAGGGAATTGTTAAATTAGTGACGTAGCAAGCTTAACAAATTTTGTTTTCAGTGACCGCTTAAAACTGTCTATATTGGGAATTTGGGTTAGTAAATTCCAGAGAAAATGTGCAGCACAAGAGAAGTCTTAGAGACAGGAATGTGAGGTTTGGATTATAGAGGATATTAGTTTTAGGTCATAAGTGGAATTGAGAGTATGAGGTGGTTGGGAGACAGCGATGAGGAAGCATATGTAGAGCGGCGCAGCACTGTGGATGTGCTGTGGGTGAGAGTTATAAGTTTATATTGTATTCTGTAGTGGATGGGTAACCAGTGCAATGACTGGCACAGCTTGAAGGCAGTACATAACTGTGGAGAGGATGGGCAGGGTGGTAAACATAGATGAGGGAAGAGATGTAGCGTGGTTCATAACTGGAGAGCTTTGTAGATGAAATAGATAAGGTTAAAGTGTACTCTTTAGTAGATGGATAACCAGTGCAATGACAGTTACAGGGTGGAGACATTTGTGTAAGAGCCAAATATGATCCTGTATACCTCATTCAGGATAGACTGGAAAGGAAAGAGTTTATGTAAAGGGAGACAAATTACTAGAGTTACATTTAATGCCACATATTCCAAATATTTAAATTGAAAGCTGTAATACCTCTGTCATGATCCAGGACGGGATTTCGCTTTGACCCGTCCTGGTTAGACTATGGGTTAATTGTGCTGCCTCTCTCTGGCAGCAGGAGGCTATTTAGTGCTCACTGGACCTGGGTCCGGTGTCAGTTATACTCCTGCCCTCGGCTGAGTTAAGTGACCTCTTGTATACGTGTGCCTTGTGCCTGATATCTTGCTTGCTTGTTCGGTTGTGATCTGGTTCTGTCCCTGTTACGAGTTCTGCCTGACCCTCTTGTACTGCACTACCTCTCGTGTATGACTCTCTGCTTGTGACCCGATTTCTCTCTGCTCGTCCCCTTGGTACCACGTCGCCCTCTTGTGTATGACCTTTGGCTCTGTCTGACTACCCGTCTGTTTGTCCCTCCTGTACCTCGTTTGCCCGTACTGCTGTGACCTCTGTTTTGCCTGACTCTGAGTTGTTGTATGGTGCCCTGTCCTATCTGAATACAGGACGCTAAGCCCCGCCCCCTTGCAGTCACATGACCATAGGTCCCGTGCAGACTATTCAGTTTCAGTGTCCGCAGGTCCTATGCCTCTTTACTTTCCAGTGCTGACTGGACCCTGACACTATTAGCCTGAAGCACGCATGGTCACCTCTGCTGCCCGTCTCTACAGGTAACTTTCAGCACTGCTTCTGTACTCAGGACACATGCACTGGCTCTATGAGCAAGTGCAGTGCGGTGTCTCTGACATTATAACTGACCCATACCATTTTTTTTTCTCTGCTCCCATTCACCTGTGTGTGTGATGGATCCTATGCACACTCTTTCTGAGCAGGTTAAGCATCTGACGCAGATGTCTCAGAAACTCTTTGGAGAACAAAGAGTCCTGGCTCAGTCTCAGCAGCTGATCGCTGACACTGTGCAGGGAGTTCTTTCATGGGGGGCTCGGGATGTTACATTAATTTCCCCTGAGTCTCCAGTGAAGTTACCAGATACCTTTTCTGGAGATAAAAATGACTTCAGAGTTTTCAAGGAAGGCTGTAAGCTTTTTTTTTCCTTAAGACCACACTCTTCTGGGGATGAAAGTCAGAGAGTGGAGGTCATTATGTCTCTGTTAAGGGGAGCTCCCCAAGCTTGGGCTTTCTCCCTTCCTACCACGGCCCCTGAGCGTTTGACTGTGGATGCATTTTTTGAGGCCCTGGGGCATATTTATGATGAGCCTGATCGGGTGCTTATGGCTGAGGACAGGCTGATGAATGTTTGCCAGGGGAAACACTCAGCCGAGTGGTTTTGCTCAGAGTTCAGACGCTGGGCTGCTGAGGTCTGCTGGAACGACGCCGCTCTCCGGGGGTTGTTCCGTAGAGGCCTGTCTGAGCATCTGAAAGACGCCTTGGCTCTCCACCCCCCACCTGATGCCCTGGAGGAAGCTATGACACAGGCCGTCCGAATGGATCGCAGGTTACGGGCAAGGGGAGTGATACAAACTGTGACATCATTATTCTCCCAAGGAAGGGGAGCCAGTTCTTCATTGAAAATCACGGAGATGGGAACCATCAACCTTAAGGAGGAAGAAAGGAGACAACGGCACGTGAGAAAATGCTGTGTTCACAGTGGCGAGTCTGGACATTGGAAAAAGGATTGCCCCTCCCGGCCTCTAACCAAGAAGCGACTGAGCCCGGGTGATTATCGTGGAGGTCACCCAGGCTCTCAGGTACCCTTTTCTGCATTTTCTAAAATGTCATTTCAAGTGGAACTTTGTTGTGGGGGTGTCTCCACATCCACTTTTGCCTTCGTGGATTGCGGTTCATCATTGAACTTTACTGACTCTGACTTGGTGGCCAGGTGTAAGTTAGGGACAGTTAGGTTGGAAACTCCGATTCACCTTGTTGCTATTGACAAAACACCACTGGTTAAGAATGACATTGTGTTTTGTACTGAAGAATTTCTCCTTAAAGTGAGTTCCTTACACCAGGAACGTATTTCATGTTTTGTAATGAACAACCTGCCTGCGGGACTGGTGTTGGGGTTCCCCTGGTTACAGCTGCATAATCCTGGGATTAATTGGGAATCTCGGGATATTGTTAAATGGGGTCCCTATTGCTCTGAGAAATGTCTTGTTTCTGTGTCTGTGTCGTCCGTGGGTCTAGAAGGCATTCCGGAGTGCCTGATAGATTATACTGACGTTTTCTCCGAAAAAGAGGCTGAGGTTTTACCACCACACCGCCCATTTGATTGTGCCATTGACCTGGTTCCAGGTGCTAAATTGCCCAAAGCCCGCCTGTAAAACCTCTCGGGTCCGGAACGGGCTGCGATGAAGGAATATATTTCCGAGAGCCTCCGTAAGGGACATATTCGTCCTTCTGTCTCTCCTGTGGCGGCAGGGTTCTTTTTTGTAAAAAAAAAAGACGGTGGTTTGCGCCCATGCCTCAATTTTCGTGAGTTAAATAAAATAACTGTGAGGAATACTTATCCCCTTCCACTTATTCCTGATTTATACAATCAGTTGTCCGGAGCTAAGTGGTTTTCGAAATTAGATCTACGGGGAGCATATAACCTTATCAGAGTCCGGGACGGAGATGAATGGAAGACCGCTTTTCTCACTACTGAAGGGTTGTTTGAAAATTTGGTCATGCCCTTCGGCCTGACCAACGCTCCAGCGGTCTTCCAAAATTTCATAAATCATGTGTTCTCCAATTTGATTGGACGTTTTATGGTGGTGTATTTGGATGACATTTTAATCTACTCGCCTGATAAACAGACTCACATTGGTCATGTTCGGGCAGTTCTCCAAAGGCTCAGGGAGAACTGTCTGTTTGCTAAACTTGAAAAATGTTTATTTTTTGTTCAGGAACTGTCCTTTCTGGGGTTCATCGTGTCTGCTGAAGGGTATCGCATGGATCCTAATAAGGTGCAGGCCATTCTCGAGTGGGTTCAACCGTGTGATCTGAAGGGTCTGCAACGTTTCCTAGGGTTCGCTAATTATTATCGGAAATTTATAAGGGGGTTCTCACAGGTGGTTAAACCCCTCACAGACATGACTCAAAAGGGGGCCGATATCAAGAATTGGTCAACCGCAGCGGTAGCGGCATTTCAGTTTTTGAAAAAATGTTTCATGTCGGCCCCGGTTCTTATCCAACCGGACCCCTCTGAACCATTTATTGTTGAGGTAGACTCCTCAGAGGTGGGGGTGGGGGCGGTATTGTCCCAGGGACCCGCCACTTTGACCAATTTAAGACCTTGCGCCTTTTTCTCAAAGAAGTTCTCCCCTGCGGAGAGAAACTATGATGTGGGGAATCGGGAACTTCTGGCCGTAAAATTGGCTTTTGCAGAATGGAGGCATTTTTTGGAGGGGGCTGTTCATCCTATAACGGTAATCACGGACCACAAAAACCTAGCTTACATTGAGTCAGCTAAAAGGTTGACTCCCAGACAGGCTAGATGGTCACTTTTTTTTTCCCGATTCAACTTCTCGATCACTTTTCGACCAGGATCCAAGAATATCAGAGCGGATGCATTGTCACGCAGTCTTGATCCGGTGTCCCCCCCGGAACCTCCATCTTCCATTCTTCAGCCTGGGGTGGTGGTGGCAGAGGTTTCTAATGTGTTGGAATGGGAGATTCGAGAAGCCCAGGCTCTTGCACCTCCAGCTAAGCCATTGGATAAACTTTTTGTGCCAGCTCAGTTTCGTCTCAAGGTCCTCCAGGAGTTCCATGACTCAGTTCTGGGTGGACATCCAGGGATCTCAGCGACCCAGAAGGCCATTGCTAGAATATTCTGGTGGTCTTCTTTAGCCTCTGATGTTGGGGAGTATGTGTCTGCATGTGAGGTTTGTGCCCGTGCGAAAACTCCCCATACCACTGCCAATTCCTGAGAGACCATGGACTCATCTGTCCATGGATTTCATCACCAACCTTCCCCCTTCCAAGGGTAATACCGTGGTCTGGGTCGTAGTGGACAGGTTTAGTAAGCAGGCACATTTTGTACCTTTGGCAGCTCTACCTAATGCGGAAACATTGTCCAGATTGTTTGTGGAGCATGTGGTGCGGTTGCATGGGGTACCCCTGAATGTGGTGTCTGATAGGGGAGTGCAATTTGTGTCCAGATTTTGGAGAGCTTTTTGTAGGAGGTTGGGTATTGGTCTGTCCTTTTCATCCGCCTACCATCCAGAGACTAATGGACAGACTGAGCGGACCAATCAGTCTCTGGAGCAAATTCTGCGTTGTTTGACCTCAGCCCGACAGGATGATTGGTGTTCTGTGCTACCATTGGCTGAGTTTGCATTTAACAACCGCACTAACCAGTCTACGGGTACATCTCCTTTTTTTTGCAATTATGGGTTTCATCCTCATTTTGGAGAATTTTCCCGCTTGAATTCTGGGTGTCCTGGGGCGGACGAGACGATCCAGCGGTTGGGGGAGGTATGGCGGGAGGTCCAGAATAACATTACGAAGGCCCAGGACAAATTTAAATTTTTTGCGGACAAAAAACGATCCGTGGGTCCAGTGTTTCAGGTCAGAGATAAGGTATGGTTATCCACCAAAAATATAAGGCTCAAGGTCCCCTCTGCGAAGCTTGGACCCAAGTTTATAGGTCCCTATGTAATTACCGAAGCAGTTAACCCGGTGGCTTTTCGGTTGAGTCTTACGCCATCTCTAAGGATCCCTAATGTTTTCCATAAGGCCCTTTTGAAACCTGTGAGGTCCAGTGGGGAGGGATCATCATCTTCCCCGACACTGGTTCTGGCAGATTGGCAGGCTGAGTACGAGGTGGAACGAATTGTCGACTCCAGGTTGGTCCGTCGCGCCCTTCAGTATCTGATACATTGGAAAGGCTACGGTCCTGAAGAACGCTCATGGGTTCCTGCTCGATCAGTTCATGCAGATTGATTGATCCGAGCCTTTCACGCCAAGTACCCTGAGAGACCTGGGGGTCCGGTGGCCCCCCATTGAGAGGAGGGTACTGTCATGATCCAGGATGGGATTTTGCTTTGACCCATCCTGGTTAGACTATGGGTTAATTGTGCTGCCTCTCTCTGGCAGCAGGAGGCTATTTAGTGCTCACTGGACCTGGGTCCGGTGTCAGTTATACTCCTGCCCTCGGCTGAGTTAAGTGACCTCTTGTATACGTGTGCCTTGTGCCTGATATCTTGCTTGCTTGTTCGGTTGTGATCTGGTTCTGTCCCTGTTACGAGTTCTGCCTGACCCTCTTGTACTGCGCTACCTCTCGTGTATGACTCTCTGCTTGTGACCCGATTTATCTCTGCTCGTCCCCTTGGTACCACGTCGCCCTCTTGTGTATGACCTTTGGCTCTGTCTGACTACCCGTCTGTTGTCCCTCCTGTACCTCGTTTGCCCGTACTGCTGTGACCTCTGTTTTGCCTGACTCTGAGTTGTTGTATGGTGCCCTGTCCTATCTGAATACAGGACGCTAAGCCCCGCCCCCTTGCAGTCACATGACCATAGGTCCCGTGCAGACTATTCAGTTTCAGTGTCTGCAGGTCCTATGCCTCTTTACTTTCCATCGCTGACTGGACCCTGACACTATTAACCTGAAGCACGCATGGTCACCTCTGCTGCCCGTCTCTACAGGTAACTTTCAGCACTGCTTCTGTACTCAGGACACACGCACTGGCTCTATGAGCAAGTGCAGTGCGGTGTCTCTGACAACCTCCACCCCTCATGTGTCTGAGATGTCTTTTCCACCAGTAATCTTTGAATTGCTCCTGTGAACAATTGTCTTTGTACAGTTTGCCATTCACATGCGTTAATGCTCAGTGTTTCTGTATGTTACTAAAGTGAGTTTTTTTTCCCTAGAGTGGTCATTTTACTATGCAGTTGAGATTTCATCGCTGGCTGATTTACTTGTGTGCATTGTCGAACAGTTATAGCTTATATTTAATTGATGATGGATTTGGCCAGAGTTACATAATGACCTGAATAATTTATTGTTTGTGATTATCCATCTGGCCAGAGCTTTCATCTACTTTCTCGCAATATATCTGTTAATGCCATTTATGATCATCAGAAATGTGGCCAATGCACAATTACAGGAGATGGAGGAGTCACAAAAAGGAATTCAGACCCTCAGAAGAGTCAAAGAGCTCAACATTTCACAGGGGTTTAGCTACTGTAGTTTAGTACCCTGATGTTGAAACAACTTGGCCAAGACTAAAAAAATCTAGTTGGCATCCAGGTTAGATTTGGCTCTGTCTATGAGGCATATGATGGTGCAGTAGCTCGCCTCCATTGCTCTGGGTTCATCTGGTGATCAGACACCCTCTGCCAAAAAGTTCCAGACTAACAGCTATGTGCAGTGTCAGCAGAATCATGTCAGTGAATGTAGGGTTAAGCCCTGTTCACACTGCATTTATGAAGTTCATCCAAGGGCTGCCATCGGAAACTCCTAAAAATGGAATACAGAAGGGAACCCCCAATGATGCCATAGACAGCAATGATAGAAAAAAATGGCAAAGTTAATTTGAACTCCATCCTCAGCAAGCAGCCCAGTAAGTGATACATTGCTAAAATCAGTATCTGTACCCCTAATTAATGCCAGTCTCAGATTGGTATGCATGAGCACAATGATTCCATTTACCACCCAAAAATGCCAATACAAAGCTAGTAATCTATAGTGTTTCTAGATGACAATGCATCACACAATAACTCAGCACCATCTGGCAACCTCTCACAGATATGTGCCGCCCGGGCCGAGCCACTGCAGTTAGGGTAATGGTGCACGGCGGTCCGAGTGCTTGTATGGTCCACCCGGGGGCATACGTCAGACTTTGTCAATTGTGGGGGGTTAATAATAAAATAATAAAAAGGTTTGTGACACCAGTTGGGATGTTCGGCTTGGTATGACCGGGCACTGATGGGGGTCCCTGGGAAGTAGGTGGTGATGGACAGTGCCAGATGAGTAACCCCTTCCCAACTAGGGCAGGCTCCAAGGGGAGTTGGAGCAGGAATGGTGCAGCAGAGAATAATAAACATTAGACAGGGTAATGATCAGTTTGTACCTTATACTTTAGTTCTGCAAACAGTTCCAAAAACTTTCATACAATTTACTTACATTGTTTTGGTCAGACCTGCATGGTGAGAGTTCAGTTTTAGTGATGAGCGAGCACTAAAATGCTCGGGTGCTCATTGTTCGGGTCGAGCAAAGTGGAATATTCGGGTACTCGGACAGAACAACAAGTCCAATGTAAGTCTATGGGAGACCCGAGCATTTTTACCACGATCCCCTCGGGGGTACTTTTAAGGTCTAAAAATGTCTGAAAATGATGGAAACACTGCTCAAATGACACAGGAACATCATGGGGATCGCCCCTGGAAGCATTCCTGACTCCTAGGTCACAGCTTTAAGCAATGTTGTCAGAGTTTCATGCCATTTTTACCGGTGCACCAAAAAACATACCAAAACAAATCCAAAATAGATTTTGCTGGGAAAAATGTTAAGGTACATGCTTTCCAGGTTAATGACTTGTAAATAATTAACCCCAGACCAAAATGTTCCTCCCCCACTTGGGCTATGTTCAGACGCAGCGTTTTTGAAGCGTTTTTCAACTTTCACATTGCTTTCAACCAAAGAAAATGCTTTTACTGGGAAATGTCATTGCAAAATTTACCAACCCTGGCTGGCCATGTGGTGTGTGTCACATAAGCTGACATATTTTGATTAATTTATGAAGGAGGGACTCTTAAAGTCACAGAGCCTATTTTTACTGGGGCATCAGGCGGCATTAATCTGCTTAAAGGGCCATTATTAAACAGTTGGTCTGCTAAACTGCTATAGCCTATGCAGTGAGTGGAAGGACTGCCAAGAATTACGACGCACCCCAATACCCCTTTCACAAGCATAAAGTCAAATACAGCTAGATTTGAGGCCTTTGATTTTCTCAGCCGGGTTGAAGCTGATATTTTCTTTTTGCAAGAGACCAGGCTGCCAAATATGGCAGACGTGTTTAAAGTTAAAAGGGGGTGGAGACTCGGGACCTCCTTTTGGTTTCATGCGGCAGAGCCGTATAGCGGAGTGGCGGTCCTTTTTACCGCAGCGGTGGAATGCCGACGGGTTATTGAGTTAGAAATGGGAAGGTGCCTGATCTTAGATGTCCTCATGAAGGGACAAGAGCTCAGGCTCATTAACTTCTATGGTCCCCAATCTAAGTGGGACCGAAAGTGTCTCTATATGAGGATCAAGCCCTACCTGTTTACAAGTCGGTAGGTTGTCTTTAGAGGGGACTTCAATACTGTCATGAGACCCCAAGATAGAGGAGGTTCCAGAGACAAGCTGACTTATGATAGCGTTGCCCTTAATAGTATAGCTAGTGAGGCTCACGTTGTGGATGTCCACATTCGGCACACCCAAGGCCACGACAGGTTCACACCTATCATAGAGGTAACTGTAGGTCCAGAATAGATAGGTATTGTTTAAAGGAGGAGCTGACTCTTCAGTAGTGTCTGTTGAGGTGGAGTTCTCCGACCACTGTTTAATTTTGTTTTCTCTGAATGTTACAGAGACCCTCCGGATGGGAAGAGGCTTTTGGAGGCTCAAGTCGTCTCTCTTGGAAGAAGCGGAGATAAGATAGTCCAATAAAGATTTTCCTCAGAGCCAGGTACCCTTTCTGGATCATTGTAGTAGTAAGTAAGAGTGGTGGGAGATGTTCAAGAAAAGGGTGGTGAGATTCTTCCGCCAGCTCTCGAGCCTCAGGAGTCTGAGCAGGTACCACCTGTATCAGGGTCTGAGGAGGAAACTCGAGCATCTTGTCTTAACTGGATGTAGCCGTGAGGAGTTCTCCAAAGTGAAATCTTTGCTTATGAGGTGTCAGTACGATAGACACGCATCTTTGGTTTTTGAGAGGGATTACAGGAAGTAACGCTCACACGACCCTTACAGAAACTGCAAGATGTCAGTGAATAGTAAAGTGGTTAAAGGACTGGCCGATACTACGGGGTCCCTGAGGCGATCCAGAGCAGGGATCCCGGAGGTTGTCAGATCCTTCTAATTGCACCTCTTGGGGAAGAGGGATCTTGATTGGGATGAGATGTCGGCATTCCTGGCTGAAGCCGTTCCTGAACCAGGGGTAGACCCCTCTCTTGATGTTTTGACAGAGATGATCAGGGAAGAGGAAGTTAAGTTAGCGATTGAAGGGCTTGCCCAAAAAAAATCGCCTGGTCCAGATCGCTTAACATCTGAGTTCTATAAGACCTTTAAGGATGCTTTGGTTCCCCTCTTGACTGAGGTATTCAATGAGTGTCATTCCTCGGGCACTCTGCAAAAGTCAATGAGGAGGTCTGCCTTGATCATCTTGTCAAAGGGTAAGGACCTAGCTTGCATTGAGAATTGGCGTCCCATAGCGCTTCTCAATGCAGACAGGAAGGTTCTGGCAAAGGTGCTGTTTAATCGGCTGGTGAAATTTGCACCCCGACTCCTTTCGGAGGCCCAACATTGCTCTGTTCCAGGTCGCAGCACATTTAGTGCTGTGCTCGGTGTCCAGGAGGATGTTGGAGCAGGGTAGGGCTGGTTACTGGAAGGGGTACATGCTGTCACTGGATCAGGCAAAAGCATTTGATCGGGTTAATCACGAGTACCTCTGGTCTGTCCTTCTGAGAGATGGCCTGCTGGGAGGGTTTGTTGCTTGGCCTATAACCTTGTATGGTGGGGCAAAGAGTTTCCCGCTTGTGAATGGTTGGATTCACAGCTATTTTGCGGTTAGATCTGGTGTTTACCAGGGTTGTCCCTTGAGCCCGCTGCTGTACATGTTTACGATTGACCCACTTCTTAGGAGGGTGGAGCGTGGACCGTTGGCCGGGATCGGGATGGACCGGGTAGCACCGGAAGCCACTCTGAGGGTAATGGTGTATTCCGATAATGTCACTGTTTTGTTTTCTCTCACGAGGAGGCAGAGTGGCTGATGTCAGAGGTAGATCGCTCCTTGGACGTATCCGGGTCCAAGATCAACCGGGATAAGTGTGAGAGTCTCTGGCTGGGAGGAGGAGATCCTGGTTGTGATCTCCCGGACACCCTTCTAGGACTCAAAGTCTCTGCAGAAGGCCTTGGCATCAAATTTGGCCAGGGGGATTACCCCAAACAAAATAGGGGCAGCAGGCTAGAGATCGCCACTCAGAAGGTGAACCAATGGAAGGGTTGGTCTTTGGCCCTAAGGGAAAGGATAAACTTGATCAAAACTTACCTGCTCCCTTTATTGATTTATCTGGGCAGTGTGTGCATCTTGCTGGAGTCTCTCTGAACTCGGGTCTACAGTTTTTTCTTCCAACTGTTATGGGGGAATAGACTGAACCTGGTCAAGAGGGAGGTTACTTACCTTACGAGGAGACTAGGAGGGTTGGGTATGGTCAACCCTTTGGTATTCCTTGTGGATACCTTCATTAAGATCAATTTTGCAATCCTCTGGAAAGAGAGGCATCCTCCATGGGTATTCTCCTATAGGGGATGGTTTCAGCCTTTCTTCCAGGAATGGGAGACAGGAGGGCAAGCGAAGGATCTTCACGCACCACATGGACATGTTTCAACTTACGCTACCTTGGTTCTGAAGGTAATTCACCGGTGGGGTCTGGAAATGTGGGAGATCAGGACTTTGCCAAGGAAACTCCTTGACAATAGGGTTCTGGTGACCCATTTCCAGGGGCCTCTGGTGCTCAGGGATTTCCCAAGTCGCGATCTTGGGGTGGGATTGCATCATTTAAATTCTGTCAGGATCCCCACAAAATTTTGGGACTTGGATTGACACTGCTTCCATGGGAAACTGTGTGCGAAGGACAATCTGAAGTGTAGGAGCTCTGAGGACAGGAACTGTCCTTGGGAGCATTGGGGTACCATGCTGGAAAGCATGGACCATTTCATGCTTCATTGTCCCTTCAACACAGAGGTGTACAACAGGGTGGGCGCCTCCATTGGCTGGTCTCGGCTGGCCGGTCTCTCCTATGCGGAATGGGCCTATGGGGCATTCGGAGACTTTGGTGGTCGGGACCACTGCACCTTATTTATAGTTAACACAGTGGTTAGGTATCACACATGGAAAGCACGGTGCTTAGTATCGACGCAATGGAAAATCCTCCCAGTGGACGATGTGTTTAGGACCATACTTGGTGACCTGGTGAAGGTGCACTCTCTGGATTATGAGAGACTGGGCACACATAGGGCCTCTCTCCTCTGGAGGGGCTTTTCTTTTAGTGTGCCCTAGTCTGGTCATCTCCTTTCCTGATGGTGGGCTGCTGCTGACACTGAAGAGTTTTGTTTTGTGATAAGTAAACAGTGATGTAGTGCTGCAGGCTCCGAACTTGGGCTTTGTGATTTGTGGGTATTGTAGTGTTTGTTTCTGTATATATTGTATATAGGGATCAATATTTGGGTGTAGGTGTTAGGTTGGGTTGTGGGAAAAGGGGGGGGGTGGGTTTATCTTGTGGGACTATGGGACACTGGGGTGTTTGGGGGAAACACTAGCACTGCCTGATCTGGCCTATGGACATAGGACATGGACTGAGGCATGAGACGCAGGACCAGCTCTCAGGTCAGTGCGGGGGTTTGGAATGGTGGGCTTGAGCGTGGGGTGGTGATTAGCTTAGTATTGTATATATTTGTATAGTTTGTGGTTATTTTATTTAAAATTGAAAAAAAAGTATGTTTATAGTTTTTGTTTGCTATTGTTTATTTTATTTGTTTATAATTAGTTTGTTGGTGACCGGACCAGAAGGTTTAAGTACTTAATATTAGTTATTATTCTGTCTATATGTGTGACAGGAGAGAATGAGCGTCTGGACCAGTGTTCATTATACGGATTATTTTTCTGGCTGATTTTTTTTTTTTTGTTTCTGTTATTATTATTATGTTTTTAATTTGTATAATAAAAGATCTACAGGATGTAACTCGGGATCAGTACAGGATAAATAATGCATGCCATGATCACCACACATCCCATTTCCTGATAGTTCAGACACACCTGATGTAATACTGAGGCTTTTACTGTCCTGCTCTTAGCCATTTCCATTTTATTTATCCCCTCCCCTGTCTGATTTTTAAGGTATAATCTTATTAATCTTACGCTCCTGTTGTAAAGTAAATCTGAACCCAGACAGCACAGTAAACTACTTGTTTGCAGATCATTCTCCGGGAACTCCAAAGTCATGAAAAGCTCATGTCTCCTGTTCTTCTGCATCTTATGGAGCATCTCAGCTACAGGTGGGTAACTAGAAGGGCGGATGATGGAGTGAAGTGACCTCAATGGTCCACAGCTGTTATGTATTATTTGTATTTGTTTTGTAAATCCAGTAGAAAATCTTAGATTTATGATAAATCCTAATAATAATAGCAGTAGTTTAGTAAATAAATAAATATTTGAAATTAAAATAAAACATTTGTTACATTTCTAATATACAGTTAATAGCATGCAGTTATTTTTATCAATTTGTTTCAGTTTACTATTTTTTAATTATATTTATATAATATTTAAAACTATATTGTTTTATATATTTCTATTATAATAAAAAAACAAGGAGATGAGCAAAATGATTTTATACAAATAGAAAAGGTTTAGAAGTTCCCTTCCCGAAAATGATGGTTTATTTGAAAATATCTGAAAACGAGACCAATTTATACTAATAACACATTTTTTTCATAGGGATTGTGTTATGTCTGGGATGTGGACTCTGGCATAGTCCATTTGATGCCCACTTAGTTAGAGAGTGGAATGATAGTCTTCACCCTTTTCTATGACAAGGAAATATTGACACGGCTGTAGAAGGTTTCCCAGGTCACAATTGTTAAGATAGTTATGGATTGGCAATGCTATCAGAGCGTAGTGTGGGCTATTTCCAGGAAAGCAGAAATAAAGCAAAGGGTATAGATATGAGTCATGAACAAAGTCTTAGCCAAGCAGAACAAGAAGCATTAACGCAGATAGCAGGTTTAGTCTCCAAAGAAGAAGACAAGATCAGATAAAATACACCTGTGATTTAATTAAAGTTTTTACCCAGCAATATATTTCAATGCCCAACTGTTCATCTTTTTCCATTGAAACACAAGAAACTTGCCAGCCGGCAGGACAAAAAAGAATACAAAGAAATTCTACCCTTCTCGCGCAATCCAGTGTTTCTTTAAAAACCACAAATAAAATAGCCAAGTAGTCAGACACAAAGATGGTGTAGGATACCTACCTGATTCAATATTGATTGAGAATTTTGGGTTGCAATTATTGTTATTGACAAAGTAAAAAAAAAGTATCACGGATGCCACATCGCAACATAGTGCCAATAAAAGGTCGTCAATGCAGCATCCACGCCACCTAATAAAACAACAATTAAGCGATTTATTGATAGAAAACATGCACAACTCTTCCCATCATGACATAACTAGACTTGCAAGTGAAGAGGAGATTTTGATCCCCATTGTGTTCCCTCCTGCACCTGCAGAAAATAGCTGCCATTAAGCATAAAAAAAAGTTAGAGACAAGAAAATATTCAAGGTTTATTAGTATAAAATGATATGTGTCACTAAAATAGGAGCTATATTTGAGATATAACTTTTATGTAGACCCTATCATAGTGATCCAAAAAAATAGTACATCAAATCCCCCCACTTAGTTAAATAAAAATTATAAAATAAAAAATTGAATTTTTTTTCCATTCTTTGCAGTTAGAGTTGGGGTTAAGGTTATGGTTGGTGTTAGGGTTAAGGTTGTGTTAGGGTTAGGGTTGTGTTAGAGTTGGAGTTAGAATTGGATTTTTTTCAAAAGTAAAACAAAAATGATGATATGGCGACTAGTGTTGAGCACAAATGCTCACAACTTGAGCTTGCGTTGGGTGATGGGCATGAACAGAGTATTGTGGATCCCTGTATGTTTTTTGGGTGTCTAACAGCTGTGAAACATGCGGGTCAAGGACTCGAGCATTTCCCTCAAGCACCCGCAATATTTGGTGTATACCAAAGCATCGGATGCAAACTGGAGTTGTGAGCACTTGCGCTCAACACTAATTACATTTTCAATATGATACCTAATGTTGAGGTGTGTGGTTTCCAAAATGGTTTCACTTATGGGGAGTTTCCACTGTTTCGGTACATCAGGGGCTCTCCAATCACGACATGCTCTTGTTTCCAGTCAATTTTACTCAAACGGTGTTCCTTCCAATTCCGAGCCCTGCCGTGTGACCAAACAGTGGGTTTCCCGACATATGGGCTATCGGCATGCTCATGAGAATTTGCACAACAAATTTTGTGGTCCATTTTCTCTTGTTACCCCTGTGAAAATAAAAAAAAGATTGGGTCTAAAGTAATTTTTTTGTGAAAAAAGTTAAATGTTAATATTTTCCTTCCACATTGCTTCAGTTCTTGTGAAGCCACTGAAGGGTTATAAACTTCTTGAATGTGATTTTAAACTACTTGAGGGGTGCAGTTTTGAAAATGGTGTCACTTTTGGGTATTTTCTGTCATATAGGCCCCTCAAAGTCACTTTAAATGTGATGGGGTACCTAAAATAAATGGTTTTGTAAATTTTGCTGTAAAAATGAGAAATTGCTGGTCAAATTTTAACCCTTATAACTTTCTACCAAAAAAAATATGTTATGAAAATTGTGCTGATGTAAACTAATCATGTGGGAAATGGTATTTATGATCTATTTGGGGTGACATAACTCCCTGATTGAAGGGCACAAAAATTAAAAGTTTGAACATTGCAACATTTTTGTAAATTTTTGCCAAATTTCAATTTTTGTCATAAATAAATGCAAGTCATATCAAATAAAGTTTAACACTATCATGAAGTACGATATGTCACTAAAAACATTCTCAGAATCAATGGGATACGTTAAAGTACTCCAGATTTATGACCTCATAAATTGACAGTGGTCAGAATTGTAAAAATTGGCTTGGTCACTAAGGGGATAAATTACTCTAGTAAAAGAATTATGTAAAAACATAACGATTTTAAGACTTTTGTTTTAGATAATTTGTTTGAAAGCAAAGCCAAAGGAAACAGGAAATAAAATTCCTCCAAAATTAAAGAATTAATACAGCAAAAAAAGGTGACAGTATTAGCATTAAAAAGTAATACTAAGCATGAATTGATAAGCTATTAGTAATTGTCTCATCAATATTTTGCAGTTTTATTGCCTCCATCTTCATTAAGTGGGTTTGCTGCATTTGTTTCTGTGACCCTCTTTGCTGTGCTAAAGATTTATTTTGGTCTTTCTAGACATATATGACTCGCCCATTTCATAACTCGGAAGAGCATTCTCTGCTTTCTGTGACACACAAGCCTTGGCTTCAGGATTTTTCTTCAGTAAGAAAATTAGAACTGAGTGGTTTAAGGGTATGTGCACACGTTGCTGATTCGTGTGCGGAATTTTCCACACGGAATCTGCTTATTTTGGCAGAATCCACAGGTAAAAATGTGCGCATTTTTCCTGTGTATTTATTGCAGATTTTGTGTGGATTTGGCATGCGTTTTTACACCTGCTGATTCCTATAAATGAATTGGTGTAAAAACGCTGCGGAATCCCCACAAAGAATTGATATGCTGCGGAAAATAAACCGCTGCTTTTCCGCGCACATTTTTCCGCAGCATGTGCACAGCAGTTTTTTTTTCCATAGATTTACATTGTACTGTAAATCACTAGGAAATCTGCAGCAGATCCGCAGCGGCAAATCCACAACGTGTGCACATACCCTTAATATCCCCTCCTTGCTTGAAGTGTGTGAAGAATAAAAATAGCAGCTGTTAAAGGATTGCTACCGCAGTATATCACATATCAATCAATTCATAGTCCCACCTGCTATGCAGGTCCTGCACCTCCCTTTCATTTTTATTATTCAGAGACTACCTTTACCATTTCCAGTGTGATTTAGCACTGTACAAGTACACCACAATGAGATTTAGTCTTATTATGTTGCTATATGGAATGAGCTGTGTGCTCTGACTTTAATCCTTCTGTTGGAATGGTCTAAATTAGCATTCCTTGGCCGACCTCATTTTTTCTAATGGATGAGATGGCCCCCTGATTGGCTGGGCTAGACCATGTGATGTGACAGCTGCAGGGAATTAGAGGGATTCATGCCTTACATCATTAGATTAATGTGAAGATTAATTTAAGAATTAAAACCAGAATTGAACCAGAAGGGAACTGAAGGAAACTGGACACAGTCACTGTAAACAATGTTTCTGTTTGTTTTCACTTTCACCCCAATAATCCTTCACTTTCTGCTAATTCCCCTAATCCCTACTCCTAGTAAGGAACTGTTCATCTCTTCTTCAATCCTCCCCATCCACCTCACCTCCGCCTCAAAACTGTTCCTTAACATACAATCCTCTGTCTCCAAACACAGACAGCCCCCTCATGCCCTCTCCTGCTCCCACCTGGTAACACTTTCTCTGCTCCTTCTCACTGCTGGTGATATCTCTCCAAATCCTGGTCCTCCTCACCACATTCCCACAGTCATTTCTACCTCCCATCCACGCTCTATCACAATCTTCCGTAACCTCTCCAACCTTATACCCATTCACCCAGCCCCCGCTTCCCCAGTCCCACTAACAGGAGCTCTGTGGAACGCTCGCTCTGTCTGCAACAAGCTTTCCTACATCCATGATCTTTTTGTTACTACCAAACTCTCCTTCCTCGCCATCACCGAAACCTGGCTCACCCCTTCTGACACAGCCTCTCCTGCTGCACTTTCGTATGGCGGCTTCCACCTTTCTCACACCCCCCGCCCCAGCAGCAAACATGGTGGAGGAGTTGGTTTTCTCCTGTCAGATACCTGCTCCTTCACCCCAATCCCACTGCCACCCTCTGTTACCCTCCCTTCCTTTGAGGTGCACTCTGTGCGCATCTACTCCCCCTCCAACCTCCAACTGGCTGTCATCTACCGCCCCCCAGGGCCAGCCACCACCTTCTTTGACCACTTCACCACCTGGTTACTTCATTTCCTTTCCGCGGACATCCCTACTATCATCATGGGCGACTTCAACATCCCCATTGACACTTCCCTCTCAGCTGCCACTAAACTTCTATCTCTCACTTCCTCCTTCGGCCTCATTCAATGGTCTTGTACAGCCACCCACAAAGATGGCCACACACTGGACCTCATCTTCACCCGCCTCTGCTCCCTATCTAACCTCTCTAACTCACCTCTTCCTCTCTCTGACCACAACCTGCTCACATTCTCTTCCCTCTTCACTCCATGTCTACAATCCCCACCCCACAAACTTTCACACCCTCGCAGGAATCTTAAACACCTTGACCTACACTCATTCTCCGAATCCCTCCTCCCTCTTACAGATATAAGTTCCTTACACAATGCGGATGACGCTGCCGCTCTATATAACACCACAACAGCTGTAGCTTTGGAATCCGCTGCCCCACTTACACATACCAAAACTCGCAAAATCAACAGACAGCCCTGGCACACCAGCCTGACCAAAGAGCTGAGGCGAGCTTCCAGGGCTGCTGAGCGCAGATGGAAAAGATCCCACTCCAACGAGCATTTCATCGCATTCAAACAGTCCCTCACTACTTTCAAGACCACACTCGCCACAGCTAAACAAACCTACTTCTCATCTCTCATATCCTCCCTGTCTCACAACCCTAAACAGTTATTCAACACCTTCAATTCTCTCCTCCGCCCCCCAGCACCTCCTCCCTCCCCACTCATCTCAGCTGAAGACTTTGCCTCATTTTTCAAGCAGAAAATTGATAACATCAGGGACAGTTTTGGTCAACAACCCCCAGAGCCCTTCCTCCCGACTTCCCAGCCCTCCACCTTCAAAACCAACTTCTCCACCATTACAGAAGATCGACTCTCCACTCTACTCTCAAGATCACATCTCACCACCTGTGCACTCGACCCGATCCCATCCCACTTCATCCCAAACCTCACCACAGTCTTCATCCCAACCCTAACCCATCTCTTCAACCTATCACTAACAACTGGTGTTTTCCCCTCAAGCTTTAAACATGCCTCCATCACACCTATCCTCAAAAAGCCCTCTCTTGACCCATCCTCTGTATCTAGCTATCGCCCTATATCACTTCTCCCATACGCCTCCAAGCTACTGGAACAACACGTCTACCTTGAACTGTCCTCCCATCTCTCTTCTTGCTCCCTCTTCGACCGCTTACAATCTGGCTTCCGGTCACACCACTCCACTGAAACTGCCCTTACTAAGGTCACCAATGACCTCTTAACTGCCAAGAGCAAGCGACACTACTCTGTCCTCCTCCTCCTGGACCTGTCGGCTGCCTTTGACACAGTGGACCATTCCCTATTATTACAGACCCTCTCATCCCTCGGCATCACAGACTTGGCCCTCTCCTGGATCTCATCATACCTAACAGACCGGACATTCAGCGTCTCCCACTCACACACCACCTCCTCACCTCGCCCCCTATCTGTCGGAGTCCCACAAGGTTCAGTCCTAGGGCCCCTGCTGTTCTCTATTTACACCTTTGGCCTGGGACAGCTCATAGAATCTCATGGCTTTCAGTATCATCTTTATGCTGATGACACACAGATCTACATCTCTGGACCAGATATCACCTCCCTACTAACCAGAATCCCTCAATGTCTGTCCACTATTTCATCCTTCTTCTCCACTAGATATCTGAAACTCAACATGGACAAAACAGAATTCATCATCTTTCCCCCATCTCACGTGACCCCCCCTACGAACCTATCAATTACAGTAAATGACTGCCCACTCTCCCCAGTCCCACAAGCTCGCTGCCTCGGAGTAATCCTTGATGCTGATCTCTCCTTCAAACCACATATCCAAACCCTTTCCACTTCCTGCCGACTTCAACTCAAAAATATTTCACGCATCCGTTCATTCCTCACCCAAGAATTTGCAAAAACCCTAGTCCATGCCCTCATCATCTCTCGCCTTGACTACTGCAACCTCATGCTCTGCGGCCTCCCCTCAAACACTCTCGCACCCCTCCAATCTATTCTAAACTCTGCTGCCCGACTAATCCACCTGTCCCCCCGCTATTCCCCAGCTTCTCCCCTCTGTCAATCCCTTCACTGGCTCCCAATTGCCCAGAGACTCCATTACAAAACCCTAACCATGACATACAAAGCCATCCACAACTTGTCTCCTCCATACATCTGTGACCTCGTCTCCCGGTACTTTCCTGCACGCAACCTCCGATCCTCACAAGATCTCCTTCTCTACTCCCCTCTTATCTCCTCTTCCCACAATCGCATACAAGATTTCTCTCGCGCATCTCCCCTACTCTGGAACTCTCTACCACAACATATCAGACTCTCACCTACCATCGAAACCTTCAAAAAGAGCCTGAAGACCCACCTCTTCCGACAAGCCTATAACCTGCAGTAACCACCGATCGACCAAACCGCTGCACGACCAGCTCTACCCTCGCCTACTGTATTATCACCCATCCCTTGAAGATTGTGAGCCCTCGCGGGCAGGGTCCTCTCTCCTCCTGTACCAGTTATGACTTGTATTGTTTAAGATTATTGTACTTGTTTTTATGTATACCCCCCTCACATGTAAAGCGCCATGGAATAAATGGCGCTATAACAATAAATAATAATAATAATAATAATTAGCCCTCTCTATGAGTCTTCACATTTGTATGAAAGTTGACTGTCCATGGGTCATCTCTACTCACTATCATAATACCGCCCCTTGTGGATAAGATAATCTGTTTGCAAATGGAAAGGTTTCTCAAATATTTTGCCATTTTTACATTCATCCAATTGACACTATGCATGAACTTTCTCCACATTGTGTTGTCTCAGCTGCGCAAATCTTCTATATATTTTAGATGTGCCTATCTCTTGTGTAACGTGTGTGGGAGAAAATGTAAACTCCTGTAATGAGAAAGTACAGCAATGTTCATCAGCCACTGAAGAGTGCATCTCAGTGTTTGAGGAAGCTAAAGTGGGTAAGTTATGTATACATGTGTGTATAATATATATACAGTTGTGGCAAAAAGTATTGACACTTTTTAGATCTCTCCACAGGTGTTCTATGGGATTCAGGTCTGGACTCATTGCTGGCCACCTTAGAAGTCTCCAGTGCTTTCTCTCAAACCATTTTCTATTGCTTTTTGAAGTGTGTTTTGGGTCATTGTCCTGCTGGAAGACCCATGACCTCTGAAGGAGACCCAGCTTTCTCACACTGGGCCCTACATTATGCTGCAAAATTTGTTGGAAGCCTTCAGACTTCATAATGCCATGCACACGGTCAAGCAGTCCAGTGCCAGAGGCAGCAAAGCAACCCCAAAACATCAGGGAACCTCCACCATGTTTGACTGTAGGGACCGTGTTTTTTTCTTTGAATGCCTCTTTTTTTCTCCTGTAATCTCTATGTTGATGCCTTTGCCCAAAAAGCTCTACTTTTGTCTCATCTGACCAGAGAACATTCTTCCAAAACGTTTTAGGCTTTTTCAGGTAAGTTTTGGCAAACTCCAGCCTGGCTTTTTTATGTCTCGGGGTAAGAAGTGGGGTCTTCCTGGGTCTCCTACCATACAGTCCCTTTTCATTCAGACGCCGACGGATAGTACGGGTTGACACTGTTGTACCCTCGGACTGCAGGGCAGCTTGAACTTGTTTGGATGTTAGTTGAGGCTCTTTATCCAACATCCAAACAATCTTGCGTTGAAATCTCTTGTCAATTTTTCTTTTTTGTCCACATCTAGAGAGGTTAGCCACAGTGCCATGGGCTTTAAACTTCTTGATGACACTGCGCATGGTAGACACAGGAACATTCAGGTCTTTGGAGATGGACTTGTAGCCTTGAGATTGCTCATGCTTCCTCACAATTTGGTTTCTCAAGTCCTCAGACAGTTCTTTGGTCTTCTTTCTTTTTTCCATGCTCAATGTGGTACACACAAGGACACAGGACAGAGGTTGAGTCAACTTTAATCCATGTCAACTGGCTGCAAGTGTGATTTAGTTATTGCCAACACCTGTTAGGTGCCACAGGTAAGTTACAGGTGCTGTTGATTACACAAATTAGAGAAGCATCACATGATTTTTCGAACAGTGCCAATACTTTTGTCCACCCTCTTTTTTATGTTTGGTGTGGAATTATATCCAATTTGGCTTTAGGTCAATTCTTTTTGTGTTTTTCCATTTAAGACAAATTAAGTGAAGATAGTAATACCAAAGAATTTGTGTTTGCAACATTTTCAGGAAGAAACTGAGGATTATCTGACAAAATTGCAGGGGTGTCAATACTTTTGGCCACAACTGTATATACATATATATATATATATATATATATATATATTGTTTGTACATAGAGAATCAAGTGTATTGGGAAAACTACTGCTTATACAGGATAGCAGTAGGGATTCCCCTCTTCCCCCGTGAGCCAGTCCGAACCTGTGTACACACATAAATACATACAAATAATACACATTGATATTAATAATAAAGATAAATAGATACATATATGTACACACACAACACAAACCTAATTGCTTAAATGCAAATAAACTCATAGGTAAATGTACAGTATATACACAAACAAACATAAGTGTGTAAATGCATACAAACAGATAAATAAATAAGTACTGTATATACATGCACACACAAATACATGCACACATAAGTAATATATACTTACATAGAAGCAAACTGCATATAGATACATTACATACATACTGTACATATGTGCAGTATGATTATGTATGTCAGTGTGCGTATCTGTGTGCATTTATGCATTTCCATGTTTCCATTTTTCTGAGTTAATTTGTAGGAATCTATACATATAATCAACTTATTATGTCTGTCTGTAACAGATATCGCGGGTCACTGATTGGTCGCAGCCTGGCGGCCACGACCAATCAGCGTCAGGCGCAGCTGTTTGTAACGGTAAGCTGCAACTGCCGCTGATTGGTCGCGGCCGCCAGGCCGTGACCAATCAGCGTCAGGCGCAGTCGGGCGCAGCGCTCAATCGGGCGCAAGCCTTAATCTGTAAAAAAGAGAATTAAAATGAAAAAAAAAATTATTCTCACCTTCCGACGGCCTCCAATCTTCTTTCCACGCGCCCGGCATCGCGTTCCCAGTAATGCCTTGCGCCTTAGACCGGAGATGACGTCACTCTCGCGAGAGCGCGACGTCATCAGTGGTGTTTTGCGCAATGCATTGCTGGGACCGCAAGGCGGGCACGTGGAGTGGAGATCGTGGGCCGTCGGAAGGTGAGTATATAACTATTTTTTTTTAACAGAGACCACGCATACCAGCAAAGGGGGGTGACAGGACCACGTATAACAGGAAAGGAGGGTGAGGGGGACCATGCATACCAGCAATGGGGGGGAGAAGGACCATGCATACCAGCAATGGGGGGGAGGGGGACCATGCATACCAGGAAAGGGGGTGAGGGTGACCATACATACCAGCAAAGGGGGGTGAGGGGGACCATGCATACCAGCAATGGGGGGGGAGGGGGACCATGCATACCAGCAATGGGGGGAGGGGGACCATGCATACCAGCAATGGGGGGGAGGGAGACCATGCATAACAGCAATGGGGGGGAGGGGGACCATGCATACCAGCAATGGGGGGGAGGGAGACCATGCATACCAGCAATGGGGGAGGGGGATCATGCATACCAGGAAAGGGGGGTGAGGGTGACCATGCATGCCAGAATAGGGGGGTGAGGGTCACCATGCATACCAGGATAGGGGGGTGAGGGTGACCATGCATACCAGGAAAGGGAGGTGAGGGGTACATGCATACCAGGAAAGGGGGGGTGAGGGGGCCATGCATACCAGGAAAAGGGGGTGAGGGGGACCATGCATAACAGGAAAGGGGGACCATGCATATCAGGAAAGGAGGGTGAGGGGGACCATGCATACCAGAAAAGGGGGGTGAGGGGACCTTGCTTACCAGGAAAGGGAGGTGAGGGGACCATGCATACCAGGAAAGGGGGGTGACGGGACCAGGCATACCAGGATTGGGAGGTGAGGAGACCATGCATATGAGGAAAGGGGGGTGATGGAACCACGCATACCAGGAAAGGGGGGTGACGGGACCATGCATACCAGGAAAGGGGGGTAAGGAGGACCATGCATACCAGGATTGAGGGGTGAGAGGACCATGCATTCCAGGATTGAAGAGTGAGGGGACCATGCTTACCGGGATTGGGGAGTGAGGGGACCATGCATATCAGGATTGGGGCATGAGGGGACCATGCATACCACAAAACAGGGGTGACGGGACCATGCTTACCAGGATTGGGGGGTGAGGGGACCATGCATACCAGGATGGGAGGGTGAGAGGACCATGCATATCAGGATTGGGGGGTGCATTATTGCATTATTATTAAAACTTCATAAATAAACTACATACATATTCTTGAATACCCAATGCATTAGAATCGGACCACCATCTAGTGTAAGTATAACTGTATATTCAAGCATGATACTTGCCATTTTTCTTATAATCAGCGGGATTCTGACTAGTAATATATGGTAAGAGATTTAGCCTTATGCTTTGCTCATTATTATAGGACACACTCACAACATATCGGTTTGAAATCGCAAGTAAAATGAGGACAACACCTATATTTAGATGCAGACCTATTGATCAGACCTCCTAAACATCTACAGACCCCACAAACCAGGCCCTGTATATTTACATAAACCATGGGACAAATGTACTTAATACTCCCCCAGACCACTTTTATAATTTTATTCCCTAGAAGAGGTTTGATAAATCAATACAAACTTCACACCAAATCTATAACTTCTTCCTGACATTGGATGTATTGGTACAGCCAACAATTGGTTCTTGTGTATAGTATAAGCATGTGTATAATCTATGTTGTTTGTATAATGTATGTGTGCTTGCTGTGTGTGTATAATATATTTTTATATATTGTGTGTATAGTGTATGTTAATATATTCGGTGTGTAGTCTGTGTATTTGTTGTGTGCATGGTCTTTGTGTATATGAATATGTTGTTTGCACATTATATATGTACATGCTTTGTCTATAGTGTATATATTTATGTTATGTGTATAGTGTATATGTGTATGTTGTATGTGTATAGTGTATGTATGTTATCATAGGCTATGTGTTCATGTATAGTGTATACTGGTATGTGGTGCATGTATAGTTTTTGTGTATATAACAAGCATAAAGTGTAAGTGGGTATATTGGGCATAGTATACTGTATATGTGTATGCATAGTGTATATGTGCATGTAGTGTGTATATGATATGTTTAGTGTATATGTTGCGTGTATAGTGTATATTATATGTATAGTATGTATGGGTATATTGTGTATATGTGTATGTTGTGATTGTGCAGGTGTGTATGCTGTATGTATAGTGTGCACGTATATGTTTTGTCTGTAGTTTATGTTGTGGGCATGTTGTATGTTTAGTATATATGATGTGTGCATATTGTAGGTGTATATGTTGTGTGTGTATGTATATATATATATATATATCTATGTAGAATGTACAGCGTACATATGTATATAGTGTGTATAGTGTGTGTATGAATGTGTGTGCATGTATGTTATGTGTATAGTGTAGGTATGTATATAATGAGTAAAGTGTTTGTGTATATGTTGTATGTCTAGTGTATGCTGTGTGCATAGTGAAGATAAGTATTTAATGAGTGTAGTTTATAATGTATCTGTGTAAGTTATGTGTATAGTATATATGTGTATGTAGCATGTACAGTGTATGTTGCATATATTGTGTATAGTGAATGCATGTGTGTATGTTGTGTGCATAGTGTTGATATGTATATATTGAGTGTAGTGTATTTGTGTTTGTATGTTGTGCGTATAATGTATCTGTGTATGTAATATGTACAGTATATGTGTGTATGTTATGTGTATAGAGTATGTCTGAATGTTATGTGCATAGTTTATCTGTGTATGTAGTATGTACAGCATATGTATGCATGTTGTGTACATAGTGTATGTGTGTATGTTGTTTGTATAGTATATGTGCGTACATTGTGTGCATAGTATTGGTATGTATATAATGAGTGTAGTGTATGTGTGCATGTTATGTGTGTAGTGTATCTGTGTATGTAATATACAGTATATGTGTGTATGTTGTGTATATAGTGTATATTGTGTATATAGTATATGGGTGTATGTAGTATGAACAGTATATCTGTGTATGTTGTGTGTATAGTGTATGTGTGTATGAACAGTATATGTGTGTATGTTGTGTGTATAGTGTGTATGAACAGTATACTGTATGTGTGTATGTTGTGTGTATAGTGTGTGTGTGTGTGTATGTACAGTATATGTGTGTATGTTGTGTGTATAGTGTATGTGTGTATGAACAGTATATGTGTGTATGTTGTGTGTATAGTGTGTGTGTGTATGAACAGTATATGTGTGTATGTTGTGTGTATAGTGTGTGTGTAAACATTATACTGTATGTGTGTATGTTGTGTGTGTGTATGTACAGTATATGTGTGTATGTTGTGTGTATAGTGTGTGTGGGTATGGTGTATCAATGACATGAGCTTGTTCTGTGCCGCTATGGCGTAGTATATTCAGTCTTCTATTTAGAAATCTGCTGTTGCTCTTATGATTGAGAGTAATTTTTTGCTTGCTTAGATCTTCCTCCAAGACTCGCCCTCATACTCACAGTATTACAGGCACCTGACATTTCTCTTGGTAAAGTCTCCTCTACAAAGTAAATGGTTAAAGATCTAAAAATCATTAGGGAGAAAGAGGAAACATTAAAACAAGAAAGAAAGAGAGAGCAGACATTATCAAGGTTTGTGCTAATGAGAAAGCTATGAATTCCTGAAGGTGAGGACATCAGGCTGCAGATCTGAAGCCACTAATTACAATAGACACAACAACAAAAAACATTAAATCAAGGGAAGAGACTTTTAAATACAATTTAAGAAAACAGAAAAATGAAAAATAGAAAATATTGTTATGTAGAAATACAAAGTGAAGACAAGAATATTGTGCCCCCTCCAGGAGTCTTCCTCCATTCTTCTACATCCATGCACATTAATATCATTAATATGGAGTTGCCCTTCTGCAGATATAAGGGCTTCTGCTCTTCTGAGAAGACTTTTTACTAGATTTTGGAGGAGATTGTAAGATTGTTTTCCCATTGATCAAAAAGAGCATTAGTGGTGTCAGACCCTGATGTTGGGGGGGGAGACCGGACTTAACATCTCCATTACAACAAAGGGCTGAGGTCCATGCTCTGTAGGGGGTCACTTCCCACTCCCCCCCATGTCTATATGGACCTTGTCCTAGGGAACAGATAAGGGTCTTCCCCAAACTGTTCCCACAAAGATGAAGCTACAATTGTCCACAATGTCTGTCCTGAAGATTTAAGAGTTCCTTTCACTGAACCTAAGTGGCCGAAACCAACCCCCAATACCAAGTCCATAGCATTATCCTCCTCCATCATCTGTACAGGGGGCAAAATGCAGTTATGGGGCACCATCCTTGTGGAATCACCAAACCCAGACTCCTTCCTCAGACACAGAGAAGTTGGATCCATCACTGCACAGAGCACGTCTCTCCCAGAATCCCGTGGTGGCGGCTTTACTCCACTCCATCAGACGCTCATCATTGTGCTTGGTGATGTACGACCACATGCAGCTGCTCGGCCACGAAGCTTCCGGTGGGGGCACAGTGTCCTGATGTTTATACCAGAGGTGTTCTGGATTCTGCAGTTATGGGGTCAGCAGAACAGTAGTGACTTTTCTGCTGTCTGCTCCTCAGCACTCGGTGACCCCACTTTTTAAGGTTACAGGGTCTCCACTTCATGGTTGACTTGCTACGGTTCTCACTCACAGGTGATGGTGAAATATTCAGGAGGAAGAAATGTCATGGATGGACTTGCTACCCCAGTGGCTCCTATTACAGGACCTCACTGGTATCAGTGAGCTCTGCACCACCAACCGCTCTGTCACATGGTAGAAAAGGCAAATGGCATTGCAGGGGTCCTGAGGCTATACACCAGGGGGTTGAGGGGTCGCTTGTTAAACGCTGAGGGGAGGGAGCGAGGGGCTGGATGTTGTACACTGGGTTGAGGGTTTGGATGTTATTTACTGGGGGTGAGGGACTGGAGGTTACACACTGGCAGCGAGTGGTCAGAGGTAATACATTGGGGGAGAAAGGAGCCAGATGTTATACACCAGGGGTGGCGAGGGGCCAGATGTATAAAATACCATTTGGACACATAACAGGCACTTACAGGGAACCTGTCAGATCACACTTTCCTAGCTAAGGAATAGCAGTCTTGGGGGTATAATTACCTTTTGAATAATCTCATGTGTCGTAGATATCAGGGAAAGGGACAGCAAAATATAACATTGTATCATTAGTGTGAAAAAGGTTCTCGAGCACGGTCAGGAAATAAAACTTCATGTTTATTATAGAAGAATTAAAAGGATATGTAGTGGATACACTTGGATGCCCAGGATGGCTAATGACCGACGCGTTTCGACCGGAAGCTCTTAATCATGGTCATTGTATCGTTAGTGCACCCAGCTTGGTTCCAGTCCTCGGCATACGGCAATAAGCAGTCGCGGCTACACGCCAATCACGCCAGGTCCCATATCATGTAACGCATGACAATTTCTTTAAATCTTTTGCTTTTATTGACATCATCAATTATTTTAATATTTTGCATAGAAATGAGAACAACTACTCTCTTTATGAGATTCTGCGGTGACTGCTCCAAACAACAGAAGGGGTTTGTGCGGTTTGACAAAGGTATCCTGAAGATTAATGCGACCTGCTGCAACACTGACAACTGCACTCCTCCTGTCCCCACCGGTAAGTGATGGAGGAAATATTAGTACATTGGTTGTGCGATTTACATGTTACCAAATCTATAGAATGATTACAGTTCAGGATGTAATATTGTGATTCAGCATGCAGTAAATACAATTATTCATGCAATATAATAATTTTCCTGTCTTACTAGTAAAAAGGAGAAACTAGCATTAAGATTTACTGTAGGCTGTAAACCAAAACTCTTCTTTGGAGAATGAACTCTACTGACATCTAGTGGTCAAATAGGAATTGCAACTTTTTTAAATATCTTAATATAAAAAGATGATGATGAAATTTAACTCCTATTTATCGTGATGTTCTATTCTTTCCCTACAAGTTCCACTAGACAAACCTGTTATTAAAGATAAGAAATCCAATGGCACTAGGATGACATGTAATACATGCTACGCTTTCAATGAAACAAAATGTGATTGTAAACACTTTTTGGAATGCATCGAAGGAGAGACAAGTTGTATTTCTCGGTATATATCTGCTAAAGGTCAGTTCTTCAGAAATATCTCAAATCTTTGCCACCTCGTCTAAGAATTGATACTTTATCTTTTGGATGAATCTTGAAGTTCTCCAAAATTTCTCCAGTTGCCGTCACATGAAAAAATTCTGGTAAATCCTTCACTAAAGATTGTTGAATTATGCAATGTTATAACATGCATATTTTGAGTAGAAGGACATCTAATGTAGCTTTTTCAATTCTTTCTCCACAGGGGAGTACCACCATGAAGCCGTTGTTCGTGGCTGCACCACGACGGATATGTGTGCAGTCACAAAAACCACAGATACGATTATGAAGTCAGATAACAACAAAATAAAATCCAATTTTTCATGCTCCAATGACAGTGAAAGCGCCAACATCGGATTATCATTGCTTCCTCTTGCGGCTGCACTATTCTCCAAGTTTATGACAACCGCGTGATGTCAGTCAGCATATCAAGAAAAGTGGTCCAAACTACTGATATCTAAAAGTATTAAGAGGAGTACTACTGCAAGTAGAGATGGGCGGACACCTGGATATTCGAGTCCGGTGGGTTCGGACGAACAGTTACAAAAAGTTCAGGTTTGGGTACTAGAAAAGTATCCGGACCCGAACTTGAACCCGGACCTCATTCACTTGAATGGGGAGCCCGAACATCCAGTGTTTGCCATGCTGTCATGTGCATGACAGCATGGCATACACCGCTTCTGATCGGCGGTTAAATTATTCCTGTCAGAGAGCCGCAGTTCCCACGCTGTCAAAAGACAGTGTGAGTGCTCAGCTGTGATCGGAGGTATAAAGTTTACCTCTGGTCACTGGTATCAGCTGATGGGACAACTGCTAATTACAGTGAGAGCAGGAGCAGTGGATGGGAGTATTCATCAGCCGCTCCTGTGCTGTCCCCTTTTATTTTTGCTTTCCAACCAAGCAAAACTCACAGCTGGAGGCTGCAACCCTCAGCTGTCAGCTTCGGCAAGGCTAGTTATCAACAATAAAGGGGTCCCCACGCTGTTTTTTTTTAAGAATTTAAATAAATAATTGAAAAAAATGCCGTGGAGTCCCCTTATTTTGCTGGGGGCTGGTATTCTCAGGCTGTTAAGGGGCCATGGATATTGGCCCCCCAGCCTAAAAAAAGCAGCCCGCAGCTGCCCAGAAAAGGTATATCTATTAGATGCATCAATTCTGGCACTTTGCCCAGTTCTTCCCACTTTACCTGTAGCGGTGGCAAGTTTGGTGATAGTTTGGGGGGGCTGATGCCACCTTTGTATTTTCAGGTGACATCAAGCCCCGAGGTTAGTAATGGAGAGGCGTCAATAAGACACCCCCATAACTAACCACAAAGTCACATTGTAAGAAAACACAGACACCCAGAATAAATTCCTTTAATTGAAAGAATGACACAGACTACTTTAATAATCTTAATTAAACCATACTTATGACCTCGCCTAATTCCACCGAAGCCCTTTATCTCCTGTATTAAAAATAAAATTAAAAAACACCAATAGACCATACCTGTCCGTCGTTCTGTCCCATGCCGTAATCAATGTCTGGGGAATAAACAGTTTTCAACCAGGACGGTTCCAAGATGTGACCATCCAGGCTGAGAACCACAGGTGACTGAGAGACTGCAAGCACGCCTCAGTGACCGGTGGTGACATGATCGAGGTTATGTCTCGTCACTGAGGCTTCGCTCCCAGCTGGGCTGAACTGGGGTGACCTCGGTGAGATTCCCGCTAGCACCGTGAGAAAAACTCTCACGCTGCTAGCGGGGATCTCACCGAGGTCACGTCAGTTCAGCCCGGCTGGGAACGAAACCTCAGTGTCATCACCGCTACTCACTGATGTGCATGACAGTACAACAAACACCCGGTTTTCGGGCAGCCGATCCAGAACAGTAACATGGACTTCCTTGTGAAGTCGGTGTTCGGTGTTCGTGCCCGAGCAGCAGATGTTCGGTACAGATGCCGAACTTTACTGTTCAGATTCGCCCATCTCTAACTGCAAGTATACTGGGTAATGATGATAATGATGGGTGATAACTAATGATTTTTTCTCCACTCACAACCAAAGCTTGTGAAAAAGGCTGTTGAGTTTAATACATTTGCATTAACAAGCACATAAATAATAAACAAAAATATTTACTGAAATCTGTTAGCCATCTGTAACCTAAAATAGTGATCAATGGTACATGTTCAAGAAGCATTGATATATATATACAGTTCTGGCAAACATTAAGAGACCACTGCACAGTTGTCATTACTGCCATGTCCGTTATGCCTGTCATGCCCGCCATGTCTGTTGTGCCGCATGACCCCTGGAGCAGTGTGCACATGCACTGAATTCTCATGCCCGTTATGTCTCATGCTGCAAGATGCCTGGAGCAGTGTGCACGCCCGCCTTACCTCATGGCTGCACGCCATTGCTAGGTAACCATCCATCTCTGCTCTGATTCTGCAATCCTCTCTGTATTCCTGAAGCCCCTGATCATGTGACCTTTCCTATGTTCCAGCACTGCCTGACCCAGCTAACCTCTCAGTGTTTGTGGAGCCCCTGATCATGTGACCTTTTCTATGCTCCAGCCCAGTCTGATCTAGCAACGCTCTTTATGATCCTGGAGGTCCGGAACCGGAAGTTCTCCCCTGGTCCTGACCCGGAAGTGCAGGTGCTAATGCCCTATATCAGACCGCCCCTTCCTATGGTCGGGGCCAGAGTATCATGTTGCTTCCCTGCATGGCTGCTTGGTCTGCTCGGTCACTCTCTGTATTCTGTGCCCCTGCACTCTGCCCTGTAGTGCGTCTCACCACACGCTCTGTGCTTGCACTCTGCCTCTTGTCCCGTGCCTTGTCTTGTGTTTGTCCTTTGTGCCATGTTTTGTCTCTGGCGTGCTTGGACTTGTAGTCCTTCCTGTGTTTTCTGCCTTGCCTGCTTTGCCATGTCTTGCTTTTGCTATGCTTTGCCTTGTAGTCCTTCCTATGTTCTCTGTCTTTGCTTGTTTTTCCTTGCTCTTACCTATGGTGCCCTGTTGTGCCTCCTGGCACACGCACCATTCCTCCTCTCTTACCTATGGTGCTCTGTTGTGCCTCCTGGCGCACGCACCACTCCTCCTCTCTTACCTATGGTGCTCTGTAGTACCTCCTGGCACATGCACCACTCCTCTCTTACCTATGGTGCTCTGTAGTGCCTCCTGGCACACGCACCATTCCTCTCCTTTTACTTATGGTGCTCTGTTGTGCCTCCTGGCACATACAACATTCCTCCTCTCTTACCTTTTGTGCTCTCTTGCACATCCCATGTCTAGTCTCAAGGTTCTGCCTTGACCCAGCTCTGGGCTTTGGCCTACGCTCCGCTGCTAGCCCTTTTCTTTCTCTGACCCCGCTCTGTGCTTTTGCCTACGTTCCGCTCGTTGCTCCGTACCTAGTCTAGCTTTGCCTTGTTTCTTGCCTTGCCTTGTTTCTTCATGTGCTCTTTGCATGCGCCTGGCCTTCCTAGCCTCCTGTTTGTGCCTCAGCCGTGCCCGCCCTAGCCATGCCCGCCTGCTTGTGCCTCAGCCATGCTCGTCGGCCAGTGACAGCTGTGTCGCCTGTTATGCCCCAGCTAGGTTCGCTGGAGTCTTGCCCGCCTGTCTGTGCTGCAGCCTGACCAGCTAGCCAGTGCCCCAGCTGTGCTCTCTGTGCTTCTTTGCACCCACGCTGTCTCTGCACTGTGCTTGCGTGCTCCTCTATTAGCACGCGCAGGCCCTCACCTGCCCCGTGTAATACCTCCCCGTGCTTCTATAAAAGTACACGCAGGTCTTGCCATGTACCCTGTCATGCCCTCTAGCACGCATAGGTCCTAGCCTATACCCTTGTGTGCCCCTCTGCACGCGCAGGACTCTGCTTTTAACCCTGACCCTGGCGTGCCCCTCTGCATGTGCAGGACTCTGCCTTGAACCCTGACCCTGCCGTGCACCTCTGCACGCGTAGGACTCTGCCTTGAACCTTGACCCTGGCGTGCCCCTCTGCACGTGCAGGACTCTGCCCTGAACCCTGTCCCTGGCGTGTCCCTCGGCACGCGCAGGACCTTGCCTTGGACTTTGAACCCTGGCGTGTCTCTACACACGCACTCTGTCTCGTATGTTGAACTTTGAACCCTGGCGTGTCCCCTACACATGCACCATACTTTGCACGTTGAACCTGGCGTGTCCCCTACGCATGCACCTTGCCCAGGACCCTGGTGTGCCACTAGCACGCACCCTGCCTGGAATCTTGCCTTGGACCTCGGCGTGTTCCCTAACATGCACCATGCCTGGAGATCTGCTGTGCCTCCTTGCCTGTACCCTGGTTTGCCTGCTGGATTCCCGGAACCTGCCATCACTGCCAGAGATCGTAAGCATGAAGACTGCGGCCTGATGTCCGGAGCTGGTGTCCGCAGCCTGATGCCCTGATCCTTGCCAGCTGTCCGGAGTCCGATACCATCGTGTCCTTGCCGGTAACCGGGCTTACCTTCTGGCACGTACCATGCCATGGACCTTGGTGTGCCACGCACGCACCTTGCTGTGTTTGCCTGTTATCACGTTTTGCACTTAATGTTATCTTGAATTTGCCTTAATGAAGATACCTTGAATTCACGTATTGTCTTGTCTTGTTTCCTGCACGTCCTTTGTCGTCAGACACTCGTACCTAGTATCTACTTGAGCCGGCCGTCTGGTTCCAGCAGTCGTGGTGGCTCACCCCCTTGTTCTTGCCCCTGACACTCCCTGTACAGGGGGTGGTTCCTCACAAGGTCAGCTCGCCCTAGGTGGGTGGGTGCCACGACCCAGAGGGTCCACTCTAAAGAAATCGACTCAGCGTAAGCTGACCTCCTCACAACAGTTTTATGAAAATCAGCTTCTCTACATGTCTGACAGCCATTCAATTCCAGTGTCAGTTGAATTCCAACCAGAGTACACTTCATTCTACTTAATGTGCTTCTTATCAGGTGATCTCCTGAACCAAATCTTATTTAATGAAGGAAAGTATAAAAAACCCTGCTGGATGCAAAACAACTGCTAGTAATATCCCAAAGGTAATAAGAATGAAAAAATAAAATTTAACCATGCCAAAGGAGTTGAAAAGAAAAGTCTTGAGTGAGGAAAAGAAGGGCTCAATTCTGGCTTTACTACCAGAGGGATACAGTGAGCGTCATGTTGCCTTCATCCTTAAAATTTCTAAGACGGCAGTCCATTACAACAAGGTCAAGCAGCAGATATTGGGGACAACAAAGCTACAGACCAGCAGTGGGTGAAAATGACTCTCCACTGACTAGTATGACCGTCATCTTGTTCAAATGTCACTCAGCAACCACAGGATTATAATAATAATTATAATAATAATTTTTATTTATATAGTGCCAATATATTCCGCAGCATTTTACAATTAAGCGGGGACATGTACAGACAATAGATTCAATACAAGTTAAAACAATTTAAACAGTGACATTAGGAGTGAGGTCCCTGCTCGCAAGCTTACAGTCTTCAAGGAAATGGGGGGAAACAGTAGGTGAAAAGTGCTTGTTATTTCAGGTCTGGCAATTATAATAAACAGGGATTTTAATATAAAGCTGCATGATCCAGTCATCAGCCCGTGTGTTTAAGGGCAATAGTCAAGTATCAAGTGCAGTTATCGTGTGCATGGAGGGTGTGGAGACCGATGAATAGTAGGGTGCAGATTCAGAATAATATTTGGAAGGAGGGAAATGGGCAAAGTTAGTTTACTGAGTAGTTGATGTGGTAGGCTTGTTTGCAGAGATGGGTTTTCAAAGCGCGCTTGATTAGATCAATCGACCTACAAAAGGAATGGCAAATGGCAGATGGGGTGAAGTGCACAGAAAGAACAGTTCGTAACAGGTTCCTAGAGGCAGGGCTCAAGTCATGTAAACCTAGGAAAAAGCCTTTAATAAATGAGAAGCAAAGGAGAACCAGGCTGAAATTTGCCAACGACCATAAGGATTGGACCATAGAGAACTGGAGTAAGGTAATTTCTGATGAGTCTAATTTTGTCCAACACCTGGTCATCTAATGGATAGATAGAGACTTGGAGAGGCGTACAAGCCACAGTGTCTTGCGCCCACTGTGAAATTTGTTGGAGGATCGATGATGATCTGTGGATGCTTCAGCAAGGCTGGAATAGGACAGGTTAATCCTCGCGAAGGACGTATGAAGCAAGCTGCATACAAGGTTATCCTGGAAAAATTGTTGATTCCTTCTGCTCAGGCAATGTTCCCCAACTCTGAGGACTGGTTTTTCCAGCAGGACAATGCACCATGCCACACAGCTAGGTTAATGAATGTGTGGATGAAGGACCACCACATCAAATCCCTGTCATGGCCAGCCCAATCTCCAGACCTGAACCCCATTGAAAACCTCTGGAATGTAATCAAGAGGAAGATGGATATTCACAAGCCATCAAACAAAGAACTGCTTACATTTTTGTGCCAGGAGTGGCATAAAGTCACCCAAAAGCAGTGTGAAAGACTGGTGGAAAGCATGCCAAGACGCATGAAAGCTGTGATTAAAAATCATGGTTATTCCTCAATTATTGATTTCTGAACTCTTCCTGAGTTAAAATATTAGTATTGTTGTTTCTAAATGATGATGAACTTGTTTTCTTAGCATTATTTGAGGCCTGCAAGCACTGCATTTTTTTGTTATTTTGACCATTTCTCATTTTCTGAAAATAAAAACAAAATTTATTGCTTGGAAATTCTTAGACATATTGGCAGTAGTTTATAGAATAAAAGAGCAATTTACACTTTACTGAAAAATATACCTATAAAGAGAAAAATCGGACAAACTGAAAATTTTGCAGTGGTCTCTAATTTCTGCCAGAGCATATATATATATATATATATATATATATATATATATATATACTGTGTATATATATATACATATATACACTGTATATATATTGTAAAGTAGCGCTGTCATTCAAGGTTGGGGACACTCGCTTGGCAGCCAAATAATTAGATCCGGCACAGATTTTCCATAAAACAATCACAGTCCATGCGGTTTATTCAGGCATCATAAACCATGACCAGCAATATAAAGTTCATATCCATAGCATAACGTTCATGACAGAGCTTCACTCTGTTATCCCTGTGGTCACACAGGTTACGCAATGTCCAGTTCTCAGGCTCTTCAGCCTCACAGTTATCTCACCCTGTCAGGGTTACCTCATGGCTGCTTCATACTCCACACTGCAGACGTCCATTCCCTCCAGGGAACTATCAGGCACTTGTAGCCATTAAACACAGTGTTCACTTGCTGTCAGAAAGGCAGCCCCACGAGACCTTCCATATGGACCAATCAGGTTCAAGCATTCACTCATGTGACCTACCCTGGCCACCTTATATGGTCCGTAGCCACGCCCACCGGGATGACCTCATCACAGGTCCTTCACACACTCTCATAGTCTTTTATTATAGGCGTTTTTAGACACACCCCTGGGTGGATTTGTAGGTAGCTGGTCCTATATATATATTTAATATAGATTATATATATAGATTTTATATATATATATATATATATATTAAATCTTATTAGTGGCTTACATACATAGGTATAAGAGCTGTAACACAAAATGGTTTGCCTTAATCAATGGCACATGCACAAGAAACTTTGATATGTACTCTATATATAAAAAAGAGAGAGGCATACACTGTATCAGATCTTACATCTTATTAGAGTCATATAACTCTTTCTCCACATCTGAGAAAATATTTGTTCTCATAATTTATTTTGAACAATTACTAAACTACTAAAGACCATCTTGTTCAATATAGGAAAGATGGCTGGCTCACTCAGGAATCAGATCAGGAGTCGAGAATACACTGGATCCATAATAAAAATAAATATGTAAAATAAGAAATAACCTTGTGATTTACTGTTACTTATCCCAAGAGATTTAATACAGAACTATGGGGGAAAGAGTGTACAGACAGAAGTTGGGTAGGTATAGAGAGATAGATAGATAGATAGATAAAAGGTAAATAGATAATAGATAGATAATAGAAAGATAGAATGATAGATAATTAATAGATAGATAGATGGACATTAGATAATAGATATATATATAAAATAGATAGATAGATAGATTGATAGATAGATAGATAGATAGATAAAAAAGATAATAGACAAAAGATAATGCTATTACCTTCCCGTGCAGCAGGTGGTGCTCAAGAGCATTGAGATTAAACCTACAGGACGTAGCTGCTGTTTAACAAGACTCTATGGTCAGGGCAGGAAGTCAACTTGTTTGTACAGTTGTGGTCAAAAGTATTGACACCCTGCAATTCTGTCAGATAATATTCAGTTTCTTCCTGAAAATGATTGCAAACACAAATTCTTTGGTATTATTATCTAATTTGTCTTAAATGAAAAAACACAAAAGAGAATGAAGCAAAAAAGCAAAACATTGATGATTTCACACAAAATTCCAAAAATGGGCCAGACAAAAGTATTGGCACCCTCAGCCTATTTGAAGGGTGCCTTCTCCAAGCTGCCATTTTTAGATCTATCCACAGGTGTTCTATGGGTTTCAGGTCTGGACTCATTGCTGGCCACCTTAGAAGTCTCCAGTGCTTTCTCTCAAACCATTTTCTAGTGCTTTTTGAAGTGTG
Organism: Dendrobates tinctorius; assembly: GCF_039654945.1. Lineage (NCBI taxonomy): Eukaryota > Metazoa > Chordata > Amphibia > Anura > Dendrobatidae > Dendrobates > Dendrobates tinctorius. The sequence continues at coordinate 34,433,751 of NW_027361696.1, read as the reverse complement.
TTTTGGGTCATTGTCCTGCTGGAAGACCCATGACCTCTGAGGGAGACCCAGCTTTCTCACACTGGGCCCTACATTATGCTGCAAAATTTGTTGGTAGTCTTCAGACTTCATAATGCCATGCACACGGTCAAGCAGTCCAGTGCCAGAGGCAGCAAAGCAACCCCAAAACATCAGAGAACCTCCGCCATGTTTTACTGTAGGGACCGTGTTTTTTTCTTTGAATGCCTCTTTTTTCTCCTGTAAACTCTATGTTGATGCCTTTGCCCAAAAAGCTCTACTTTTGTTTCATCTGACCAGAGAACATTCTTCCAAAACATTTTAGGCTTTTTCAGGTAAGTTTTGGCAAACTCCAGCCTGGCTTTTTTATGTCTCGGGGTAAGAAGTGGGGTCTTCCAGGGTCTCCTACCATACAGTCCCTCTTCATTCAGACGCCGATGGATAGTACGGGTTGACACTGTTGTACCCTCGGACTGCAGGGCAGCTTGAGCTTGTTTGGATGTTAGTCGAGGTTCTTTATCCAACATCTGCACAATCTTGCGTTGAAATCTCTTGTCAATTTTTCTTTTACGTCCACATCTCGAGAGGTTAGCCACAGTGCCATGATGACATAAACTTCTTGATGACACTGCTCACGGTAGACACAGGAACATTCAGGTCTTTGGAGATGGATTTGTAGCCTTGAGATTGCTCATGCTTCCTCACAATTTGGTTTCTCAAGTCCTCAGACAGTTCTTTGGTCTTCTTTCTTTTCTCCATGCTCAATGTGGTACACACAAGGACACAGGACAGAGGTTGAGTCAGCTTTAATCCATGTCAACTGGCTGCAAATATGATTTAGTTATTGCCAACACCTGTTAGGTGCCACAGGTAAGTTACAGGTGCTGTCAATTACACAAATTACAAAAGCATCACATGATTTTTTGAACAGTGCCAATACTTTTGTCCACCCTCTTTTTTATGTTTGGTGTGGAATTATATCCAATTTGGCTTTAGGACAATTCTTTTTGTGTTTTTTCATTTAAGACAAATTAAATGAAGATAATAATATCAAATATCAAATATCATTTTCAGGAAGAAACTGAGTATTATCTGACAGAATGGCAGAGGTGTCAATACTTTTGGCCACAACTGTAGCTGTGTCTGCGTTGCTTCTGCTTCTGAGTCACAGTGAGAATGAGAATGGCTCCGCCGGGTGAATTCAAGATGGCGGGGGACGGAACAGAGCAGATGGAAATGGACTAGACTCATGGTGGCACCGGCTCACGTCAGTATTATTTGTCAAAGATAATAGTTAGACAATAGATGATAGATAATAGATAGACATTAGATAATAGAGAGATAGATAATAGACAGATAGATAGATAATAGATAGTAGATAGATAATAGATAAATAATAGGTAAATAAATAGATAGATAATAGATAGATAATAGATAAATAATAGATAGATAGACAAACACATAATGGATGGACAGACAGATTGATACATATTTAGCACATGATAGACAGACAGATACCAGAGTCTTCACAGAGACTACACACTGATCCCATATCTGGCCAAGTTCCAGAAACCGCCAAAGCTTTTCTTGAGCCTTTTCAGACTATATTCAGACACCATAAATCTGCAGTCCATGGTATAGCGATTAAATCCAGCCTGCAAAGACAGCCCTACAAGCCAAGGGAGGACAGACTGTTCCAATACTGCGAGCTGGAGGCCCCAAGAAAACTCATGGCTGTACTAGCTCAAAAGGGTGCTTCTACTCAATACTGAGCAAAGGGTCTGAATACTTATGACCATGTGCTATTTCAGTTTGTCTTTTGTTAATAAATTTGCAAAAAAAAAATACTTAACGTACCCACCACCATTCCTTATGTTTCTGGATTTCCTGAGTATTTCCAGGTGATAATTCCATGATCTGAAACTTACTAAGGAGATCCTGGAAACATGACTGTAACAATTATGTGGGTACTATGGAATTTGATTGCGTGGGATAAAACAAATCTGAGACCAAAGCTGAGGCAAACAAGTGTATTTAACAAAAGTAAGAAGTGGAAACAAAACTAACAGAGATCTTTCTGCAATTGTAACGAAGCGCACAGCACAATATAGAAATGTACAACAAACTGAATAGCGGGGCCTGATGGCTAATATGAACCAGTCCAGCAGTAATATGATGCAGGAGTGCACACGGCACTTAAACATGTAAGTCCAGCAATAATATGAGTGTGAATGCACCCAGTACTTAAACGTGGAAGTCCAGCAATAATATGAGTGAGAATGACCACAGCACTTAAACATGGAGGTGTAGCAATAATACAAGTGAGAATGCACACAGGACTTAAACATGGAAGTCCAGAAATACACAGGTAGAGCGTTAGCAGGAAAAGGTCTCTAAATGTACCTTTTGGGCTGAAAAGTTCTGCTCAAGTCCAGCACCGCAGCCCAACAGACACTGTCCAGGAAAAAATAATGGTGTCAGAATTTCTTACTGACCACAGCAGTTCCAGAGGTGAGTAGCTCCACACCAGAAGTCCAGACAATAAGTAATCCCGGTCAGGATCAAAGAGCAGCACAGAGGACTGAAGGCAGAAGAACATGGAGAGGTAGAGCATCAAGTAATGAGCAGCAGCAGGGAGTACAGAAAAAACAGGCAGAAGCACAGGAGCCAACAACAACAAAAGGCAAGGAGGATCTCCTGACCGGACTAAAATAGCAGGACAGACAGGAAGTTCAAGGGCAGGGCAAAGTACCAGACTCCATCTTGGAGAAGGGCAAAACAGGCTCCAAGGAACATCCGTAACCCTTACAGTGACCTGTTAGTGGCCTATGTAGTTGGGGAACACTGTTCTATGACGCAGTATAGTGAGATCCACTTAAAAATATGTTGTTGCTATTATATTAGAAGCAAATCCGAATTTATCATATATTTTTTCACCATTTTGAGTAAGTTTTTGCTTCCTTAGAGCTTCCTCCATGACTCACCCTCATACTCACAGTATTACATGCAACTGACATTTCTCTTGGCAAAGTCTCCTCTGCAGGGTAAATGGTTAAAGATCTGAAAATCATTAGGAAGAAACAGGAAGCATTGAAAAAAGAAAGAAAGAGTGAGCAGACATTATCACAGTTTTAGCTAATGAGAAAGCTATGAATTTCTGAAACTAAGGACATCAGGCTGCAGATCTGAAGTCACTAATTACAATAGACATAACAACAACAAAAAATAATTCTGGGGAAGAAACTTTTAATCATAATTTGCGAAAACAGAAACAAAGGAAAATAAATAACTAGAAATTTACTGTGAGGACAGAAGTACTGAGCTTCTTCCACATACCCCTCAAGGAGTTTTCCTCTCAAATTACCTCCATAGACATTGAAATGGAATCCGCTTGTCTTCAGATATACAGCTCACACCTTATTTTCTACAAATTCCTGGAGGCATCCATGGGAATTTTGCCCCTTCATCTAGAAGATAATTTGTGAGGTCAGACATTAGTGTTGGGGAGAAGTTTGGTTCACAATCTCCATTATAGGAGTTGGATCCAAATTGGGTCATGGCTCCATGAAGCTGGTCATGTTCTTCCACCAGACTCTCTCTCTATGTCTATAAGGATCTTGTGCACTGGGCGCAGCAATGGAGAACAGAAAAGGGCCTTCCACAAACTTTTCCCACAAAGCTGAAGCTACCTGTAATGCCTGCTGCAGCACAGTAGCACACAACCTCCCACAGGGGGTACGGGTGAAGGAAAATAGGTACACTCACAGTGAAACCACAGAGCAGCAGGCATGAACCACTAGGTGGAGGAAGAGTAGTCAGAAAAGCCGGGTCAGAAACAGAGAGAAAAAAAAGTACCAGAGGTCACAGCAATACTCGTGGTCAGAAACAAGCCAAAGAAGTCAGAGCTGGTCAGAAGCAGGAAAGCCATAGATGGAAGACAGTCAAACAGGTCAGTGGACAAGCTGAGTCAAATACCAAGAGGTCACAAGACAGAGAGTGAGTACTACAAAGAATGAAGTCACAGGGGAAAACAGGAACAGGATCTAGGTAAACGGGAAGATGACAAATCAGGGTATAATGGGGTCAGCTGCTAAAGCCAAAAGACAGGAACTATACTGACACTGCTTCCAGGTAAGTGGACTGAAATAGACAACAGATACCAAAATGATGCAGGGAAGATTAACCCACCGCATGACCATCCCGGGGAAAGAATTGGGTCACCCTCCCAGGGCTGTGGGGTACTCAGTACCGGGCCCGTGTCAGGGGGATGTGTCACAGCAGCGGTGACCCAGTCCGTGGCCCTGGGCGCCCAAGCAATGGGGAGATGTAGTTAATGGTAGGATAGTTAGTGACGCCACCCGTGGTGTTTGGCAAATATGGTATTAGGCCAACGCTGCATACAGATCCGCTGGGACTGATGGTAGGTGCAGCTTAGATGGTAAAGCTCCCCACAGGTGGAGCTGTAGTCCCAGGGCAGTGTAGATGTAGTTGGTACGGGGATGTAGCAGTGCCGAAAGCGTAGGGAACAGACAAGACACAGCGGTTGTAGTTTCTGTACCTTTACTGAGTATATGCAGTCCAGAGTCCTGATTACAGATGGTACTGGGGCAGGTTAGCCTGGAAGCAGATCAGGATTCTCTCTCAGCAGAAGGGCTGTGCAGTCTCCTTCCTAGCGCTTTGTAGTGTGAAGCACTCCAGTACTTAGTTACTCTGAAATGCCCCTCTTTAGGTGTTCCTAGTCTTTACTTGTATGACAGACAGCTGTAGCCTCTCTCGGGGACTCCTCTCCTGAGTCCTGGCTCACTAGTCAATTGCTGTTGTGTCCCAAGTCTTTGCTGGGAGCAGGGCATTTACAGCCTCCTACTCCTCTGGTATCTGTGGTAGGACCGTCAGTATCCGTACCACCGTGGAGACCAGGCTCCAGTTCTGTGCGCTCTCAAGCTGAGGGAGCTCGCCTTCTGCAGATCAACCTCTCAGCTTCGCACCTCCCGTCTGCATACTTCACCCTCCGCAGACTATCTGACCCTTCTTCCTCCTGGCCCGCAGAGGACACTCCTCTCCAGAATCCTAGTTCAGAGTTCCCCCTGCTGGCCCAGAGTGGAACTGTGTTGCATGCATTAGGTTAACTGCTGGAGAGACCCATCACTGCTTCCAAGCCTGGCATTACCCTCCCCTGGAGGAAGGCAAAGCCAGTGTGGCGACCATACTCCTGGGGGCGCCACATTCCCCCTTAATGAAAGTCAGCACTCCTGGGCTGAACAAAAACATGAAAAACAACATATAAACATTTAAACAACAATAATTGTACAAGATTTGAAAAAGAGAAAAATGTATAAAAACCAAGAGCTCAAAAATGGTCCTATGATGATAAGTCCAGCATCAATGTCCATGGTCCATCCCTGGGCAAATGGTAAAAGTTTTTGACCACACACAAGTCCTGTGGTTCAGTGTCCATAAAACAAACCAAAGAGAACTCTTACAGGTCACCTGTAGGTACAAAACTTGAAAAACAGTTACATATTTACACAATTTCAACAATTACATTACTTTATATACGATATCTAACTGGTAGTATGCCTTGTGTGGTGCGGGTAGATCTGCGCAAGACTGGTGCAGTGGGTAATGTACTGGATACACTACTGGGTGTTCCACATGGCACAGGAATTCTAGATTGTCTAGTAACTCTTGGACTCACCACGGACATTACAGGTTCACCACTGGCAGGGCGCGGGTTCTCTGACTCCACTGCTGTGTGGCCTCTGTTGCCTGATTTTCTCGATCTTCAAGGTCTTCTTGAGTCCTATTCTCTTGTGCTTCTACTTGGGGAAATAACAACACCGGCACCACAATTGCATCATTAACTCTAGTCCAATTCGCAGGGAACTCTCCCAGCACGGTACTGACTGTCTTTTCTTCCTCTGTAGGTGGGATGTTATCCGATCCTCCCTCTTTTTCTTTCAACTGGTCAGGGCATAACTTCAAGTGATCCCTGGATACCGCTGCTGAGGTCTCTCCTCCATCTTTGCTATCAAGGCATACTTTGACATTATCAAAGTTCGAGGGCAGAATTGTATAGGGATCCTCTTCCCATTGATCTTCCAGCTTATGCAGTCTTCTTTTTCTCTTGAGAACTTGTTCTCCCGGCGAAAAAGGAACAGCAGCTGCATTTTGGTTATAAAGTTTCTCCTGCTTCTGCCTTGCCTGAGCCAGACTCTTCTCCACACACTCCTGTACCCTTCTGTACTGCAGCTGCCTCTCCTTGTCCCAGTCAGCATCTGGTGACGTTACTTCAGGCGTCAGGACTCCCATGTCCAAGTCATTAGGCATCTTACCAGGCCTTGCTCTGATCAGGTACGCTGGAGTACAGTTGGTAGAGTTCACTGGGATATGGTTGTAGAGATCTACCAGATCGGGTAACTTTTCTGGCCACAGATTTCTCTCCTCCAAGGGCAATGTCTTCAGTAAATCAATCACTACCTGGTTCATCTCGCACATGCCGTTGGTCTTTGGGTGATAAGGTGTTGTCCGGATCTTCTTACAACCATACAAGTTGCAGAACTCATGGAACACTTCTGCCTCGAAAGCTGGACCTTGATCTGTGAGTACTCTTTCAGGATACCCATGTGGCCTACAGAAGTGCTGTTGGAAGGCTCTGGCCGCTGTCCTGGCCGTTAGATCTTTGACGGGCACAACCACCAGGAATCTTGAATAGTGGTCCACAATGGTAAGGGCATAGAGGTAGCCTGACCGGCTTGGAACCAGCTTCACATGGTCCAGGGCTACCAACTCCAGGGGCTGTTTGGTGATAATTGGCTGTAAGGGAGCTCTCTGGCTGTCTCGATCCTTTCTGCGCAGGTTACACTGTCCACACTCCCAGCACCACCTCTCAATGGCCTTCCGCATGCCAGTCCAGTAGAACCTCTCTCGGAGCAATGTTTCCAACTTCTTCCCACCAAAGTATCCAGCTCCATTGTGGTATGCTCCTAGGACCTTTGATGCATGTCTCTTTGGGACCACCACCTGCCAGACCAGCTCATGTGTGCGGGCATTGATACTCCTCCGACACAGCTTCCCTTCATAAATGAACAGCCGACCTCTTTCCTTCCACAACTGATGAGTTTCTTCAGGAGCATTCAACTCTGGGCGTGAGTCACCTTGTGTCAGCAGCTCCTTCCCCAGGCAGACTGCAGGGTCATTATCTTGCGCTTCTGCCCAATCATGATGGGGCAACGGATTCAGAGTGACTTCCTTCAAGCCAGGCCGCCTGTTTCTCACTCCTTGAGCACGTTGAGCCGCCAGTGGCCAGTGGAAGGGAGGCAATTCTACCTCTTCCAGAGCCTCAGGGTCTTCTCCTGCATCTGGCAGATTAGGCATCCTGGATAGCACATCAACATTGGCATTCTTGTGCCCTGCCGGTACTTGATGGTAAACTCATAATTGGATAACCGAGCCATCCATCGCTGCTCCAGTGCTCCTAGCTTGGCAGTGTCCAAGTGGGTCAACGGGTTGTTGTCCGTGAAGATTGTAAATTTGGCCGAAGCTAGGTAATGCCTGAACCTTTCGGTGACAGCCCAGACTATGGCAAGGAACTCCAGCTTAAAAGAACTGTAATTATCAGGGTTCCTCTCAGTGGGATACAGCTTCCTGCTGGCGTAGGAGATCACTCTCTCTTTTCCATTCTGTACCTGTGACAGTACTGCTCCTAATCCCACGTTGCTGGCATCCGTGTACAGCACAAAGGGTTTGTCATAATCTGGGTAGGCCAGAACTTTGTCACCTGTGAGAGCCATCTTCAATCTGGTGAAAGACCTCTCCAACTCTTCAGTCCATTCAAATGTGGAATTCTTCTGCTTGCCTTTCTTGGACTGCCCCACCAGAAGGTTTTGCATCGGGGTGGCTATTTCAGTAAAGCCTTTGATGAATCTCCGGTAGTAGCCTACCAGTCCAAGGAATTGGTGTACCTCATGGAGGTTGCTGGGCTTCGTCCAGTCCCGGATGACCGTGACCTTGTCAGGATCTGGTGCCACACCTTCTGCACTGACCACATGGCCGAGGTACTGTACCTTAGGCTTCAGGAGGTGGCATTTTGAAGGCTTTACTTTCAGGCCAAAATTGGACAAAGCTTCAAACACTTCGGCCAGGTGTTCCAGATGCTCTTCATAGGTCTTGGAGAAAACAATGACATCATCCAGGTACAACAGGACTGTTTCAAAGTTCATGTGTCCCAGGCAACACTCCATCAGCCTTTGAAAGGTTCCTGGAGCAGTGTCGACCCCAAATGGCATATAATTGAACTCACAGAGACCCATCGGAGTGGTAAATGCGGTTTTCTCCTTGTCTGCCTCTGCCACTGGAACCTGACAATATCCACTGGTGAGATCCAAGGTGGAAATGTAGTTAGCAGTTTTAAGTGCAGCTAATGACTCTTCAATTCTAGGCAATGGGTAGGCATCTTTATGTGTGATACTGTTAATTTTCCTGTAATCAACACACATTCTCATAGTACCATCCTTTTTCTTTACAAACACTTTTGGAGCTGCCCATGGGCTACATCTGTCCCTAATGACCCCAGCTTCCTTCATCTCTTTCAACATACTCTTAGCACATTGGTACTGTGTTGGGGGTATAGGTCAGTACCTCTCCTTTATGGGTGGATGGTCTCCGGTGGGGATATGATGTTGGACCCCTTTTGCCTGCCCAAAATCTAGTGGGTGTTTGCTGAATACCCACTCATACTCTTGTGTCACTCTGTAAACCCCATTTCTCTGGTATGAAGGTGTAGAGTCAGTTCCCACCTGCAGTTGCTGGCACCACTCTTCTAGCTGCTTCACAGGGCCATTGTCCTCCACCGGATTGGATGAGACCAAAGGCTCTGCTGCCTGTAATGAGTTGTTATTAACAGTGAGCAGTTTAGCAACTGTGGCGTACCGAGGTATTGTGGCTTCCTCCTCACCACAATTCAGAAGGCGTACAGGTACTCTCCCCTTTCGCACATAAACAACCCCTCTGGCTGTCAGGACAGTGGGCCTGCTATCTGAATATACTGGCTCTACCAATGCCTGGTAATCCTGCCCTCTGAGCCCTATGGCTGCCCGACACCAAACCAACATTTCACATCTGGGGGGTATTGCAATGGGGAAGGGATCACTCACTCTGACACTGACAATTTCTCTGCCAGAGAGTTCTACCTGCTGTCTTTGCATCAGGGCTCGGATCTCCTTCTGCAGGACTCTTTGTTCTCCGGAACCAGCAGTCTCAGCCACCTGTTGCAACAAGACAATAACCTCAGACAGACAGTTTTCAATTACATTTGTACCAAGAGTCATCATGGGATTACATTCACGTCGATCAATATCAACAATTATCAGACCTTGTGATTTTAGCTCCACCTGGCCCACTTTAACAGTAATTTCCTTGCATCCAATCTGTGGCAAGGTATGACCATTACTAGCAACTACTGTTAGTTCATCAGTTGGGCATCGGGTGAGTTCAGAATCAGCCCAGTACCTCTTGTACAAAATATACGGCATAGTGGTCACCTGGGAGCCAGTGTCCAGCAAAGCGTTCATGGGGATACCGTCAATCACCACAGGAAGGATTGGTCTCCCTCCCACATACTTGGCTCTCCAGTTCTTTGGGCCTGGTGATTCTACTCCTGGGGGTTGGCCCTCTGCCCCAGGGGTTGCTCGTTTAAATGACAGTACCTTGCAAGATGACCTGCCTTGTAACAGCGGCGACAGATGGGACGTCCGTCCTGGTCATAGCGATCGTTGTTCCTTCCTCGAAGTGGCGGGGTTCTCCTCCTCCGGAGCCACGGGACATCCTCTGGACTGGAAGCAAGCTGGAACTTGTCTTTAGAGGACACTTGCAGGAACTGCACGGTTTTGGTAAGTGCAGCCATCCCTTTGGTCAGCTCCTGGACTTGAAGACGCAGCTCCTCCGTTGGATCCTTATCTAGAGTCTGTGCATCAGCCTACACAGGGATGGAAGGAAACGATATTGCTTCCTGATGTTAGGTGATCGCTGGACGCCTAGGGGGCGCTGGACGGCTGTCAGAGGATTCCTGCAGTACCCGAATAGCCCTGTCCTTGAAATTAGCAAAGTCCAGATCAGGGTCTTGCAGGGTTAGAATACGTAACTGCCCTCTGTGGGCACTGGACAGGAGCCCTTCAATGAACTGCTCCTTTAACAGCGACCGTTGATCTTCTTCCTTTACACTGTCAGGGTCAACTTATTTAACTGCTCGCAGCGCCTCCTGCAGTTTGAGAGCACAGTCTCTGATACTGTCATGTGCCCTCTGTTTACAGCCAAAGAACCTCATCTGGATTTCAACTGCAGTGCGGGTGTCAAAAATGCTCTTCAGCTTGGCCAGGACCTTTGCAACAGTCTCTTTATTGGTGTCCTGCCAGGCTTTCACCTCCCTCAGTGCTGCACCCGTTAGCTGTCCAATCAGGATATTCACTTTCTGGCTTTCAGACAGGGGTAAACTTTAAACAAGCTGCACAGTCTCTCTTTAAATTCACTCAGGGTATGTGAATCACCCGAGTACTGCGGTAGCCAGGCCGCTCGCGGTATGTAGGGCATGGATAGCGGCATTATGGGGACCGCTGCGGCGGGTGCTCCTCCTGGCGGTACCGCGGGGTTGGCAGCGGCGTCTGCCACTGCTTTGGCTTGTGGCGCAGACATTCTCTCCCCCCCAGTTAATGTTAGCCAGGGCCGGGGGTTGCGGGAGCTCACCAGCGGCCTCTTCGCAGGCCCGACGCTCCGGGCTGTAGGCCCAAGCTCCTCCTCCTCTCGCGCACTGTCCTCTCTTCCCGTGCGGCACTTCGCTTCTTCGCACTCTGTGGCAGGCTCTGCCCACGAAGGCTGCCCCTCTTTCTTCCTGCGCGCGCCAAGCAGCACAGCAATGGCGGCAAATGGCGCCACATTCACACAGTTCACAATCACAATCTATGGCACACAGGACCCGGGGATACCGGGCTCCGTAATCCTGTTCGTGACACCAAATTGGGTCGCCCTCCCAGGGCTGTGGGGTACTCAGTACCGGGCCGGTGTCAGGGGGATGTGTCACAGCAGCGGTGACCCGGTCCGTGGCCCTGGGAGCCCAAGCAATGGGGAGATGTAGTTAATGGTAGGATAGTTCGTGACGCCACACGTGGTGTTTGGCAAATATGGTGTTAGGCCAACGCTGCATACAGATCCACTGGGACTGATGGTAGGTGCAGCTTAGATGGTAAAGCTCCCCACAGGTGAAGCTGAATTCCCAGGGCAGTGTAGATGTAGCTGGTATGGGGATGTAGCTGTGCCGAAAGCATAGGGAACAGACAAGACACAGCGGTTGTAGTTTCTGTACCTTTACTGAGTATATGCAGTCCAGAGTCCTGATTACAGATGGTACTGGGGCAGGTTAGCCTGGAAGCAGATCAGGATTCTCTCTCAGCAGAAGGGCTGTGCAGTCTCCTTCCTAGCGCTTTGTAGTGTGAAGCACTCCAGTACTTAGTTACTCTGAAATGCCTCTCTTTAGGTGTTCCTAGTCTTTACTTGTATGACAGACAGCTGTAGCCTCTCTCGGGGACTCCTCTCCTGAGTCCTGGCTCACTAATCAATTGCTGTTGTGTCCCAAGTCTTTGCTGGGAGCAGGGCATTTACAGCCTCCTACTCCTCTGGTATCTGTGGTAGGACCGTCAGTATCCGTACCACCGTGGAGACCAGGCTCCAGTTCTGTGCGCTCTCAAGCTGAGGGAGCTCGCCTTCTGCAGCTCAACCTCTCAGCTTCGCACCTCCCGCCTGCACACTTCACCCTCCGCAGACTATCTGACCCTTCTTCCTCCTGGCCCGCAGAGGACACTCCTCTCCAGAATCCTGGTTCAGAGTTCCCACTGCTGGCCCAGAGTGGAACTGTGTTGCATGCATTAGGTTAACTGCTGGAGAGACCCATCACTGCTTCCAAGCCTGGCATTACCCTCCCCTGGAGGAAGGCAAAGCCAGTGTGACGACCATACTCCTGGGGGCGCCACAGAATGATCAGAAACAAATCCCAGACTGGATCATGACACTACCATTGTCCACAAATATCCACAAAGTCTTGCTTTGAAGGATTAAAATTTCCCTTCACTGGAACTAATGTGCCAAGGTTGAACGCTAATAACAAACCCATAGCACATCCTTTGGAATCACCAAAGCCAGACTCCTCCATCACACGCCAGATAGAGAAGTGCAATCCGTCACTACACAGAACACGTCTCCTTCATAGTCCTGTGGAGGCAGCTTTTCATCACTCCATCCAACCCTCGGCATTGTGCTTGGTGATGTACGGCTGCATGCAGCTGCCCGGCCATGAAGTTCCCGGAGGGCATTCAGTGTTTATGATGATGTTATACCAGAAGAGGTCTGGACTCTGCGGATATGGAGTGCTGATGACTTTCCTGGCCTGTGCCCTCAGCAATCGGCCCCCTGATCTGTAACATTACGGGGTCTCCACTTCAAGGCTGAGTTTCAGTGGTTTCTTCAACTTCTCAATAATATCACTCACAGTTGGTATGGGAAGTATCAGGAGGAAAAAAAATGTCATAAATGGACTTATTACACTGGTGGCACCTAATTAATATTTTTTTTAAAGCATAGAGGTGTGGACCTTGTCTCCATGGATTTATGATCTGCAGGGTACTAGAGGAGATAATAGGTCAGGAGATTGTGAAGTGGCAGGAAGGTTATTACTAGAGATGAGCGACTTTGCCACCTGGAGGGTCGAGTCGGGTTTCGGACCACCCGACTTTACCAAAAGTCGAGTTGAAAGAAATTGGCCGACTATCGTCAAAAGTCAGAGTTCCGTCCGAAACCCGACCCCAATGCAAGTCAATGGGGAGTAAAAGTCGGCAGTGAGTGGAGGACAGTAAACACACCTACAGTGCCCATTTCAATGGCAACGGCATCAATTCTTTTTACTTAAACTTGTCAACCTTAATTTACTTTATAATAATAGTAACGCATGGAAAACTGGGGGCTATTTGGCTAAAGTTGTGGGGGGGTACAGCCCAGTTAGGGAGGTGGAAAAACTGGCATATGTTGAGGTGAAGGCTGGACGTTTAGCAGCTGCAAATGGTGGAATTGGAGAAGTCAGAGGAAGAAGAGGACAAAGCGAGCCATTTTGCTGGCAACCTATGTGTCATCAGGGGAAGGTGGTACAAAATCCTTTGAAACTCAGGCATGGTTCATTTTAATGAAGGTGAGATCACCTACATTTTGGGTCGACAGCCGGGTCCTTCTTTCCGTCAGGATTGCTCCAGCAGCACTGAAGAATCTTTCTGATAGCACACTACCAACAGGGCAAGCGAGCTTCTGTAAGGCATATTTTGCCAATTCAGGCCTGGTGTCCAGTTTACAGGCCCAGTAGTCAAAGGGGAATTACCTGTGAGGGAGAACATTGATAGGGGAGGAGAGGTAATTTTGAACCATAAATGACAACTGCTGTCTCTTGTCTTTTGCAATTGATTCAGTATTACCAGTCGTGTGAGCGGTACTCGAGAAATCAGTCCACAACATGGTCATGAAACCCCTGTCTCCAATGCCACTTCGGCTGTGTGCACCACGAACACCTCTTCCATGTTGCCCAGTACGGCTTGAGGTAGAATCTGCACCGCTGCTGTGTGCTGGGAATGCCTCTAACAAACAGTTTACCAGAGTTGCTTGTTTGTTCGCCAATATTAGCGCTAGGTTCTCCTGTGGCGTGATGTTCTGTAATTTTCCTTTATAGCGTGTATCGAGGTTACTGGACAACTAGTAGTCATCATCCTTCATAATTTTAGCAATGCGGGGGGTCCCTTTTTAGGATCCTCAAGAGATAATCACACATGTGGGCCAATGTTCTAGGTGTCAATGATGCATTGCCAGTGGTGGGTGGAGGAGCACTTTCTGCCAAATCCACATCCCTCCAGTCACGTACAAGCCCTGTACCTGACATTGGCAAGCCAATAATTTCTCTTGCCCCCTGAGAAGCATCCTCCTCCCCAAAATAATCATCCCCCTCCTCCTCCTCTTCCTCTTCCTCCACCTCATCCAGGAAAGTTCCCTGAGCAGACAATGACTGACTGTCATCAAGGCTTCCCTCCTCCTCCTCCGCTGCAGATGCCTGATCCTTAATGTGCGTCAAAGTTTGCATGAGCAGACGCATAAGTGGGATGCTCATGCTTATGATGGTGTCGTCTGCGCTTACCAGCCAAGTGCATTCCTCAAAACACTGAAGGACTTTACAGAGGTCTTTCAGCTTTGACCACTGCACACCGGACAACTCGATGTCTGCCCTCAAACTGCCTGCCCGTGTATCCTCCCACAAATGCATTACAGCCTGCCTCTTTTCGCACAGCTTCTCAACCATGTGCATGGTGGAGTTCCACCTTGTTGCAACGTCTATGATTAGGCGGTGCTTGGGGAGGTGGAGCGATCGCTGCAGCCTCTGCATGCGATTGGAGTCTACGGGTGAGCGACGGATGTGCGTTCACAGTCTTCGCACCTTCGCAGGGCTGGTAACTCCGGGTAATTATTTATGAAGCACTGCACCACCAGGTTCAAGGTGTGAGCCAGGCAAGGTATGTGTCTGAGTTTTGCCAGGGCTATTGCCACCACAAAATTACGTCTGTTATCACTGACTACCTTGCCTGGCTTAAGATGTAGACTGCCCTGCCATGACTCAGTTTCTCACTGCAAATAGTCGGCCAGTACCTCCGCAGTGTGTCTGTTGTTGCCCAAAGACGTCATCTTTAAAACAGGCTGCTAATGCTTACCACTAGCTGTTTGACAGTGGGACACCTCGTGTGCAACACTGGCAGCTGCAGATGGAGTATTCATGTGACTGTGCTTTGTCGACGAGCTTTCGCTTCAGGAGGAGGATGAGGCGGAGGGTCGAACGCCTACAGCCAACTGTTTCCTATACCGTGGGCTAGGCAGCACTGTCCCACCGCCACTGTCCCCTGTGGACCCTGCATCCACCACATTAACCCATTGTGCAGTGATGGACAGGTAACGGCCCTAGTCATGCCTACTGGACCACGCATCTGTTGTGAGGTGCACCTTTCCACTCACTGATTGCTTGAGTTCATTGACAATGCGGTCTTTCACATGCACGTGGTGGGCTGGGATGGCTTTTCGCGAAAAGAAGTGCCGACTGGGTAGGTCATAGCGTGGTGCTGCGTAGGCCATGAGCTTGCGGAAAGCTTTGCTTTCAACCAAATGGAAGGGAATCATCTCTAATGAGATCAGTTTGGCAGTGTAGGCGTTCAAAGCCAGTGCATGCGAATGAGAGGATGAGTACTTTCTTGTCCTACTTAGAGTCTCTGCTAGGGTGAGCTGGACTTGAGAGCTGCATATGGTGAAACTAGCAGTGGACATGGCGGACTGAGAGGGGGTTGGTGATGGTGATGGTGGTGGTGGTGTAGCCTAGATGCAGTCTTTCGTTGGAAAAACATTGTGATTCCCTGACTGCTTTGGCCTTGCGATGACACCTCAACATTTCTTGCTGGTGGTGCGCTAACTGGTGGGCTTACAGTGGGGGAAGCGATGTAGCATTGCCGACTACCTTCAGTCGGAGCAGGTGCACGTGTGCTACCTGAGGTTTTGTAGTCCGTCCACGCTTGCAAGTGCATGGTGTTTACATGTCTAAGCATGCAACTGGTATTCAAATTTCGGAGATTTTTTCCTCAGCTAAAGGTCCTTCAGCACTTCTTACAGATAACCTTTGCCTCATCAATAGGATTTTGGTCAAAAAAGTGCCACACTGCACTCTTCCTACTATGGGAAAAATCTTCAGGGCTTGCACGCTGTGCTAATTTGACCGTCTAGCCAAGCTGTCCTGCACTCTTTTTGTTTTTTTAACATGTTTTTAGACTGCTTTGGGCCTGCCAGATAACCGCAGCTGCGATATCGATGCCTGCTGCGGATCCTCCTCCTCTTCTGAGCTATTGCCAGCAGCACCCTCTTCCCCCAATGGATGCCAATCTGGGTCAACAACTGGGTCATCCATCACCTCCTCTTCAATTTCATCTGCACCTTCCTCTGTGTCACCGTGTAAGGTGGTATAATATGCGGGAATGGGCACCTGAGTTTCATCAGGGTCAGAATCTGGCTCAGTAGACTGCGAGGGTAATGCAGTGCTCTGGGTGAATGTACCAGCAGAATCATATAGCACTGGCTGTGCATCAGTGCACTCCATGTCATATTCATCTTGGACTGGGGAATTCAGGATTTCACTTGATAACTTTGGCATGGTATGTGAAAACAGCTCCAGGGATTAATCTGAAGTGTGGTCTGCTGCATCCTTCACTTTTGGTGGGTGTGAAGGACACAAAGAAAGGTGTTGTTCCTGACCAGGAGCCTGCACTTACGACTCAGTGCTTGAAGTTTTTGAAACTTCAGAAGAGGAGGCGATAGAGCTGGAGGCTGTTTCGGCAATGCAAGCCAAAACCTGTTCCTGATGCTCCGACTTTAGAAGTGGTTTACCCACTCCCAGAAAAGGGAGCCTTCCAGGCCTTCTGGAGCCAGACGATGATGCAGGCTCAACACCTCCTGCCATAGGTGCTATTGTGCTTTTGGCACTACCAGCAGATGCACCACCACCACCATCAGTACCAGCTGGCCCCCCCGCCCACTTCTGCGGCCTCTTCCACCATACTTCCTCATGTTTGGGAAAATGTACCAAAAATACCAGCAGATATATGGTACTGTTTGAGAAGTATACAGCTGTATACGGTGTAGGGAAAAAGTTAATCTTCGGAGTCACACACAGACGCTCACTCAGTATGGATTTGACCGTAATACAAACAGCAGATATACGGTACTGTATGAGTAGCGTACCGCTGTATACGATGTAGGGGAAAATATAAATCTCCGTATATATTTCTGGAGTCACACACAGACGCTCACTCAGTATGGATTTGACCGTAATACAAACAGCAGATATACGGTACTGTATGAGGAGCATACAGCTGTATACGATGTAGGGGAAAATTTAAATCTCTGTATTTATTTCCAGAGTCACACACAGATGCTCACTCAGTATGGATTTGACTATAACACAAACAGCAGATATACGGTACAGTATGAGGAACGTACAGCTGTATATGGTGTAGGGGAAAATTTAAATCTCCGTATTTATTTCCGGAGTCACACAGATAGTCAGCATGTATTTGTCCATGATACCAGCTGGTACACGGTAGTGTGTGAGGAGCGTACAGCTCGATACGGTGTGGGAAAAAATGAACGTTCGGTAACTGCAGAAAAAAAGAATAAAAGTATTATTGTTGTGTAAAAAGCAGTCTGCACAGCAGTGTACACACACCAATACAGCTATCAGGCAGCCGTATAACCAGCGCTGCTGCACACAAGAAAATTCTCCCCTGTCACTGCACACTAACTGTACAGCACAATTGCTATCAGCACAAGCACATAAGAACTTCTTATATCTTTACAGCCCTAACTCTCTCCCTACTGATAAACAGCAACCTCTCCTTACTGTTAAGATCGACAGAAGTAAAATGGAGGTCGGAAGTCAGGGTTTTTATAGACACTATGACGCCCTCCAAAGCAAGCTAATCACTGCATTGCCCTTCTCTACGATGGTGGTGGACGCTGCACATGTCATCTCATTGCCCACAGTGTACGTCCTTGCTCATTGGCTGAAAAAAAGGCACCTGCAAGCATTCTGGGAAATCCAACTTTGGCACTCATTTTGCCGACCGCATGACCGACTTCACGCTATGGTCGGGTTTCAGTCGGCGAAACCCAACTTTGGCATAAGTTGGCGACTTATTAATCTGGCCGACCTGTTTTGCGCAACTCTAGTTATTACAAGTTGTAGGCATATTGGAACTTATGAGTGTTCAGCTCCATTTGAAGGTTTCAATTGTGGGATACAATCGTTTATATTGAGCCAACTGGGATGCAGACAACAGGATATGCTCTTGGAAAAGTCTTGGAGGTGGTTGGGTGAGGAACATATGACAGTAGAGGACAGGAAGAGGTCATGTGAGGACTGTAGATTTATGTAGGAAAGTATCTAGAGATTAGTTTGGAGATATACAGAGGAAACACATTATGGACGGCTTTCTAATTCATTTTTAGTAGTTTAAAGCACTGCTCTTGTGGTGCAACTAATCGAAGGTCCCTCCCCCTAGTCTAATCCTTACCTGCCACCGACTTCACCTGCTATTGCTGCCAATCCCTTCAGTCTCCAGCAGTTTGTGCCATGCGGGATCGCTACAGTTTTTGACCTGTCGGAACGATCGTTCTGGCTCTCGTAGACTTGCGTTGAGAGCTTGCGACCATTAATTTTGACTTCTGGTCAGTAAGAAGTAGCAGTATACAGTGTGTATGTTGTGTATGTAGTGTATATTTTGCATAAAGTTTGTGTGTGCATATTGTGTATATACAGTAGCATATATACTGTGTATAGCGCATGTTATGCACATGTGTACAGCTTACATGTGTATGCTGCGAATATGGAATGTGTGTATGTCGAGTGTATAATGTATGATATGAAGCAACATTCCAGCGCTGAAAAAGAAAACCTGCTGGAGTGGTGCACTATCCTGGATTTTTTAAGGGATTGGAAGCCAATGAATGGTTTTGCAGAAGGAAGAGTTGGATTAATCATGCAGCAGAGTTAAGAATGGGTTGGAGAGGTGCGAGAGAGATTCTCAGATAGCCATGGAGGAGGAGATTACAGGAACAGGCTGGTTAGAGTGAGCTCTTTACCATCGGCCATTATTTCACGTTAGCAAAGGCTGAAATATAATTAAGAAATAGCAGTTAGCAGGAACAGTGAAGGTCGAGATAAAGTCTGGAAGATCAAGAAAAATTTTAGTGACAGGATTGCTAAAGATTCAAATCAGGATCACCGCTAGACTGCAAAAGGCCTTCAGAAAGATTTACCAAACTCTGGAGTTGTGATACATTGTTCTGCTGTTTAGAGACACTTACACAAACATGGCCTTCATGGAAAAGTTATTAGATGAAAACCCCTCCTACGTCCTCACCATAAATTTCATCATCTCAAGTATGCAAAATATCAACTTAGCAAGCCACATGCATTTTGTAAAAAAGTCCTGTGGACCAGTGAGGTTAAAATTGAACTCTTTGGCTGCAATGGTCAAAGGTATGTGTGGATAAAATTTCATAGAATTTCAGGAAAAGAACACCTCGTCAATCATTAAGCATCCCAACCATCCTGTATAATGTAAGCCCGAAAGGGCAGGGTCCTCTCTCCCCTCTATATAAGTCTGTGATTGTTAGTTTGTTTACTGTAAGTGATATCTGTAATTTGTATTTAACCCCTTCTCATTTACAGCACCATGGAACCAATGGTGCTATATAAATAAATAAATAAATAATAATAAAGGGGGTGCTTCAATCATGCTTTGGAGTTGTGTTGCAGTCAATGATGCGGGGAATTTTTCAAGGATAGAGGGAATAATGGATTCAATGAATTTTCAACAATTTCTTCATGCAAACGTAACACTATCTGTAAAAATGCTGAAGGTGAAAAGAGAATGGCTTCTACAAATGGATAATGGTCTTAAACACACTCAAAATCCACAATAGATGACCTCACAATGCGCAAGCTGGAGGTTTTACAATGGCTCTCACAATCCCCTGATCTGAACATCATTGAAAATCTGTGTCCAGACCTCAAAATAACAGAGGATGAAAGATGACCCAGGAATCTCACAGACCAGGAAGAATTTTCCATTGAAGAATGGATGAAAATCCCCCAAACAAGAATTGAAAGATTCTTGTCTGGTTACAAAAACCATTTACAAGCTGTGATACTTACAAAAGGGGTTGCTACTAGGTACTAAAAAGCAGGGTGCCCAAACTTTTGTATCTGCCCATTTTCATTTTTGCAATTTTTAATATGTAAAACATGAAAATATATACCGTATATATATATATATATATATATATATATATATATATATATATATATATCAATATCAATATCAATATCAAAGAAGCTTTATTGGCAGGACTAAATACACATTAGTTTTGCCAAAGCAGGTGTACAGAAGGGAATAGGGATAGGGACTGTAGGGATGTTGGGAAGGGGCTGTAGGAAAGGTGGATGGGGCAGATCCAGGATGGGGCTATAGAAGTCCATGGCATAGGGAAGGTGGATGGGGGCATGGGGGCAGATCCAGGATGAGGCTATAGAAGTCCATGGCATAGGGAAGGTGGATGGGGGATTGGGGCATATCCAGGGTGGGTGCCATAGAAGTCCATGGCATATCATAGTTCTTTTTCTCGCAGTCTATGGCATTCACTCACATATTGCGCTGCTATCTCCACTGCTCTCTCTTCTTCCCCCAGCAGGATGTATGTTTTCTCTTCCTCCTTCATGGAGGTGAAATCCGGGAATATATATCCGGGAGTATATACATATATATACTGTATATATATTGGCCTAAAATACAAAGGAAATGTGTCATCTTGAAGCTTAGGCCTTTTAGAGATCATTTCATCTTCAACTTGATTAACTGTTCATAGTAACGATAATTTTGACCAGAGGTGCCCAAACTTTTACATGCCACTGTGTATAGTGTTATACTGGGATACCACGCGCGTGACTAAATAAGTATAATACTATTATTGTTGCAAGAAAGAAATAACATGATATTTATTAATAAAAGTATGAGATTACATTACATTATATGTATAAAATACCTTTTGTGCACATAACAGGTTCTTAAAGGGACCCTGAGAGGTCACAACTTTCTAGGTAAGTAAAGTAAGAGCAGACTTGGGGGTGTAATTTACCTTCCACATAATCTCATGGGTTCTAGATATCAGAGAAAGGGAAAACGAAATATAGCATTGTATCCTTAGCGCACGCAGCTTGGTTCCAGTCCTCTGCGTATGGCAATGAGCAGTCGCGGCTACATGACAATCATGCCAACAAGTCCCATATCATGTAATGCATGACAATTTCTTTAAACAATATGCTTTCATTCAAGTCACTGACTATTTTAAAGTTTAGTACAGGTAAGAGGAAAACTTTCTTTATAAGATTCTGCAGTAACTGCCGGAAGTATAAGACTGAATTTGTTCAGTTAAGCAAAGGTATCCTGAGGATTAATGCAACATAGTGCAAGAATGACAACTGCACTCCTATTTGCCCCACCAGTAAGTGGTAGAAGAGATATCATTTGTAAGGTTGCATGATCTACATGTTACTACAACTAGGCACAGACGGCGACAACCCTGGCGCACACTGCGAGCACGCTTCCTACAGCGGTGTTCCAGGTGCACCGAATGTCTGTGGAGAAAATCCAATCTACCTGAAGATTTCATCCATTATAAGTTTATGCTTAAAACATACAACACTGCCCTTCACCTCTCAAAACAAGCCTATTTCAACACCCTCATCACCTCACTATCCAATAACCCGAAACGTCTCTTTGACACTTTTCATTCCCTACTTAACCCAAGAGTGCAGGCCCCAACCATGGATCTCCATGCTGACGATCTGGCTAATTATTTCAAAGAAAAAATTGACCATATCCAACAGGAAATTATCTCCCAATCACCTCATTGTTATGATTGAGTCACCGAGGAGGAAAAAACAAAACACAAGCTCAGCCCAGAAAATCAGAGAGGTTGGAAACTAGCGGATTGCAGACCCCTAATCCTATCACACAACTAGCAGTAGCTGTGGAGTGTTCCTACGGTGATCCTAGACACCTCGTCACAGCCGGAGATCTTAATAAGCCTCAAGAGAGAAAAGTGAAAAAGTGACTGCCCCAGAGCAGACCCCAAAGCAATAGGCAGCCCCCAACATATAATGACAGTGAAACAAGATGAAAACACTAACACAGATACAAAGATAGGTTGAGCAAACGATGGGGCCCAAGCTAACTAAAAAGGACAGGACAGAAAAGCTGCGGTCTGCAATCCGAGAAAACCCTGCTAAAAATATTACCAACACAACTGATAAGCAAAAAGGACCCTGAAGTCACTAGACTTCAAACCCTATATCAGCACTCAGAATATTCTGAAAGCGGAGCAAAAGAGAACACTGATCAAGGAATAAGAATCCAGCACACCCCCGGCCGGGGATGGCTGAACTAAAAAAAACAAGGTAAACAAAACCAAAACTAATAAGTTCAATAGCAGAGCAAAAACTTATCTTTGGGAAGCAGGAATCAGACTGGTGTCCAAGAATCCAGCAGAGAAATCACCAGCAACTCAGAATTGCGTCGGCTGCCTTATATCCAGTCTGAAGTTCTTGTTACCCAGTCACAATCCACCTGATCAGGTGTTTGGTTTCTTTCATCCAAATCAGCCTCACTACCTTCCTTCACCAGAAGAGGGAGATCCTCGGACACAAAAGGTGAATGAACAGATGAGCTCACAACAGTACCTCCCCCTTGAGGAGGGGTCACCGAACCCTCATCCAAGCCACCAGGCCGATCAGGATGAGCCCGATGAAAAGCACGCAACAATCTTTCGGCATGAATATCAGAGGCAGAGACCCAGGAATTATCCTCCTGACCATAACCCTTACACTTAACCAAATACTGGAGTCTCCGTCTAGCCAGACGGGAATCCAGTATCTTCTCTACCTCATATTCCATGTTACCTTCAACCAACACAGGGTCAGGAGGTGCCGCCATAGGAACCACTGGTTCAACAAACCTCTTCAACAAGGACTTATGAAACACATTATGAATCTTAAATGTGACAGGAAGAGCCAACCGAAAAGAGACTGGATTAATAATCTCCAAAATCTTGCAAGGTCCAATAAATCTAGGTTTAAACTTTGGAGAAGCCACTTTCATAGAGATATTCTTTGATGACAAGCAGACCATATCACCCACCTTAAACCGGGAACCAATGGTCCTATGCCGGTTAGAAAACCGCTGGGCCTTTTCCTGGGAAAGAGACAACTTATCCACCACTTGGTCCCAAATCTGCTGCATTCTTTCCACCACAGTGTCAACCCCTGGACAGGCAGAAGACTCCACCTGCCCTGAAGAAAATCGAGGATGAAACCCAAAGTTACAAAAAAGGGTGACATCAAAGTGGCAGAACTAGCTCTATTATTTAAAGCAAATTCGGCCAAGGGCAAAAATGAGACCCAATCATCCTGATCACCAGATATAAAACATCTCAAATAAGCCTCCAAAGTCTGTTTTGTTCTCTCCGTCTGCCCATTGGTCTGAGGGTGAAATGCAGAGGAGAAGGACAACTGAATTCCCAACTTGGAACAAAAGGTCCTCCAGAATCTAGAGACAAACTGAACTCCTCTGTCAGATACAATGTTCTCAGGAATCCCGTGCAAGCGAACCACCTGTTGCAAAAACAAGGGCACCAACTCTGAGGAAGATGGCAACTTAGGGAGTGGTACAAGATGGACCATCTTAGAGAATCTATCACAAATCACCCAGATAACAGTCATCCTCTGAGAGACAGGCAGATCAGAAATAAAATCCATTGAAATATGGGTCCATGGCCTCCTGGGCACCGGCAAAGGCATCAACAACCCACTAGAACGAGAACAAGGCTTAGATCGGGAGCAAGTCCCACAGGACTGCACAAAATTCCTGACATCACGAGACAAGGCAGGCCACCAAAAAGACTGACTCACCAAATCTCTAGTACCAAAAATACCTGGATGACCAGCCAACGCGGAGCAATGAACCTCAGACATCACTTTCCTCCTCCACTGGTCAGGAACATACAACCTACCACTGGGACAACGCTCAGGCTTATCCTCCTGAAACTTCTCCAGTGCACGTCTCAAATCAGGTGAGATGGCAGAAAGAACCACCCCCTCACCTAAGATGGTAGCAGGCTTGGTCACAATAGGAGAATCAGTCAAAAAACTCCTAGAGAGGGCATCAGCCTTAACGTTCTTAGTGCCCGGAAGAAAGGAGACCACAAAATCAAAACGTGTGAAAAACAAGGCCCACCTGGCCTTTCTCGGATTCAAGCGTTTAGCCGACTCAAGGTAGATCAAATTCTTGTGGTCAGTGAGGACCACAACTTGATGTCTAGCTCCCTCCAACCAATGTCTCCACTCCTCAAATGCCCACTTCATGGCCAACAGTTCTCGAATCCCCACATCATAGTTGCGTTCCGAAGGAGAGAACTTTCAAGAAAATAAGGCACAGGGGTTCATTTTAGATGTTACAGGATCTTTTTGGGACAAAACAGCTCCTGCACCAGTCTCTGAAGCATCCACCTCCACCTGAAATGGAAGTGAGACATCGGGTTGTCGCAAAACCGGAGAAGAAGTGAACCTCCGCTTCAGCTCCTGAAAAGAAGAAACAGCCTCTGGAGACCAATTCAGCAAATCAGCACCCTTTTTAGTCAAATCAGTCAATGGTTTGGCAATAACAGAAAAATTGGCTATAAACTTCCGATAAAAATTAGCAAAACCCAAAAACTTCTGGAGAGCCTTCAAAGAAGTGGGCTGCACCCAATCATAAATGGCCTGTACCTTGGCCTGGTCCATTTCAATAGTTGACGGAGACAAAATAAATCCCAAAAAAGAAATCCTCTGTGCACCAAAAAGACATTTCGATCCCTTAACATACAGGGAGTTTTCCCTCAAAATCCGGAACACAGTCCGAACATGTTCCACATGAGAGTCCCAATCCCTGGAAAAGATCAAAATATCATAAAAATAGATGATCAGAAACTTATCCACAAAGTCCCGGAAAATATCATTCATGAAGCACTGGAAGACAGAAGGGGCGTTAGTGAGCCCAAATGGCATCACCAGGTACTCAAAATGTCCCTCCGGAGTATTAGACGCTGTCTTCCATTCATCCCCATGCTTAATGCGAATAAGATTATACACCCCCCCTGAGGTCAAGCTTGGTAAACCAGCAAGCACCTTCAACTCTAGAAAATAGGTCAGAAAAATCAGGGGTAACGGATACAGATATTTAACAGTAATTTTGTTAAGGGAGCGATAGTCAATACAGGGCCTTAATGAACCATCCTTCTTGGCCACAAAAAAAAACAGCACCCAAGGGTGAAGAGGATGGTCTAATATGACCCTTCTCCAATGACTCCTTAATATAAGAACGCATAGCCTCATGTTCGGGCACAGATAAATTAAAAAGTCGACCCTTGGGAAATTTACACCCCGGACTCAGCTCAATTGCACAGTCATAACTCCTATGAGGAGGCAAAGAAGCAGACTTACTCTCACTAAACACATCATAAAAATCAGCCAAATAGTCAGGAACCTCATGCGACTGGGGAGAGGTGGAGAAAACAGGAGTGTCACCAAGAGCACACCGACAACCCCAACTCACCACAGACACAGATTTCCAATCCAAAACTGGATTATGGATTTGCAACCAGGGGAACCCCCTGCACGATGGTATCATGCAAATTATGCAACACCAAAAATCTGCAATTTTCTTGATGGTCAGGGGCGACCCGCATTACCACCTGGGTCCAAAACTGAGGTTTATTCTACGCCAAAGGAGTAGCATCAATACCCCTCAAAGGAATAGGCGTCCGCAGGGGTGTCATAGGGAAACCACAACGTTTAGCAAAATCCAAATCCATTAGGTTGAAGGCCACTCCTGAATCCACAAAGGCTTTAGCAGAAAATGTGGGCAGGGAGCAGATCAGAGTAATTGCCAGAAGAAATTTAGGTTGTACACCACCTACAGCAAATGTGTGTGCAAAACATTTCTCTCGTTTAGGGCAGACAGAAATAATATGAGAGGCATCTCCACAGAAAAAACACAGCTTATTACGCCTTCTAAACTCCTGACGCTGCGCCCTAGACAAAACTCTATCACATTGCTTAGGTTCAGACATTTGTTCAACAGGTGGCAGCATTTCCCGTGTAATTTTACGTTCACGTAAATGCCGATCAACCTGAATGGCTAATGACATAGAATCGTCAAGACCAGAGGGAACAGGAAATCCCACCATAGTATCTTATTCGGTTTATGACAAACCCTTCCGAAAGAGAGCTGCCAAGGCACCATCATTCCAAGTGTTGAGGACCGCCCACTTTCGGAATTTTTGACAGTACAGTTCTGCAGAATCTTGACCCTGGCTCAATGCCAACAGGGTCTTTTCAGCTTGATCAATCGCATTAGGTTCATCATACAACAACCCCAAGGCCTGAAAAAATGCATCCACATTAGTTAGAATAGGATCATCTGGTACTAAAGAAAATGCCCAATCCTGGGGATCGCCGCGCAGCAAGGAGATGACAATTTTAACCTGCTGCGCAGAGCTCCCCGATGAGTTAGGCTTCAAGGCAAGAAATAATTTACAATTATTCTTAAAATTCAAAAACTTAGACAGATCCCCAAAAAACACATCAGGAGTGGGGATTTTTGGTTCAGCAGCGTGTGAATGAGCAAGATAGGCAGAAATTCCTCGCACTTCAGCAGCAAGCTGCTCCACACGATCAGACAATTGCTTAAACTCCATCAGAAAGAAAAAAAATATTCCTCCTACGGCCTCAGAGAAAAAGAGGAAAAAATATACACAAAAAATAATAAATTCTGACACTTTTTTTTTTTTTAACAATTCCTTCCTGCTTTTGAGTACCCTAGAATCTGCGGTTTGGCTGGTGATTCTGTTATGATTGAGTCACCGAGGAGGAAAAAACAAAACACAAGCTCAGCCCAGAAAATCAGAGAGGTTGGAAACTAGCGGTTTGCATACCCCTAATCCTATCACACAACTAGCAGTAGCCGTGGAGTATTCCTACGGTGATCCTAGACACCTTGTCACAGCCGGAGATCTTAATAAACCTCAAGAGAGAAAAGAGAAAAACTGACTGCCCTAGAGCAGACCCTAAAGCATTAGGCAGCCCCCAACATATAATGACGGTGAAACAAGATGAAAACACTAACACAGATAGAAAGATAGGTTGAGCAAACGATGGGGCCAAAGCTAACTAAAAAGGACAGGACAGAAATGCTGCTGTCTGCAATCCGAGAAAATCCTGCTAAAAATATTACCAACACAACTGATAAGCGAAAAGCACCCTGAAGTCACTAGACTTCAAACCCTATATCAGCACTCAGAATATTCTGAAAGCAGAGCAAAAGAGAACACTGATCAAGGAATAAGAATCCAGCACACCCCCGGCTGGGGAAGGCTGAACTAAAAAAAACAAGGTAAACAAAACCAAAACTAATAAGTTCAATAGCAGAGCAAAAACTTATCTTTGGGAAGCAGGAATCAGACTGGTCTCCAAGAATCGAGCAGAGAAATCACCAACAACTCAGAAGGGTGTCTGCTGCCTTATATCCAGTCTGAAGTTCTTGTTACCCAGTCACAATCCACCTGATCAGGTGTTTGGTTTCTTTCATCCAAATCAGCCTCACTACCTTCCTTCACCAGAAGAGGGAGATCCTCGGACACAAAAGGTGAATGAACAGATGAGCTCACAACACCTCATACCATGCACTGTCCTCCCGTCCCCACTGCATCTAGCTCACTCTCTGATTTTGAACCAGTCACAGAAAATGAAGTAGTCAGGCTCCTTGCATCCTCTCGCCCTACCGCTTGCACTAGTGACCCCATCCCATCACATCTCCTCCAGTCCCTTTCCCCTGCTGTCGCCACTCACCTAACAAAAATATTCAACCTCTCACTCTCTTCTGGTGTCTTTCCTTCCTCATTTAAGCATGCCATCATACAGCCATTACTTAAAAAACCATCCCTTGACCAAAACTGTGCCGCGAACTATAGACCTGTCTCTAATCTTCCCTTCATCTCTAAACTCCTGGAACGCCTGGTCCACACCTGTCTTATCCACTATCTCTCAGATAACTCTCTCCTCGACCCTCTCCAATCTGGTTTCCACTCTTTACACTCTACTGAAACTGCCCTCACTAAAGTCTCTAATGATCTTCTAACAGCTAAAGCTAATGGTCACTACTCCATGCTAATTCTCTTGGATCTCTCTGCAGCATTCGACACTGTGGATCATCAGCTCCTCCTCACTATGCTCCATTCTATTGGCCTCAAAGACACCGTTCTCTCTTGGTTCTCCTCCTATCTCTCTGACCACTCCTTTACTGTATCTTTTGCTGGCTTCTCCTCCTCTCATCTTCCCCTTACTGTTGGGGTTCCTCAGGGATCGGTTCTAGGCCCCCTCCTCTTCTCTTTGTATACTGTCCCTATTGGTCAAGCAATCAGTAGATTTGGGTTCCAGTACCATCTCTATGCCGATGACACCCAATTATACACTTCTTCTCCTGATATCACGCTTGCCTTTTTTGAAAACACCAGTGATTGTCTTACTGCTGTCTCTAGCATCATGTCCTCCCTCTATCTAAAACTGAACCTGTCAAAAACTGAACTCCTTGTATTTCCTCCCTCTATTAACCTACCTATGCCCGACATTGCCATTTCCGTGTGTGGTTCCACCATTACTCCCCAGCAACATACGGTCTTATGGTCATACTTGACTCCGAACTTTCATTCGCCCCCCACATCCGATCACTGGCTCGCTCTTGTTATCTGCACCTCAAAAACATTTCTAGAATTCAACCCTTTCTTACTTTTTGACTCTGCAAAAACTCTTACTGTTTCTCTTATTCATTCTCGTCTGGACTATTGTAACTCTCTACTAATCGGTCTCCCTCTTAACAAACTCTCCCCTCTCCAATCTGTCCTAAATGCAGCAGCTAGGATCATATTCCTTGCCAATCGTTATACCGATGCCTCTACCTTGTGCCAGTCCATACACTGGCTACCTATCCACTCCAGAATTCAGTACAAACTTATTACCCTCACCCACAAAGCCCTCCATGGCTCAGCACCACCCTACATCTCTTCCCTCGTCTCAGCCTACCACCCAACCCGTGCCCTCCGTTCTGCTAATGACCTGAGATTAACATCCTCATTAATCAGAATCTCCCACTCCCATCTCCAAGACTTTTCACGAGCCGCGCCAATTCTTTGGAATGCACTACCCAGGCTAGTACGATTAATCCCCAAACCCCACAGTTTTAAGCGTGCCTTAAAAACTCATTTGTTCAGACTGACTTATCGCCTCAACGCATTAACGTAAATATCCCTGTGTGGATCATTTCTAAATTTTTTACCATAACCTGGTTCCTCGCATCATGTTCTCACATGCTTTTTGCATTTATTAGCCCTCTGTGTCTGTACTATTACATATATAGACTGTTAACTGGTTCATGCAGCAACAGGAACACCCGATTCTTACACTAGGGAAGGTCCAAACCATAAAAACAATAAAAGCAATTGTTAACATCCACCTTTCGTGTCTCCCTTTTTCCCTTATAGACTGTAAGCTTGCGAGCAGGGACCTCATTCCTCTTGGTATCTGTTTTGATCTGTGTTTATTGCTATGCTGTGCTGTAATGTCTATTGTATGTACAAATCCCCTCTATAATGTAAAGTGATGCGGAATATGTTGGCACACTAGAAAAAAAAATTATTATTATTATTAGAGTGATTAAAATTCAAGTTGCAACTCCACAGCGCCATCTGGCTGCATTAAATTTGAATATTATTGCGACCCAGCATTTACACTATAAAATTAGTCATACAATCAAATAAATATTCTGTCTTACTAGTACTAAGGAGAAAATATAATTAACTTTTACTGTAGGCCGTAAAGCAAAAATCTTCAAAAATCTAGTGGTCAACATAAGAAGTGCAATTTTTTTAACAACTTAAGATAAAAAGCTGATGATGAAAATTAACCCCTTGTGTTATGATTTTCTTTTCCTTCTCTACAACTTCCACAAGATGAAACTGCCTCAAAGCATGAAAAAGTCAAGGTCAATGGGATTAGGTGTAATTCGTGCTACTCTTCTAATGTTGCAAAGTGCGATTGTATCATCTATATGGATTGTATTGGAGGGGAAGCAAAATGTATATCACGGTATATATCTACTAAAGGTAAGTTTCCCAGAAATATTCCAAAAATTAGAATTCGCTTGTTTTCACATTTTCTCCTGGGAAATTTAATTTACGGAACAGTTATTCTCCTCTAAATCAATTTCTCTTATTATTCTTTGGGGGTCTATCCAGATCTCAGAGCATAATAAATGTAATATGTACAAAATGAAAAAATCATTATACTCACCTCAAAGCTCACCTCTCCGGCCCCTCCGCTGTTCACCACCACCAGTCCAGTCCTTGCCATATTTTTTGATTCCTGGCCTCTCACAATAAAATCTTCAGTCCTCTTGCAATATGACTTACCTCCAGGCATCAAGGCACCTGGAATGGATCTGCATAGTCTTGCTGAAGTTTTGCGGTACCTGTGCGCTTCTGGGTGCCATGACACCTGGAGATGTGGCACAGTGCGAGAGAGCCTAAGATTTCATCATGAGTGGCTGAGGATCAGAAAATGCGGTGAGGACAAGATGGGTGACAGTAAAGGCCCTGTCGCACACAGCGAGATCGCTGATTTTGTGATGCAACAGTGCTCTCGCCAGCGATCTCGCTGTGTGTGACATGCATCAGCAACCAGCCCCCTGCCGGGTATCGCTGATCGTGCAGTAATGTCCTGGGCCATTTTTTGATCATTGGTCTCCCGCTGGCCAGCACGCATTGCTGTGTGTGACAGCGGGAGACCAACGATCAGGGAGCTCCCAGCGCTGTAAGCAGACACTGGGAGCTGGTATCTAAAGTAAATATCGCATAACTAAGAGCGCGCGTCACTTAGTTACCCGCTGTGTACCTTAGATATGGGTCGCCCTCGCACCCAGGGCGGCGGGGTACTCGGTACCGGGCCCGTGGATCTCCATGAGTGGGGTTGTTGTCACGGCAGCTATGACCCGGTCCGTGGCCCTGAGCGCTCATTGTAAATAGCGGAAATGTTCATTGAATGATTCGTGACTAGTGTTGAGCATTCCGATACCGCAAGTATCGGGTATCGGCCGATATTAGCGGTATCGGAATTCCGATACTTAGTTCCGATACTTTTGTCATATCGGATTCCGGGATCGGAATCGGAATAGGAAGTTCCCATCATGCTATGAGCCTGCTTGCTTTGATTAAGCCAATGGGAATCCTCCGAAGTGTGGGCACATCCTGTTAGGCATGTAGGCATGTTAACTATTGGCATGGCTGTGATTGGCTGCCGAAATGATGTCATGATGCACTATAAAAGCCACCGCGGCCGCCATTTCTGGTCACTCTGCTGTGAATTCAGTTAGGGACAGGCTGCTGTAGAAGACTGTGAGGGACAGTTAGAAATAGCGATTCCACCAAACATCTAGTGCTTTACCCAGGCTACATAAACCACCACTGTAGCCTTCTTTGCCCTAGCAGCAGTGTTCACAGCTGTCTGCAAGGGCTGTGTGAGTGCAGCTCACGCTGTGGAGTGGGTCCTGCAGCCACGTCAGGCTGTAGGCCACCCAGTGTGATCACTGCTGCCTCATACATCTTTTATTTTTTGAGCTGCATTTTTTACATAATTTCAATCTAGTGTGCTTCCATCCGTATCCATATACGTTGGTTGCAAACACTAGTAGTAGACATCGGAGCCTTTCTGCAGCCTTTCAGTGCTAGTGTCCACTTTGCTGCACTGTTCACGGCTGTCTGAGAGGTCTCTGACTGTGTGTGAGTGCAGCTCACGCTGAGTAGTGTGTCCTGCAGCTACGTCTGGCTGTAGGACGCTCAGCGTGCGTCAGTGCCTCACACATATTTTTATTTGAGTGCAGCTCATTTTTTCTTCTATTAGTGTGCATCCATCCGTCTCCATCTACGGTGGTTGCAAACACTATATAGGAGTACACAGCGGAGCCTTTCTGCAGCCTGTCAGTGCCAGTGCCCACTTAGCTGCACTGTTGACGGCTGTCTGAGAGGTCTCTGACTGTGTGTGAGTGCAGCTCACGCTGAGTAGAGTGTCCTGCAGCTACGTCTGGTTGTAGGACGCTCAACGTGCGTCACTGCCTCACACATATTTGTCTTTGAGTGCAGCTCATTTTTTCTTCTCCTATTAGTGTGCATCCATCCGTATCCATCAACATTGGTTGGTTGCAAACACTATATAGGAGTAGATAGAGGAGCCTTTTTTTCTGGCTTGTGCCCTGCCGGCGCAGCCAGATTAGTATTACCCAATTTTTTTGGAGCCTCATCTTTTGCATTGTAGGTTACCTGCCTGCATTGTAATAGCTCCAAAAAGTTGGTGATACTATCAGTTTCAATTCTTTGTTCACATACTTTGAGTTTGTTTCCAACAAAGAAACCACAAAAAAAGTTCACCAAACACTATATTTGGAACTTGTGTAGGCCACATCAGCTCCTATTAAAGTGTAGTCCACACACACACACTTCATAAAATTAGTGTTTCTTGTACCTGTAACCAGCTGTTCAGGAATAAGCACACTAAGGCCCCCCTTTGTACTTTTTTGCCTATCTTAAGCAGTCTTGCAAGATGAAGAAGGCAGGGAGTAAGGCGCGGGGGCGTGGGTGTGGGCGTGGAGTTTCAGCAGGGAGAGGACGTGGGGATTCTGCAGGGAGAGGACGTGGGGATTCTACAGGTAGAGGACGTGGGGATTCTGGGCCTGCTGCGGGCACCAGTGGATCAGCATCCCCCAGTTTTAGCAGGCAACAGTCCTTTATGCGCAGCTTTGTAGGACCTCAACGTACCCCACTGCTGCGGGAGGAACAAATTGAAGCCGTTGTCGGATGGATGGCAGCTAACGCATCGACTTCAATTACTTCCGCATCCTCTCAGGGTCAGAGCACCGAAGAGCAACCATCTGTCTCTTCACCACCTGCCAAAGTGCCCAGGCAGTCAGAGAGACATGGACAGGAGCCATCACAGTCTCTACTTCTGTTCTCGGAATCTGTTGGCTTGGAAAGAGGGGGCCAGCCAAGCAGCATTCCTGAATGTGAAGAAGAGGGAGTATGCAGTGATGCGCAACTTCTTTGTCCCTCTGAATCTGAAGAGGCGAGTGGGCCAGTGCCTATGGTCAGCACACCTCAGTACGCATCAGATGATGACGAGACTCGGTTGCCACTTTCTGGTGCGTACGGTGCTGGCGAGACAACCCTGGAGAAGCAGCTGTTTGAAGAGGGGAGGGAAGATGATGAGGTCCTTGACCCATCATGGCGTGAGCAACAGGAAGGTGGTGGGAGCAGCTCGGAGGAAGAGATTCCCCTACCGGCCAAAACAGGAGGCAGAGGGAGGGGGAAGACTTGGTTGCCTGTACCCTCCACTTCGGCACCCGTTAGGAGCATTCCTCCTTCCAAAGGCAAACCGGGCGCTCACAAGAGTTGCAGTGCGTGGTCCTTTTTTGACACAGTTGCAGATGACATTTGCTTTGTCAAATGCAAGCTGTGTCATCAGAGAGTCAAAAGAGGGAGAAATGTCAGCAACCTCAATACCACAAATATGTGGAAACATGTGCGCACCAAGCACGAGTTGGAGTTGCAGAGACACCCTGAAGACGTAGGCCAACGTACAGCACCACCTACCACCTCTTCAGTTCGTGTTGGGCCCTCTTCCTCCAGCTCACACACTGCTGGTTCGGCTTCCTCACTGGATCGCCAAGGAAGAACCTCTGCCACTGTTGTCCGGAGACCCTGTCAGATTACACCCATAGCAGCACGTTCCCATCCATCACAGCCATCGGTAGCACAGGCATGGGATAAAAGGCGCCCTTACTCGGCAAACCATCCCCGAGCACAGTCTCTGAATGCTGGCATTGCCAAACTTCTGGCAGTTGAAATGCTGTCATTCAGGCTGGTGGACACTGACACCTTCCGGGACTTAATGGCATTGGCAGTCCCCCAATACAACGTGCCCAGCCGCTTTTATTTCAGCAGGCGAGCCGTCCCTGCCCTGCAGAAACATGTTGAGGGCAAAATAAAACATGCGCTACTAAACGCCGTTAGTAGCAAGGTCCACCTGACCACCGATGCGTGGACCAGTAACCATGGACAGGGACGATACCTTTCCCTCACTGCCCACTGGGTCAATGTTGTGGAGCCGGGTACGGATCTGGAGAGTGGCGCTGTACGTGTTCTTCCAACGCCACGGATTGCAGGACTCCAGTCTGTACACATAGACTCCTCCTCCTACTCAAGTTCCTCAGAAACAGCAGAGCAGGAGCCTGTTACGACCGATATGAGCACAGCCGTGGCCAAACGTCAACAGGCTGTACTCAAATTAATTTCTTTGGGGAATCGAAGCCACACAGCGCAGGAGCTCTGGAATGCTATCAAGCTGGAGAGCGATGTGTGGTTTGGGCCAGCGAATCTCCAGCCGGGCTTGGTAGTGTGTGACAATGGCCGAAATCTGGTGGCAGCTCTTGGCCTAGGCAACCTCACACACATCCCATGTCTGGCACATGTTCTTAACTTGGT
Source organism: Dendrobates tinctorius (assembly GCF_039654945.1). Lineage (NCBI taxonomy): Eukaryota > Metazoa > Chordata > Amphibia > Anura > Dendrobatidae > Dendrobates > Dendrobates tinctorius. The sequence goes on along the minus strand of NW_027361696.1, from coordinate 34,399,413 downwards.
CGTGCAGAGCTTTCTGAGGGACTATCCGGATCTTGCTGCACTGTTGCACAAGGTCCGCATAGAGTGCGCTCACTTGCGACGTTCCAGCACGGCAAGATCGCGCCTCGCTGCTCTGCAGCGACGATTTGGCCTTCCGGAACATCGCATCATATGTGACCTACCCACCTGGTGGAATTCAACGTTACATATGTTGGAGCGGTTGTGTGAGCAGCAGGCAGCAGTCATGGAGTACCAGCTGCATCAGGCGCAAACAAGTCGCACTGTGCGCCGTTCACACTTCAGCACCATTGAGTGGGCCTCTATGAAGGACATCTGCCTCGTTTTGCGTGCCTTCGATGAATCCACGCGGATGGCGAGTGCAGATGATGCACTAGTCAGCATGACTGTCCCCCTTATCTGCCTGCTTCAACAAACACTGCAAGCACTAAGGGATGAGGTTTCAGAAGAGGTGGAGGATGAGGAGTCCCAAATGCCATCTGCTTCTGGACAGTCTGCGCTACGTGTTTCCTCACAAAGGCCTAGGCAGGGGACACTTTGTGAGGAGGATGAGGAGGAGTCGATGGAGGAGGAAGACATCTCTCCAGAGGAGGAAGGTACACAAACCTCTACTCAGTATGTACAGCGAGGGTGGGGTGATGCAGAGCAGGCCGAGGTCACGCCTCAAACAGGGGACAGCGGTTCTTTGGCAGTTGGGAGTCTGCAGCACATGGTTGATTTCATGCTGCAGTGCCTGAGAAACGACCGCCGCATCGCCCACATTCTCGTCTCGGCTGATTATTGGGTGTACACCCTCCTAGATCCTCGCTACCGGGACAGCGTACAAAGGCTCATACCAACGTTGAACCGGGAGCGTAAAATGCGGGAGTACGAAGAGTCACTGGTGCAGTCCATAATGTTTTCCATTCCACCCGACAGCATTGTTGCTAGTGCTTTACAAAGCAGCTCTGTGCGTCGAGGCAGTGGAAGAAACTCTGCACAAAGAGGGACCAGAGGCAGTGCCGCAGCACAAGGCAAGACCACTATGGCCCAAATGTGGCAAAGTTTTGTGTGTCCACCACAATTGTCTACACCATCAGCGACGCCTCGAGTCAGCAGGAGGCAACGCTTCCATCAGATGGTGTCAGACTACATGTCTTGCCCTGTCGCTGTACTCCCAGATGGCTCTTCCCCCTTCAAGTTTTGGGTCTCTAAGCTGGATACATGGCCAGAGCTTAGCCAGTATGCATTGGAGGTGCTGGCTTGCCCTGCTGCCAGTGTATTATCGGAACGTGTCTTTAGTGCCGCAGGTGGTGTACTAACAGACCGTCGCACGCGACTATCTTCCGATAATGTTGACCGGCTGACTTTTCTGAAAATGAACAAGGCCTGGATCTCCAAAGACTTTGCCATTCCTCTTACAGACTAAATTAGTGGTTGGCAACTGTATCCAGGTCTGCTGGTGTGTTCATTTTTCTACCACCTGAACTATAATCCCTGTGCTTCAACACAGCCAGTTGTCGCTCAGATGTGTCGTCTGCACAGAGAAACACACTAGCTCCTGTGTTAGTGGGGTTCAGTAATGCCAGCTGATCCCCTGCTGTGTGGACGGCAGAGTCACCAGCTCCATCAACATTCAAACCACTACTGATTTTTAACCGTGCCCAACTTAGGTCTCTGGCTCCACTGTCTCTACTATTTCCCCTGACCTCCAACCCCGCCATCTACATCTCTGAAGTGGCGTCAGCACAATCTACACTTGTTCCTGTGTTCCTGTGGCTCAGTCCCATCAGTTTATCCCCTGATGTGTGTCCGGCAAGGTCTCCTGCTCTGTCCACATTCCCATAACCAGTAGTGGGAATGAGGACAGAGCTGGCGAACTTGCCGGACAAACATCAGGGGATCAAATGACGGGACTGAGCACCAGTAACACAGGAACAAGTGTAGATTGTGCTGACGCCACTTCAGAGATGTAACTGGCGGGGTTGGAGGCCAGGGTAAATAGTAGAGACAGTGGAGCCAGAGGCCTAAGTGGAGCATGGTTAGAATCAGTAGTAGTCCACAACCTCCATAAAAACCGCTGCCCATTGGCCTCTGCATGCGGCATGCGTAATCCTGGGCTCCAACAGCGTCAGTTGGTGTTCATAAGTGTCGTCTCCACAGAGCCAAACACATTCATTCAAGTGTTAGTGGGGTTCAGCACTGCCAGCTGTTCCCCTGCTGTGGAGATGGCAAGTCTCCTGCTGCCTTCACCTGCCAAAATCCAGTAGGCCCCAGCCTGCTCCTCGCCTAATCCTGGGCTCCAACAGCGTCAGTTGGTGTTCAGAAGTGTCGTCTCCACAGAGCCAAACACATTCGTTCAAGTGTTAGTGGGTTTCAGCACTGCCAGCTGTTCCCCTGCTGTGGAGATGGCAAGTCTCCTGCTGCCTTCACCTGCCAAAATCCAGTAGGCCCCAGCCTGCTCCTCGCCTAATCCTGGGCTCCAACAGCGTCAGTTGGTGTTCAGAAGTGTCGTCTCCACAGAGCCAAACACATTCGTTCAAGTGTTAGTGGGGTTCAGCACTGCCAGCTGTTCCCCTGCTGTGGAGATGGCAAGTCTCCTGCTGCCTTCACCTGCCAAAATCCAGTAGGCCCCAGCCTGCTCCTCGCCTAATCCTGGGCTCCAACAGCGTCAGTTGGTGTTCAGAAGTGTCGTCTCCACAGAGCCAAACACATTCGTTCAAGTGTTAGTGGGGTTCAGCACTGCCAGCTGTTCCCCTGCTGTGGAGATGGCAAGTCTCCTGCTGCCTTCACCTGCCAAAATCCAGTAGGCCCCAGCCTGCTCCTCGCCTAATCCTGGGCTCCAACAGCGTCAGTTGGTGTTCAGAAGTGTCGTCTCCACAGAGCCAAACACATTCGTTCAAGTGTTAGTGGGTTTCAGCACTGCCAGCTGTTCCCCTGCTGTGGAGATGGCAAGTCTCCTGCTGCCTTCACCTGCCAAAATCCAGTAGGCCCCAGCCTGCTCCTCGCCTAATCCTGGGCTCCAACAGCGTCAGTTGGTGTTCAGAAGTGTCGTCTCCACAGAGCCAAACACATTCGTTCAAGTGTTAGTGGGTTTCAGCACTGCCAGCTGTTCCCCTGCTGTGGAGATGGCAAGTCTCCTGCTGCCTTCACCTGCCAAAATCCAGTAGGCCCCAGCCTGCTCCTCGCCTAATCCTGGGCTCCAACAGCGTCAGTTGGTGTTCAGAAGTGTCGTCTCCACAGAGCCAAACACATTCGTTCAAGTGTTAGTGGGTTTCAGCACTGCCAGCTGTTCCCCTGCTGTGGAGATGGCAAGTCTCCTGCTGCCTTCACCTGCCAAAATCCAGTAGGCCCCAGCCTGCTCCTCGCCTAATCCTGGGCTCCAACAGCGTCAGTTGGTGTTCAGAAGTGTCGTCTCCACAGAGCCAAACACATTCGTTCAAGTGTTAGTGGGGTTCAGCACTGCCAGCTGTTCCCCTGCTGTGGAGATGGCAAGTCTCCTGCTGCCTTCACCTGCCAAAATCCAGTAGGCCCCAGCCTGCTCCTCGCCTAATCCTGGGCTCCAACAGCGTCAGTTGGTGTTCAGAAGTGTCGTCTCCACAGAGCCAAACACATTCGTTCAAGTGTTAGTGGGGTTCAGCACTGCCAGCTGTTCCCCTGCTGTGGAGATGGCAAGTCTCCTGCTGCCTTCACCTGCCAAAATCCAGTAGGCCCCAGCCTGCTCCTCGCCTAATCCTGGGCTCCAACAGCGTCAGTTGGTGTTCAGAAGTGTCGTCTCCACAGAGCCAAACACATTCGTTCAAGTGTTAGTGGGGTTCATCATTGCCAGCTGATCCCCTGCTGTGGAGATGGCAGTCTCTCCTGCTGTCTCCGCATTACAAAGACAGTAGGCCTCTGCCTACACCCTCCTATTTCCTGGGCTTCAACACAGCCAGTTGTAGTTCGGAAGTGCCGTCCACACGGAAAGAGATACTTGCTCCCGTGTCTCAGTGGGGTTCAGTAATGTCAGCTGATCCCCTGCTGTGTGGATGGCAGTCTCTCCTGCTGTCACCTCATTCAAAATACAGTAGGCCTCTGCCTACACCCTCCTATTTCCTGGGCTTCAACACAGCCAGTTGTAGCTCGGAAGTGCCGTCCACACGGAAAGAGACACTTGCTCCCGTGTCTCAGTGGGGTTCAGTAACGTCAGCTGATCCCCTGCTTTGTGGATGGCAAAGTCTCCTGCTGCCTACACAGTCGTACCACTACTGATTTTTAACCGTGCTCCAATTAGGCCTGTGGCTCCACTGTCTCTCGTATTTCCCCTGTAACACAGGAACAAGTGTGGATTGTGCAGACGCCACTTCGGAGCTGTAACTGGCGGGGTTGGAGGACAGGGGAAATACGAAAATCAGTGAAGCCACAGGCCTAAGTGGAGCTTGGTTCAAATTAGTAGTCTACAACCGATCTTAAAATTTCTTCAATGCAGCCTCAGCCTGCTCCGTGCTTGTCCCTGGGCTTCAACACAGCCAGTTGTTGCTCGGAAGTGCCGTCTTCACAGAGTAAAACACTAGCTCCTGTGTTTGTGGGGTTCAGTAACGTCAGCTGTTCCCCTGCTGTTTTGATGGCAATCTGTCCTGCTGCCTCCCAATTGACAGCACATCAGGCCTCAGCCTGCTAAGTGCTTGTCCTGGGCTACAACATCGCCAGTTGCTGCTCATAACTGACTTTGGCTCGGGTACTCCCTCCTGCCCAGCTTGGTTCCAGCCCTGCCTGCTGTTTCCGGGAAGTGTCAATGTCAGTTTGCCACCCCAAGTTGCCATGTCGTGTTGCGGTTGGGTTAGCCGAGGCTAGGGTGCCAGCAGTTTAGGTGCTTCCTATGTGGACTGCGGGTTCTGGTAAGAAAGGCTTGTTCCATAGTGCCAGTAGGACAAGCACCCCCTGTAGGACTGTGTGATTCGGTAACTGCGGCCAGCTTGCGGCATGCCAACTTTGCTTTTCAGGGGTAACTTCTGATACCCCTCCGGGTTCCAGCACCGTCAGCTGGTTCTCGTCAGAGCCTTTGGCCTAGGTGCCTCCATCTCGGTATCCGAGTTCCGGCAACGTCTGCTGGTCCTTGGTAGTGCTTTGTAGCACAGGTACCTCCTGCTTAGTAACCGGGTTCCAGCACCGTCAGCTGGTCCTCGGTTGTGCCATTGGCTCTTATTCCTTCTGCTGCCCCTCCGGGTGCCAGCACTGTCAGCTGGTCCTCGCTATTTCCATTTGCTCTTGCAGCTTATGCTACCCCTCCGGGTTCCAGCACCGTCAGCTGGTTCTCGTCAGAGCCTTTGGCCTAGGTGCCTCCATCTCGGTATCCGAGTTCCGGCAACGTCTGCTGGTCCTTGGTAGTGCTTTGTAGCACAGGTACCTCCTGCTTAGTAACCGGGTTCCAGCACCGTCAGCTGGTCCTCGGTTGTGCCATTGGCTCTTATTCCTTCTGCTGCCCCTCCGGGTGCCAGCACTGTCAGCTGGTCCTCGCTATTTCCATTTGCTCTTGCAGCTTATGCTACCCCTCCGGGTTCCAGCACCATCAGCTGGTTCTCGTCAGAGCCTTTGGCCTAGGTGCCTCCATCTCGGTATCCGAGTTCCGGCAACGTCTGCTGGTCCTTGGTAGTGCTTTGTAGCACAGGTACCTCCTGCTTAGTAACCGGGTTCCAGCACCGTCAGCTGGTCCTCGGTTGTGCCATTGGCTCTTATTCCTTCTGCTGCCCCTCCGGGTGCCAGCACTGTCAGCTGGTCCTCGCTATTTCCATTTGCTCTTGCAGCTTATGCTACCCCTCCGGGTTCCAGCACCGTCAGCTGGTTCTCGTCAGAGCCTTTGGCCTAGGTGCCTCCATCTCGGTATCCGAGTTCCGGCAACGTCTGCTGGTCCTTGGTAGTGCTTTGTAGCACAGGTACCTCCTGCTTAGTAACCGGGTTCCAGCACCGTCAGCTGGTCCTCGGTAGTGCCATTGGCTCTTGTTCCTTCTACTGCCCCTCCGGGTGCCAGTACCGTCAGCTGGTTCAAGAGGACAAAGAACAGGAAGACAACCACCAAGATGCAGAACAACAAGAGAGAGAAGACAAAGAAGCATAAAAAAAACAAAGCAGAAGAACATTAAGCATAAGACTAATACTCTGAGCAAATGATATTATCTTATTTATAAGCAGAAGAAGACTAAGCAGTGTATGGGGATGAGTCCGTTCCTCCTCGTGGTGCCCCTGGAAAAGGCCTGCTGCTGCAGGCCAAACTGAACGCGGACAAATCCTGTTGTAAATCTTTTGTGACAGGCAGAACGGAAGGTGTAAACTTCTAACTTTTCTAGATAACAACTACAGGAATGCCTGACACAAACAAGAATATGATGAAGAAGAATAGGAAGAAGATGAAGAAGTTGAATATGTAGAATAATAATTGTTGAATAAGAAGAATATGAAGAATGTAAGAAAAGGAAGAAGAAGAAGAAGAATGTAAAAAAAGGAAATAGAAGAATTTAAAAAAGGAAGAAGGAGAAGAATGTAAAAAAAGGAATAAGAAGAAGAATGTAAAAAAAGGAAGAAGAAGAAGAATGTAAAAAAAGGAAGTAGAAGAATGTAAAAAAAGGAAGAAGAAGAAGAAGAAGAAGGTAAAAAAAAGGAAGAAGAATAAGAAAGAAGAAGAAAGAAGAAAGAAGAAGAAGACATACATGTCTGGCAAAATATAAATGAGGCTAACATAGTCAATATCTTTGTAACTCCTAACATCTTTAAAAAAAAAGTTTAATTCCTGCTATTCCATTTGATTGGGCTAAACCTCTATGGCTTTAATGTCTCCTCCACCTCCCACAATACATTCTACATTATTCTTAGTTGTTTTTCTTCATGTAGAATTAACCTACAAGGAAAGAAAGGGGTTTTTTTAATTCCGATATTTTGGCCCCATTGACTTGCATTGGTTCCCGGTATCGGAATCGGCGATACCGATACTTTTTTTTAAGATCGGCCGATCCATTCCGATCCGATATTTTCAAGTATCGGCTGGTATCGCTCAACTCTATTCGTGACGCCACCTGTGGTGTTCGGCAAGAAAGATGTTAAGCTGACGCTGCAAACAGATCCTCTGGGACAGATGGTGTAGTGCAGCAATGATGTTGTGGCCCTCCACAGGTAGGGCAGTAATCCCAGGGCAGTGTAGTTGAAGAGATAGGAGAGACCAAGATGGTGCAGTGTCAGGCACAGAGATGTAGCAGTGCTGAGGGTGTTGGTGCAGGAATAAGCGGAGGACACCAGGGCATGTAGTTCCAAAGCTTTACTCACAGTCTGTTGTGCATACAGGTGCCCGCATCCGTGCCGTGTCCTCCGGGTCAGGAGCTCAGCCAACTTCCAGGCAAGATGAAGTACTCCGTTCCAACACTCCGCCAACATATGTGCCTTTTCTGAACATCTCCCTTTTGCGCCTATAGTGAAGTACTCTCAGTACTGAGTTACACTGGAGTTCCTCCTGTCAGATGTTCTTAGAACTCTACTTGTACGGCAGACAGCTGTAGCCTGCTTCGGGGACTCCTTGCTACTAAGTCCCAGCTCACTCACGTTGCTGCTGTGCCCCCAAGTCTTGTGTGGGAATAAAGTGGTGACAACTTCTATTCCTCCGGTGTCTGCTGCAGGACCATTAGTATCCATACAACCTCGGGGACCGGACCCTGGCCTTGCGCTGTGAACTTGCGAAGGGTTCTGCTCTAACCCTAATCCTCAGTCCTCCTCTTCTCCTTATGTTCCGTTCAAATCTATCTTTCTTATAAAGAGTCATGCTTTCCATCTATGTCTCTTTCCTGTGCCAGCAGACCCAGGTCACTGAGGTCCGCTGCAGCACTTCCCTCGTCCATCCCTCTCCGGGGATCTTCTCTCACAGACTCACCCCATCAGACTGACTAAATCCTAAACTCTTCCCAATCTCTTGGTGCAGACTAAGCCCCACCCACCTCCCAGCACTCTTCGTGTTCTAAGCAGGGTGCCACCAAAGGGTGCTTTGCTATACTACTATGTTGTGTGGGATGCAGGTGTTGGAGTGTGGTCAGGTGTCTCCACCTTACCTAAATGGTGGGGTACCACACCTCAGGAGGAGGTGCAGTACCTCTGTGGCGACTGAACCCTCAGGGGCGTCACAGATACCTGCGTGCTCGCGCTGGGAGCTGGTATCTAAGGTACACAGCGGGTAACTAAGTGACGTGCGTGCTTAGTTACCTGATATTTACCTTAGATACCAGCGTCCTAGCATGAGCAAGCAGGTATCTAAGGTACACAGCAGGTAACTGTGACGCGCGCTTAGTTACCCAATATTTACCTTAGATACCAGCATTCTCGTTGGTCCTGATCGCTGGTGAAGCTGCCTGTTTGGCTGCTCACCAGCGATCATGTAGCGAGGCACCAGCGATCCTGACAAGGTCGTATCATTGTCAGGATCGCTGGTGCATCGTTTAGTGTGACGGGGCCTTAAGGAGTGGAGGGGCCGGAGAAGAGTAGATGGGACGGTAAGGAGTGGAGAGATGAGAGTGGTGATCTGTGAGCTAAGTATAAGAAATTATTTTTATTGTTTCAACCATTAACAGGATTGTCCACAGCCAGGACACTCCCTTCTTGATTAAAATTTTGGCAACCATAAAAAAATAATGCCTATACTCACCTCCTGTGCCATCGCCTTTCCACGGTGTCAGCAGCCACTCTCTCAGGGGTTCTTGTGCGGTGTTGTGACACCAGCGCCCAAACAGCTGCAGCTGATCCTGGACATCCTCTTCATGTTTGATTTGTCCAAAGGTAGGGACAATGATGCCAGCGCTGATTGGGCACCCACGTCACGAGCCACAACATCACACGAGAGCCCTGGGGAGAGCGAGTGCCGACACCGCGAGAATGATGCTGGTGTGACACCCCAGAGTCCGGTTGTCACAGTGACATTACCTCCCTCTAATGGGTAAAGCCATGCTTGGAGGCAGAATGGGGCCCCATGCCAGGCAGCATATATTTAATCACAATTTCCTGCTGCAAGTCAAAAAAGGGAGATGCCTTATAAATTCTGGCCAGCAGAGGGGGTGGGTGAGTCAGCTAGAAATCAGCTGAGGGAGTTGTCATGGAAACGAAGCAGCTGTGAGCTGTGAGGAAAAAGAGAACAGTTAAATGTGAGGACGTGAAGTAAAGAGATCTTTCTGGAAGATCCTGTCAGATGAAGACAGGGAGCTGATTTGTGAAGCGGGAAAGGACAAGAGCAGAGACTGAGAGACTACAGGGAAGCTAAAATACTGCATATAGCAGACCCTTGAGTGAAGCGCTAATAAAGAGAAAAAGGACATCAGAGTCTTAGGCTGACAGGAACTGTACGCCCTGATTGCCGAATCTGAAAGTACAGGGGATTGTAAATTCCTGTGCACATTAATCACCTGAGGGCACGGCAGCGGATAAGGAGCCTGGGGCCGACGGTGAAAAGAATGGTACCCGTGGAATAGGCTCATGCTGACAGCCGCACAGGTTAGTGAAACCATCACGAATAGAGGGTCGTGGCATAGTTATATACAGCAGAGACCCACACACACAAAGCGCAGAAAGAAAAGTCCTAAATCCCCACCTGGCAAGGTGGATCCCCTGAATGCCTCCAGGCGAGCCGGACTCATTCCATCACCTGTATGTGGTACTCCGGACTGCAACCTATTACCAGTAAAAGGTAAAGAAACTGCACCTCTCTGTGTCTTTCTCTCATTTATCTGCACCCCAACGCTTACAGCCATTTAACTATTTATTTAACATCTTTGCCCTGGGACTACAGCCCTACCTGTGGAGGGCTAAAACATCATAGCTGCGCCCAACATCCATCCCAGAGAAGCAACACCGCAGCGCTGGTCACCTCTGACCAGTATACCACAGGTGGCATCACGTATTTCACCATCTATAAACATTATCTTTATTTTTACCACAAAAATACTACACAACTTTCCCCTATTTTATTACTGGACGCCTCTGGGCCACAGACCGGGTCGCCGCCGCTGTGACACCGTCCCCCATGGAAGTAGACAGGCCCGGTACCGAGTACCCACAGGCCCCACGGGGCGCTCCAACTGGTGTAATGAACAGGATTTAGCGAGCCTAGCAAAGCTGGATAAAGAAGCCTGGCAAAGCTGGGTACTGTGCGCCATAGACTTTATTAAATTGTGTGCTAAAGACTTTAATGAGCTCTCAAATAACCGCTATAACTGCGTCATACAGCACATGCAAGCAGAGAGGGACATGCAATTGTGGACAGAGCCAGAAATAATGTGAACATGAGGATGAATGAACTCATGGAGATCAACATCCAACACTGCGGAGACACCATCACGTGTTTCTCAACGCAGTGATTCTAGAGCACTGCCCCCAACCCTTATGGGAAATATGCAAAACATGCAAAACAGAAGCCACGGAGACACCATCACATGTTTCTCAACGCAAGCAATGACCAGCCAGGTCTTTCCCCGGGAAGGAACAACCACGGGAAGGGCAGTCTCCAATGAAGGAAACCACCTATGCCAAAATATGGTATCCATCCACAGACAGCTGTTTCGGGGTATTGCCCCTCATCAGTGTGGAGTAGGAAACTGGCTGGTAGGAGCAATGCCTAGTAAAAGACTATGAAGATGAGGATGAATGAACTCATTGAGATCAACATCCAACACTGCGGAGACACCATCACGTGTTTCTCAACGCAGTGATTCTAGAGCACTGCCCCCATCCCTTATGGGAAATATGCAAAACATGCAAAACAGAAGCCGCGGAGACACCATCACATGTTTCTCAATGCAAGCAATGACCAGCCAGGTCTTTCCCCGGGAAGGAACAACCACGGGAAGGGCAGTCTCCAATGAAGGAAACCACCTATGCCAAAACATGGTATCCATCCACAGACAGCTGTTTCGGGGTATTGCCCCTCATCAGTGTGGAGTAGGAAACTGGCTGGTAGGAGCAATGCCTAGTAAAAGACTATGTACATGAGGATGAATGAACTCATGGAGATCAAAATCCAACAATGCGGAGACACCATCACATGTTTCTCAACGCAGTGATTCTAGAGCACTGCCCCCATCCCTTATGGGAAATATGCAAAACATGCCAAACAGAAGCCGCGGAGACACCATCACATGTTTCTCAATGCAAGCAATGACCAGCCAGGTCTTTCCCCGGGAAGGAACAAACACGGGAAGGGCAGTCTCCAATGAAGGAAACCACCTATGTCAAAACATGGCATCCATCCACAGACAGCTGTTTCGGGGTATTGCCCCTCATCAGTGTGGAGTAGGAAACTGGCTGGTAGGAGCAATGCCTAGTAAAAGACTATGAACATGAGGATGAATGAACTCATGGAGATCAACATCCAACACTGCGGAGACACCATCACGTGTTTCTCAATGCAGTGATTCTAGAGCACTGCCCCCATGGATACCATGTTTTGGCATAGGTGGTTTCCTTCATTGGAGACTGCCCTTCCCGTGATTGTTCCTTCCCGGGGAAAGACCTGGCTGGTCATTGCTTGCGTTGAGAAACATGTGATGGTGTCTCCGCGGCTTCTGTTTTGCATGTTTTGCATATTTCCCATAAGGGATGGGGGCAGTGCTCTAGAATCACTGCGTTGAGAAACACGTGATGGTGTCTCCGCAGTGTTGGATGTTGATCTCCATGAGTTCATTCATCCTCATGTTCATAGTCTTTTACTAGGCATTGCTCCTACCAGCCAGTTTCCTACTCCACACTGATGAGGGGCAATACCCCGAAACAGCTGTCTGTGGATGGATACCATGTTTTGGCATAGGTGGTTTCCTTCATTGGAGACTGCCCTTCCCGTGGTTGTTCCATCCCGGGGATAGACCTGGCTGGTCATTGCTTTGCGTTGAGAAACATGTGATGGTGTCTCCGCCGCTCATGTTTTGCATATTTCCCATAAGGGATGGGGGCAGTGCTCTAGAATCACTGCGTTGAGAAACACGTGATGGTGTCTCCGCAGTGTTGGATGTTGATCTCCATGAGTTCATTCATCCTCATGTTCATAGTCTTTTACTAGGCATTGCTCCTACCAGCCAGTTTCCTACTCCACACTGATGAGGGGCAATACCCCGAAACAGCTGTCTGTGGATGGATACCATGTTTTGGCATAGGTGGTTTCCTTCATTGGAGACTGCCCTTCCCGTGGTTGTTCCTTCCCGGGGAAAGACCTGGCTGGTCATTGCTTGCGTTGAGAAACATGTGATGGTGTCTCCGCGGCTTCTGTTTTGCATGTTTTGCATATTTCCCATAAGGGATGGGGGCAGTGCTCTAGAATCACTGCGTTGAGAAACACGTGATGGTGTCTCCGCAGTGTTGGATGTTGATCTCCATGAGTTCATTCATCCTCATGTTCATAGTCTTTTACTAGGCATTGCTGCTACCAGCCAGTTTCCTACTCCACACTGATGAGGGGCAATACCCCGAAACAGCTGTCTGTGGATGGATACCATGTTTTGGCATAGGTGGTTTCCTTCATTTGAGACTGCCCTTCCCGTGGTTGTTCCTTCCCGGGGAAAGACCTGGCTGGTCATTGCTTGCGTTGAGAAACATGTGATGGTGTCTCTGCGGCTTCTGTTTTGCATGTTTTGCATATTTCCCATAAGGGATGGGGGCAGTGCTCTAGAATCACTGCGTTGAGAAACACGTGATGGTGTCTCCGCAGTGTTGGATATTGATCTCCATGAGTTCATTCATCCTCATGTTCATAGTCTTTTACTAGGCATTGCTCCTACCAGCCAGTTTCCTACTCCACACTGATGAGGGGCAATACCCCGAAACAGCTGTCTGTGGATGGATACCATGTTTTGGCATAGGTGGTTTCCTTCATTGGAGACTGCCCTTCCCGTGGTTGTTCCTTCCCGGGGAAAGACCTGGCTGGTCATTGCTTGCGTTGAGAAACATGTGATGGTGTCTCCGCGGCTTCTGTTTTGCATGTTTTGCATATTTCCCATAAGGGATGGGGGCAGTGCTCTAGAATCACTGCGTTGAGAAACACGTGATGGTGTCTCCGCAGTGTTGGATGTTGATCTCCATGAGTTCATTCATCCTCATGTTCATAGTCTTTTACTAGGCATTGCTCCTACCAGCCAGTTTCCTACTCCACACTGATGAGGGGCAATACCCCGAAACAGCTGTCTGTGGATGGATACCATGTTTTGGCATAGGTGGTTTCCTTCATTTGAGACTGCCCTTCCCGTGGTTGTTCCTTCCCGGGGAAAGACCTGGCTGGTCATTGCTTGCGTTGAGAAACATGTGATGGTGTCTCCGTGGCTTCTGTTTTGCATGTTTTGCATATTTCCCATAAGGGATGGGGGCAGTGCTCTAGAATCACTGCGTTGAGAAACACATGATGGTGTCTCCGCAGTGTTGGATGTTGATCTCCATGAGTTCATTCATCCTCATGTTCATAGTCTTTTACTATGCATTGCTTCTACCAGCCAGTTTCCTACTCCACACTGATGAGGGGCAATACCCCGAAACAGCTGTCTGTGGATGGATACCATGTTTTGGCATAGGTGGTTTCCTTCATTGGAGACTGCCCTTCCCGTGGTTGTTCCTTCCCGGGGAAAGACCTGGCTGGTCATTGCATGCGTTGAGAAACATGTGATGGTGTCTCCGCGGCTTCTGTTTTGCATATTTCCCATAAGGGATGGGGGCAGTGCTCTAGAATCACTGCGTTGAGAAACACGTGATGGTGTCTCCGCAGTGTTGGATATTGATCTCCATGAGTTCATTCATCCTCATGTTCATAGTCTTTTACTAGGCATTGCTCCTACCAGCCAGTTTCCTACTCCACACTGATGAGGGGCAATACCCCAAAACAGCTGTCTGTGGATGGATACCATGTTTTGGCATAGGTGGTTTCCTTCATTTGAGACTGCCCTTCCCGTGGTTGTTCCTTCCCGGGGAAAGACCTGGCTGGTCATTGCTTGCGTTGAGAAACATGTGATGGTGTCTCCGTGGCTTCTGTTTTGCAGAGCCAGCAATAAAGCACGACGCGAAGCCCCTGCCCGTGCTCTGACATTAGTGAGCAAGTGAAAAAGCAGGAAGAAAATGCTCAACGCGGGTGAAGATTCAGCAGCGGTCGCAGCTGCACCCCCCATAATGCCGCTATCAATGCCATATATACCAGGAGCGGCTTGATTACCTCAGTACTCAGGGGAGTCGCATACCCTGAGCGATTTTAAAGAAAGACTATGTAGTTTGTTGAAAGTGTACCCCCTGTCAGAAAGCCAAAAAGTCAGTATCCTCATTGGCCAGTTAACTGGTGCGGTCCAGAGGGAAGTAAAGTCCTGGCCGGACACTGATAAAAGAACTGTCAAACAAATCTTAGCCAGACTTAAAGACACTTTTGATATCCGTACTGCAACAGAGATAAAGATGAGATTTTTTGGGTGCAAACAGAGAGTGCAGGACAGTATACGGAACTATGCCCTTAATCTTCAGGAGGCACTACGGGCTGTAAAGCAGGTTGATCCTGAGAGCGTGCAAGATGAAGATAGATTATTAACAGAGCAGTTCATAGAGGGACTCCAGTCTAACAACCATAGGACACAGCTGCGCATAATGGCCCTACAAAATACTGAATTGGACTTTGCACACTTTAAGGATAGAGCCATCAGAGTGCTGCGTGAACCGAACCCTAGCAGCACAGAGCCCTCTCAGCATCCTGCAATTACATACCAACAGGAGGCAGCATCTCTTCCAAAGACCCCTATTGAGACTGACAAGCTGTCCCAAGATGATGATTCTGCTGCAGACTTACGTCTCCAAGTCAAGGAACTAACTAAAGTGTGGCTACACTCACAAAAACTGTGCAGTTCCTGCAAGTGATTCCAAAGAAGAAGATCCAGCTGGCCTCCAGTCCAGAAGATGTCCTGCGGCAACAGAAGAAGAGGATCCCACCTACCAGAGGGAGAGACAGTGATCGTTACGACGAGGACGGACAGCCCATCTGTCGCCGCTGCAACAAGGCAGGACACCTAGCCAGATCCTGTCATTTAAACAAGCAACCCCTGGGGCAAAGGGCCAACCCTCAGGAGTAGAGTTGAGCGACTTTAGTCGGATCGGGTTTCATGAAACAAAATTTGTTTCAGATGAAACTGGTCCGACTAGGGCAAAAAAAGACGGAGTTTCATCCGAAACCAGACCCCAATGCAAGTCAATGGGGATTAAAAGTCGGCATTGAGTGGATGAATGTCATCGACTTTTATTTCCCATTGACTTGCATTGGGGTCAGATTTCGAATGAAGCAGGTAGAGCTGTCTGGTGGAGAAGTCGGCAGTGTCAGAGTAAGTGATCCTTTCCCCATTGCAGTACCTCCCAGAAGTGAAATGTTAATTTGGTGTCGGGCAGCAGTAGGCCTAAGGGGTCAAGATTACCAAGCCTTGGTAGAACCCATGTATTCTGATAGTAGGCCCACTATTTTGACAGCCAGAGGGGTAGTTGATGTCCGCAAGCGTAGAGTACCAATACACATCCTAAATTGTGGGGAGAGAGAGGTCCAGTTACCCCGGTATGCCACTCTTGCTAAATTGTTCACCGTCAGTAACAATGCAATAGAGGCACTAGAACCCTTGCTTCCATTTGACAAGATGGAAGAGAATGGCTCTGAAGGGCAACAGGAGGATTGGTGTCAGCAGCTACACGTAGGCACTGACTCCACCCCTTCACACCAAAAGCATGGGGCTTACCAGGTGGCTCGAGAATTTGAACGGGTCTTCAGCAAGCATCCTCTAGATTTTGGGCAGGCAAAAGGGGTTCAACATCATATCCCCACCGGAGATCATCCCCCCATTAAAGAGAGACACCGGCCTGTACCCCCAGCACACTACCAATGTGCGAAGAGTATGTTACGGGAGATGAAGGAGGCTGGGGTAATCAGGGATAGCTGTAGCCCCTGGGCAGCTCCATTAGTCCTCATTAAGAAGAAAGACAGTACTATGAGAATGTGTGTAGACTACAGGCGGATTAACAGCATTACCCATAAAGACGCATACCCATTGCCTAGAATTGAGGAATCACTAGTTGCACTTAGAACTGCTAATTATTTCTCTACCTTAGATCTCACCAGTGAGTACTGGCAGATTCCTGTGGCAGAGGCAGACAAAGAGAAGACGGCATTTACAATACTAATGGGCCTCTGCGAGTTTAACTACATGCCGTTCGGGCTCAGCAATGCACCAGGAACATTTCAGCAGTTAATGGAATGCTGCCTTGGACATAAAAACTTTGAAACCGTTCTGCTGTACCTGGATGACATCATCGTCTTCTCCAAAACCTTCGAAGACCATTTGAAGCACCTAGCCGAGGTATTCGAAGCCCTGTCAAACTTTGGCCTGAAAATAAAACCGTCCAAATGTCACCTTTTGAAACCCAAGGTGCAGTACCTAGGCCATGTGGTGAGCGCGGAAGGTGTGGCACCCGATCCTGACAAAATCACCGTTATCCGGGACTGGAAAAAACCCAGCACTATCCATGAAGTGAGGCAATTTCTTTGGTTAGTAGGCTGCTACCGAAGATTTATCCAGAACTTCACCAAGAAAGCAGCACCGCTGCAAGATCTTCTAGTGGGCCAATCCAAGAAGGCCAAGAACAAAAATCTTCCGTTCGAGTGGAACAAAAGGATAGAAGACTCCTTCACCAAGTTGAAATTGGCCCTCACAGGACATGAGGTCCTGGCCTACCCTGACTATGAGCAACCATTTGTACTTTACACTGACGCCAGCAATGTGGGATTGGGAGCAGTGCTGTCACAAGTGCAGAAAGGCAGAGAGAGAGTGATTGCCTACGCCAGCAGGAAGCTTCGTCCCACTGAGAGGAACCCCGACAACTACAGTTCCTTTAAGCTGGAGTTCCTCGCCATAGTCTGGGCAGTAACAGAGCGCTTCAAGCACTACTTGGCTTCCGCAAAGTTCATCATCTACACGGACAATAATCCGCTAACCCACCTTGAAACATCCAAGCTCGGGGCACTTGAGCAGCGATGGATGGCCCAGCTGTCCAACTACGAGTTCACCATCAAGTACAGAGCAGGACATAAGAACGCTAATGCGGATGCATTGTCCAGGATGACTAATTCACCAGACGGGGGAGAAGATCCAAAAGAACTCGAAGAAATCGAGTTACCAGCCTTCCACAGTCCAATTGCAGCCCAGCGCTCTCAAGGAGAGAGGAATAAGCGCTTTGTCGTACGAGAGGTAACGTTGAATCCATTACCCCATCATGAGTGGACAGAGAGACAAGACAGTGACCCAGCTGTTCGCCTAGTAAAGGAGTGCCTGGCAGAAGCTGATGCACACCCTGGTCCAGATGACCCACAGGAAACACCGCAGCTATGGAAGGAAAGAGGCAAGCTGTTCATCTATGAGGGTAAACTGTGTCGGAGGAACATCAACTCGCGCACACACGAACTGGTCTGGCAGGTGGTAGTCCCAAAGAGGGATGCGCCAATGGTCTTAGAGGCGTACCACAATGGAGCAGTACACTTCGGTTGGAAGAAGATGGAAATTCTACTTCGTGAAAGATTCTAATGGGTTGGCATGAGGAGTTCCATTGAGAAATGGTGCCGAGAATGTGGCCCATGCAACCTGCGCAGAAAAGACCGAAAGAGCCAGCGAGCCCCATTACAGCCGATGATCACAAAACAGCCGCTTGAACTGGTAGCCTTGGATTACGTGAAGTTAACTCCAAGTAGGAATGGCTACACCTATGCTTTGACCATCGTGGACCATTATTCAAGGTTCTTGGTAGTTGTGCCTGTTAAAGACCAAACAGTGAAGACAGCAGCCAAGGCATTTCAGCAGCACTTTTGTCGACCATACGGATATCCTGAACAAGTGCTCACTGATCAAGGTCCAGCCTTTGAGGCAGAAGAGTTCCAAGAGTTCTGTAACATGTACGGTTGCAAGAAAATCAGAATGATGCCGTACCATCCACAGACAAATGGCATGTGTGAGAAGATAAACCAGGTGGTCATTGACTTATTGGAGACCTTACCTCTGGAAGACCGAAACCAGTGGCCAGAGAAGTTGCCAGATCTGGTAGATCTATATAATCATATACCGGTAAACTCTACAAATTGCACTCCGGCCTACTTGACGAGAGCAAGACCTGGCAAGTTACCCATTGATTTGGACATAGGAGTCTTAACACCAAAGACAACATCACCATATGCAGACTGGGATATAGAGCGGCAGCAACAATACCGCAAAGTGCAAGAATGTGTGGAGAAAAGTTTGTCCCAAGCAAGACAGAGGCAGGAAAGAAATTACAACCAACATGCCCCTGCAGTTCCCTTGACACCAGGAGAACAAGTACTTAAAAGAAAGAGACGTGTTCACAAACTAGATGACCAGTGGGAAGCAGGGCCATACACCGTGATACCTACAGATTTTAATAACACCAAAGTATGTATCATCAGCAAAGATGGAGGAGAAACCTTCAAAGCAGTCTCAAGAGGTCATCTAAATATGTGCCCTGATCAATTGAAGGACAAGAAAGAAGTCCAAGACACTCTACAACCCATAGTAGAGGTGGAAGAAAAGAGTCAAACTATACTTGGAGAATTTCCTCGGACGTGGACACAAGTAAATCAGGCAATAGAAGTACTAGTACTAACCTTTCATCAGCCTACTGCACCAGATGAAGTAGAGACTCTAAATGAAATGGCTCCAGTAACAGATACCACATCTGCAGGGGAATGCGGAAATCTGTCCCCTGCTAACAGCGAATTTGACAATCTCATGGTGAGTCTAAAAGTAATGAGAAGGCAGTCTAGAATACCTATCATACACAAGTCTACTTATAGCGTAGTGACAAATGCACCAAAAGTAGACATCAGAGAACAGGTCAGGTCATCAGTAGAGTTGAGCGAAACGGGTCGGTCATATTCAAAAGTCGGCGACTTTCGCTGAAGTCGGGTTTTATGAAACGAAACCCAATCATAGCGAGAGGTCGGCCACGAGGTCGGTGACCAGAGCGCCAAAGTCGCGTTTCAAATGATGATTCCAGCGCCCTTTTTCAGCCAATGAAGGAGGATGCACACTGTGGGCAACGCGATGACATAGGCATCAGTCACCACCATCTTTGAGAAGGGCATGCAAGTGATTGGCTGGCTTTGTGTGGCGTCACAGGGGCTATAAAAGGGCGTGAACGCCGACCGCCATCTTACTTATGCCGATCTTAGCATAGGGAGAGCTGCTGCTGCTGCTGATTCTGTAGGGAGAGCGTTAGGCAGGGAAGAAGAACAAAAAACTGCTTCTGCTGTTAGCGATTTCCACTTACAACACAAAACTTTCTGTGCAGTGACAGGGGAGGCTCTATTTTTGTGCATCAGCTCTGTTGGTTATTAGGCTGCCTTATAAGGCTCCCTGATAGCTGCATTGCTGTTTGCACACTGCTGTGCAAACTGCTTTTTTAAAAGCAAAAATACTTTTCTTCCTCTTTTCTGCACAGTTACCAAGCGTTCATTTTTCCACCCTTTTGTGTGTGCAGCAGTCCTGCTTATTAGGCTGCCTGCGTCCATACTTGGACTGAGAGCATCATTGTCAGCGTCCTCAAATCTCTAGTGAGATCCAAATTCTCACCCATCCTATAGACACCCTCCATCTTGTTATACACCATCCAATTTCAGCCTGTTACATTGAGGTGTAATCTCTCCTGGGCCTGAGACAATAGTTCAGCGTCCTCAAATCTATAGTGAGATTCAAATTCTCACCAATCCTATAGACACCCTCCACCTTGTCATACACCATCCAATTTCAGCCTGTTTTATTGAGATGTAATTTCTCCTGGGCCTGAGACAATAGTTCTGCGTCCTCAAATCTATAGTGAGATTCAAATTCTCACCAATAGTAGATACACCTTCTACCTTGTTTTACAGTACCATATAGCTGGTGTTATTTTGGGTACATTTTCACAAAAATGAGGAAGTATGGTGGAAGACGCCATGGAAGTGGGCGGGGGTTGCCAGCTGGCCCTGATGGTGGTGGTGTTGCATCTGTTGGTAGTGGCAAAAGCACAATAGCACCTAAGGCAGGAGGTGTTGAGCCTACATCATCATCTGGCTCCACAAGGCCTCGAAGGCTCTCTTTCCTGGGAGTAGGTAAATCACTTTTAAAGCCGGAGCTTCAGGAACAAGTTTTGGCTTACATTGCTGACACAGCCTCCAGCTCTCTCGCCTCCTCTTCTGAAGTTTCAAAAAATAAAAGCACTGAGTCGTCAGTGGAGGCTCCTGGTCAGGAACAACACCTTTCCTTGTGTCCTTCACCCCTACCAAAAGTGAAGGATGAGGCAGGCCACACTACCGATTACTCCATGGAGCTCTTTTCACATACCATGCCTGGGTTAGCAAGTCAAATCGTGAATTCCCCAGTCCAAGATGAATCTGACATGGAGTGCACTGATGCACAGCCACTGCTAGATTTTTCTGGTGGTACATTCACTCAGAGCACTACATTGTCCTCACAGTGTACTGAGGTAGAATCAGACCCTGATGAAACTCAGGTGCCCCTTCCCGCAAACTATATCACCTTACACGGTGACACAGAGGAAGGTGCACATGAAATTGAAGAGGAGGTGATGGATGACCCAATTGTTGACCTAGATTGGGGGAAGAGGGTGCTGCTGCCAATAGCTCAGAAGAAGGGGAGGAGGATCCGCAGCAGGCAACGACATCGCAACAGCTGTTATCTGGCATGACCGTAACGTGTTACAAAAACCAAAAGAGTTGCAGGACAGCTTGGCCAGACGGTCAAATTAACACAGCGTGCTAGGTCTCAAAATGTCTTCCATAGTAGGAAGAGTGCAGTGTGGCACTTTTTTAAATAAAATCCTAATGATCAGGCAAAAGTTATCTGTAAGAAGTGCGCAAAGACCTTTAGCCGATGGAAAAATCTGAGAAATTTGAACACCAGTGGCATGCTTAGACATTTAACCACCATGCACTGGCAAGCATGGACGGACTACCAAACCTCACGTACCACATGTGCACCTGCTCCGAATGAAGGTAGTCAGCAATGCTACATCGCTTCCCCCACTGTAAGCCCACCGGTAAGCACACCACCAGCAGCAAATGTCAAGGTGTCGTCGCAAGGGCAAAGCAGTCATGGAATCACAATGTTATTGCCATGAAAGACTGAATCTAGGCCATCAGCAACACCACCAACACCATCACCACCTCCAACCCTCTCTCAGTCCGCCATGTCCACCGCTAGTTCCACCATATGCAGCTCTCAATTCCAGCTCACCCTACCAGAGACGCTGAGTAGGACACAAAAGTACTCATCCTCTCATTCGCGTACACTGGCTTTGAACGCCCACATTGCCAAAGTAATCTCGTTAGAGATGATGCCCTACCGGTTGGTTGAAAGCAAAGCTTTCCGCGAGCTCATGGCCTATGCAGTACCACGCTATGACCTACCCAGTCGGCACTTCTTTTCGCGAAAAGCCATCCCAGCCCTCCACGTGCATGTGAAAGACCGCAGTGTCAAAGCACTCAAGCAATCAGTGAGTGGAAAGGTGCACTTCACCACAGATGCATGGTCCAGTAGGCATGGCCAGGGCCGTTACGTGTCCATCACTGCGCACTGGGTTAATGTGGTGGATGCAGGGTCCACAGGGGACAGCGGTGGTGGGACAGTGCTGCCTAGCCCACGGTATAGGAAACAGTTGGCTGTAGGCATTCGACCCTCCTCCTCTTCCTCCAGAAGCGAAAGCTCGTCCACAGAGCGCAGTCGCACAAGCACTCCATCCGCAGTTGCCAGTGTTGCACATGAGTTGTCCCACTATCGAACAGCTAGTGGTAAGCGTCAGCAGGCTGTGTTGAAGATGAAGTGTTTGGGCGACAACAGACACACCGCGGAGGTACTGGCCGACTACTTGCAGCGACAAACTGAGTCATGGCTGGGCAGTCTACATCTTGAGGCAGGCAATGAAGTTAGTGATAACGGCCGGAATTTTGTGGCAGCCATAGACCTTTCAAAACTCAGACACATACCTTGCCTGGCTCACCCCTTGAACCTGGTGGTGCAGTGCTTCCTAAATAATTGTCCGGAGTTAACACCCCTGCTCCATAAGGTGCGAAGACTGTGCTCGCACATCCGCCAGTCGCCCGTGCACTCCAGTCGTATGCAGAAGCTGCAGCGATTGCTCCACCTTCCCAAGCACCGCCTAATTATCGACTTTGCAACAAGGTGGAACTCCACCCTGCACATGGTTCAGAGGCTGTGCGAACAGAGGCAGGCTGTAATTCATTTGTGGGAGGATACACAGGCAGGCAGTTTGCAGGCAGACATGGAGTTGTCTGGTGTGCAGTGGTCGAAGCTGAAAGGCCTCTGTAATGTCCTTCAGTGTTTTGAGGAATGCACACGGCTGGTAAGCGCAGACAACGTCATCATAAGCATGAGCATTCCACTTATGCGTCTGCTCATGCAAACTTTGACGCACATTAAGGAGCAGGCGTCTGCAGCTGAGGAGGAAGAGGAGGAGGGAAGCCTTGATGACAGGCAGCCATTGTCTGCTCAGGGAAGTCTCGTGGACGAGGTGGAGGAAGAAGAGGAAGAAGAGGAGGAGGATGGGGATGATTATTTTGGGGAGGAGGATGCTTCTCAGGGGGCAAGAAAAAATGTTGGCGTGGCAAGGTCAGGTATAGGGTTTGTGCGTAACTGGAGGGATGTTGATTTGCCAGTAAGTGCTCCTCCACACAGTACTCGCAGTGCATCATTGACACCTGGAACATTGGCCCACATGTCTGATTATTCTTTGCATATCCTAAAAAGGGATCCCCGCATTGCCAAAATGATGAACGATGATGACTACTGGTTGGCCAGCATCCTGGATCCACGCTATAAGGGCAAATTCCAAAACATCACTCTACAGGAGAACCTAGAGCTAATATTGGCTAACAAACAAGCAACTCTGGTAAACCGTTTGTTTGAGGCATTCTCAGCACACAGCGGCGGTGATGTTTTTCCAACGAGCTGTAGGGGGCAACATGGAAGAGGTGTTCATGGTCCACACAGCCGAAGTGGCATTGGACACAGGGGTTTCATGACCATGTTGTGGACTGATTTTTCAAGTACCGCTCACACGACTGGTAATACTGCATCGATCGAAAGTGACAGGAGACAGCAGTTGTCAACTACGGTAACAAACTACTTCTCCTCCCATATCGATGTTCTCCCTCACCGGTCATTCCCCTTTGACTATTGAGCCAGTAAACTTGACACCAGGCCTGAATTGGCACAATATGCCTTACAGGAGCTCGCCTGCCCTGCTGTTAGTGTGTTATCTGAACGAGTCTTCAGTGCTGTTGGATCAATCCTGACAGAAAAAAGGACCAGTCTTTTGACCCAAAATGTTGATGATCTAACCTTCATTAAAATGAACCATGCATGGGTTTCAAAGGATTTTGTCCCACCCTCCCCTGCTGACACGTAGGTTGCCAGAAAAATTGCTTGCTATTGTCCTCCTCTTCCGCGGACTTCTCCAATTACTCCATTTGCAGCTGCTGAATGTCCAACATCAACATATGCCATTTTTTCCACTTCCCTAAATGGGCTGCCTTCCCCCACAGGGGCATGGTCACCACCTGGCGCATGCACCCATGCGAGTGCCGTTGCCCTGGACAGGTGGGTGGGCACACTCTTTGGCAACGGCACTGGCACAAGGTCCCTTTTAATAGAATCAAGTGTCTCTGACTGTGGGGGTGCACACCCGCCATCAGACACATCGGCGTACTATGAGGGGCACTGTGCCAGTACCACCGCCCACGAGTGGCCCCCCCCTGCTTGCTCAGGGCACCAGCACTTGCAATACTTACCTCTCCCTTCTCCACCACTGTGTAGTCTGGCCTGTTAAATACTTCACTGGAACTGGCAATAGAAATTTGGTGAAATGATAGATGATGGTTAAAACATACATATGCCCTGTCCTGCTGGGCTCTATATTCAGATGATCAATGGCTTCCATTTGTTATGGACGTCGACTCACAATGAGATGCAGTGGTGGTTTATCATCAGCTTTCACGGTTTTCCGACTCACAGACGTGTGACATTCCTGCCCACATTTTTAAATGTGTCCTCTCATGCCAATCTAATAGAATCGCCTACGGCTTGTGTCTTTTGCACTCCAAAGTTACTCAACAGATCATGATAGGCAGTGAGGACAATGTCTACAACTGTCCCTGTGATCACAATTTGATGGAGATGAGTAATGGTGATGGGTAACACGGTACTGCGATACAGCAAACCTTTCTTCACAAGAACTGTTTTCGCTGTCTCCACAGACAAAGTAATTGAGGGTCAGCATCGCCTCTGAGAATTCTCCCGGGAGTTTTTACAGTGATTAGTAATTCTAAAATTTCTGCAATCAGTCGACTTTCCGTCTGTACTTGTATCCATCTCGTTTCCTCTTGCGGAGAGTCTGGACTGTATTACTGAGACTAAAATATATATGAAGATTGAAAAATACCCCAACAGTGTATACTGGTGTACGCTTCGAATACATAACCCTTTTTCTACTTTTTAGATTCTTCTCTAATCCATACTGAGGCTGTGAGTGTCTTTGTCGGACTCCGGAAATATACACGCAGATTTTTAATGTTTAAACTATGCTATATATACCTGCTATCCAGTGATACTGTACCCTTTCTCAACTTTCTACAATCACGTTGAATCCATACTGGGCCTGAGACCGTCTGAGTCTGCTTCCTGATATATAGACATAGGTTTTTAATGTTTAAACTATGCTATATATACCTGTTATCCGGTGATACTGTAGACTTTCTCAACTTCGTACAATCACATCAAATCCATACTGTGCCTGAGACCGTCTGAGTCTGCCTCCTGATATATAGACATAGGCTTTTAATGTTTAAACTATGCTATATATACCTGTTATCTGGTGATACTGTACCCTTTCTCAACTTTGTACAATCACGTCAAATCCATACTGGGCCTGAGAACGTCTGAGTCTGCCTCCTGATAAGAGATGAGCGGTGTTCGAGTCAACCTGTTGCCAAGTTAAAATTCCAGCCATTTTGGGCGGTGTTCGAGATGTTCGTCGAACTCGAACACTTTGCTTAAAATTCGGCTGTTCGAGGTTCCGTTCGAGAACGGTTCGTTCACCAAAAGCATAACTTCATTTTCACATTAATAATGGTTTTCAATGTTAATAGACTGTTTCATGGCATAGTAGCTGTATGTGGTAGCAAGCGGTGTATTTCACCTGTCAATGAGCTACACCGTGTGTGTTTCTAGTTATTTTTTACCGCATCTTGTCCAGAAAATCCTTTTGGGCCTTGTAGCACTGTCTGCTACTCAGCAGAGGAGCCCACCAGTGAACCAAGCTATGCCGCCTGTTTATGTAAGAACTGCGTGCTACTCAGCAGAGGAGCCCAGCTGTTAAGCAAGCTACAGCACCTGTGGATTGGACACTTAATTTTTTCATTTTTTCTAGAATGCCGGTTAGGCCTAATTCCGGAATTCCGGTTGACCTGCACTTACTGGGAAATCCTCGTTCGCGGGGAAGAATCCCAGATCCCCATCACTAACGGGGTTCAGCGGGTTATCTGCACCTGTAAGCGACACATGCTGGACCTTTCAGTGTAGCGCACATGCAGCCCCGGACATGTAATGGCATGACAGACCTGTGATGGTAATTTACATTTTTATTTCAGCCTTTCTTGACTTCATAAGGGCATGACATGCCTATATCTGTGTCTCCTCCTCCTCCTTTTACTCCTCCACCTCTTTTCTATATGTAGTTGCCGTTTTCCATATGTTATTTTTGTATTCTGAGCATTTTGTCTGCTTTGGGACACCTTTTAAGGTGTTTTGCAATTGTTTTCTATGTGTTTGTATGTGTTTGTGTTTGCCTGCCATTGTTTTCAATGGTGTTCGACGTTGTTCGTCGAACATTCGACAAACATCCGATGAACTTGCCTCGTGTTCGACGAACCAAAACGAACTGGAACACTAGCGTGGTGGCTCAACACTACTCCTGAATATATAGACGTACATTTTTAATGTTTAAACTATGCAATATATACCTGGTATCTGGTGATACTGTACCCTTTCTGCCAGGAAGTCCTTCTCCACCCACCACTCTAAGTGTATCATTGACACCTGGAACATTGTCCCACATGTGTGATTATTTCTTGCGGATCTTCTTGTTATATTGTGGTGTGATCCATCCTGAGCGCGTGACAGTCTGTGGGTTACTCCTGCAATTTAGATGTACATTTAAAAATTACCCTAACACTAGTGTATACAGCTCTACGCTTGTGATACATTACTCATTAACTGCTTTTTATATTCTGGCCTAATCCAAACTGACCAAGTGAGAGTTATTTTCTGACTGTGAAAATAAATACTGAGATTGACAACAATGACCCCTACACTGTGTACAGATGTACTCTTCAGATCCATTACCATTTTACGGCTTTTTATATTGTATTGTAATCCATACTGAGCCTGAGAGCGTCTATGTCTGCCTCCTGAAATATCTACGGAGATTTAGAATGTTTAAACTATACTATATATACCTGCTATCTGATGATACTGTACACTTTTTCTACTTTTTATATTCTTGTCTAATCCATACTGAGCCTGTGAGCGTCTCTGTGTGACTGATGGTATATATAGGGAGACTGACAATCATCCTTTGACTGTATAGTGAATGATACAGCAGACCTCACTTCACATTAGTCCATGTAGCTCTTTCTATCATACCATGCCTGGGTTATCAAGTCAAATCGTGAATTCCAAGATGAATCTGACATGGAGTGTGGGTGGCCAGCCAGGGCAGTGGGGTTAATCGGTACCGGGCTGGTGTCTCAGAGGGATGTGTCACGTTGGTGGTGATGACCCGTTCCGTGGCCCTGGGCGTCTATGCAAAGGGGTGAATAACATTTATAGGTGAATGATACGTGACGCCACCTGTGGTTTCTGATCACACTGACCCGCGCTGCATTGTTGCTTCTCTGGGACAGATGTTGTGGTGCAGCTAAGATGTAGAAGCCCTGCACAGGTAGGGCCGTAGTCACAGGGCAGATGAAATAGTTGGTAGATGGTGTGCAGTGCAGGATGTAGCAGAGCCGTGCGCCAGGCGCAGGAGAAAGATGACAGACACAGTCGTGCAGTTCCTTTACCTGTACTTGGTAAGTGCCGTCCAGGAACCAGAGTACAGATGGAGGATGAGTTGGTCAGCTTGGAAGCAAATTTGGAATTCTCTCTCTGCAGATAGATAGTGTGGCCTCCGTTCTAGCGCTTATCTGAGGTACTCGCAGTACTGAGTTCACTGAAGTTCCCCTGTTGACTATCTTTTGGAACTTTCTCGTATGGCAGGCAGCCGTAGCCTTTTCGTTCTGTCTCACACACGTCGCTGCTGGGGCATCCGAGCCTTAGTTGGGAACAGAGCATTTACAGCTGCTACTTCCTCCGGTTTCTGCTGCAGGACCGTCAGTGTCCCTACAAACGCGGAGACCGGAATCCCGACCATGCGCTCCAGCTAGGAGTGAGCCTTAACTATGCTCATCCTCCAGCTCCCCTTCTCACATCCACACACTTCCCCTTCCCTTCACAGACTGCACTAACTTCCCTCCTCCCGACCACAGAGAGCAGCTCCTCAGCAGTCAGGTTCAGAGCTCTCCCTGCTGGCCTGGAGTGGGAACTGTGTTGTGTGTTGGTTTAACTGCTAGAGAGATCCTTCGTTGCTCCCAAGCATGACATCACACTCCCTAGGAGGAACGTAATGCCACTGTGGTGACCGTACTCCTGAGGGTGCCACAAGTGCACTGATGCCCAGCCACTGCTAGATGATTCTGCTGGTACATTGACTCAGACCACTACATTCCCCTCACACTCTACACAGCCAGAATCTGACCCTGATGAATCTCAGGTTCCCCTTCCCGCATACTATACCACCTTACATGGTGACAAAGAGGTAGGTGCAGATGAAAGTACAGGTTCCTTGAGCAGTTGGGGGGGGCATACTCATGGGCGACGGCACTGGCACAGGGCCCCTCATAGTACGCAAAAGTGTCTCTGCCGGTGGGAGGGCCCACCTGCCGTCAGACACACCGCCGTACTATGAGGGGCCCTGTGCCACTGCCGTCGCCAATGAGTGTGCCTCCCCTGCTTGCTCAGGATCACAGCACTTGCAAAGTTGAAATACTTACCTCTCCCTGCTCCACCACCGTGACGTCTTCCGCGTTTCCTGACAGTGACATTCTGGTCAGAGAGCATGATGACATCACGTCTGTACGCCCTCTGCCTAAACAGTCCAAGTGCAGAGAGATGGAAGATGGGGATGACGAGGAGTCCAAACTGGTACAGGGATTCCCTAGCGAGGAGACTTATTTAATTGTTTTCAATGTTGGGACAGCTATTTTTGGGGAGCGCTATACTCTGGAGAATGATATATGAGGCCCACCATACACTGGAGCATTCCAAAGGTGGACATCAGACATTTGAGCAGCATTTACAGGGCCCATTATGCACTGGAGCATTAGAAATGGGGCCCATTATTTATGGAACATTATTTGGGCCCATAACACAGTGGAGCTACATCCATGGGGACCAACATATACTGTAGCATTATGTGGAGCTCATCATATACTGTTTCAAATATTATATGGGACCAATGATTCTGTATGGAGAAATATATGGGCCTCATTACTCTGTATGGCACACTATGTGGTGGGCATAACACTGTGTGGGGTAATATACTGTCCGTTTTTGGAGCTATTGGAGAATTTAAAATGGATATCAGTCATGAGATGTACTGTAAGAAGTGAAGTATTTTTCATTGTACTATATCGCTAATTCTCTGCCGTATCAGAGGATCATGAATTGTGGCATGTGTTAAAAGAGCCTAGTGACACTCTTTGGCCCAGGGCCCACGAAAATCTGGAACCAGCCCTCCCCCCTCCCCCACAACTTTAGCCAAATAACCCCCAGTTTTCAATGCCTAACTATTATTATAAAGTAAATTAAGGTTGACAAGCTTAGGGAATAAGAATTTATGTTTTTGGCATTAAAATGGGCACTGTAGGTGTGTTTCCTGTCCTCCACTCCCTGCCGACCTTGGTTCCCCATTGACTTGCATTGAGTTTCATGTTTCAGTCGGCCTTCAACTTTTAACGATAATCGGCCGATTTCGTTCGACCCGACTTTTGAGAAAGTTGGGTTTCATGAAACCTGACTCAACCCTAAAAAAGGCAAAGTCGCTCATCTCTAGTCATCAGAAATACCTATACAGCTTAGATCCACTCGTAGTCATAGAGGTCAGATCCCTGCCTGTTACAGAGATTACGTAATGTCAATAAAGTAATAAGAATGTATAGTTGTAACCGTTAAGCATGAGAACCTACAGAGACTTATTTTAAGAACCTTTTTTAAAGTATTTGTAATAACCAGTTAAAGGACAATTGGGCCACAGGACTATGAGTGGTCAGAATTGGATTTGTAAATAGTTATTCCAAAAAGGCCTTGGAAATAAGCTGCCGGCGTGGCCGAAAAACAGGCCCATCTACAGAGTGCCCTGTAGCCACGCCCAGGGACGACACACAAAGTGGGTTAAGGCGGTTCCCACCAACCAAACTCCAGGTACAAGCACAAAGACAATGCCTGGATAGCAGCTTAAGAACTGGTCACTGCAGTAACTGTGCTATTGTTTTCATTTTCTTGTCTGGTTTTGGATAATTTTTACAATTTTTAAGACTTTGTAGATTTTCATTAATTGTTGTTGTTAACAATTCATGTTATGTTTCATCAGTCCAGGAGTACTGAACTTAACTGGGGGGGAATGTGACATCCCAAAGTCCGGTTGTCACAGTGCCATTACCTCCCTCTAATGGGTAAAGTCATGCTTGAAGGCAGAAAGGGATCCCATGCCAGGCAGCATAGATTTAATCACAATTTCCTGCTGCAAGTCAGAAAAGGGAGATGCCTTATAAATTTTGGCCAGCAGAGGGGGTTGGTGAGTCAGCTAGAAATCAGCTGAGGGAGTTGTCATGGAAACGAAGCAGCTGTGAGGAAAAAGAGAACAGTTAAGCTTGAGGACGTGAGGTAAAGAGCTCTTTCTGGAAGATCCTGTCAGATGAAGACAGGAAGCTGAATTGTGAAGAAGGAAAGGACAAGAGCAGAGACTGAGAGACTCCAGGGAAGCTAAAATACTGCATATAGCAGACCCTTTGTGCGAAGCGCTAATAAAGAGAAAAGGGACATCAGAGTCCTAGGCTGACAGGAACTGTACGCCCTGATAGCCGAATCTGAAAGTACAGGGTATTGTAAATTCCTGTGCACATTAATCACCTGAGGGCACGGCAGCGGATAAGGAGCCCGGGGCCAACAGTGAAGAGAATGGTACCCGTGGAATAGGCTCACGCTGACAGCCGTACAGGTTAGTTAAACCATCACGAATAGAGGGTCGCAGCATAGTTATATACAGCGGAGACCCACACACACAAAGCGCAGAAAGAAAGGTCCTAAATCCCCACCTGGCAAGGTGGATCCCCTGAATGCCACCAGGCTGGCCGGACTCATTCCATCACCTGTATGTGGTACTTCAGACTGCAACCTATTACCAGTAAAAGGTAAAGAAACTGCACCTCTCTGTGTCTTTCTCTCATTTATCTGCACCCCAACGCTTGCAGCCATTTTACTATTTATTTAACATCTTTGCCCTGGGACTACAGCCCTACCTGTGGAGGGCTACAACATCATAGCTGCGCCCCAACATCCAACCCAGAGAAGCAACACCGCAGCGCTGGTCACCTCTGACCAGAATACCACAGGTGGCGTCACATATTTCACCATTTATAAACATTATCTTTATTTTTACCACAAAAATACCACACAACTTTCCCCTATTTTATTACTGGACGCCTCTGGGCCACGGACCAGGTCGCCGCCGCGTGACACCGTCCCCCATGGAAGTCGACGGGCCAGGTACCGAGTACCCCCAGGCCCCACGGGGCGCTTCACTGGCACAGAAAGTTAGTATAGGTTTTATTATTTTATCTGGGCCAAACAAGGGGTATGAGAAGAAATTTTCCAAATAGTGGTCAACTTCTTTAAATGGCTAGTTATGGTTCAGAAAAATGGTGGCCATTTTGCTTAGTCTGTGCCCAAGATAATTATAAAAATTCCACATTTTGGCAAGTATGGACTTTTGTAGAATTTGAGTAAGATTCATTTCCACTCAAATTTATTTGTCCATCTCTATCCATAAACATTGCTAGCATGTCAAAACATTGATGCTTTGTCTTCAAAATCCTATTGCACAGTCACAAGGAAAAATCATGGCTTATTTTCTGCCTTAGATTGTTGGGAAAATGGGAAAATATTTTATATAATTATTGTGAGGTTTAATTTCATGCAGTGATGTGGAATGTTTATTTTGGAATACAGAAGGACATATAGTGTAGCTTTTTCTGTTCTTTCTTCAAAAAAGTGGTCATTTGTGATGGCACCACGACGGAGATGTGTGGAGCCATAAAAGTGCAGAAATTACGTTACACAGCGTGATATCCAATTTTTCATTCTCAGGTAACAGTGACAACATTTTTTCATGCTCAGGGGACTGTGACAACGTTCACAGCAGTTTATTTTTGCTTTTCCTTACTGTCACTCTATTCTCCAAGTTGATGACAACTATGGGACATCCATCTGCAAAGCTGCTCTAAAAAACAAGAAAAGCAGAGAAAAACTACTGAAATTAAAATTTAATAAGAATAGACTTAGAAAATTACATATTATTAGTATTAAGTACACAGTGCTTTAGTAATGCTACTGCAGTGCATTACTGCGCAACTTCCACCAGGGGGTGCTGGTGAGGGAAGAGAGGTTGCACACACAACGTAGCACCACTGAGCAACAGCATAGGTGCCACCTGGTGGTGAAAGAGTGGTCAGACGAGCCGAGTCAGAAACAGTCAGGAAAAACAGGACCAGAGGAAAAAGCAATACACGTAGTCAAATACAAGCCAGAAGTCAGAGCCAGATGGGAGCAGAGATAACAGAGATGTGAGACAGGAGATAAGCCGAGTCACATACCAAGAAGTTCAAGCACAGGGAGCTACCACTAAGACAAAATGGGGTGGCAGGAAAGGGAAGTCATGGGAACAGAGTAAACTGGCAGAGGGAAAAATATGGTATCAAGGGGTCAGCTGCTCTAGCCTGGGAGCATGAACTATCAATGACGTTGGTCTGCAGGCCATAGCAGACTGAAATAGCCCCACAGAACCCAAAACAAGGCAGAGAAGGTTAACCCCCGCACGACCAGACAGGGAAGAGAATAACAAGAAACAGACCCCAGTCTTGATAATGACAGCTTTCTTCTCCACTTACATCCAAAGCTTGTAAAAACAATGGGATCGCTTCATTACATTTGCGTTTAGAAGTGATATAGAAGGGCACAGAAAAAAATAAAAAATTCATGAATTTTGAACAAAACCCCAAACTGCCTTTTTTACTGTCTTTATTGAGTTTGCAAATTTTTAGAAGGTGAGATGTTTTGCAAATTGTCACAAAAAATATCCCAAAATACCTGGAGCATAAAAAAATTTCACCAGAGACAGAATTGGAAAGAATGTCATAAAAAAATGTAGATCAATACGAAACATTTGGAAAAGACATATTGACATAAAAATCAGACATCTTTGTGTCTGCGACATATGCTCTTTATTTCTACTTATGATGTATCACAATTCCTCCAGATGTCTTTCATCTTGGGTTGCTGCCTGGCTATTTAGCTGGCTGACTTTATCTAACTACTGACAGTTGTAGATTTGGTCAAGTGGTGTGTGTTTGCTCTATCCTCTGAGTTTTTAGCTTCTGATCTTTGTTGCCAGACCTTGGATTTGACTTTGGCTATCTGTTTGCCTAGCCCCTTTGTCTTGATCCACTACCTTCTTGGAACTCTGACCCCAGACTGTAACCTGACTACAACTTTGTCTCACCCCCTCTGTTTATAATGTACCCTCCTGGCTTTTGCCCTCGGACGCCTTGACTTCCTTAACTTACTGAAACGCCAGTGTGTTTGTACTTTGCTTCCCCGGTGTTACTCTGCATTAACCCTTTGCTCTTCTCCTCCTAACTAGCAGGGATACTGTTGCCTGTTACCGTTATGGATGCTGCTCAGTTCCCTGCCCTGCTGTGTAGCCGTACATGCGTGTGTGGCTCCGCAGCTTTGCAAGACCACCCGCTGGTGCGGTCCCTGGCTGCTGCTGTGGAAAGCTATCCGTGGGTTAATAGGTCCTCTACATTGTGTATGGCTTACCACATTTGTTCAGGCTTGCAGCTCTCGCCAGGTGTCCTCTGCAATGCTGATTTCTGTTTGGCCTTGCTTAGGGTGCGCACGGCCACACCTCCCCTGCTTTTATGATGAATGGGTGTGTGCTACAATTGCTGCTCCAGCCTATCGCTGTGAGGCAGCTGCTATATAAAGTTCCCTCCCCCTTTGGGGAGTCACCAGAGCTTTGCATTGAGTTTCTGAACCTAGCGATGTGAGTATGTGTGTTCAGGTCCTGCTCTGATTGTGATCAGTTCTGGGGGAGCTGTTGCTCTTTGTCCCCGTGTGAACTGTGTTTTACTGCCTGCCAGGAGGCAGAATATCCTGGCCCTTGTTCCTGTCCACCTTTCCAGGAGGCAGAATATCCTGGCCCTCGTCCCTGTCCACCTTCCCAGGAGGCAGAATATCCTGGCCCTTGCCCTCCCTGCCAGGAGGCAGAATATCCTCGTCCCTGTGTTTATGTGTGGAGTCTTGCCTTGCACCTGTGTCTTGTTTCCTGAATCCTGGATTTGTTCCTGCACCCGACCCTGTCTGAATTGTGTCTTGTTTCTTCGCCTGCTCTGGGGGCAGTAATACCTAGATCGCCCTTCCTGGAGGCTGCATATCCAGGCCCGTCTATGTTGTGTCTTGTTCCATGAATTCTGGACCTGCTCCTTTACCTGACACTGTCTGAACTGTGTCCTCTGTGGGATGTTCCTGAGGTCCCTTCATGTATTGAACCCTGTGCCCAGTGACTGTGACTCTTTGCTACCTGACTTGCTGTGATTTAACCTGGGTTCATCTTGGAACTAGGAGTCCGGTGTGTCCGCTGAGTTTCTGAGTTTCTGCCACTCTGTGCTCAGCTGGGGATTCGGTGCAATTCCCTGCCGGTTCCAGTCCAACCCGGCAGGGTTTGCACCAGACCGCTGGGGTTCCTTTCTAGGTCGCTGCCAGATGACCAGAGCCTGATGACCGTGGCCTCTCGTCCGGAGCCTGATGATGACGGCCTGATGTCCAGTGTCTGACGACCCCTTCCAGATGTGCTGTGCCTGATGTCCCCTGCCAGATGTCCAGATCCTATGCTTCCCTGCCCGATGTCTGGAGCCTGCCAATTGCTGCCAGTGGTCTGGAGCCTGATGACTGCGGCCTGATGTCCGGAGCTGATGTCCGCAGTCTGATGTCCGGATCCTGTCGATCGCTGCCAGATGTCTGGAGTCCGATGCCAGTGTGCTGATGCTGTATCTGAGATCCGAGTCCTGATGCCCTGCCTGTGTCCTGATGTCCAGTCCATGTTCCTGGTGTCCTGATGTCCTGCCTGGTCTCCTGTTGTCCAGTCCATGTTCCTGGTGTCCTGGTGTCTATGTTGCTGGTGTCCTGATGTCCGTGTTCCTGGTAGCCTGATGTCCAGTCTGTGTTCCTGATGTCCAGTCTGTGTTCCTGATGTCCAGTCTGTGTTCTGATGTCTAGTCCATGTTCCTGATGTCCAGTCTGTGTTCCTGATGTCATGCCCGTATGCCTGATGTTCAGTCCGTGTTCCTGATGTCCTGCCTGTGTCCCAATGTTCTGCCAATTCCCTGAGGTCCACCCAGTGATGACGTCCTTCTGGGATCAGTGTTTGATGTTCTCCTGCTGAGCCTGTGCTACGCCTGAGGCCAGAGATAGAGGTCGCCCTAGTATGCCCGTGCCAGAGGATCCTGGACTGCATCAACCCATGATGACTCCTGCCATCGTCTGACGTCTGTCCTGGGTATGTGTCTGATGTTCTCCTGCTGAGCCAGTGCTATGCCTGAGGCCTGAGAGATAGGCCATCCTGATATGCCCGTGCCAGACGACCCTGGACTGCATCAACCTGTGATGACCCCTGCCATCGTCTGAAGTCAGTTTGAGGTCGATGTCTGATGTTCTCCTGCTGACCCTGTGCTACGCCAGAGGCCTGAGGAAGAGGCCACCCTAGTATGCCCGTGCCAGACAACCCTGGACTGCATCAACCCGTGATGTCCTCCTGCCTTCGTCTGTTATTCTGAGACGTGTACCCTTCCCTGATGTGCGGAACCGGGAGCTTTGCATAACTGTTTCGTTTATGTTCCATGTCTTGTTCAAGTAAACTTTGTCTATACCTGAAGCTGTGTGGTGTCGTGTTGTTCTGCCTTCTCGTCCACATGCTTAGCTGCCACAGACCCTGGTCGCTACTCTTCCCTAGTCTGGGTAGGCCCGGGTCCCCCCTGTGGTCCAGTGGGTCCACACTTCGTCCCCACCTGGGACGCTCGCCCCACGTCGGCGTAGTCGGTCAACGTGGAGGCGCCGGCTTGGCCGCGTTCGTGGTCGCTAGTCGTGACACTTACGGCTTGTCCTTAAGAATTGAATCAGCATCACATGATCCAATTCTTCTAACTCCTATGTCTTCCCTCCACTACATATACTCATAATTTGCTCTAAAACACTGCTAAAGCTCATTGTAGTCAAGCAAGAATCATGGATAGCTCACTGAGGAACCACAGGATGAGGAGGGCAGAAAAGGACAGAAACGGAAACTGAACTCTAGAGTTTCAAAAGCAAGAAAAAGGTATTTCTCCAACTATGCCTTAAAAGGTCTTAGGCCTGTTTCACACTTCAGTTTTTTCAAATCAGTCAAAATCCGCCAAAAAGTGAAAATGGCGGATCCGCAAAAAATGTGTAAAAACGGATGCCAGCTTATGGTATGGATCCGTTTTTTTACAGATCTGCTATACGGATTTTTGTACGGATCCGTAAAAAAACGGATCCGTCCCATCCGCTGGCATCCGTTTTTACCATCCGTTGGATCCGTTTTCTTGCGGATCCGTTTTTCCACACCTCCAAAATGGGATGCTCCCAAATATGATTGGCTCTTGGAAAATGCTCCCAAATGTGATTGGATACTGGAAACTAGGGAAAACTATATCTAGGGTTTTGTAATACAATATCTTTGAAAGGTTTTAGAGCTAGTGGCAGCGATGGAAGGAGTTATTGCGAGTACTGACAGCTTCTGTGTGGAATTTGATCTCCACTGCAATCGGTTGGCAATTATTGCTCTCCAGAGGGAGAAAAGAAGACTGCGAATCCTGCGTATGAGGAGACGACGGCAGTGGATTCATCCGATTAGTGCGCAGAGGTTTACCCGTGGCGTGTTTTCAACACTATACCTGGAATTGAGGGATAACCCGGACAAGTTCTTCAACTATGTGCACATGTGGCAGGACTTGTTCGAGATATTGGTGGAGCGTGTTGAGAACAAATCCAGAGAAGGGACACCTACTTGCGGTTTTCTATTTCGCCGGAGGAGCGTTTGATGGTGACCCTTCGGTAAGTTATCTATTTTTTAAAAGGTTT
This sequence comes from Dendrobates tinctorius, assembly GCF_039654945.1. Classification (NCBI taxonomy): domain Eukaryota; kingdom Metazoa; phylum Chordata; class Amphibia; order Anura; family Dendrobatidae; genus Dendrobates; species Dendrobates tinctorius. The sequence continues at coordinate 34,362,778 of NW_027361696.1, read as the reverse complement.
CAGATTCAGCATACTTTTATTGTTATGTTATGGCTTGTATTTTGTATTAATTTAACTTTTTTCCCTTTTTTTCACAAGTTTCCTGGCAACTGGAGAATCATTCACCTCCCTCCATTACCAGTTCCACCTTGGGATTTCAACTATATCTGGAATTGTACAACAAACCTGCCGTGCACTGTGGGATTGTCTACAGGAGGAATACATCCCAGAGCCAACACAGGAGAGGTGGCTGGAGATTGCCGACAACTTTCAATAAATCTGCCAGTTTCCAAATTGCATTGGTGCCGTGGATGGGAAGCATATCAGGATTGTGAAACCCATTGGATCTTGTTCAGAATTTTACAACTACAAGAAATTCTTTTCTATTGTACTTATGGCCATTGCAGACGCAAAATGCAAATTCATTGCCGTGGACATTGGTGCATATGGTCGTTCAAATGACTCTCAGGTCTTCAAGATGTCCGCAATGGACCGTCGTTTGTATGGAGACAGTTTTGCTTTCCCATCTCCAAGACCACTCCCTGGAACAACAGGCCCACCAATGCCATTTGTGTGCGTTGGTGACGACGCATTTCAGCTGTCCAAACACCTACTCAAGCCATATGGTAGTCGTGGATTGACACACCGCAAAAAAATATATAACTATCGATTGACCAGAGCGTGCAGAGTGGTGGAGTGTGCTTTTGGCATTTTAACTGCAAAATGGAGAGTCCTGTTAAAGGCCATAAAAATGAAAACAGAGACTGTGGATAAGGTGGTGAAGGCGTGTGTCATCCTGCACAACTTTGTACTTTCAAAGTAACCTGTTTCCATAGAAGCAAATCTGTCTGAAACCACATTGTGGGATTATCAGCAGCCAACTGTTCAGAGTACTGGGTCAGTGGTAAGAATGAGGGACACATTTGCAGATTATTTTCTGACACCAGAGGGAAAACTTGCCTGGCAAGATGAGATGGTATAATTTTGTTTTTTTATACCAATTGTGGGTAATAACAGTGTTGTGTGTTATGAGTTCATTTTCTCCTTCACCTCTGATGTCTGATGAACTCCCTCTGCTGGTGAAAGGAGGTAGTGAAATTGATCTGGATGGGAAGAACCTGTCATCTGAACAGGTGGAGTGTGATTGGACATCCGGAATTTCTGAGTGGATATAAGGCAGCCGACACCCTGCAGGGCTGCTGGTGATCCTTTCTGCTCTGAGCTCTGGCATCCAGTTTAGTTCCTGTCTACTAAAAGCTAAGTTTTTGCTCTGCTATTTTTCCATGAGATTTTGTCTGTTTACTTAGTGTTTGTGTTCAGCCTGCCCTGGTTGGGACGGGCTGAACTCCATTTTTGTCTCTGATCAGTTTATCTCTTTGCTCTGTCTTCAGAATATACCTGAGTGCTGATATAGTGATTTTGAAGTCTAGTGACTTCAGGGCCTTTTCTATCAGATGTGTTGGACATTATTTTTGGCAGGGTTTTTTGCGTGATTGCAGCCAGCATCTTTTCTGTCCTTTCCTATCTAGTTAGTTGGGCCCCATCATTTGCTCAGCCTGTCTTTCTGTCTGTGCTTGTGTTTTCATCTGTTTTCACCGACAATAAATGTTGGGGGCTGTCTATTGCTTTGGGGTCTGCTCTGGGGCAGTTTAGATTTCCCCTTTCTTTCTTTACGCTTATTTAGCTCTCCGGCTGTGACGAGGGGTCTAGGGCACCGTAGGAACCCCCCACGGCTACTGTTAGTTGTGGTGAATAGCAATCCGCTAGCTACCAACCTCTCAGGTTTTCTGGACTTAGCTTGTGTTTTTGTTTTTTCCTCCTCCTGTGACTCATTCATAACAGAATCACCAGCCATACCGCAAATTCTAGGGTACTCAATAGCAGGAAAGAATTGTAAAAAAAAAAAAGTGTCAGAATTATTTTTTTGTGTATATTTTTTCCTCTATTTCTTTGATGCCGTAGGGGGAATTTTTTCTCAATGGAGATTAAGCAATTGCCTGATCATGTGGAGCAGCTCACTGCTGAAATGCGGGGAATTTCCGCCTATCTTGCTCATTCACATGCTGCTGAACCAAAGATCCCTACTCCTGATGTGTTTTTTTGGGGATCGGTCTAAATTTTTGAATTTTAAGAATAATTGTAAATTATTTTTTGCCTTGAAGCCTAACTCATCGGGGAGCTCTGCGCAGCAGGTTAAAATTGTCATCTCTTTCCTGCGCGGTGATCCCCAGGATTGGGCGTTTTCTTTAAAACCTGATGATCCTATTCTAACTAATGTGAATGCATTCTTTCAAGCCTTGGGGTTGTTGTATGATGAACCTAATGCTATTGATCAGGCTGAAAAGGCCCTGTTGGCATTGAGCCAGGGTCACGAATTCTGCAGAGTTGTACTGTCAAAATTCCGAAAGTGGGTGGTTCTTACTACCTGGAATGATGGTGCCTTGGCAGCTTTCTTTCGGAAGGGTTCATCAGAAACCGTAAAAGATGCTATGGTGGGATTTCCTGTTCCCTCTGGTCTTGACGATTCTATGTCATTAGCCATTCAGGTTGATCGGCGTTTGCGTGAACGCAAAACTGCACAAGAGGTGTTGCCACCTGTTGAACAAATCTCTGAACCTACGCAATGTGATAGAGTTTTGTCTAGGGCGCAACGTCAGGAGTTCAGAAGGCGTAATAAGCTGTGTTTTTTTGTGGAGATGCCTCTCATATTATTTCTGTCTGCCCTAAACGAGAGAAATGTTTTGCACACACATTTGCTGTGGGTGGTGTTCAACCTAAGTTTCTTCTGGCAATTACTCTGATCTGCTCCTTGTCCACATTTTCCGCTAAGGCTTTTGTGGATTCGGGAGCAGCTCTGAACCTGAAGGACTTGGATTTTGCAAAACGTTGTGGGTTTCCTATGACACCTCTGCGGATGCCTATCCCTTTGAGGGGTACTGATGCTACTCCTTTGGCGAAGAATAAACCTCAGTTTTGGACCCAGGTGGTAATGCGGATCGCCCCAGACCATCAAGAAAATTGCAGATTTTTGGTGTTGCATAATTTGCATGATACCATTGTTCTGGGGTTTCCTTGGTTGCAAATCCATAATCCGGTTTTGGATTGGAAATCTTTGTCTGTGGTGAATTGGGGTTGTCAGTGTGCCCTTAGTGACGCTCCTGTTTTCTCCACCTCTCCCCAGTCGCATGATGTTCCTGACTATTTGGCTGATTTTTATGATGTATTTAGTGAGAATGAGTCTGCGTCTTTGACTCCTCATAGGAGTTATGACTGTGCAATTGAGCTGAGTCCTGGGTGTAAATTTCCCAAGGGTCGACTTTTCAATTTATCTGTACCCGAGCACGAGGCTATGCGATCCTATATTAAGGAGTCGTTGGAGAAGGGTCATATTAGACCATCCTCTTCACCCTTAGGTGCTGGGTTTTTTTTTCGTGGCCAAGAAAGATGGTTCATTAAGGCCTTGTATTGACTATCGTTCCCTAAACAAAATTACAGTTAAATATCAGTATCCATTACCCCTGATTTCTGATCTATTCTCCAGAGTTAAAGGTGCTTGCCGGTTTACCAAGCTTGACCTCAGGGGGCGTATAATCTTATTCGCATTAAGCATGGGGATGAATGGAAGATGGCGTTTAATACTCCGGAGGGACATTTTGAGTACCTGGTGATGCCTTTTGGGCTCACTAATGCCCCTTCTGTCTTCCAGTGCTTCATGAATGATATTTTCCGAGACTTTGTGGATAAATTTTTGATCATCTATCTGGATGATATTTTGATCTTTTCCAGGGATTGGGACACTCATGTGGAACATGTTCAGACTGTGTTCCAGATTTTGAGGGAGAATTCCCTGTATCTCAAGGGATCGTAATGCCTTTTTGGGGAACAGAGGATTTCATTTTTGGGATTTATTTTGTCTCCGTCAACTATTGAAATGGACCCGGCCAAGGTACAGGCCATTTATGATTGGGTTCAGCCCACTTCTTTGAAGGCCCTCCAGAAGTTTTTGGGTTTTGCTAATTTTTATCGTAAATTTATAGCTAATTTTTCTGGTATTGCCAAACCATTGACTGATTTGACTAAGAAGGGTGCTGATGTGCTGAATTGGTCTCCGGAGGCTGTCTCTTCCTTTCAGGAACTGAAGTGAAGGTTCACTTCTGCTCCGGTCTTGCGGCAACCTGATGTCTCACTCCCATTTCAGGTAGAGGTGGACGCTTCTGAGATTGGTGCAGGAGCTGTTTTGTCCCAAAAAGATCCTGTAACATCTAAAATGAATCCCTGTGCTTTCTTTTCCGGAAAGTTCTCCCCATCCAAACGTAACTATGATGTGGGGAATCAGGAACTGTTAGCCATGAAATGGGCATTTGAGGAGTGGAGACATTGGTTGGAGGGAGCTAAACATCAAGTCATGGTCCTTACTGACCACAAGAATTTGATTTACCTGGAGTTGGCCAAACGCTTGAATCCTAGACAGGCTAGGTGGGCCTTGTTTTTCACACGTTTTGATTTTGTGGTCTCTTTTCTTCCGGGCACTAAGAATGTCAAGGCAGACGCCCTCTCTAGGGGTTTCTTTGCTGATTCTCCTATTGTGACCAAGCCTGCTACCATCTTAGGTGAGGGGGTAGTTCTTTCTGCCATCTCGCCCGATTTGTGACGTGCTCTGGAATAGTTTGAGGAGGACAAACCTGAGCGTTGTCCCATTGGAAAATTGTATGTTCCTGACCAGTGGAGGAAGAGAGTAATGTCTGAAGTTCATTGCTCTGCATTGGCTGGTCATCCAGGTATTTTTGGTACTAGAGATTTGGTGAGTCGGTCTTTTTGGTGGCCCGCCTTGTCTCGTGATGTCAGGAATTTTGTGCCGTCCTGTGGGACTTGCTCCCGGTCTAAACCTTGTTCTCGCTCTAGTGGGTTGTTGATGCCTTTCCCGGTGCCCAGGAGGCCATGGACCCATATTTCAATGGATTTTATCTCTGATATGCCTGTCTCTCAGAGAATGACTGTTATTTGGGTGATTTGTGATAGATTCTCTAAGATGGTCCATCTTGTACCATTCTCTAAGTTGCCATCTTCCTCAGAGTTGGTGCCCTTGTTTTTGCAACAGGTGGTTCGCTTGCACGGGATTCCTGAGAACATTGTATCTGACAGAGGAGTTCAGTTTGTTTCTAGATTTTGGAGGACTTTCTTTTCCAAGCTGGGAATTCAGTTGTCCTTCTCTTCTGCGTTTCACCCTCAGACCAATGGGCAGACGGAGAGAACAAAACCAGATTTTGGAGTCGTATTTGAGATGTTTTATTTCTGCTGATCAGGATGATTGGGTTTCATTTTTGCCCTTGGCCGAATTTGCTTTAAATAATAGAGCTAGTTCTGCCACTTTGATGTCACCTTTTTTTTGTAACTTTGGGTTTCATCCTCGATTCTCTTCAGGGCAGGTGGAGTCTTCTGCCTGCCCAGGTGTTGACACTGTGGTGGAGAGAATGCACCAGATCTGGGACCAAGTGGTGGATAAGTTGTCTCTCTCCCAGGAAAAGGCCCAGCAGTTTTCCAACCGGCATAGAACCATTGGTCCCCGGTTTACGGTGGGTGATATGGTTTGGTTGTCATCAAAGAATATCTCTATGAAGGTGGCTTCTCCAAAATTTAAACCTAGATTTATTGGACCTTACAAGATTTTGGAGATTCTTAATCCAGTCTCGTTTCGATTGGCTCTTCCTGTAACATTCAAGATCCATAACGTGTTTCATAAGTCTCTGTTAAAGAGGTTTGTTGAGCCAGTAGTTCCTGTGGTGGCACCTCCTGACCCTGTATTGGTTGAAGGTAATGTGGAATATGAGGTTGAGAAGATACTGGACTCTGATCTGGCTAGACGGAGACTCCAGTATTTGGTTAAATGGAAGGGTTATGGCCAGGAGGAAAATTCTTGGGTCTCTGCATCCGATATTCATGCCGAAAGATTGGTTCGTGCTTTTCATCGGGCCCATCCTGATCGCCCTGGTGGTGTGGATGAGGGTTCGGTGACCCCTCCTCAAGGGGGAGGTTCTGTTATGAGTTCATTTTTTCCTTCACCTCTGATGTCTGATGAACTCCCTCTGCTGGTGAAAGGAGGTAGTGAAATTGATCTGGATGGGAAGAACCTGTCATCTGAACAGGTGGAGTGTGATTGGACATCCAGAATTTCCGAGTGGACATAAGGCAGCCGACGCCCAGCAGGGCTGCTGGTGATCCTTTCTGCTCTGAGCTCTGGCATCCAGTTTAGTTCCTGTCTACTAAAAGCTAAGTTTTTGCTCTGCTATTTTTCCATGAGATTTTGTCTGTTTACTTAGTGTTTGTGTTCAGCCTGCCCTGGTTGGAACGGGCTGAACTCCATTTTTGTCTCTGATCAGTTGATCTCTTTGCTCTGTCTTCAGAATATACCTGAGTGCTGATATAGTGATTTTGAAGTCTAGTGACTTCAGGGCCTTTTCTATCAGACGTGTTTGACATTATTTTTGGCAGGGTTTTTTGCGTGATTGCAGCCAGCATCTTTTCTGTCCTTTCCTATCTAGTTAGTTGGGCCCCATCATTTGCTCAGCCTGTCTTTCTGTCTGTGTTTGTGTTTTCATCTGTTTTTCACCGACAATACATGTTGGGGGCTGTCTACTGCTTTGGGGTCTGCTCTGGGGCAGTTTAGATTTCCCCTTTCTTTCTTTAGGCTTATTTAGCTCTCCGGCTGTGACGAGGGGTCTAGGGCACCGTAGGAACCCCCACAGCTACTGTTGTGGTGAATAGGATCAGGGGTCTGCAATCCGCTAGCTACCAACCTCTCCGGTTTTCTGGACTTAGCTTGTGTTTTTGTTTTTTCCTCCTTCTGTGACTCATTCATAACAGTTGTGTTTTCACCAACGGTTTACTGTAAAATGTTACCAAGTGTTGTGTTCTTTTTACCTTTTACACCACCGGTGTACTTTTAAATGTTACCAAGTGTTGTTTTTTTTTTAACCTCACCACCAGTGTACTTGTTGTGTTTGTTTGGTTTTTTTTTACCTCACCACCAGTGTACTTGTTGTGTTTGTTTGTTTTTTACCTCACCACCAGTGTACTTGTTGTGTTTGTTTTTTTTTGTTTTTTTTACCTCACCACCAGTGTACTTGTTGTGTTTGGTTTTTTTTTACCTCACCACCAGTTTACTTTAAAATGTTGCCAAGTGTTGTGTTTTTTTTCCCTTTTACACCACTGTTGTACTTTCAACCTTTACCAAGAATTAAATAAAAAAAAAACTACACAATAAAGTTCTTTTTAACCAAAAAATTTGTCAAATTTTTTTAAACTTTTTTTATTGGAAAATAATTTTTTTTTGTACAAATTTTTTTTTTTTTAAATGCAAAAATTATTTTTATTACAAACACCTTACAAATGTTGGTATTGTTGGGCGGAGATACTATCGGAGGGGATAACAGGGTTGACCACATCGAGGGGGGGTGGAGGACTGGGAAGCGAGTTGGTGAGGATCAGAGGTGGAAGGGGGGTTGAAAACATGAGGTTGGGACGGGAGTGGATTGACAGACGAGGTTTGTGGGAACATTGAAGGTGTGTGTGGAGGTGGGTATGGTGAGGGCATTGGGGTATAATGCAATGGGGAAGGAAGGTACTGGGAAGAATGGAATGGGGAACTAGAGAAAGGAGAGGGAGTGGTAGGAGGAGGGATGGTTGTATGATGGATGGTGGTGGAAGGATGGACGGTGGAAGGATGGACGGTGGAAGGATGGACGGTGGAAGGATGGACAGAGGGAGGATGGACAGAGGGAGGATGGACAGAGGGAGGATGGACAGAGGGAGGATGGGATGCTTCTGAGAGTACCTCCACTAGAGCATTGTGACAGGCTTGCATCACACGCATCTGCTGGTGAGTACTTAAAACTTCCATTTGCCAGACAACGGATTGAAAAAAGATATGTTTCGGCGTCTGGTTTGACTCTGAATTCATCTGTTCCATGTATCTTCTGAGTTCCATGATGCTTTGATTGATCATGGTCAACCCAGAAGATAACCGTTCTCCATAAGTATGGAAACCATGCTGGACAGATGTGTTCAGACTCAAACAGTCAGACAAGGTCATCCTTTCCTGACTCCTCAGACGCTGCCGGCCAGAACCAAAAGTTGGTCGAGATGTTGCGGCAGTGTCAGAGGGGTGGGGTAAAGGGTACTGTAAGTTGTCACCAGCAGCTTCATGTGATGAAGTCTTCCCTGCTGTGATGAATGTTTGTGTTGGGTGTAGCATTATGTATGTATGTATATATGTGCTAAACTTACACACTGCACACCCCCTCCTTGCGTCTCTCCACCCTGCAGGTCTCCTCCTGGAAGCTCCTCAGATTCAGGTTCCTGTGAATACATAATAAATGTATATATTGTAAAAAAAAAACAAAAAAAAAACCTGTAAAATAATAGTTAAATAAAAACATTTATCTAACCTCAGTTGGCTGTTGCTGTGAGGGAGAGCTCCCAGAAGAAGACATTTCTCAAACTGCTGCGGCCTAGCTGGCGGATTTCTTCTGCTGCTGCTGTGTTGTTCCAGGAGGTGCTGCGGCTTCCTGAACGGATCTGCAAGTATAAAAGACACTTGTAAAGCTACTATACAAAGGATATCAAAGCTTTCAAGTCAATATACTTACAGGAAAATAGAAGTGCTTTGCTAACTGCTGCGGCCTAGCTGGCGGATTTCTTCTGCTGCTGCTGTGTTGTTCCAGGAGGTGCTGCGGCTTCCTGAATGGATCTGCAAGTATAAAAGACACTTGTAAAGCTACTATACAAAGGATATCAAAGCTTTCAGGTCAATATACTTACGGGAAAATAGAAGTGCTTTGCTAACTGCTGCAGCCTAGCTGGCGGATTTCTTCTGCTGCTGCTGTGTTCTTCCAGGAGGTGCTGCTGTTTCCTGAACGGATCTGCAAGTATAAAGAGAATTATCATAACATAAAAAAATAAAACCTTCATTGGTATTAATGTGTGTAAATGCCCTGAAAATCTCTCACTGACAGTAACCACACTGTGATTGCATGTGTGTAATGCCTGAGTATACCCACACTTTTAGTGTTTGGATGTGTGTAAATTCCCTTACAATCTCTCACTGAGAGTAGTACACTGTGATTGGGTGAGTAATTCCCCAAAAGTCATATAGTATACCCTTGCATTTTCATGTGTGTACATTCCCCTAAACTCTCACTGAGAGTATACCCAAGTGTTTTCATGTGTGTAAAATTCTCTTAAACTCTCACTGAGAGTATACCCAAGTCTTTCCATGTGTGTAAAATTCAAAGTGTTTTAATGTGTGTAAATTCCAACTCTCACTGAGAGTATACCGAAGTATTTTCAAGTGTGTAAAATTCCCTTCAACGCTCACTGAGAGGATACCGAAGTATTTTCATGTGTGTAAGATTCCCTTCAACTCTCACTGAGAGTATACCCAAGTCTTTTCATGTGTGTAAAATTGAAAGTGTTTTAATGTGTGTAAATTCCAACTCTCACTGAGAGTAAGTGTTTTCTTGAGTAAATTCCCTGAAAAACTCTCACTTGAGAGTAACACTTATATACCAAAAACCAACACTTCATATACCCATACTTAATTTTACCTGGTTTTTAAATAATATAACGGACAGTTTTTAAAAACAGTTTTTATTAATTTTTCTTTTTATTTTAATTTTTTTTCACAAGTAGGAGCTACTCTGCTCTTTATTTAAAATACCACAATAAATAAAAAATAAAGAAACAGTGATATACAACAGATACACCACATACAATACACAACACAATCACACCACAATTGCAAATATGAAAATAAAATGCAATACACATGCAACAGAAAAACAAGTATGAAAAAAACCACACACACACACACACACACACAAACATGCATGCCACACACACACACAGACAGGCGACACACACATGCAGACAAGCTACAGACACACAGACATGCCCCACACAAATAGTTTAGCACAATTGCAAATATGGAAAAACATTACATTACTATAAAAATAAAATTCTGTACATATGCAACAGAAAAACAATTAAAGTATGAAAAAAAACCCACACACACAAACACGCATGCCACGCACACACACACAGACAGGCCACACACACACACAGACACACACACACATGCTCCAGGGGACTTGCAGCTGGGCAGGCAGGTTTTATTGCTCTAGTTCGGTCTCCTTCTATCAGTCTGGCTGGTGCCGGATGTCTGGCTCTGTGTCTTCAGTGTGGCTGGTGCCGGATGTCTGGGCCTAATTACATCACATACAATACCAGTTACACCACATACAATGCACACAGTACACAATCCCAGCATACTTGCAAATATTAAAATAAAATTACAGTAGTATGAAAATAAAATTCTGTACACATGCAACAGAAAAACAATTAAAGTATGAAAAAAAGCATAATAATAATAAACACACACACACACAAACAGACATGCAACACTGGGAGGCCACGAACATACATGCAGGAAGGCAGACCACACACACACAAACACGCAGGCCACACACACACAAACAGGCCACACACACACAGGCAGACAAGCCACAGACACACACAGACATGCCTCACACAAATAGTTTTAATACTCACACAATTGCAGGCTTTGGTGGCTTGGTAGCAGGCCTCTCCGTCCTGGCTTGTTGCAGGGCAGCTGGGCAGGTGCTGGCAGGCCTCTTGCAGCTGGAGTATGGCAGGCTGGCAGGCTCTCTCTCTTTCTTCAGCTGGGGGTCTTTCTGCTGGGCAGGTGCTGTCTGGCTTGCTCTGTGTCTTCTCAGTCTGGTTGGTGCCGGATGTCTGGGCCCAAAGATTAATTAGCCCACCTTATGTAGTTTTGGGACTGTCTGGAAAAGTATCTTTTTTTCTAAGCATGCTCAGTGCGATTTAGCGGATTCCGCTGGCGGATTCCGCAAAATAGCGGATCCAGGCGGATCCGCCTCCCATAGGCACCCATTCTACCGCATGGCGGGCGACGGCGGATCCGCCGTTGTCTGCCATTTTGACGGCGCCAAAAAACGTTGCAAGCTCCGTCCACCTCAGACAGAATCCGCCTGGAATATGGCGAATCCGCCGAATAGCGGACGTAATGGACGACCATCCACCACAATCCGCCACTAATGTATCTCAGTGGGAAAAAATGGCGGATCTGCCACAAGAAAAGCGGATCCGTCATTTTCACTTTTTGGCGGATTTTGACTGATTTGAAAAAACTGAAGTGTGAAACAAGCTTTAGGAGATGATGTCTAAGGCCTGTTTCACACTTCAGTTTTTTGTGTCAGTTAAAATCCGCCAAAATGGCGGAAAGCGGATCCGTTGCTAAACTAATGTGAACAGATGCCACCGGACCGTTTTTTTTACGTATCCGATGAATGAAGAATTTTAAAGGAACCGTAGTCCAGGGAGGAGAGAGAGAGAGATTTTTTTCCAGCCGCCTGAACAGACTTTAGGGTTAAATTTCAGGCTGAGTGAAGTCTTTCGGGCATGCGCAGTGTGAAGTGCGGATCCTGCCGTCCAAAAAAACGTTACATGCTCCTTTCGGGCATGTCGGCGGACGTCAAAATTTTGGCGGATCTGCAAAAAATGGATCCAACAGATGGCCATCCGTCAAGATCCGCCGGTAATGCAACTCAATGGGAAAAAACGGATCCGCCAAGCAAAATGGCGGATCCATTTTTTTTGCAAAACGGTGGATCTTGACTGATGGACAAAAACTGATGTGTGAAACAGGCCTAAGAGACATGCCAAGCAGCTTGCAAAATCCAAAGTGGAGCACAGCAAAGGGAAGTGGTCATCAGGGAAAGGAGCAGAGCTTGTCAACCAAGACAGGTGTGTTACAAATTGATAGAAGTTACTTATGCTCTTGTGAGGACCTAAAAAAACCTAAAGGTGCTACCATGGTCTGCAGCGTCTCCAGACTTGTATGCCATTGCGCACATCTGTGAGGTCGTTAACAGCAGTTGAAAAGGAGCTGCCAGCATTGGATTTTGATGATCTGGCCAAGTGCCTTCAGAGCAACAGAAGATTCCTAAGATGACCATTAATAACTTCATGGCATATAAGTGCATGTATTTCTGTGCAAGGTGTTCATACTCAATAATGAAAAAATCAAAATGTTTTGAAAATGTTGCTTCCAATTGTTCATTTGCAAATAACTATCGTAGTGTCTATCCATCTTGTCACTTCCATAATTCCAGGACTTTTCCTTCATGATGTTGCAACTTCAGTGTTGAGGAGTATTAATTGATAGAACGATAGGGAATGGGATAGATAAAGTAGATCGATAGATAAATAGATAGATAGATAGATAGATAGATAGATGACAAATAGATAGATAGATAATAGATAATGCTGTAGATATGTAGATAGATGATATATATATATATATATACTGTATATAGATAGATAATAGATAGCTAGATAATAGATAGATGATAAATAGATAGATTATAGATAGACAATAGATAGATAATAGATAATAGACAGAAAGATAAATAATAGATGGATAGATAGATAATAGATTGATAGATAGATAATAGATAAATAGATGGATAATAGATAACAGATGGATAATAGATCAATAGATAGATACATCGATAATATATAGTATATATATAGAGATAGATAGATAGATAGATAGATAGATAGATAGATAGATAGATAAATAGAGAATAGAGAATCGGCAAATGCTATGAGGTTTTGGTGAAGAAAATGCTGGTACAACAGGTTATAAAACTCGTTTTTGTGATTTTTCCAAATATGAACCATGATGTCTTGACATTATTGCAGGAGCAGGAATGTTAGTAATTGTTTTTTTTATTGTACTGTAATTTCTCTTAACTTTTTTGTAAAGCAATCATTTTGTTTCTCTCCACTCCACAACTAGTATCAAAAATATAGCAAAAGAAAAGCAGCAAAAACAGCAAAACCTGCATTTTTTTCTTCAGCTTTTTTACTGCAAGAGATCAGGTTTTGGCTGCAGAAAAAGATTTTTTGTCCCTCTCATCTTTGTGAGTTTGCAATTTTTTTTTTATGTAGCAATTTGATAATTCTGTCTGAAAACAAGTTGAACACTAAACCATGAACACTTGTCTATGATTAACAAAGTGGAAAGCTTTCAGATTGGGTGTAAAAGTTAAGAATTTTGTTGAAAATATGCAATAATTTTGTTGCAAGTCTTAAAAAGCCCAAAGAAAATCACAATGTGATCCAAATAAATGGTGTAACAATAAAACCACCTCATCCTTGTGTCTGTGCTGAGAACCCTCCTTCACTGTGAGCACTTTTACTCTTCGAGTTGCTTCCGAGAACATTTGCCTTCATGCAGTTTGGCATCCTTTGTGGTGTTGCTACGCATTGTTACCATGGTGAGTTTTTTCCCTAAAAGTGGCCCTATTTATTATGGGGCTCTGATTTCATCGCATCTCATTTACTTGTGTGTTTTGTGTGATAGTTTCTTAATTGATGATGATGGATTTGGCCCACGTACCATAACGACCTGAATTATTTATTGCTTGTGATTATCCATCTGGCCGGAGCTTTCTGCTACTTTCTCGTAATATGTCTGTGGATGCCAGCTATAATCATCAGAAACGGGGACCCCGACACTAAACACCTAATTATCGGAAAGTCCAGAGCAAGGGCAAAGCATTGTAGCTGACCTAACATTGTAATATAAAAAGTTTGAAAAATTGGAGTTATGGAATCTGTTATTTATTTTTAAAGCTGGACTACAGTTTGAGCCTGACACGCTCCTCGTGACGGCAGATGTGGAAACACTATACACCTGCATTGACCACAAGAATGGCATTGAGGTTACACTTTTTTTTTTCTTGAGTCCAGTAATTTGGATCAAGATGTGAGGGATCTTGTGTTAGACTCATTGCGGTTCATTTTGATGCCCATTATTTTATGTTTAAAGACAGTCTTTTCCTGCAGAAGCGTGGGACCGCAATGGGTGCAGCATGTGCACCATCCTATGCTAAATTATTTTTGAGCTACTGGGAGAGAACAATCTTCCCGGCCAGCACACATGCTGCTCCCCAGATCCTGTGTTGGTACTACTTCACAGATTATATTCTTTTCATAATGGCAGAGGTCGGACGATGATTTGGATTTGTTTATTTCCAATCTGAACCGCGAGGACTAACAATAGACTCTCGTACTCCTATCATCCGATAGACAACAGGTGCAGCCTGATGAGTTGATCCATGCCGCTGTATAAAGAAAAGAAGCTTTGGCAAATGCATTACTGCATGCGTCATCTGTGCATGTCGGATCGACTATCAGGGCTGTACCTGTGGACCAATTCCTTCGGATGAGGAGGATATGTACTTTAACTGAGGCATTTGAGAGGCAGTCTGTGGACCTTGGAGAGAGATTTTTATAGCTTTAGTACAGTGAAAGGTGCATAAAAAGAGGATACAAGGGATTCCCTGTTGTCTCAGGATTAGTTTCACCACTCATCAAAAAATAAAAATGACAAAACTAATTCAAAACAAATAATGACCAGGTTCATTTCTACATATAATCATAACAGGGATGGAATAAGAGCAATTTTTCCAAAACACTGGCCATTTCTTAGAACTGACCCAATTCTAGGTCAGTATCTGTCAGAACAACCCTTGATGACAGCTATGCGTAGTCACAGTTTTCATGACATTCTTGTAAACAGTCATTATTTTGCAAAGTCTTGACTAATTTTGGGGGGGCAAGCCTAAGGTTGGCTTCTTCCCCTGTTCTGATTGCGTTACCTGTAAAAATCACAACAGAACCATGTCATTCTCCTCATCGGATGGCTCTCGCGAGTTCAGGATTAGATAATACTAGCTGAAGAGCCCGGCGCTGCCCGGGCATAGTAACTAACTGTGGTTAGTTATAGCAAATTATAATTATCCTCTGTTGTGAGTTCATTTTACCCTTCATTACTGAGGCCCGAGGAACTCCCTCTTCTGGTAAAGAAAGGTAGTGAGCCTTATTGTCAAACACCTGAGGCTGATGATTGTGACTGGCTGAGTGGAGTTACGGACTGGATATAATGCTGCCGACGCCCTTCTGCCCTGCGGGTGATTTCTCTGTGGGATCCTTGGAGACCAGTCTGAATTCCTGCTCCTCCAAAGCTAAATTTGCTGCTCGGCCTTTTGCTTTTGTGCTTTGACTTTGTTTTTGCTTTGTTTTTCTGGATTTCTGCCATTCCCTGCTGGGGTGTGCTGAATTCATTTAGCTCTGTCTTCTGAAAATACCTGAGTGCTGATTCAGTTTTTGAAGCCTAGCTGCTTCAGGGCCTTTTTCATATCAGCTGGTTGGCTTATGTCTTTGATAGGGTTTTGGCAGATTGCAGACAGCAGCCTTCCTGTCCTTTCCTATCTAGGTAGTTTTGGGGCCCCGTCTTTGCTCAGTCTATCTTTCTGTCTGTGTTAGTATTTTCATCTTGCTTCACCGTCATTATATGTTGGGGGCTGCCTATTGCTTTGGGGTCTGCTCTGGGGCAGTTTAGATTTCCCCTTTCTTTCTTTAGGCCTATGTATTTCTCCGGCTGTGATCGAGGGGTCTAGGGCATCGTAGGAACCCCCCACGGCTACTGCTAGTTGTGTTGATAGGTTCAGGGGTCTGCAGTCTGATAGTTGCCATCTTCTCTGGTTTTCTGGACTTAGCTTGTATTTCTGCTTTTTCCTCCTACGGTGACTCATTCATAACAGAATCACCCGCCATACCGCAGATTCTAGGGTACTCAATAGCAGGAAAGAATTGTAAAAAAAAAAAAAAAAAAAAGTGTGTATATTTTTTCCTCTATATCTCTGAGGCCGTAGGGGGAATTTTTTTTTTCTCTCAATGGAGATAAAGCAATTGTCTGATCGTGTGGAGCAGCTCGCTGCGGAAGTGCGGGGAATTTCCGCCTACCTTGCTCATTCACATGCTGCTGAACCAAAGATTCCTACACCTGATGTATTTTTTGGGGATCGGTCTAAATTTTGGAATTTCAAAAATAATTGTAAATTATTTTTTGCCTTGAAGCCTAACTCGTCAGGGAGCTCCGCGCAGCAGGTTAAAATTGTCATCTCTTTCCTGCGTGGCGATCCCCAGGATTGAGCGTTTTCTTTGAAACTAGATGATCCTATTCTGACTAATGTGAACGCATTCTTTCAAGCTTTGGGGTTGTTGTATGATGAACCTAATGCCATTGATCAGGCTGAAAAGACCCTGCTGGCATTGAGCCAGGGTCGTGATTCTGCAGAATTGTACTGTCAAAAATTCCGAAAGTGGGCAGTACTTACTACCTGGAATGATAATGCCTTGGCTGCTCTCCTTCGGAAGGGGTTGTCAGAAGCCGTAAAAGATACTATGGTGGGATTTCCTGTTCCCTCTGGTCTTGATGATTCTATGTCACTAGCCATTCAGGTTGATCGGCGTTTGCGCGAACGCAAAGCTGCACGAGAGGTGTTGCCACCTGTTGAACAAATATCTGAACCTATGCAATGTGAAAGAGTTTTTTCCAGAGAGCAGCGTCAGGAGTTCAGAAGGCATAATAAGTTGTGTTTTTTCTGTAGAGATGCCTCGCATATTATTTCTGTCTGTCCCAAACGAGAGAAACGCTTTGCACACACGTTTTCTGTTGGGGGCGTTCAACCTAAGTTTCTTCTGGCTATTACTCTGATCTGCTCCCTGTCCACATTTTCCGCCAAGGCATTTATGGATTCGGGAGCAGCCCTAAACCTAATGGACTTGGATTTTGCTAAACGTTGTGGATTTCCGATGACACCTCTGCAGACGCCTGTCCCTTTGAGGGGAATTGATGCTACTCCTTTGGCTAAAAATAAACCCCAGTTTTGGACCCAGGTGGTAATGCGGGTCGCCCCAGACCATCAAGAAAATTGCAGATTTCTGGTGTTGCATAATCTGCATGATACTGTTGTTCTGGGGTTTCCCTGGTTACAGATTCATAATCCAGTTTTGGATTGTAAATCTCTGTCTGTGGTGAGTTGGGGTTGTCGGTGTGCCTTTAGTGAGGCTCCGGTGTTTTCCACCTCTCCTCAGTCGCATGATGTTCCTGATTATTTGGCGGACTTTTATGATGTATTTAGTGAGAATGAGTCTGCGTCTCTGCCTCCTCATAGGAGTTATGACTGTGCAACTGAACTGAGCCCGGGGTGTAAATTTCCCAAGGGTCGGCTCTTCAATTTATCTGTACCCGAGCACGAGGCTATGCGATCCTATATTAAGGAGGCGTTGGAGAAGCGTCATATTAGACCATCCTCGTCACCCTTGGGTGCCGGTTTTTTTTTTGTAGCCAAGAAGGATGGATCATTAAGACCTTGTATTGATTATCATGCCCTCAACAAAATTACTGTTAAATATCAGTATCCGTTACCCCTGATTTCTGATCTATTCTCCAGAGTTAAAGGTGCTTGCTGGTTTACCACGCTTGACCTCAGGGGGGCGTATAATCTTATTCGCATTAAGCATGGGGATGAATGGAAGACGGCGTTTAATACTCCGGAGGGACATTTTGAGTACCTGGTGATGCCTTTTGGGCTCACTAATGCCCCTTCAGTCTTCCAGTGCTTCATGAACGATATTTTCCGAGATTTTGTAGATAAATTTTTGATTATCTATCTGGATAATATTTTGATCTTCTCCAAGGATTGGGATTCTCATGTGGAACATATTCGGACTGTGTTCCGGATCTTGAGGGAGAATTCCCTGTATGTCAAGGGATCTAAATGCCTTTTTGGAGTACAGAGGATTTCTTTTTTGGGATTTATTTTGTCCCCATCAACTATTGAAATGGACCCGGCCAAGGTACAGGCCATTCACGATTGGGTTCAGCCCACTTCTTTGAAGGCCCTCCAGAAGTTTTTGGGTTTTGCTAATTTTTATCTGAAATTTATAGCAAAATTTTCTAGTATTGCCAAGTCATTGACTGATTTGACTAAAAAGGGTGCTGATGTGTTAAATTGGTCTCCGGAGGCTGTTTCTTCCTTTCAGGAGTTGAAGCGAAGATTCACCTCCGCCCCGGTTTTGCGGCAACCTGATGTCTCACTTCCATTCCAGGTAGAGGTGGATGCTTCTGAGATTGGTGCAGGAGCTGTTTTGTCCCAAAAGGATCCTGTAACATCTAAAATGAATCCCTGTGCTTTCTTTTCCCGAAAGTTCTCTCCATCTGAACGTAACTATGATGTGGGGAATAGGGAACTGTTGGCCATGAAATGGGCATTTGAGGAGTGGAGACATTGGTTGGAGGGAGCTAAGCATCAAGTCGTGGTCCTCACTGACCACAAGAATTTGATTTACCTAGAGTCGGCTAAGCGCTTGAACCCTAGACAGGCTAGGTGGGCCTTGTTTTTTACACGTTATGATTTTGTGGTTTCTTTTCTTCCTGGAACAAAGAATGTCAAGGCAGACGCCCTCTCTAGGAGCTTCCTTGCTGATTCTCCTGTGGTGACCAAGCCTGCTACCATCTTAGGCGAAGGGGTAGTTCTTTCTGCCATCTCGCCCGATTTGAGACTTGCTCTGGAAGAGTTCCAGGAGGACAAACCTGAGCGTTGTCCCAGTGGAAAGTTGTATGTTCCTGACCAGTGGAAGAAGAGAGTGATGTCTGAAGTTCATTGCTCTGCTTTGGCTGGTCATCCAGGTATTTTTGGTACTAGAGATCTGGTGAGTCGGTTTTTTTGGTGGCCCTCCTTGTCTCGTGATGTCAGGAATTTTGTGCAGTCATGTAGGACGTGCTCCCGGTCTAAATCGTGTTCTCGCTCTAGTGGGTTGTTGATGCCTTTGCCTGTCCCCAAGAGGCCATGGACCCATATTTCAATGGATTTCATCTCTGATATGCCTGTCTCTCAGAGGATGACTGTTATTTGGGTGATTTGTGATAGGTTCTCTAAGATGGTTCATCTTGTACCACTCCCTAAGTTGCCGTCTTCCTCTGAGTTGGTGCCCCTGTTTTTACAACAGGTGGTTCGTTTGCACGGGATTCCTGAGAACATTGTATCTGACAGAGGAGTGCAGTTTGTGTCTAGATTTTGGAGAACTTTCTGTTCCAGGCTGGGAATTCAGTTGTCCTTCTCCTCTGCTTTTCACCCTCAGACCAATGGGCAGACAGAGAGAACAAACCAGACCTTGGAGTCATATTTGAGATGTTTTATTTCTGCTGACCAGGATGATTGGGTTTCATTTTTGCCCTTGGCCGAATTTGCTTTGAATAATAGAGCTAGTTCTGCCACTTTGATGTCACCTTTTTTTTGTAACTTTGGGTTTCATCCTCGATTTTCTTCAGGGCAGGTGAAGCCCTCTGCCTGCCCAGGTGTTGACACTGTGGTGGAGAGAATGCACCAGATCTGGGACCAAGTGGTGGATAAGTTATCTCTCTCCCAGGAGAAGGCCCAGCGGTTTTCCAACCGACATAGGACCATTGGTCCCCAGTTTAAGGTTGGTGATATGGTGTGGTTATCATCAAAAAATATTGCTATGAAGGTGGCTTCTCCTAAGTTTAAGCCTAGATTTATTGGACCTTACAAGATTGTGGAGATTATTAATCCGGTCTCTTTTCGTTTGGCTCTTCCTGTCACATTTAAAATCCATAATGTGTTCCATAAATCTTTGTTGAAGAGGTTTGTTGAACCTGTTGCTCCGGGGGTGGCACCTCCAGACCCTGTATTGGTTGAAGGTAACATGGAGTATGAGGTAGAGAAAGTACTGGATTCCCTTCTGGCTAGACGGAGACTCCAGTATTTGGTTAAGTGGAAGGGTTATGGTCAGGAGGATAATTCCTGGGTCTCCACCTCTGATATTCATGCCAAACGATTGGTGCGTGCCTTTCATCGGGCTCACCCTGATCGCCCTGGTGGCATAGTTGAGGGTTCGGTGACCCCTCCTCAAGGGGGAGGTACTGTTGTGAGTTCATTTTCCCCTTCATTACTGAGGCCCGAGGAACTCCCTCTTCTGGTAAAGAAAGGTAGTGAGCCTGATTGTCAAACACCTAAGGCTGATGATTGTGACTGGCTGAATGGAGTTACGGACTGGATATAATGCTGCCGACGCCCTTCTGCCCTGCGGGTGATTTCTCTGTGGGATCCTTGGAGACCAGTCTGAATTCCTGCTCCTCCAAAGCTAAGTTTGCTGCTCGGCCTTTTGCTTTTGTGCTTTGACTTTGTTTTTGCTTTGTTTTTCTGGATTTCTGCCATTCCCTGCTGGGGTGTGCTGAATTCATTTAGCTCTGTCTTCTGAAAATACCTGAGTGCTGATTCAGTTTTTGAAGCCTAGCTGCTTCAGGGCCTTTTTCATATCAGCTGGTTGGCTTATGTCTTTGATAGGGTTTTGGCAGATTGCAGACAGCAGCCTTCCTGTCCTTTCCTATCTAGGTAGTTTTGGGGCCCCGTCTTTGCTCAGTCTATCTTTCTGTCTGTGTTAGTATTTTCATCTTGCTTCACCGTCATTATATGTTGGGGGCTGCCTATTGCTTTGGGGTCTGCTCTGGGGCAGTTTAGATTTCCCCTTTCTTTCTTTAGGCCTATGTATTTCTCCGGCTGTGATCGAGGGGTCTAGGGCATCGTAGGAACCCCCCATGGCTACTGCTAGTTGTGTTGATAGGTTCAGGGGTCTGCAGTCTGATAGTTGCCATCTTCTCTGGTTTTCTGGACTTAGCTTGTATTTCTGCTTTTGCCTCCTACGGTGACTCATTCATAACAATCCTCCATCCCATAGTCCCGTGCCCATATACCCATCATACATATCCACGATACCATAGGCCCGTGCCCATATACCCATCATACATATCCTCCATCCCATAGTCGAGTGCCCATATACCCATCACACATCCTCCATCCCATAGTCCCATGCCCATATACACATCACACATCCTCCATCCCATAGTCCCATGCCCATATACCATCATACATATCCTCCATCCCATATTCCTGTGCCCATATACCCATCATACATATCCTCCATCCCATAGTCGAGTGCCCATATACCCCTCACACATCCTCATTCCCATAGTCCTGTGCCCATATACCCATCATACATATCCGCCATCCCATAGTCCCATGCCCATATACCCATCATACATATCCGCCATCCCATAGTCCCGTGCCCATATACCCATCATACATATCCTCCATCCCATAGTCCAGTGCCCATATACCCATCACACATCCTCCATCCCATAGTCAACCATTATGATATCGCCATGGCAACCATTATGACAACATAATGAGGGGCAGGGCTTGATACACACACACTTTTTCCCCATTATGTAGATAGGGGCAAAATTGTTTGGTGAATTGGAACGCGTGGGGTTAAAATTTCACCTCACAACATTGCCTAGGACACTCTCGGGGTCCAGACGTGTGACTGTGCCAAATTTTGTGGCTGTAGCTGCGACGGTGCGGATGCCAATCCCGGACATACATACATACATACATACACACACTTGAGCTTTATATATTAGATATCACATATAACACCTCTTATGTGATATATTTCGCTAAATGTATTTGCAATTTAATTTACATAGGACTAACCTCGCATAAACTGCGCATTAGGATGCATGAACATATGAGGGATATCTTAGCCGCCTGTGAGGCGAATGACATGAAGGCCTTAAAAACATTTTCTAGGCATTTCAAGAAGAGACATAATTGTAACCCAAAAGAACTCAGAATTTGGAATATAGATAGGATCCACACTGGAATAAGGGGAGGGGATATGAAATGCCCACTGTCTCAATGATAATGTAGATGGATTACCATTCTGGGTACTTAGGTACCACATGGATTCAATGAACAACTCTTGGCTAATTTCTTTAGATTTGTTTTTTTTTGTTTTTGTTGTGTCTGTTTTCTTGATTTTAGCTGTTCTATGTTATTCTCTTTACTTCTATAGTTATTATTTTATTGTTGGGTGTCTTCATCATATTGATGCTGCATCGTCTGCATACCACATGAAGTGCTACCATGATATGTGGATCAAAAAACAAATATAACAACCATCAATCATTGTGGAGATATGGATTACGTCAAACCAACCCCCCTTATATGTGGATTGGAATATGATCTATCTTTAAAATTAAATGGGTTATATATCAGTAGGTAGTATCTTCTATGTATGATTCTTTGGATATATTCATTGTGGGAAACCTATATTTGTGACATTGTGTGGGACAAGATGCATCCTGATAAAAAAGTATATATATATATATATATATATTTATACATATATAGATAGATAGATAATTTGTAGCTTTATGCTATATAATGTGTTCACTCTTTTAATATCTGCTGTTAATAATCATAATTATCTTTGATGATATTATTTTTATATGACATATTGCCCTATTTGTAATTTTGCACTTTAATATGCACTTTGTCCTTATTTTTATTCATTTATATTTCTCTGGATAGGTTAATCCCGATCCGGACATTGTACACTGTGGTTTTCTTTTACTGACCCCTATTACACCTACAGTATGTTCCTGTGCAATGGACATGTGCGCTTGCCCGTGACGCTGGCATTCTGGAGCATCGCTGCCGGTGTCCGGAGCGTGACGCTTGTGGGTCACGGTTGCTAGGGGAACGGCTCCCTGACCCCTCGCGTCACGTGGGAAGCATGATGGTGATTCAACTTCCGGCGCTCGCGTTGTGTGCACATGCGCCATACTGATTGTCCCGCAATTGAAACAGATGATGCTGGCATATAAAAACTATCAGTGACAACTATCAGTTTGCCACAGCCCCTCGAAGAAGCCTACACGAAACGCGCATAGCGGCTGGCAGTCTGCTGACAACACAGCGACCAACATGGCTGAGGATCAATTTTGAGTGAGCCACTTTATTGTTTGCCCCCTAAAGTCCTCTATACACTATATATTATGGTCTATCTTTCTAAGAACTTGATTCCTCCAGTTGTATACTCTTCAGTTTAGTGTTGTCTACTGGATTTTATTTACCCATATATAATATTTTTGCATCTAGGTGTGCCTAAATATTTTATTGCTTTCTAGACTTGATGTCTATATATAAATAAATAATTGTGCATATATTTTGAAGACAGATTCCATGACTCCAATAATTCTAATTTTTTATATATCAATGGAAGATTTGAGAAAGCCATTTCTGATGTTGCCAGATATTGTATATTATTGTATGTTGCTCTGATCTAATTTTTCCTAACATTGTAATATCTAGCCCAAGGCAAAATGGCTAAATGGCATCAGATTAGACTTGTCTCTGTAAAATAACTTTCCGGCGGATCAAAAGAAGAGCCAGGGAGGACCATAATCTATGTTTCTCTCATATTGGGGGAGGCATTCCCCTTACCAGCTACAAATGTCAAAATGAAGCCAGTGCTCTGCAATGTATCTAGATGGCAAAGGATCACAGTAACTTCGTGCCATCTGGCAACCTCCTTTTAATATTTAATTTTTTCACACTTTTTAGCTACTGTATTTTATGTCTTGTACCCATTAATGGGTAACAAAACATTGACTATATGTAACAATGTAACTCATAAATTTCCACCATGAATATCAATCATGAGTCGAAGAATATTCTAAAACTGGATATGGAAACTTCGTGGAGTCAGTGCCATATTGGATTCTAATTCTAAGTCAGTTTCATTGTCATGATTATGTCCTACCAGTAGATCTCGGCTACTGGATATGGCTGTGCCATGGAATCTTGTGTGGATCTTATTATAGACAGTCTATATGAACTCTCTTGCAATGACTGAGCCCTAATACTCGCATAGAAATCAATAAATCTAGGAAGATGTTCAACCTGCACACCACAAGTTCCTGTACGGACAAGGCAAATTCCTACCTGACCGAGGAGGATGACACCCTAAAGTTATGCAATTGCGCCCTCACTGAAAATTGGCTGACCCTAAGTGTCCTCAGCTGAACCCTCAACTATACACAGACTGTAACCCAAAGCATCAACAACAGAGCGTGGTGCACACAGACCGAGGGTGAGGCCCAGGGC
Source organism: Dendrobates tinctorius (assembly GCF_039654945.1). Classification (NCBI taxonomy): domain Eukaryota; kingdom Metazoa; phylum Chordata; class Amphibia; order Anura; family Dendrobatidae; genus Dendrobates; species Dendrobates tinctorius. Next base: position 34,338,815 of record NW_027361696.1, on the reverse strand, counting down.
TAATAATGTGTTCACACATTCATACATGAAAGCAGCAAGAAAAGGAAAAGAAAAAAAACCTTCAGTATACATGAAAACCCCCAGACCCTAAATATAACAAAATAAGAAGTGTCCTGGAAAAGGGAACATGCAAATAAACCACAGGAGAAGCAATATAGAAAACTTCAGGAAGATAATCCTTGACTGGGGAGCTGGGACTTCAATAATCCATCTAGGTTGGAATATATGAATCTAATATTCATAAACCACATAATTAATTTCAAGATGGCCAGGAACTAGCTAAACATGCAATATAGTTCCCCCATAGTAGACAAAGTGTGCAAGTGTGGAGTACTCTAAATAGCACTAAGCAGAAAAGACAAGGAAAAAAGAGGAGTAACCAAGAGCCACAAAATGCAGTAAAAACAAAAAAATTATTAATACATAATTAAAATGTCAAATACATCAATTGTAGAGGTCATACAGAGAGCAACGATGAAATAACCAAAAATAAGAGGGGCAAACCGTGTGTCATAGTTGGGACATGGTTAATGTCCTGTTCTCACAGGGTTAACTTTTGCCAGCCTCTCTTTGGATCAGGGAGGAGTATTTATACTCACTCCAGACTAGCATTCTCTGTCAGCTATACTGTTATTCTGGCTGTGTGTCTGACCGACCTCCCTGGTGTGCGTGTATTCTGCGTTGCTTGTTTGCTTCCCGTGTATGACCCGGCCTGTTTCCTCACTCTGTACTACGTCTCTCGTTTTGGTACTATTGTCTTCTCCGGTTCTGAACTCCTGGCTTGGCTATTGTTACTCCGCTGCAGTTTGTCCCTATTGTACCGTCCATTGCCCGTTCTGGTTTTCTGATCTATTGCTATGTCCTGACTATTCGCTCTGTCTAACCCTTTGGTACTGTCCTGCTATCTCGTGCTTTGACCCGGCTTGATCTGGTTTCTGTCTCTGTCTATGCCCCTTGGTAACGTTGTCCTGTAGTTACCTTTCTAGGAGTTTCCCTGCAGCTCCTAGCTCTGTGGAGCTTAGGCCACACCCCCAGCAGTCACGTGCTTCAGGTCCTGGAGCATGCATCGTCCCCGCTGCTGCCCGCTCCACAGGTATCTTTGAGCACTGTTTTTGTACTCAGGACACACGCACTGGCTCAGTGAGCAAGTGCAGTGCGGGGCTCCTGACACCATGATTAAGGCAGGGTAAAGCAAGCAAAGAACATCCAGTGTGGATCAATGATATAGGACACACTTTGCAATCTAACTGGATGAGAATAAAGAATGTGCTTAGTGCATGAATTGTAAGGTGCCGAAGAGAATCACTATCTAATAAGGTCCCAAATGGTGTTACCTATCTTTCACTGGCTATCAAAGCATGTCACAAGGATAGCTACTGCAACTTACCTATGTCTGTTTGTAAATTAGAGTGCCCCATTCAACCCCCATTTTGCCACAGCTTTCTCAAGGGGAGGTTAGAATGTGGTGCACACAGACAGAGGGTGAGGCCCAGGGCTAAAGACGTGTTCAAACAGTCATACATGAAAGCGGCAAGAAAAGCTGGGACTCCAATCATCCATCTAACTAGGAATATAGCCAGCAAAGACTGCATGTGTCAGGAGAGAATAAATAGCTGTACCCAAGATGTGATAGGACAAACCAAACTAGTAACTGAAAACACCTGCACAAAAGCAAAACAGCAAAGTAAAAAAAAGACAAGAGTATTATCAGCAGTTGGACAGAGACAACACAGGCTGTGGTGCAACAGAGAGTGAAACCGACCACACAGACACAAATGAAAACATAAAGCTCCAGAGTCGTGCCATGACTCCTCTCTTGGTCTCCAGTTCACATGTGAATATCAGATTACTTTTGCTTCTTGTTACAAATACAGTAGTACAAATGCTTACGAGAAGAATCACATTTATGACCATTACTGATGTTTCTCTTTCCATGACCAAGAAGTATGAAGCCATAAAGCTCATGCCCTGATTTAACAATATACATTGATTACATGCAATCTGTATGCAACAATATTATGTGCATTGTAAAGAACCTGAGACGGGCCTCCAAACCGCCATCATGTGTTTATTCTGATGTTAATACCCCACCTAACAAGCCTTCTGTACAGTAAGTGATTGCAGAAAAATTGCAAAAATTTTTAAAAAAAAATCTGTTTCCAGTAAAAATAGTTTCAGATTAGACGAGAGGGCAATGGTTTCCCCCCCGCTAATCGTCCTAGTAATCATGCTAACGATCTACTACGGGCTTGACATACAAGAGCCAAGATCACTGCTTACTCTCTGCAAGTCTTTCACATGAGATTTTCATGTCATTGTGCAGTAAAGGAGGGTGTACGTTCCTCCTCGCAGTGACTCCACCAACAAAATAGTGAGTGCAGCTCTGGAGAATAATACAGAATGCAACTCAGGATCAGTACAGGATCAGTAATGCAATGTATGTACACAGTGATTGCACCAGCAGAATAGTGAGTGCAGCTCTGGGGTATAATACAGGATGTATCTCAGGGTCAGTACAGGATCAGTAATGTAATGTGTGTACACAGTGACTGCACCAGCAGAATAGTGAGTGCAGCTCTGGAGTATAATACAGAATGTAACTCAGGATCAGTACAGGATCAGTAATGCAATGTATGTACACAGTAACTGCACCAGCAGAATAGTGAGTGCAGCTCTGGGGTATAATACAGGATGTTACGTAGGATCGGTAATGTAATGTATGTTCACAGTTAATGTAGCAGTAGAATAGTGAGTGCAGCTCTCTAGTATAATGCAGGATGTAACTTAGGATCAGTACAGGATCAGTCATGTAATGTATGAACACAGCGACTGCACCAGCAGAATAGTGAGTGCAGCTCTGGAATATAATATAGGATGTAACTCAGGATCAGTCATGTAATGTATGAACACAGCGACTGCACCAGCAGAATAGTCAGTGCAGCTCTGGAGTATAATACAGGATGTAACTTAGGATCAGTACAGGATCAGTCATGTAATGTATGAACACAGCGACTGCACCAGCAGAATAGTGAGTGCAGCTCTGGAATATAATATAGGATGTAAATAAAGATCAGTCATGTAATGTATGTACACAGTGACTGCACCAGCAGAATAGTGAGTGCAGCTCTGGAGTATGATACAGGATGTAACTCAGGATCCGTAAAGGATCAGTAATGTAATGTATGTACACAGTGACTCCACCAGGAGAATAGTGAGTGCAGCTCTGGAGTATAATACAGGATGTAACTCAGGATCAGTAATGTAATGTACTGTATGTACACAGTGACTGCACCAGCAGAATCAGAATAGTGAGCGCAGTTCTGGAGTATAATACAGGATATAACTCAGGATTAGTAATGTAATATATGTACACAGCGACTGCACCAGCAGAATAGTGAGTGCAGCTCTGGAATATAATATAGGATGTAAATAAAGATCAGTCATGTAATGTATGTACACAGTGACTGCACCAGCAGAATAGTGAGTGCAGCTCTGGAGTATAATACAGGATGTAACTCAGGATCAGTAATGTAATGTACTGTATGTACACAGTGACTGCACCAGCAGAATAGTGAGCGCAGTTCTGTAATACAGGATATAACTCAGGATTAGTAATGTAATATATGTACACAGCGACTGCACCAGCAGAATAGTGAGTGAAGCTCTGGAGTGCAATACAGGATGTAACTCAGGATCAGTACAGGATCAGTAATGTAATGTATGTACACAGTGCCTGCACAAGCAGAATAGTGCGTGCAGCTCTGGAGACATTTTTCTCAAAAAATGTATACGCATTTATTAATTCTTTATATTCCATTTAATGCTTTAATAAAATTTAATATAATCTTATATTTTGATGTCTGTAAAATGTTACAATATTCATGGTAGCTTTATTGTCTCCATCTTTTCTCTTCTGCTTTGCTGCTGGTTCGCCCTGATACATAATGACATTATAATCCAGCTGTTTCTGTGCTCGCTGGTATTTCTCCTGCTCACAATCATCACAATAAGACAGCAGACATCCCGATCCCTGATAGTTCAGACACGCCTGATGTAACACTGAGGCTTTTACTGTCCTGCTCTTAGCCATTTCAATTTTATTTATCCCCTCCCCTCTGTGTTTTTTATGGCATAATCTTATGAAGCCAACGCCCTGTTATAAAGTAAATCTGAACCCAGACAGCACAGTAAACTACTTGTTTGCAGATCATCCTCCGGAAACTCCAAAGTCATGAAAAGCTCATGTCTCCTGTTCTTCTGCATCTTATGGAGCATCTCATCTACAGGTGGGTACCTAGACGGGGGGGGGTGATGGAGTGAAGTGACCTCAATGATCCACAGCTATTTTTGTGTTATTTGTATTTTTTTTGTAAATACAGAAATATTCTTCAATACATTTATATAAAATCATACTTCTAATAACATAACAATCATTGTAGTTTTCATGGTTTATATCTATGTATAATATTTATTAGATACATTGAAAAGGGTAAAATAAAAAATAAACCTATGCAGCATTTCTCTTTTTTTTTTCAAATCCATTCGATTTATGAATTTTCTTTTTTGTAAACAAATCAAATTCATTTACAATTTATGCAAAAAATTGAGACGCATCCAAATTTTGGGCAATTCAATTTGCACAAATCCAGCAAAATGAAAATAAACTTTTAATCTCATCTTGGCCCGACTTCTTTGTTGCCATTTGTTTGGACTGTTTGGGCAGGAAATGGGTCATTTTTTTTATTAGACTCCCCTTTCTAAGGTGCTCCACAAACCGGTCATGATGCCACCGCTCCTCTTCCTTCTTTTTGTTCAGGATCCTGGACACCTTGCTGTCATGTGTGGAAGCAAGAAATGTGGTTGATGAGTGTTGCATCCTTTGTGACTATGTGGAAAGCAGCGTACATTTGTGACGCCCCATGTAACAGCGTAGGGATTGGTTAATGTTGGCGGCACCCACTGGATGACCAGGGAGTAGGAAAAAGATGATGACTTAAATGGAGTTGCGAATGGTGGTAGGTCAGGTATGAGGAGGACCAAAGAGAGGTGAGACTGATACTTTATAACTTTTATCCTGGGCAACCCCTATCAGTGCTTCTTAGAGATTTATTTGTCAATCCTCAAGATTATAGGGGTATTCTTACCTTCATCAAAGGATATGTCATAAATAAGTCATATATTACAGATCCTTCTACTAGGAATCACATCGATCTCGAGAGTAGGGCACAGTTGCATGCTGTTCTTGAATGGATATTTGACCATGCTTTTGCAACTCTCTGTAGAAGCTTTGAAACATAATGGAGACACTTGCAAAAGAATGGAGAAGTAACCATATTCATTGCCAAAGAGTTTTGAAGGGGGGTGTATCATGTCTCGCAATATAGATTCAAAGACAAAGTCTATTTTAAAAAAACTAGACTGGGTTGTGGAATCTTGATCTTCACCCATAGTTTTGGTGGGAAGGAGACACTAAGTTGGATGTCGTAGTTTTCCAAGGTATGATTCTTGAAACACTTATGAATCGGTGATGCGGCCAAAGAGTAGTGTGGACCATTACCAGGAAAGCAGAAAGGAAGGCCTAAAGATGAGTTATGATTATGAACAAAGTTTGAACTAACCACAAATATTAGCACAGGTACCAAGTTTTCCATCCAGAGAAAAAGTCAATAACATTATCAGTGCCAGGAGTAGCATTACAGGTATCGGGAGTAGTTTTCCAAGGACAAGTCTGTAGTCAGGGAATAAGGCCATTTTTCTCCTTACAGAGAATGACATACTAAGCATGCCTAGATGAGGAGACTTAAAGCAGCAGTGCACCTCTGGGAAGAGACAATTTGCATATTTCCCCGAGGAGCATTGCGGCTTTGTGTTCTCATCTCGGCATGCTTAGCATGTCATTCTCCGCAAGGAGAAACGATACTTCTTGAATACCGGTCAGACACCTCTCACACAGCCAAACCATATCTCACACTTTGCACTGATGAGGGGCAGTACTCTGAAACACAGTGTCTGCAAATTGAGATTCTGGTTTTGGCGTTTATCCTAAGTCATGTAACAAGGCTTGTTAAAGGGTTGACATTGACTTTTAGGATCGCTACTTCCAATAGGTGGCACTAGAGTTCTAGTCCTCTTCCTCTCTGAAGAGACAATTATCATATTTCCCAGAGGAGCATTGCGGCTTTAAGTCTCCTCATCGCGGCATGCTTAGCATGTCATTCTCCACAAGGAGAAACGATACTTCTTGGATACAGGAAACATTAACACCTTGGTCTTAAACAATAAGATAGCAGTGAAGATAAGCCAAATGAAAAGAAGAAGCATCTTGTTGACTAGTGACCAATGAAATGAGTTCTGAAGGGATATGCTACTAGTCAGAGATTGCCACATGGCAATGAGCTGATCAGTGTTAGTCCATTCATCTAAGTAGACATTTTGTCTTCAGCAAAAAATGACTCCTTATTTTCTAAATATTTTTTTGTCGTTTTTTCCTGGTATCCCTCTCATGATGCACATATTTTTACTCTTCCGGGAGCTCTCTCCCTTGTTTTGTTTGAAGATCACAGGATAAATAAGCTGCTAAAGGGAAGAGAAGTGAAAATGTTTCTGAGCTTATTTCCCAGGTAAAACAAATGGATGCTTATTCATCACAAACTAACAAACTATAGTACCTGAGCTAAATCACTACTCAGTAATGCAACTCCCATAGATATTTATGAGTTTGCAGAATGGTGGCCTTTATCAGCTAGTTTGACATTATCTGAAATTAACAGATTGACATCATGCATGAACTTTCCCTAAGTTGGGTTTTTTCAAATGTGTGACTCTTCTGTTTTAGATGTGCCGAAGTTGTGTGTAAAGTGCGTGGGAGAAAATGAAAACTCCTGTCATGGAATTGCACAGAAATGTTCATCCGCCAATGATGACTGCATTTCACTGCTTGAATTAACCAAAATAGGTAAGCTAAGAGTCCAATTACAGCTGGTAAATGTGTATTCATGTGTGTGAATCTGTATATGTGTGTGCATGTTTGTGTGTTGTATATGTGCAGCATATATGCATGTATTAATGTGTGCTCTATGTATTATATGTGTACAACATACATATGTATGAATGTATTTATGTGTGCGTATGCAGTTATGTTTGTATGTATGCATATATAAATATATTAATTTATGTGGCAAGTGTCACAAGTGTGTCACGTCCTCCTGAGAGATCTGGGGTTAGAAGATCACAATGTATTCTGAATTGTAGATCTTCCATTTAGCCGGTGTGTTTGTGTCCCATATTAAAAGGATTTGGTTTCCTTTGGTACTGAAGATGTTAGCGATCCTTTCTATGCTGGTCAGAAGCTTTCAGCTCCATCTCAGCTGCTTCTGATCTGGTCATTTCTTCTCCCCATAAAGCCTGGCCAGACCTTCTCTGTCTTGTCAGTGAAAAGTTTGTTTCCTAGTTCCTTGGAGACACTGTACTGAATTGGAAATCATTGTTGCTACTGGAGATAATTGCATGCTGTTTTTTGGTGTATACTTTCCTCATTGTTCTATTTCCATTTGGTTGGTACATGCTTGTCCTTCCCTATATATCTAACTACCTTTGGTTAGTGTTGTATGTTTGTTGCTTTTCGTTATCCGTGTTTTGTCTCTGTGTCTTGTTTACCTTACATTTCTGTCCCATGCCTCATGTGGTGGTGGAGGGAACAGATCATGGTTTAACAGAAGCATAGTGAGGTTAGAGACTCGGGCCTCTCTACCATCCAAAGAGTATCCCCAGTACAGGTATACTTAGGGTCCCAGTTCCAGGGACAGTATTAGTCCCCCCTTCCTCACAGAAGACCGTCACAGTAAGTACATACCGACTAAGACTGAGTTGTCAAGGGCCCACCAGTAACATCAAGTTCAGGGGCTCATCGTTTAGCTGCAAGCAAATATGATTTTTTCCTTGTTCACAAATTTATAAAGCAATGAACTGGGTAAATTGTTAAATGAATAAGATGCTGCCTTGGTCTGGAAATAGTGAATTGAGTGTATTGTGCCAACTACTGCTCATACAAGAGGGTGGTGGTCCACTCCTGAACAGGGGCCAACCAGAGAATTAAGAATTATCTTTTTCTCCTGTGGGCCAGTCCAAGTCTGTTTACATATGTGCATTTATGAATATATTTTTGTGTGTATGTATATATTTATACAGTATGTGCATTATATATGGTTTTATGTATGTATGTATTTATATGTATGAATGCATTTATGTGTATGTATACAGTCATGGCCAAAAGTGATGGCACCCTTGAAAAATTATTCTAACTCTAATCCTTAACCTATCCATTACCCTAACTCTAGACCAAAGCCTAATCTTACGTATGGTTAGAAAAAAATGTATTGAAATCTTATATTTACTATAACTTATATTATTTTTCAAATATGTATATATCTTGGACAACTCTCCTAGAATGTCACTGTCTTTCCTTTCACAAAATTGCAAGTGATAAGAGACAGGTAGATACAAGAGATCACAGTTGGACTTTCTATTATTAACCCAGCTGAGAACACTCAGATAATGTTATCACAATGTTGATAGTTGTGATAAGCCAACAATAGCCTTAGAATCATAGAATCATAGAATCATAGAATCGTAGAGTTGGAAGGGACCTCCTGGGCAATCTGGTCCAACCCCCTGCTCAAAGCAGGATTCGCTAAATCATCCCAGTCAGATGTCTGTCCAGCCTCTGTTTGAAGACTTCCATTGAAGGAGAACTCACCACTTCTCGTGGCAGCCTGTTCCACTCATTGATCACTCTAACTGTCAAAAAGTTTTTTCTAATATCTAATCTGTGTCTCTTCCCATTCAGTTTCATCCCATTGCTTCTAGTCTTTCCTTGTGCAAATGAGAATAAAGTTGATCCTTCTACAATGTGACAGCCCTTTAGATATTTGTAGACAGCTATTAAGTCTCCTCTCAGTCGTCTCTTTTGCAAACTAAACATTCCCAAATCCTGCAACCTTTCCTCATAAGACAGGGTTTGCAGACCGGTCACCATTCTGGTCGCTCTTTTCTGAACTTGCTCCAGTTTGTTGATGTCTTTTTTAAAATGTGGTGCCCAAAACTGGACACAATATTCCAGATGAGGTCTGACCAAAGAGGAGTAGAGGGAAATAATGACTTCACGTGATCTAGACTGTATGCTTCTGTTAATACATCCTAGAATTGCATTTGCCTTTTTTGCTGCTGCATCACACTGTTGACTCATATTCAGTCTGTGATCTATTAGTATACCCAAGTCTTTTTCACATGTGCTGTCACTTAGCCCTATTCCTCCCATTCTATATATGCTTTTTTCATTTTTATTGCCCAGATGTAGTACTTTGCATTTCTCCCTGTTAAAAACCATTCTGTTAGTTGCTGCCCACTTCTCCAGTTTATTTAAATCTTTTTGAATCCTCTCTCTCTCTTCTCTAGTATTAGCTATCCCTCCTAGCTTTGTGTCATCAGCAAATTTAATCAGTTTACCCTCAATTCCTTCATCTAAATCGTTGATAAAGATGTTGAACAATACAGGGCCCAGGACAGAGCCCTGTGGTACCCCACTTGAGACATTCTTCCAACTGGATGTGCAGCCATTTACGACCACTCTTTGGGTCCGATCACTAAGCCAGTTATGAATCCACCTAACAGTTGCCTTGTCCATTCCATACTTAGTCATTTTTTCAATAAGGATTGTATGAGAGACTTTGTCAAATGCTTTGCTGAAGTCAAGATATACTATATCTACAGCATTTCCTTGATCCACCCAATCAGTGATACCGTCATAGAAGGAAATTAAGTTAGTCTGACATGACTTATTAGTTAGAAACCCATGCTGACTCTGTTTAATCACTTCATTCTTATCCAGGTATTGACATACATGTTGTTTAATAATTTGTTCAAAGATCTTTCCTGGTATAGAAGTCAGACTCACCGGCCTATAGTTGCCTGGGTCCACCTTCTTCCCCTTTTTGAAGATAGGAACAACATTTGCTCTTCTCCAGTCTTCTGGCACTTCTCCTGTTCTCCAAGAATTTTCAAAGATTATGGAGAGGGGTTCAAAAATTTCTTCTGCTATCTCCTTCAGTACTCTGGGGTGTAATTCATCTGGACCTGGAGACTTGAATTCATTTAGGTTAGCTAAGTGTTTCCTCACTATCTTTCTGTTTATAGATATCCTGGATTCTTCTATTCCCTTAATAGGACAGTGAATAACAGTTGATGTTGCATTTCCTTTCTGAGAGAAAACAGATGCAAAATAGGAATTTAAAAGTTCAGCCTTCTCAACATCCTGTCTTACCATTTCATCATTTTCATCCTGTAAAAATCCTATAGCATCTTTGACTTTTCTTTTACTTTTCACATATCCCCAAAATCCTTTATTATTGCTTTTGACATCTCTTGCAAGCCTCAGTTCATTTTCAGCTTTAGATAATCTGATTTGTGCCCTGCAGGTTCTGCAGACAGCATTATATTCTTCTTTAGATATGCCTCCCTCTTTCCATTTTATAAACATTTTTTTCTTCCTTTTTAGCATGTGCTTAAGTTCTGTGTTCATCCATCCTGGTTTCCTTAAATGCTTCCTATTCTTCCCTCTTTTCGGAATTGTTAACAACTGTGCTTTGAGAATTTCATTTTTCAAGATTTCCCATCCTTCCTGGACATTTTTGTCTTTAAGGATATCCAGCCATTGGATCCCTCCAATTCTCTTTCTGAATCCCTTAAAATCTGCCTTTCTGAAATCTAACCTTGACGTCTGAGTCTTCACAGGTCTTCCACCTCTAGTAATCCAAAATTCTAAAATAGCATGGTCGCTACCTCCTAGGGTCCCAGCCACTTTTACCTCCTCAACCATTTCCTCCCTGTTTATAAGGATTAGATCCAAGGTAGCAGTTCCCCTTGTTTTCTCCCTTACCTTTTGGAAGATAAAGTTGTCAGCAAGAGAGGATAAGAATTTCCTTGACCTGTTAGTTTTGCCTGAGAGAGATTCCCAACAAATGTCTGGATAGTTGAAATCTCCCATGACAACTATGTCATATTTTTTGGAGAACTTGGCCATCTGATGCATAAAGAGTTCATCTATATATTCGGCTTGCACAGGCGGCCTGTAGTAAATGCCTACAATGGTGTCCTTTCCATTGTTCTGTCCTTGTATTCTTACCCAAACAGTTTCCACAGAACTCCCAGTCTCTGAAGCTTCAATCTCTGTGCAGATATACGCGTTTCGAACATACAATGCGACACCCCCTCCTCGTTTATCAAGTCTGTTTCTTGCAAATAAGTTGTATCCTTCTAGTCTTGTATTCCAATCATGTGTATTGTCCCACCAAGTTTCAGTGATTCCAATTACATAATATTTCTGTTCCTGTGTTAGTAGTTCCAATTCTCCTTGTTTGTTGCCCATGCTTTGTGCATTAGTATAGAAACATTTTAGTTTGTGATTGGTTTCTCTTTCTCCAATATTTTTATTAATTAGATTCTTTCGTCTTTGTTCTTCCTTTCCACTTCTAATAGCAGAGTTCTCAATAGCATTTGTCAGGTGTATGGCTTTTTCTGGTCTTTTGCTTCCCTTCCCATGTTGTTCTAGTTTAAAGCTCTCCTTACAAGTGTAGCAAGGCGACTTCCAAATACATGCTTTCCAGTCTTCGTAAGGTGCACCCCATCTCTAGCAAGTAGTCCATCGTATAAGTAGTTCACTCCGTGATCCAGAAATCCAAATCGTTGCTGACGGCACCATCGACGTAGCCAGTTGTTCACCTGCAGAATGCCTTCCTCTATGCTTGGTAATAAGTCACCAACCAAGGCACAGAGATAACCTCCCTGCAAAAAATGACCTACTATTGACAACGGTAAAAACTCATACCGATGGTTATTAAGGCTATGTGCGCACATGGAGTATTTGCCTGCAGAAATTTCTGCAATATTTGTGCATCTATTAGCATGAATAACACTGCGGCAAATTTTTTGCCTTGTTTTTGTATGCATTTTTTGCTGAGTTTTTGCATGTGCTATTGTACAGCAATTAAGTTTTTTTTAGCTCAATAAAGATATATAAAAAACAAACCTACACACACACATTGTCACCAGCCTATGTAGGATTGTTAAGAGAATGAACATACATAGGCTGTAACCAAAGAGCAACTGTTAATTTCAAAGAAAAAATTGCTTGGGCTCCCGCGTAATTTTAATAACCAGCAAAGGAAAAGCTGATTCCTGAAGGCTGATGATAAAAATTCTGGAAAGGACCCAATAGCCATAAAGGTTCCCAGGCAATTAATATCAGCTCACAGCTGATTGCTTATCCTTTACTGGCTAGTTTACAGGGTGATCCCAGAAAAAAATGACATAGGATCCTTCTATAAAATCTAACCAGCAAAGGCTAGGCAGACAACTGCGTACTGACATGGATATTGTCCCTCTCTAAAAACATCACCTCTCAGCCACCCCAAAAAAGGCACATCTATAAGATTCGCCAAATCTGGTGCTTAGCCGTGCTCTTCCTACTTGCCCTGTAACATTGACAAGTGGGGTTCATATTTGTGGGGTTGATGTCACCTTTGTATTGTCAGGTGACATCAAGCACACAGGTTGGTAATGGAGAGGCATCAATAAGATGCCCCCATTGCTAACTCTGTAGTTATATCGTATAAAAAACACACACCCAGAAAAAAATCCTTTATTTGAAATAATGACACAGACACCTTTAATGAACTTTTATTAACTATACTCAACGAATGCCTAATCCACTGGCCACTGGGTAAGAAGGAGACAACTGTTGGTGCAATAATAAGAAAATAGAAGAAATACAAAATGACTGTCAATCGACAGCAATCTGGGGCACCATGCAAAATCTCACCTCATAGGGTAGCCTTGATCATGAGGAAGGTGAGAGATCAGCCTAAAACTACACAGGGGAACTTGTTAATGACCTCAAGGCAGTCACATTCACCAAGAAAACCATTGTAAACACATTACGCCGTAAAGCTTTAAAGTCCTGCAGTGCCCGCAAGGTCCCCCTGCTCACGAAGGCACATGTGCAGGCCCATCTGAAGTTTGTCAATGAACACCTGGATAGTTCTATGAATGATTGTAAAAAGATGCTGTGGTCAGATGTGACAAAAATTGAGGTCTTTGGCATTAACTCAACTTGCCGTGTTTGGAGTAAGAGAAATGCTGCCTATGACCCAAAGAACACCATCCTCACTGTCAAACATGGAGGTGGAAACATTGTGTTTTGGGGGTGTTTTTCTAATAAAGGCACAGGACTACTTCACCACATCAATGGGAGAATGGATATAGCCATGTACCATAAAATCCTGAGTGACAACGTCCTTCCCTCCGACAGGACATTAAAAATGGGTCGTGGTTGGGTCTTCCAGCAAGACAATGACCCAAAACATATAGCCAAGGCAGCAAAGGAGTGGCTCAAAAAGAAGCACCCTAATGTCATGGTGGACTAGCCTAGCCAGTCTCCAGACCTTAATCTAATAGAAAACTTATAGGAGTTGAAGCTCTGAGTTGCCAAGCGACAGCCTTGAAATCTTAATGATTTAGAGATGATCTGCAAAGAGGAGTGGACCAAAATTCCTCCTGACATGTGCGCACACCTCATCATCAATTGCAAAAAAGTCTGACTGCTGTGCTTGCCAACAAGGGTTTTGCCACCAAGTATTAAGTCTTGTTTGCGGGATCAAATACTTATTTTGCACTGCAAAATGCAAATAAATTGATATTATTCATACAATGTGATTTTCTGGATTTTATTTTTGATAATCTATCTCTCAATGTTAAAATTAACCTACCTTTAAAATTATAGACTGTTCTTGTCTTTGTCAGTGGGTAAACTTACAAATCAGCAAGGGATCAAATACTTATCTTCCCCACTGTGTAATGCATAATGTTCCACAATGATCTTGATGACTTTGAGAGCAGTCACTAATGTGACTGCGCTCAAAGACAGCCGGTAAAACACTGACAGGAGATAATCACTCCCGCTGTGTATAGCACTGAGCTGCTGTGATAAAGTTCTCACACAGCGGTGCTGTAAGAGAGAGCACTGGAGCTGATCAGCTGATGAACTCCAGTGAACTCTCTCATGGCAGCCCAGTGATACACTGCGGGAGCGATTACCTCCTGTCAGTGTATCGCCAATGGCCGGGTAGTGCAGTCACATCTCCTGATGTGACTGTCTACATATGCGAACGCTGTGGGACACTCCGGATTACTTGGACTACAGAGGACAGGTGAGTATATGGTGGTTTATTTTTTTCTAGGAGACATGGGCATTTGGGATTGGGCATTAGGAGAGTATATTTTTTTGCTTTAATTTTTTTCTAGGAGACGAGGGAATCGGGATTTGGTGTAAGGTGAGTATAATGTGTTTTTTATTTTTATTTTAATATGTATATAATTAGTTTCCTTTTGTTAAACTGTTATCAGCAGACGTAGCCTGATAGGAGCAGTAGTCTAATCAGCCTATGCCTGCTGACCTGCGGTAAGCTTTTTACTGCAGGTCACTGCTGTGGGTCACAGTCACAGCTGCGTGGTCATGCTGACATCTGACAGCATGACTGTGCAGCTCTCTGACCGATGATCTTACCAGCAGTAGCATTACCACAGATAAGAAAATCGCACCGGTGTTTCTTGCGCTGTCACACAGATGACAGCGTGGGAAACACCATAGGAAGTACGTAAAAACACAAACAAAAACTCAGTAAATCCGCAGCAAATCTGCAAACATTTTTATAACTGAATTTTTACTGTGGATTTAACAGATTCAATTGAAGTCAATGGGTGAAAAACGCTGCAGAAATGCACAAAGAATTAACATGCTGCAGAAAAAAACTAACTGCTAATACTCAAAGGAAATTTACTGATCATGTGCACAACACTTTATGATTGTCATTGGTTTAGTGTGCATAAGCATTCCAGAGCATTTTTGGCCAATTTCTGCACTTAAAAACCACCTCAAAAATGCATAAAATATGCACTGTATGCACATAGCCTAAGGGGTGACATAAGACCTGTCACTTGCTGAAAAAATTAGATATAAAGTTGTGGCCAAAAGTGTTGGCACCCTTGAAATTGTTGGAATGAGGCCTGCAAAGAAAAGAACACTGTATCTACAGTCAAATATGGTGGAAGCTCAAAGATGTTTTGGGGCTGTTTTGCTGCCTCTTTCACTGGGGGCCTTGACTGTGTGCAAGGCATCATAAAATCTGAAGATTACAAAAGGATTTTGGGTCACAATGTTGTGCCCAGTGCCAGAAACTGGGTTTATGTCCAAGGTCATGGGTTTTCCAACAGGACAATAACCTCAAACATACTTCAAGAAGACGCCAGAAATGGATGGAAGCAAAACACTGGAGAATTAAGTGGCAGCAATGATTCCAGATCTAAATCCCATTGATCACCTGTGGAGAGATCTGAAAACTGTTGTTGGGAGAAGGCACCTTCATATATGAAAGACCTTGGTCAGTTTGCAAAAGAAGAGTGGTCCAAAATTCCAGCTTAGAGGAGGAAGAAGATTGTTGATGGATATGGGAGGTGATTGATTGCAGTTATTTATTCCAAAAGGGTGCAACCAAATAATAAGTTGAAGGTGCCAACAATTTTATCCTACCCATGTTGGGGGTTTTGTGTGAAATTATGTCCAATTTGCCTTTATTTCTGTTTTTTTGTGTTGTTCCAAAACACACAAACAAACTTGTGAATAACAAAGCATGTGTAATTGCAAATATTTTTTGAGAAAAATGCAATATTTTCTGAAACTATTTCATGGTTGCCAATACTTCTGGCTATGACTGTACATATACAGTTTATACAGCTCTGGCAAAAATTAAGAGACCACCACATCAAAACGTTGTCATGGGCAGCCCATTCGCCAAACCAGAACCCCATTGAAAACCTCTGAAATGTAATCAAGAGGATGCAGGATAGTCACAAGCCATCAAACAAACAAGAACTGCTTAAATTTTTGCGCCAGAAGCAGTATGAAAGATCGGTGGCAAGCATGTCAAGACGCATGGTCATTCCACAAAATATTGATTTCTGAACTCTTCCTGAGTTAAAACACTCCAAAGACATACTGATAGGGAATTTAGATTGTGAGCCCCATCAGGGACAGTGATAATAAGGTATGCAAAACTGTAAAGCGCAGCGGAATATGTTAGCGCAATATAAAAATAAAGAGTATTATAACTACAATCTTAAATCTCTCCCTCTCCTCTGGCATTTTCCCATCCTCCATCAAACACTCTAGCATTACTCCATTATTAAATAAACCTGCCCTTGACCTATCCTGCACAAACAACTACAAACCAGTCTCCAATCTCCCCTTCACTTCTAAACTCTTTGAGCACCTTGTCTACTCCCGTCTTACCCGTTACCTCTCCACTCATTCACCTTCGCCCCCTACATTCGACAGAAACTGCACTCATCAAAATGACCAATGAGCTTCTGACAGCAAAATGTAATGGTGACCACTCTTTGTTCATTCTTCTCGACCTTTCTGCAGTTTTCAAAACTGTTGACCACCATCTTTTACTCTCTAGGCTCCAGTCACTGGGCATTAATGACACTACCCTCTCCTGGTTCTCTTCCTATCTTTCTGACCGCTCCTTCAGTGTTTTGTTCGCTGACTCCACTTCATCTCCTCTTCCTCTGACTGTTGGGGTACCTCAGGGCTCATTCCTTTGCCCCCTTCTCTTCTCTCTCTAAATGGCTCCAATTGGACAGAACATCAGCAGATTTGGCTTTCAGTACCATCTTTATGCTGATGAAACACTATACACGTCATCCCCTGACATTACCCTTGCTGTACTACAGAACGCCAGTGACTGTCTGTTCACAGTCTTCAACATCATGTCCGCTCTCTATCTGAAACTCAACCTCTCCCAAACTGAACTTCTTCCGCTCCCACTGTCTACTAACCTCCCCAACTCTGACACTTCCCTCTCTGTGGGTGGCACCATAATAACACCCCGGCAGCAGGCACACTGTCTGGGTGTTACGTTTTACACCAGTCTCTCCTTCACCTCCCATATACAACCTCTTGCCCGCTCTTGCTGTTTACACCTCAAGAACATCTCTAGAATCCGCCCTTTTCTCATCATGAAAACAATAAGAAGCCTCACTTTTGCCTTGATCTACTCCCGCCTGGACTACTGTAATGCTCTATTAATTGGCTTCCCTCTCACTCGACTTTTCCCTCTCCAGTTCCTCCGTAATGCAGCAGCCAGGGTCATTCATCTGGCTAATCGGTACTCAGATGTGTCCGCTTTTCGTCAGTCATTACACTGGCTGCCCTTTCATTCAGGATCCAATTTAAAGTACTTGTTCTCACCCACAAAGCTCTCCACAGTGCTGCACCCCCTTACATCTCCTCCATAATTTCTGTCTATCAGTCTAGCCGATCGCTGAGCTCTGAAAACGACTTTCGACTAACCTCTGCACTAATCTGTGCCTCCCGCCCCCGACTCCAAGACTTCTCCCACGCTGCTCCAATCCTCTGGAATGCTCTACCCCAAGAAATTAGGACCATCCACAACTTGCACAGTTTTAGGCGCTCCCTCAAAACACATGTGTTCAGAGCAGCCTATCACGTTCCCTAATCAAAGTCATTTTATGTGGAAGTGTGTGTGTGTAGCCCAGTCACTATCTCTATCTATCCCCCACTCCCTCAAGATGGCTGGACCATCATTGTAAATACACAACTGTACTTTGTATCCCCCCCCACCTCCTTGTAGATTGTCAGCTCTCACGAGCAGGGTCACCTTATTTTCGTCTTATTTTGCTTTAATTATTGTATTGTTAATGTTTTTACCTATGACTGTTGTGTTTGAAATTTTTAAACTGTAAAGCACTGTGGAATATGTTGGCGCTATATAAATAAAGATTATTATTATATGTATGTTGCATTTATAGTGTATATAGGCATGTTGTGTATATATGTACCGTATATACTCGAGTATAAGTCGATCCGAGTATAAGCTGAGGCACCTAATTTTGCCACGAAAAACTGGGAAAACGTATTGACTTGAGTATAAGCTGGGTGTGCATTGTCCCCACATCCCTATACTGGTATGCATGGCTTCCCTGTCCCTATCATTGTTTGCATGGCTCCCCCCGTCCCTGTCCTTGTATGCATGGTTCCTATATAAAAAAAAAACATCCTACTTACCTTGCCTGTGCGCGCTCGCTGCATATCGTTTGTTCCGGCGCCAGAAGTCCTTCCAGCAGAGCGATTATGTGGCCCCACTCATTAAGGTAACTAATGAATATTCACTCTATGCCTATAAAAGTGGAGAGGCATGAATATTCATTACCTTAATGAGCAGGGCAACGTGATCGCTCTCCCAGAAGAGCTGCTGGCGCCAAAACGAACGAGATGCAGTGATGGCGTGCAGGGATGGTAAGTAGGATGTGTGCTGGATGCCGAGGCTGCAGTTGTCACTGTGTGCTATTACAGAGAAATGAATATTCATTTCTCTTTAGCAGTGGCACAGGGTTTAGCCACAGCCACCGGCTCCCACCTTTGTGACCTACTGATCCGTCGCTCCCCTTCCCCCCTGACTTTCTGGGACATTTGTCTCGTGTATAAGCTTAGCCACTCAGCTTATACACGAGTCCATTGTTTTCAGCATGAGTTAATTAATTTTTAGCATAAAAAATATGTGCTTAAAAACATGGCTTATACACGAGTATATATGATTTGTGGTATTTATAGTGTATATTTTTATGTTGTGTCAATGACGTTCATGTGTATGTTGTGTATTCCATACACCTGGCATTTCTCTTGCAAAGTCTCCTTTATAAATTAAGTGGTTTAAGATCTGGAGATCATTAAAAAGGCACAGGAAACATTTAAAAAAGGAAAGGAAAGAAAAAACAGACATTACCAAGGTTTGTACTAATCAGTGAGCTCTGACTTCCTGAAGGTAAGGATATAAGGCTGCGGATCTGAAGTCTAATTACAGTAGATACAACAACATGAAAAATTAAATTAATAGAAGAAACTTTTATCATGGATGAAAATTAGTGACTCGCGGACCTGTGGATGTTCGTATTTGTCGGGTTCAGCCAAACATTTAAAAAAAAGTTTGGTTTGGATACCAGAACCGTACCCAAACTCAAACCCTAACACAGACCCCATTGAAATGAACTGGGGGTACAAAACATCTGGTGTTTTATACATTGTCATCTATGTGAAACGCCAGCTGTGATTGGCAATAAGTTTGTTAACGCCGATAAGAGTTCTGCCACACAGATGACAGCATGTAAGTCAGCAGCTTTGACCGGCGGTAAAAACGTTACCACCGGTCACAGGTGTCTGTTGATGAGAGTATCACTCTCATCAGCACATGCCTGGTCTCACTGATAGCTGCAGGAGGAGCCAATATTTGTCATGGCTGTCATTGTGTGACAAGGGCGACCGGAGGGGGGTAATTATGGCCAAGTTACTTACACAGTCCACAGACAGAGTCCACTGAGCCAATGGTCAGCGAGCACCCCCGGCCCCTTGTACATAAATAGACCGGACCGACACAGCTATTCCCACAGTTTACCTTTCCCTCTCTCCGGCCATGGTAGTCCAGGTGTATTAGAGTCCAAGATGGCAACTGTTGTCCAGCAGAGAATAACTTTATAATGAACAGGGATGGAATAGAAAGAAAAGAGTACAACAATGGCTTCCTGTTCTCTCCCTAACACTCTCCTTAGCCACACCCACAGCAGCTGCAGCAGCTGAAGATTCACAGTAGCCCACTTGATGGAATCTGGGCGCTCATAGCCCCTTCAGTGGGGGGCCCTTCCAGAGTCTTGGGGCCTGTATTGGGTTCCTATAATCCTAGAGTCCTTGGTTCTGGGGCAACAGATTTCTCCCCTCCGGGAGTCTGGCAATATCCCGTCCATATTACACGTCTGCCATGGGCCAATGTGTCCGGGCTACTGACGGGAGACAGCAGCTTCATCCCGCCTTTCTGCTGCTGCTGGTCCAGCCCCCCCGAATTAATTGATCACTATCCCTAACTATACACAGCCCTTAAAGGGGAGCATCCACAATACAATACAAGGCATAACAAATACAGTACATACATAATACATTTGTATAAGGTGCACGGGTTGGCCGCACAGAGAAGGAGAGGGCGCAACAGAGGGGACCTACCACCTCCATACACTCCTCATTCCTTAAACATAGCTGTCCCCCGCCATGGCAACTTTTGTAAAACGTGCACATGACTTAAGAGTCCCAGTCTCTCTGTAGATGGGTCCATAGAAAAACAGTTCATAGTCCACAAGAGCCGGTTGGCCCTTTAACACTGGTGGGCCTTACTCAGGCCTGGCAGCTTCCCCCTCCTTCCTTTCAGCGGACCATGGGACACTTAATGGTTGTGGGCTACATTTTTAACATGGGGATCGTCCAAGGGTCAAAGCGGGAACACTGTTCAGGGTCATGCAGTCCAGCAGCCACACCCATCCACCCCATGGGGTTCTGGTCCTGTGATCCAGTAAGGGTGGCATCAACGGGTGCAAAACAAACTTGGAGGAGGAGAAAACCATTAAACGTGAACGTCATCTGTTGGCCACATCAGATGCCAGTATCCTCAAGTGCCAGGGATGCAGAACAGTCCCTTGTCCTGGGTGCAACAGGCACCGATATCCTGTCTTAAAAGGGCCGCTCAGTATATCCATGGCCATTAACTTGCTTAGTGGGCCGCATTTGGCCCCTGTACCACTACATAAACATTAGATGAGGACCACTCCCTCCAGTGATGGTCCTGCAGCTCCTGGAGCTTTCTGGCTCCGTGATTACATCGGTGGTCGCCTCATTGCCCTGAGGCACCACTCTCTCCTGTGCAGCTGGAGCAACTGCAGCCGCGGCATCCGGCCGCTCCACACATGGGGTCCCCTGCGGTGGGCTGGTCTCCCAGTCGGAGGCCATCTTTATGGCTACTGCGTAGGGCCCTCAGGGGCCTTGCTCTTTAATGAAATCCAGGTAGTCCCCTTCTCGGAGAGGACCAGGAAATATGAGGGACCCAGCATTAATATAAACTTTGGCCCCGGTCTCCAGCTCCTGCAGGAAATCATAGCCATTGCTTCAGTTTAGATATCCGCCAAGGCGCTGCAGCTCACGGACGATCTGGCGCTCCCACTGCCTCTTCTCCCAAATGATCTCATGGATCCACTGGTCCTCCGTGACCATAGATACATGGGGTTCCTCCACACACCTGCCATGGGTGTTATCTGGAATGAGGATTACCTGGGGAAGCACAGGGGCCATCGTTGCTGAAGATGACAATGGAGAGGACTGGCAGGACGGCTCCGGCGAAGACGGTGGGACCACAGGAATACAAGGCATAACAAAGACAGCACATACATAATACATTTGTATACATGTGGCCACACAGAGAAGGAGAGAACTGAGGGGACCTGCCACCTCCTTACAATTGAGTCGGAAGTGTCCACAGCAGCAAAGCTTTTTGATTACAGCTTTTCAGCAAACTTTGTTCGTGCTGCCAAACCCGAACAATAGCACAGATATTGATATTGTGTTTGGACTTACCGTTTGGACTTACCATTTGGGTTTGCCAGATTTTATAAACCTGAGTGGGGAGGGGGGTGCCAAAGGAACTGAATGAAATACATGATTTCAATAATTAAGGCTTTTGTTTCAATACATTCTTCCTCGTAGTGCATCTATCATATGGGTTACTGGCTAAATGTTTATAGTTCTATGATTGTTGCAAAACAAACAGCTAATTTTTATATACAGTACATGTAAGATTCTTTTCTTTAAATCAATTTTTTTTTTAATGTTTTACAAGGTGCAAGGGAAATTTCTCTCTTTATGAGATTCTGCGGTAACTGCTCTCAACAAAAGATTGGATTTGTTCGGTTTGACAAAGGTATCCTGAGGATTAATGCAACCTGCTGCAGCAATAACAAGTGCACTCCTATTAGCCCCACCAGTAAGTCATAGACGAGATGTCATTATGTAAAATGCATGCTTTATATGATGCAAAATCTATAGAATTGTTACAGTTCTGGTGAGGACTAAAAGAGCCGTCTGGCTGCTCCAAAATAATGTATTATTGTGTCTTAATATGCCCACAGTAGGATTAGTCATAGAATAGAATCATGACTTTGCTTATTAGTGATAAGGAGAAAATAACAGTAAGTTTTGCTATAGGCTGTAAAGCAAAGCTCAATTTTGGAGTATGAACTTTACTGACATCTAGTGATCAACATATGAATTGCAACTTGTTTTGAATTATTTTAATATGAAAAGCTGATGATAAAATGTTACCCATTTTTTGTTTTCTTTTACTACAAGTTCCACCAGATAAAGCTTTCTCTAAAGAAGGTAAAGTCAAGGGCAATGGGATTAGGTGTAAATCGTGCTACGCTTCCAACACTAAAAACTGTGATTGTAATGCCTATGTGAATTGTAAAGCAGAGGAGACAAGATGTATTTCGCGCTATATGTCTGCTACAGGTCAGTTCTGCAGAGATATCTATAATTATTGATACTTTGCCTTTTTATGTCATTAGGATCAGGTTTTGCTTTGTATAATGTTAGAAGATGCACATTTCAGGAAATAAAAGGACACACGCTGAAGCTTTTTCCATTCTTTCTCCATAGCGGGGCACAACCATATTTCTACCATGCGAGGCTGCACCACGACAGACATGTGTGAAGTCATCAAAGATAAAGAAATAAGCATGAAATTAAATACCACCCGAGTAAGATCCAACTTTTCATGCTCGAATGAAAGTGGCAGCGCCCACAGGAGTTTACTATTGCTTGTCTTTACTGCCGCCCTATTCTCCAAGTTTACGACAGCCACGTGACTAATATTGGTGCAAAACTACTGACTCCTAAAAGTATTAAAAATAGTATTATTGCAAATTTGTATATTACTAGTATTTAAAAAATATAATGCTTTCTTAACATGCATACAAAGCCTAATCTGCTTCTTTCTCCACTTAAGAACCTCTTGTTCCACCCTTAAGAGCTACTTTGCGAAATCCAGGATATAAGTCATATAATGGTCAGAAATAGTGTTTTTCTTCATGGACACATAGATGGCAGCTTATTTTGAACACTCACCTAAAATGACAGGTGAACATTAAAACAATGGACAATATAAAAAAAGTCTTGTATTTGGTATAATGTATTACAGAATAACTTAACAACTATGTACATACATAAATGTGCTCACATTGGAGAAATTAGTACACTGAAGTCGGAATTCACTGAAGAAGAATTGTCTACAAGGATTAGAAAAATGGCAACCAAATGTCAATGGGACAGACAGTGAGGGCCACCTAGGGTTAACCTGGTGAATACCTTTTAGAACAAAGTCCATCATTAGCAAAAAATCAGGTCAACATCTCCATATATAGAGAAGTATCTGGGTAAGATGACTATTGAAAACTTGTTCCCTGTAGGAACCTCGCTGACTGTATATACTGTATGCAAAGTAGTGGAGAATACACTGCAATATTAATAAATGTCTAGAAAATAAGTATCAACCTTGTGATTCCCTATTTATCCCACAGAAAGGGCGTAGGAAAAGAGAGGGAAAGAAAAAAAAGAAAGAAAGAAAAAAGGATAAATAGGTAGATAGATAGATAGATAGCTAGATAATAGATAACAGATATTAGATAGCTAGATAACGATAGATAATAGATAGATACAGTATTTTTCGGACTATAAGATGCACTGGACCATAAGACGCACCCCAAATTTTCAGAAGGAAAATGGGGGGAAAAATGAATGCGTCAATTGGGAGTCCATTTTACAGTCCTGAATTCAGCTTACCAGGGGGGGATCAACAGCGCTGGTGGAGCGGAGTCACAGGGGGTGTTTGGTGGTCTAGTGATGATATGACACAGACTGGTGCACAGGTTTGGTGGTGCTTGGTGGTGCGGGAGCTCCGGCGACATTTTATGAAAGCTGGGAGCCCCCACAGCCCGGATCACAGTCTATTGCTGCAGGTTTTGTGGTGCTTGACAACAGTTTGTGAAGTATTGCCTCAATGCTGTGGCCATCGGGAAAATGGCAGCTGGAGGCAGCGCATGCGCAGATTGAGATCTCGACAACGAGATCTCGTCTCGAGATCCCGAGAGATGAGATCTTGGAGACAAGATCTCAATCAGCGCATGCGCCGCCTCCGGCGGCCATTTTGCAGGAGGCCAGATTGATTACCAAGGCACAGATTGAGATCTCGGCATCGACATTTTGTGAAGTATTGCCTTGATGCTGTGGCCTTTGAGAAAATGGCTGCCAAAGGCGGCACATAGGCAGATTGAGATTTCAGCAATTAGATCTGGTCCCGAGATCTCAGGAGAAGAGATCTTGAAGAAAATCTCATTCTGCGCATGCACCGCCACCATTGGCCATTGTCCCATAGGCCACATCATTGAGGCACTAGAAGTGCAGGGGCTCCTGGCTTTTACAAAATGTTGCCAGAGCCCCCACACCACTGAGAATCACCACACCAACCGCACCAGGCTGGAATGTTTTTCTCAATATCTGACATGAAATCAGAATAAACCTTTCACGTTTAGGTCAATTAGGATTACCATAATTATAAATATTTGCCAGATTCAAGAGTAATGAGAGAGAGAATGTTTTAAGTCATTTTTGTTGCTTACTGCAAAGTCAAAAATTTCCATACATTTCATTAGTATTTGGTACCGTTGCCCTTAAACTGAATGACTTGTTTCACACATTTGGGATCTCCTTCCACAAGCTTCTCACTATAGTTGGTTGAAATTTGGACCTATTTCTCTTGACAAAACTGGTGTAACTGATCGAGGTTTGTAGGCCGCCTTGCTCGCACAGGCCTTTTCAACTTTGCCCATAAATTTTCAATAGGATTGAGATCAAGGCTTTGTGATGGCCACTCCAAAACATTGACTTTGTTATCCTTAAGTAACTTTGTTTCCATTTTGGCAGTATTCTTCTGGCCATTGTCCATTGGGAAGACGCATTTCTGCCCAAGCTTTAACTTCCTGGCTGATGTCGTGAGATGTTGCTTCAGTATTGCCACACAATCTTCTTTTCTCATGATGCCATCTATTTTGTCAAGTGAACCAGTCCCTCCTGCAGCAAAACAACCCCACAAAATGATGTTGCTACCCCCATGTTTCACAATTGGCATGGTGTTCTTAGGCTTCCAAGTTTCTCCCTTTTTCCTCCAAACGTAGCGATAGACATTATGCCCAAAAAGTTCAATATTAGTTTCATCAGACAACAGGACATGTCTCCAAACATTAAGGTATTTGTTCCTGTGTGTATTTGCAAACATTAATCAGACTTTTTTATGTTTCTTTTGGAGTAATGTAAAGAAACTGCCACCTGATGATGACGGTGCTACTGTTGAAACGCGTTGTGGACGGAAGCAAAATATCTTTGTCTTGGTGTTCCTAGTGCTCCTCTGACCGTGTGTTTTTCTTTACATTGCTCAAGTCCTCCCTTGGAGGTGCATGGCTGGAGCTGCGGTGGATCTCCTCCAAACACTGAGCCCTTTGGGACCGATCTCCTAGCGTTCCCCAGTGACCACAACTTCTTTGTCTCTTTTGGAGTATTGGCTTCTTCCTGGCAGAGTGGCCTTTTAGCCCAAGTTGATACAGTACTTGTTTCACTGTGGACATTGACACAATCTTACCAGCTTCCACCATCATATTCACAAGGTCTTTTGCTTTTGTCCTTGGGTTGATATGCACATGTTGGACCATAGCATTTTCATGTCTAGGACACAGAACTCGTCTCCTTCCTGAGCGGTATGATGGCTGGACATTCCCATCTTGTTTGTAGTTGCATATAATTGTTTGTACAGATGAACGAAGCACCTTCAGGTATCTTGAAATTGTACCCAAGGATGAGCCAGACATCTGCAAGTCCACAATTCTCTTCCTGATATCTTGGCTGATTTCTTGAGACTTTCTCATGATGCTACACAAAGAACAGTGTGTTTCAGGTGCGTATTAAAATACATCCACAGGTGTGTCTCTAATAAACTCAGATGTTGCCAAAAAACTTCCAAACACATGATGGCATCATATGGGCAGTCCAGAATTGTTTAAGGGCATAGTAATCTTAGTGTATGTAAACTTTTGACATTGCAGTAAGTTATAAAAATGCCTTAAAACATCCTCTCTCTCTCGTTATTCTGACATCTGGCAAATATTAATAATTATGGTAATCCTAAAGGACCTAAAACAGGAAAGGTTTATTCTGATTTCATGTCAGATTTTGAGAAAAACATGCAGATGTGTCTTTATATATAGTGTATGGAAACTTCTGGTTTCAACTGTATGAAATAATTTTCCACCATAAACACAGCTATAAATACCAGTAGAGAGTCGAGACTTATAGTAAAATCCATGTTTCCGGTCACACACACCACTTTACACTTCATCCTTATTGTTTAATTATTCACCATGTGCAAATTACAGAACTGAAGTCAGAACTGATCTGATATCAGATAATTAATGAACGAACGGCCGATGAATCTAGAGGCAGCGTCGCATTATTCACCATCGCTGGGGCTGTAACTGGATACTTTGTGTGGATGAGATTTCTATGTTGTGACTGCCAGCACAATTACAAAAAAAAAGAATATTGAAGTTCTTAGTTAACATGTGATGATTTTATTTTACATGGGACTGCAAGCAGTCCTCTGTAAGCTAATTGAATTATTTGCATTTCGTTCAGTTCCCTTTTTGATTCGTACAAATCTGAGATGCGCACACACGACTGAGTCATTACGGAAAACCAACGCCCTAGTTTCTTTAAAAAAAACTAGCAGTCTTCTGCTGTAGGTCGCGCAGTTGTTCTCTTCTAACCCTCCTGGAATCATGGACGTCGCTGAGCTCCTGTTTCCCTTCATCCTATCCACCCTGGTAGCCACAAGTAAGTAACTCTTTATATAACCTGGAACCGTCTGGAAATATTATTTTATTTTTTTCTTTTAAATGAAAATGTAACAATAAAAGTACAAAGGTAATACTATAAATACTGATTTTGCTACAACTATAAATTGTATTTGTATGGTTTTTTTTTAATTTTCAAAATCCTGTCCTCTAAAGATAAGTTTGTTTTTGAATCGAGTTCTGTTTCTAATGAAACTATTGCACAAAGGTTGCAAAAAAAACAAACAAATAAACTGTCTTTGAATTTATCATGGAAAACAAGGTGACAAAATCCTATTCTTTGCATTAACCTCTGATTATATTTCCTTAAGTGTCATATTTCAACACTAGTTTCATGCAGATTTCGAAAAGTTTCAGTTTTTTTTTTGCCTCCCAGAAGTTAGAACGTTTCATTTCTTAAGAGTAGAAAAAAAAAAGGACTCGCTTCCATTTTTGGCTAAAAATCTAGGAAAATCTGACACATTGAAATGCTCTTGATTCTCTCACTAGTTAACTGTGGGAGTCTCTGCTCCTTATTCTTGTCAATATACAGACTGGAGTAAATTTAGAAACTTTGGCAAGTAACCCTAGGAGAGGAATGTCATCTCCTGCAATGCCAGGACCCTACTTATACAGGAATGCAATGCAGGCAGAGTAGGGGGGAGAGGTTTTAAAGAAGAGAACAACTTTTTTAATGTCATTTCCATGTCAAACTTTTGGGAGTTTTTACAGCTTTTTTTTTTTTTTTTAAGTGAAATTGGCTTAGGTGCAGTACCCAAATCAACCACTTAGCAAAAGGGGCGCTGTTTCTGGCTGAACATGCCACATACCCGGCAGACAATGGCTGTGTGTTACAGGCAGGATCTGCCTATTTTAACCTTTGAAATGTCATGGTCAATATATTACTGGGGCATTAGCAGGGTAAAGGGGCATCATTCAAAGTAATGGTGGGTTGCCTATGGGTCGCTATGAGTTTTTCTGAAGATCCTCGTGCCTGACATCTCTACCTGTGGCTCGGTTTCAGAGGTGAGTGTGATTTTTACTATATAAAGAAGTTCTCAAGTATCGCCTTATATAGTATAAACCATCGGATGACTGCAGGATCAGGTCTCCTAAGAGGAATAAAAAAAAAAAAATACTCAAAATTAAAAGAATAAAGTTTCTAAAGCATTTTAAAAAATGAAAACACAAAAATTTAGCTAACAAAAATTTGACCAACTAGCATAACTCATTGTTGTGCTGATACATGAAACATGACAATGAGCAACTTCAACAAAACAATTGAAAGACACTATGACTTGATCAATAAGTGATGGTGTTCGCCACTGGTCATCAGTGACCTCTGCTACTTTGTGACTATGGAGTAATGCGGATTGCAGCAGGTGCGGCCGATCCTCAGCATCGCTGCTTCCTTTATCTCTCTCTTACTGATGAAGGTTGTGTGTTGACCGAAACATCTACATTTCAGTTTTGGATCGCTTGCACCTAAAAATTATATCAAGTTTAATATATGATTATTTAGGGAATAGGACCCTACTTGAGGACCGTTCACACTCTCTATCACCTACTGGTGAACTCAATATATTATTTTAAATACATTTGTGTAATAATAAGTGTTGATATGTTTATAATTCCTTTTTTTTAACATTTTCCACCTATGTATGTACAAAAATGGATTTTGTAGTTTTCACTTGGCCAAATGAAACACATCGCAGGCTGAAATTTCTTGTTTGGTAGAGATCACTTCTCTTCAGCTATCTAATCATCATCACACATTGGGTAACAATGAAAGGTATTGCATATAATGCAGGATCCACCATTCACGAAAGGTGATGTCACAACTCACCTCCTCCTGTACAATGAGTGATAACACCTCTATATAAAGTAGATAACACAGGATCCACCATTCACAATAGGTGATGTCACAGCTCACCTCCTCCTCCTGTACAATGACTGATAACACATCTGCATACAGTAGATAACACAGGATCCACCATTCACAATAGGTGATGTCACAGCTCACCTCCTCCTCATGTATAATAACTGATAACACCTCTGTATACAGTAGATAGCACAGGATCCACCATTCACAATAGGTGATGTCACAGCTCACCTCCTCCTGTATAATGACTGATAACACCTCTATATACAGTAGATAACACAGGATCCCTCATTCACAATAGGTGATGTCACAACTCACCTCCTCCTCCTGTACAATGACTGATAACACCTCTGTATACAGTAGATAACACAGGATTCGACATTCACAATAGGTGATGTCACAGCTCACCTCCTCATGTACAATGACTGATAACACCTCTATACACAGTACAGTTGTGGCCAAAAGTATTGACACCCATGCAATTCTGTCAGATAGTACTCAGTTTCTTCTTCAAAATGATTGCAAACACATTCTTTGGTGGTATTATCTTCATTTAATTTGTCTTAAATGAAAAAAACACAAAAGAGAATGAAGCAAAAAGCAAAACATTGATCATTTCACACAAAACTCCAAAAATGGGCCAGACAAAAGTATTGGCACCCTCAGCATAATACTTGGTTGCACAACCTTTAGCCAAAATAACTGCGACCGACCGCTTCCGGTAACCATCAATGAGTTTCTTACAATGCTCTGCTGGAATATTAGACCATTCTTCTTTGGCAAACTACTCCAGGTCCCTGATATTTGAAGGGTGCCTTCTCCAAACTGCCATTTTTAGATCTCTCCACAGGTGTTCTATGGGATTCAGGTCTGGACTCATTGCTGGCCACCTTAGAAGTCTCCAGTGCTTTCTTTCTAACCATTTTCTAGTGCTTTTTGAAGTGTGTTTTGGGTCATTGTCCTGCTGGAAGACCCATGACCTCTGAGGGAGACCCAGCTTTCTCACACTGGGCCCTACATTATGCTGCAAAATTTGTTGGTAGTATTCTGACTTCATAATGCCATGCACACGGTCAAGCAGTCCAGTGCCAGAGGCAGCAAAGA
The DNA here is from genome assembly GCF_039654945.1 of Dendrobates tinctorius. Lineage (NCBI taxonomy): Eukaryota > Metazoa > Chordata > Amphibia > Anura > Dendrobatidae > Dendrobates > Dendrobates tinctorius. The sequence goes on along the minus strand of NW_027361696.1, from coordinate 34,308,889 downwards.
AACCCCAAAACATCAGGGAACCTCCGCTATGTTTGACTGTAGGGACCATGTTCTTTTCTTTGAATGCCTCTTTTTTTCTCCTGTAAACTCTATGTTGAAACCTTTGCCCAAAAAGCTCTACTTTTGTCTCATCTGACCAGAGAACATTCTTCCAAAACGTTTTAGGCTTTTTCAGGTAAGTTTTGGCAAACTCCAGCCTGGCTTTTTTATGTCTCGGGGTAAGAAGTGGGGTCTTCCTGGTCTCCTACCATACAGTCCCTTTTCATTCAGACATCGACGGATAGTACGGGTTGACACTGTTGTACCCTCGGACTGCAGGGCAGCTTGAACTTGTTTGGATGTTAGTCGAGGTTCTTTATCCAACATCCGCACAATCTTGCGTTGAAATCTCATGTCAATTTTTCTTTTCCGTCCACATCTAGGGAGGTTAGCCACAGTGCCATGGGCTTTAAACTTCTTGATGACACTGCGCACGGTAGACACAGGAACATTCAGGTCTTTGGAGATGGACTTGTAGCCTTGAGATTGCTCATGCTTCCTCACAATTTGGTTTCTCAAGTCCTCAGACAGTTCTTTGCTCTTCTTTCTTTTCTCCATGCTCAATGTGGTACACACAAGGACACAGGACAGAGGTTGAGTCAACTTTAATCCATGTCAACTGGCTGCAAGTGTGATTTGGTTATTGCCAACACCTGTTAGGTGCCACAGGTAAGTTACAGGTGCTGTTAATTACACAAATTAGAGAAGCATCACATGATTTTTCGAACAGTGTCAATTCTTTTGTCCACCCTCTTTTTTATATTTGGTGTGGAATTATATCCAATTTGGCTTTAGGACAATTCTTTTTGTGTTTTTTCATTTAAGACAAAATAAATGAAGATAATACCAAAGAATTTGTGTTTGCAATCATTTTCTGGAAGAAACTGAGTATTATCTGACAGAATTGCAGGGGTGTCAATACATTTGGCCACAACTGTACATAACACAGGATCCACCATTCACAATAGGTGATATCACAGATCACCTCCTCCTTCTGTGCAATGATTGATAACATCTTTATATACAGCAGATATCACAGGATCCACCATTTACATAAAGTGATGTCACAGCTCACCTCCTCCTTCTGTACAATGAGTGATAACATATTTATATACAAAATAGTACAGATTCCACAATTCACAGCAGGTGATGTCAAAGCTCCCCTATTCCTTCTTCCTGAGCAGTGACCTCTCACATAGTGTTCCCACAACACTCTCCCAATAGGTCATCTCCAGTCTATTGTAGCTGTTTTAAAACATGTCTGTGAATCCTAGTAACTACAGCTCAGACACAATGGCTGCACCGTAATTATATGCAGATGGATGCAATTGGAATAAAAATCCACAGCAGATAAAATAGGTTGAAAAAGAGAATATTTATTGTTATCTGGTTTTAATAGATTTTTAAAATATCCGCAGTACATAGCTTATGCATTTTCTCATATGCTTTTGTAATAGCACATCACATGGTCAAGTGTGGTATTGCAAGTAAAAAGTAAAATATTCTAAAGCATGCCACCATATGAAAGGGGATATTTAATCTTAATCTACATCTCATATTTCTTTGCAGAATCATGTATAACAGGTTAAGAACTCCTTTTATCATGAATTTAAGCCAGCACCGATTTCTGGATTTATATTGTAGTAATTGTCATCATTTATATCTTTCAGCCTTTTCTCTATCTTGCAATGAATGTTCTGGGATAGCTGCCAAATCCTGCCATAGAGTCAAAGTCACTTGTCCTCCAGACTTTAATGTTTGTGTTGCAACCTTAGAGAGTGACACTATAGGTAAGATATAAAACACAATTGTCAATATTGTAATATTCAATAGGGAACATGTATTAGAGACTGAAGATATCACAAAGGGTTTTTCTATGGGACCCTCCCCATTTAGATGGACCAATGAGCCGCAAAGAATCGGAATTTTCCATTCTTTGGAGGGATTGGGTTAGCCAAATATTATAAAATCAAACCCATCTATGTAATAGTACCTTGTAGTTCTACATTTCTCCTGTAGAGGCCGCTGCAGGGAAAAGCTATGATCTGATAAAACATTCCAAGCAATGTTTGTTGTTGGGCTAATTTACCATGAAGAGGAATCCAGCTGTCAAGTGTTTGACAGTATGAAAGTTTCATTTGATTGATCACTATGGTCCAAACACTGAATGGGAAGCACGTGGCTCAGTGGTTAGCACTGCAGCCTTGCAGCACTGGAGATCTGGGTTCAAATCCTGCCAAGGACACCTGCAAGGAGTTTGTTTGCGTGGGTTTCCTCCCACATTCCAAAGACATACTGATAGGGAATCTAGATTGGGAGCCCCATCAGGGACAGTGATGATAATGTCTGTAAAGCGCTGTTGAATTAATGACGCTATAGAAATGAATTTCCTAATATAGAAATGACTTAAAAAAGATCAGTCAAAGGTGTCCATTTTTGCTTTTATTTTATTCCCACTGCTCCCCTGAGTATTCCACTTTTTTCTTTTTTAATATTCTCCATATTTTTCTAGAGATATGGGATTTCTTATTTACTGCTATTTTTTCTTCATAAAGGGGTGGTGCTTGCATGGTAATTATGCAGAGCAGCCTTAAGACACGCCCCAGAGGAACCTGTTCACTTAAAAACCCCTGTTTCTGGAATTATATGACAGATTTTAAAAAAGGAAAAAAGCTGAATACTCAGAGGAACGATGGGAATTTTGACCATCTAGCATATTCATTTTAAAGAGGCCTTTTCAAAGTCCAAAAATACAAAAATATATATTCTCACCTACCAGTTACCTGCCTTTACTCTTACTCACAGTCTCCTTCCATGACCAACATATGTGACCTGAGGTCACATGATGTTTCTCACAGAGAAGGTGGTAGTATATCACTGGGTGAGCATATATATTTTTGTTGATTTTTTTTTTACCAGTTTCTAAAAATAAATATATAATGGCTGGACAGCCTCTTAAAATCAATTTGTCAAATATTTACATTGGAACCTCCCAGAAGCCATTCCCAATCTATACCAAAGTTCCCAATATCATGTCGGCACTTTCATATTACCAGTGACCTTCTTTGTGGTCAGGAAAAATAGGCCAAGATCGTGTTGTATCGGCATGCCAATAGGGGAGAAGAGGAAGGATGAGCTACATAGGAAGGCACCAATATTTTATGTGGTAGATGTGGGAAAGTCCAAAGATTTTGCCCTATACTTAGCAACTCCCCAAACCTCGAAAATATCTGTAAAATGGATGAATTTTCATTTCTTCTATGTCCAATGTTCTTTTTTTTCTTGTAGATGGAAGGCAGGATATTACGCTGTACAGAGAGTATTGTGGAAAAAGTAGCATGTGCTCTTATACTGGAAGTCTGACCACCCATTATGCTGGGAAAAAAATGAGCAGCACCTGCTGCCACACTAGTAACTGCTCTCCACCATTGCCAAAGTGTAAGCATCTCTAACAGGCATAGTATATCTTAACATGACTACTAAAAGAACTTTCTGCAACTCTTGTGAAAAAAAACCTGGTGAAGACTAAAAGTGCTGGACTATCTATCTATCTATCTATCTATCTATCTATCCATCCATCCATAGAGTATCTATCTATGTATGCATATCCAATTAGGCTCCTCCCAGAGAAAGTTCACCTTGCTGTGGCTGGTGGGCACACACAAATTGGTTAATTTGTGTGCTATCTTGGTTTTAAAATTATATTTTGTAAAGCTGTAATGCAGTATACATTTCATAAGTTTCAATATTTGCATATATCGTAGCACATAGAAGCCACTGCACTCTTTGATTTGTACATAATGCGGTAGGCCAGTAGTATCATCATGCACGTGTTCACACCTGCTCCATTCTGTTAGGAGGTGCTGGTAAGTTTTTTTATTTCTTTGTAGAATCTATCTATCTATCTATCTATCTATCTATCTAGACAAAAAGAATACAGCAGCACATGTACATGAATCTAGGCCATGTGAAGACACAGGAAAACAATAAAACCATTCAATTTAGAAAATAATCCTCAAAAATATTTTTTTCAAAAAAATTTTTTTTAAACTTACAGTAAGATGAAAATGAAGGTTCTTGGTGCACAAATTGGCCAATTCATGTAAGCCCATCAACCACAGCAAGGTGACCTCCCCTTTAGTGGTCCCTGCTCTACTGTACATAAGCCACTTCTGGGCCATCAACCTACAATTTTGGACAAACATGTCACTACCGGGCAAAGCCTACAATTTATGGAGCAGGTAGAGCTGATTGCAGCCACCTGCAAGGCCAATGGGAGGGGTGCAAGATCAGACTGGAAGCATCCAGCAACTAAATAGATAAAAAAAAATGACCAGCACCTCCTAGTGTGAACACGTGCAAGCTGCGAAAACTGCGCAATATAGACAAAAAGAATACAGCAGCACATGTACATGAATCTAGGCCATGTGAAAACACAGAAAAACGTTAAAACCATTCAATTTAGATAATAATCCTCAAAAAAAAATTTTTTAAACTTACAGTAAGATGAAAATGAAGGTTCTTAGTGCACAAATTGGCCAATTCATGTAAGCCCATCAACCACGGCAAGGTGATCTCCCCCTGATGGGTCCCTGCTCTATCGTACATAAGCCACTTCTGGGCCACCAGCCTACAATTTTGGACAAACATGTTGCTACCGAGCTATGGCTAGTTTAACACTAGCGTTTTTTTGCGCTGCGTTTTTGCGCAGTGCAAACGCATACAAAAAACGCATCATGCGTTTTGTATGCGTTTTCTGCTTTTTTGCGCATGTTTTAACCATTTTTTAGCCATTTTGACTCTTAAAACGCATGCATTTTTAAAAGCATGTCCATGCGCACATCTGCCTTCCCATAGACTGTAATGTGTTTTTTTGCGCATTCCGTGCGCATGCGGTTTTTTGAGAAAGGTCGGACAGACCAAAAATGCAACAGGTAGCGTCTGGCGTGCCTGGGCGCACACTACAAAAAAACGCATGCGCACATAAAACACGTACGAATGCGTGCAAACGCTAGACCATGTGCACCCATGTTAAAGATAGGGGAAAAAGACGCATACGCATGTATGCACAAAAACGCAGCGCAAAAAAACGCTAGTGTGAAACCAGCCTAAGCCTACAATTTATGGGCAGGTAGAGCTGATTGCGGCCATCTGCAAGGCCAATGGGAGGGGTGCAAGATCAGACTGTAGGCAGCTAGCATCCAGCAACTAAATAGACAAAAAAAAACAACCAGCACCTCCTAGTGTGAACACGTGCAAGCTGCAAAAACTGCACAATATAGACAAAAAGAATACAGCAGCACATGTGCATGAGTCTAGGCCATGTGAAGGCACAGAAAAACATTAAAACCATTCAATTTATATAATAATCCTCAAAAAATATATATATTTTTTTTTTTAAATTTTTAATCTTACAGTAAGATCAAAATGAAAGTTCTTAGTGACCAAATTGGCCAATTCATGTAAGCCCATCAACGACGGTAAGGTGACCTCCCCCTGATGGATCCCTGCTCTACCATACATAAGCCACTTCTGGGCCGCCAGCCTACAATTTTGGACAAACTTGTCACTACTGGGCTAACCCTATAATTTATCTATCTATCTATCTATCTATCTATCTATCTATCTATCTTTTATTATGTATCTATTTATCTAGCTATCTTTTTCATTGATGTATTATTGAGGGCATGATGATGAAATATTTGCATTGTGATCTAGCATTCAATCACATTACAAATTGTTATATTCTTGTTAAGTTCCAGAAGAAAAAACTGACAAAAATGGGATCTCCTGTAAATCCTGCAGCGATTTGAAGGAAGCATCCTGTGAATCAACCACCACCATAGATTGCATTGGGGACGAGAACAAATGTGTAGCTATGGCCATCACAAGTAAATCAGGTACAAATCTTCAATGCAATGATGTCATGTGTAATGATGAGCGAATGAGGGATGAGCGATCAAGTACTGTAAAGTTCACGATTCATACCCAGGCTGCAGCACAGCCAATCAAAAAGATTTTAAGCTGTGGGCAATTCTGGAGCCATCACAGCCATGCCAAGTATTGACAAGGTTGTGATTGGCCGGCGACACCTGAGACCCGACCTATATAACTGCCAGATCTCTCGTGGCGATGATACTCAAGTAAGGGACTGTGTAAAAAAATAATAAATGATTTAAAAAATTTTGAGGGTCCCACATTATTTTTAGTAATCAGCCAAAGGATAGCAGACAGCTGTGAACTGCTCTTATTACTCTTTGAAGGTGCCAATATCTATGAACTTCACAGCCTATTATTATCTGTCCCCAGCTGTCTGTTTTGTTATTAAAAATTGGGGGGACCAAAAACAATGACATAGGGGCCGCAGTATTTTTAGCAACCAGCTAAGGCAAAGCAGACTGCTAGGCGCTGATATTAATAGACTGGAAGGTCCATGCATATTTGATCCTTCCCAGCCTACTAAAACCAGCCCTCAGCCACCCCAGAAATTTTTAATAACCATCTAAGGCAATGCAGACAGCTGGGGACTAATATTAATAGGTTGGGAAGGTCCATCGATATAGGCCAGTGATTCCCAAAATCCAGTCCTTGCAGACCCCAACAAGTCATGTTTTCAAGATTTCCAAAGTGTTACAAATGTATGTGAGAGAATTCCTGATGCCTTGATGACACTTCCATCACCTGTGAAATACTAAGGAAATCCTGAAAACATGACCTGTTGGGGTCCGCGAGGACTGGAGTTTGGGAACCACTGATATAGGCCCTTTCGCAGCATAATAAGACCAGCTCACAGCTGCCTGCTTTTCCTTGATTGGTTATCAAAAATAGGGGAGATCCCACATCATTTTTTTTAAATTGTATTTATTTATTAACAAATCCAGTAAACTACATACACAAAACACTGCTCCTCTCCTCCTCTTGGACCTCCTATTTCAAGATTAGTGATGAGTAAACACGAACTATAAAATTTGGGTTTGTACCAGACGCCTAGCTTTCGTGCACAGACCCTGATCATGGAATTTTTCCCCGACATCCATCATAATGTTTGGGTTCTCCAGCTGAATAAAGCTTGTTGAAAGGCTGCTGCTCAGCCAATCAACAATCCTTTAGGCTGTGGTCACTTCCGGAGCCATCAAAGCCCACCAAGGACTGGCATGGCTGTGATTTGCAAGAAGCACCTTGTGACCTTGCCAGTATAAATGCCATGTCATAGGTTGTACTGCCATTCTGTTCCTCGTGTGTCAGTGTGGTTCTCTGTGCCACATAAGCATTGTATTGTTTGCCATATTAAGCCTTGTGTGCCATAAAAGTGTTGTATAGACTGCCCTAACAGCCTGTTGCTCTGAGCAATAAAAGCCTAGTGGTTTATGCCATAAAAGCCTGCTGCTCTGTGGCAAAATATACTAATATCCGTTGCATAAATCCTTGTTCCCTATGACAAAAAATCCTATTGCTCTGTGCCATATAAACTTGTACTCTGAGGCAAAACATCCTATTGCTCTGTGCCATACAAACCTTGTTCTTTGGCAAAAATCCTATCGCTCTGTTGTATAAAGAGCTGTTATCTTTGGAAAGAAAACTTGTACTCTGTGCCATAAAAGCCTGTTGCTCTGTGGTATAATAGCCTTGAGTAGAGTGCCAAATACAGCCTCTTCCTACAAGGTATTTTTTAAGAGGGAAAAGCATGAAGAGAGCAGCAAATAAGGGATGTGGACGTGGTCATGGTGCTGTTGTTGGTGATGGTGTAGCTGCTGCAGGGAGAAAATGTGGTCTATTTGCACCTGTTATGTGTCCAACTGCAACATCTTACACAATTGCATGCAGGCAACAGGTCGTTCGGCTTTATTTTCTAGGCGCCAATGCCGCAGAACGAATAGAGAGGCCAGAACATGTGAAGGCCATGTTAGATGATTAAAAGTGCCTCCAATTCCTTCACATTTTCTTTCACTCAGTTCCCTGTAGGAAGAGGGACGCAGTCAGGACTAGGGGGAAGATGAGGCTTGGGATGATGAGGTCTTCGACCCCACATGTATAGTTCGGAGGATGAGGAGGTAGTCACACTTCCCGATCACTATAACAAAGAGGAAGCAGGGTGGAAAAGCCCAATCGAGGGCCCATAGCAGGTATGTTGGCTGCTACTGCCCTGCATGCCAAGCGAATGAATCCCAAACAGCCAGCTCAAAGGAGCTGCCTAGAAAGGGACTTCTTCACCCAATGTAGAGATGACAAGCGGACGCTTGTTTGCATGCCGTGCCATCAAAGCTCTCAAGCAAGGCATCAATATTCTAAACCTGAGCTCTACCTGCATGATCAGGTATCTCAAATGCAAGCACGAGGTGCAGTGGAGATCACATCTTAAAAAACATGGCAAATCTAAACCTCCTACTACTCCCTCTTTTTCTGCACTCTTGACCTCTTACTGTTGGTCACTTTCAACAGGGCCACCTGCCTCCCACAAAGAGAGGATGTGACATCAACAACAACACTACTAGCAGTATCACCGACCATGTCACCAGCATCCCAAAGAAGTTTTCAGCTCTCCATCACTTAAACCCTTGAGAGAAAGAGGAAATGCCACGCTAACTACTCATGATCCATGTGCCTGAAAGTCAGCATTTCTAAACTACTGGCATTTGAAATGCTACCTTTCCGGCTGGTGGAAACCACCATTTTAAAATAAACTGATGTCAGTGGCTGTCCTACAGTATGTTGTTCCCAGCCACCACAACTTTGCCAAGTGGGCTATCCCCACCCTACACACACAGTTCTGACCAGATAAGATGTGCATTGTGCAACACTATCATCGGCAAGGTCCATGTTACAACATATAAGCATGGGTAAGGACTTTACATCTCCCTAACTCCTCACTAGATCAATGTAGAGGCGGTTGGGATAGAGGTGGAAGGCGCTCCAGCAAATATTCCAGGACCACTGAGGATTGCTGGAAGTTTCTCAGTACATGTTGTCTCCTCCTCCTACTCTGCTTCCTTCACCACCTCTTCATCCGGTCCACTATGGAGCCAAACTCATCAATAGCAGACTCCAGCCATGCTGTGAGGATAGATCACTTTGCAGTGAGTCTTAGACTGTTTCTTAGAAGAGATTTTCAGCAATGATGTTGCCTGATTTGGGTTCTGATATGACAATGTTGTTTTTTGCAGGTAGGTTTTAAAAACTCATTCCATAGAGGTTTCTTTCTCATCTTCCCCTATAGGAGCCACTTGAGAAATTGAAGCCAGATCTTGTCACTGCTGCCTCAAGTTGGATTTGGCATGCAATGAGCCCTGCACCACCAATTTCAGCACAGCTAGCGGGAAGTGTTATGATTGAGTCACCGTAGGAGGCAAAAACAGAAATGCTAGCTAAGTCCAGAAAACCAGAGAAGTTGGCAGCTATCGGATTGCAGACCCCTGAACTTATCAACACAACTAGCAGTAGCCGTGGGGGGTTCCTACGATGCCCTAGACCCCTCGATCACAGCCGGAGAATTAAATAGGCCTAAAGAAAGAAAGGGGAAATCTAAACTGCCCCAGAGCAGACCCCAAAGCAATAGGCAGCCCCCAACATATAATGACGGTGAAGCAAGATGAAAACACTAACACAGACAGAAAGATAGACTGAGCAAAGACGGGGCCCAAGCTAACTACATAGGAAAGGACAGGAAGGCTGCTGTCTGCAATCCGTGAAAAACCCTATGAAAATAAGAGCCAACAGACTGACAGTGAAAAAGGCCCCGAAGACGCTAGGCTTCAAAAAGCTATGTCAGTACTCAGGAATATTCTGAAGACAGAGCAACAGGCAAAAGGAGATTCAGCTCACCCCAGCAGGGAATGGCAGAATCCAGAAAAGCAAGGAAAACGAAAACAAAACACAAATGCAACAGGCAAAGCAAAAAACTTAGCTTTAGGGGAGCAGGAATCAGACTGGTGCCCTAGAAGTCCACAGAGAAATCACCCGCAGGGCAGAAGGGCGTCGGCAGCCTTATATCCAGTCCGTGACTCCACTCAGCCAGTCATCCTCATTAGACTCAGGTGCCTGATAATCAGGCTCATTACCTTCCTTTACCAGAATAGGGAGTTCACAAGACCTCAGTGACGAAGGGGAAAATGAACTCACAACAGGGAAGCACCAGCAGGCTGTTCTGCTACTTATTTGTTTGGGAGACAGATCACACACCACCCAGGAGCTGTGGAGTGGGATGAAACAACAGAAAGATGAGTGGTTGGTGCCCGTAAACCTCAAACTCAGCCTGGTGGTTTGCAATAATGGATGAAATCTGGTAGCAGTTCTTGGCCTAGACGGTTTGACTCACATCCCTTGTCTGGTGCATATGCTGGACTTGATGCAGAGCTTCCTGAAGAACTACCCAAATATGGCTGATTTGCTGCTGAATGTGTGTGCAGTATGTACGTGCTCTCAGCGTTCTCACCCTGCTGCTGCTAACCTGTTTGCGCTGCAACGTCACTTCTGCATTCAAGCTTACTGCCTCATATGTGACGTACCAGAAAGTTGGAACTCCACCTTGCATATGCTGGAGACACTGTGTGGGCAGCAGCAGGTAATTGTGAGGTTTCAGCTTCAGCGAGCAAGCATGAGTTGCTCAGCTGAACCCCTCTTCACCGCAAATGAGTGCGCCACTGGATCACCCCCAGGGCTGTGGGATTACTCGATACTGGGCTGGTGTCTTAAAGGGATGTGTCACGGTGGCAGTGACCTGGTCCGTGGCCCTGGGTGTCCATGTAAAATAGGTGGAATGAAGTTGAATAAAGTTTATAGGTAGATAGTTTGTGACACCAGCTATGGTATCTGGTCAGAAGGGGGACCAGCGCTGCAGTGCAGATCCCCTGGGACAGATGGTATGATGCAACAATGTTGGTAAAGCTCTCCACAGGCAGAGCTGTAGTCCCAGGGCAGTAGTAGTAGATGTTAAAGTAGATGATGTAGTGTTTAGACACAGAGATGTAGCAGTGCTGAAGAGGTTGCAGGAAGAATTCAAAGAACATGACAAAGTGCAGTTTCTTTTACCTTTTACTGTGCTTTGTAGGTACAGTCCAGGATTCAGATCACAGATGGCACAGGAGTTGGTCGGCCTGGAAGCAACTTTGGAATCTCTCTATGCAGATGGGTTGTATAGTCTCCTTTCTAGCGCTAATCTGAAGTACTTGTAGTTATGAATTACACTCAAGTTCCTCTTGCTTGCTCCTACTTAGAACTCCACTCACATGACAGACAGCTGTAGCCCTCTCTCTCTGGCTCACACACGTTGCTGCTGTGTCATCGAGTCTCAGTTGGGAAAAGAGCATTTACAGCCTCTTGTTCCTCCGGTTTCTGCTGTGGGACCTTTAGTATCCACACAGCCTCAGACGCTGAGGTCCGGTCAATGCGCTTCAGTTTAGGGGTGAGCTTGACTCCAGCTCCAGTCACCAGCTCACCTCCACACATCCACACTCTTCTCTCTCTCTGCACCAACTAACTTCCTTCCTTCCTCCCGAACACAGAGAGCAGCTCCTCAGCAGTTAGGTTCAGAGCTCCCTCTGCTGGCATGGAGTAAGAACTGTGCTGTGTGCTGGAACTAACTGATAGAGAGACCCTTTCCTTGCTTCCAAGCATGACATCACACTCCCTAGGAGGAAGGTAATGCCACTGTGGCGACCGTACCCCTGGGGCCACCACACCACCATGTGGAATGTGTGTGCAGATGTGATTAGCATTGAGCTAAGAGCTTCTGTCTTCCTCTGTTGGGACTGCACGAGTTAAGTGTTACACAGCTACTGTCATTTCTCGGCTTACTAATGAGGACCCCACAAGGCGAGATACGCTGGTATGACTCTTCAATACCACTTCTACAGTCTAGTCAATGTGAACAATAAACTCCATCCTGTAATAATGCGCCTAGCTTTTTCCATAGGAGTGTGTGTCCCATTATGGTAACCACTCGACTTTCTCTATTATAGACAATTAATCGATATAGTCCTTTAAGGATTTTTTTCCTCTTGGTTCCCTTCACTTCTGCATCCATTGACCTCTCAGCTAAAACTCCACATCATCCCATAAGGCATCCTGGTCTAGGCTATAGTCCTTGTCCTTTTCCTTCTATCCTTGTCGAGCCTCTTACCAGTAAGCCATCTTTTCACTGTCTTTATTCTTCTCAGAGTCGTACAATGTGCGTCTTGGGTCTGTCTACCTCTTGCCACATGAAAACCCATTAACATGTGGTTCTGCAAACTGTCAGACCTGGAGTCTTTCACTGATTGAAACTGGGCCCTATCTAACTTACTACTAAGAAGTTGTCTACTGTATCCCCATTTAGTCCATCCATTCTGGGCTGGTACCAACTATTAACTCTATCTGGTTCCTACTAAGTGCATAAAAATTACTAAACAGATAAAATCACATTTAAAACCATGTATTACGTTATTTCACACCATATGTCTTCAAGGGAGTTGGGGTGTGGTCAGCACCTCCATTTCCTTTGGCAGTCAAGACATTTTTTTGCTGAACAATGAACATTTAGCAATGTAGCAAATACACAATTCCCACATATGTGGGTCCCACCTCTGGGTTCCAAATATATCTTGAGTATGGACCCCAACTGATGTTGTCAGGAATGAAAATGTGACCGCACATGTGTGACTCTTTCTATTAATTTTTGTAGTATAAAAGCTGTGGGGGAAAACAAGCTTATGGGAGCTATGAAGTTTGCCAAGAAAGCATTGTCTGCAATTCTCATAGATTACATAGAAATAAATGTTGAGAAGCATGTATGCCTAAGAACCTGGTAGCATGGTCGTTAGCTTTCAGAGATCCCTCAAAAGTCAATGGAGAGAGCTATGTACATGCCCAAGAGACTAGTGGCACAGGCAACAATTTTCAGAGCTCCCAAATGAATCAATAGAGAATTACTCATGTCAAAAAGTTTGATAACACTCTCTGGAGTTTTTGTAGCTTTCATGGATATGTACGGAGATAGTCGCGTGTGTGCCAGAGTCTGATACCAAGCTCCATACTTTTCAAATCTCCCACAGAAATCAGGAAGGAAAATTCCACACTTGCCTAGTAGGCTCAACACTTTTGGAGTTCCCATAGAAATGATCACAGATGCACAAGTTAATCCCTTCTTGATCGGAGGTATTTTCGTTTTTGCATTTTAAGTTTTTTGCTCCCCTTCTTCCCAGAGCCATAACTTTTCGTTGAATATGGCCATGTGAGGGCTTGCTTTTTTTGGGCAACAAGTTTTACTTTTGAATGACACCATTGGTTTTAAAACGTTGTGTACTATAAAACAGGGAAAAAATTCAAAGTGTGGTGAAATTGCAAAAAAATTGCAATTCCACAATAGCTTGTTTTTCTTTTTTACTATGTTTACTAAATGCTAAAACTGACCTGCTGTTATGATTCTCCAGGTCATTACAAGTTCATAGGCATCAAACATGTCTAGGTTCTTTTTATCTAAGTGGTGAAAAAAATTCCCCCAAAAATTGCCCAATTTTCCGATACCCATAGTGTCTCCAATTTTCATGATCTCAGGTTGGGTGAGGGCTTATTTTTTGTGCACTGAGCTGACGTTTTTAAAGATATCATTTTGGTGCAGATATGATCTTTTATTCGCCCATTATTTCATTTTAATGCAATATTGCGGCGACCAAAAAAACGTAATTCTGGCGTTTTGCTTTTTTTTTCTCGTAATGCCGTTTAACGATGGGGTTAATTTATTTTACATTGATTGGGCGATTCAGAATGCAGCAATACCAAATATGTGTATGTTTGACTTTTTTTATTGTTTTATTTTGAATGGGGCTAAAAGGGGGTGATTTAAACTTTTATACTTTTTCATTTTTTTACATTATTAAAACTTTTTTTTTACTTTTGGAATGCTTCAAGTCTCCATGGGAGACTAGAAGCTGCCATAACCCGATCACCTCTTCTACATACAAGCGGTGATCAGATCGCCTGTATGTAGTAGAATTGCTGACTTGCTATGAGCGCCGGCCACCAGATGGCGCTCATAGCAATCCAGCAGGGACAGCCATAGAGGTCTACTGGAGACCTCTGGTTGTCATGCCAACCCATCGATGACTGGCGGTCATGTGACTTGGGTGCCGATGGGCAAGATTTCCGGCATCCTTTCCTGAAGTGTGTGCTAAATGCCGCTGTCAGTGTTTGACAGCGGCATTTATCGGGTTAACAGCAGCGGGAGGAATTACGACACTGTTAGCAACACATGTCAACTGTTCAAAACAGCTGACATGTGCCGGAAAAGATGTTGGCTCAGCGCCGGAGCCCACATCAAATTGAGGGTGTCAGACACCCTTATTACGCCCAGTGTTGGAAAGGGGTGCTTAGCAGCATGCTAGGAAATTTTCAGAGTCCCCCATAAATTTCTACAGAAAGAAATGCTCAAGTCCCAGAGCCTGGTAGCATATTCAATTGTTTTTGCAGCACCCAAAGAAATGATTGAAGAGATCCACCCATGACTAATAGTCTGGTGGCACACTCAACACTTTCTGGAGATCCTATATAAATGAATAAAGAACATAACCAAGAGCCTGATAGCACACTCTGTAGTTTTCAGAGCTCTTGAAATATATATAGAGGAAGCCATGAACTGTTAGAAACCTTTCAATTCGCAACAGCAATCCAATGTATGATTTTTGACAAAATGTTCTTTAGAGCACTTGGATGGTCCCTCTCTTTTGTGTGCATCTCCGATTATTCTTAAGATATTAGTTGTTGAAAACATTGCTTAATAGAGTACCTTTTCTTCACAGAAACAATGTCTTCCATGTATTCTCTAAGTGGCTGCGGAACGCCAGGTTTGTGCAATTTGACGGAACGAGAATATCAAATTGCAGGACAGACAATCAAAACCGCCTTCACGTGCTCCAGTGGGAGTGACATCCATCCTCTGGGTCTGCCTCTTCTGCTGCTGGTTACATTCATTTTCTTCAAAGTCCACTCTTAAACCCTCAGATGTGTATTTTTCTGCCAAAATGTGCAATGTTCCAACGATATAAGATTTTCCAGTGTATTTATTTTACCAGTTTCTCATAGTTTTCAAGATGTTTGCTTACTGTTATCCAATACTAATAATAGCCATTGTATACCATTGACATACTGTATGTGACAACCTGAATATCCCTCTAAGAATAATACTCACATAACTTTGACAATATCCATTTGTAGATGAAAAATATGCACAGAGCCTCATTTTCATGAAAGCTCTCTGGTGTTGTCACTTTCTTTCTAGTTTGTTTTTTTCAGAGGAACATAGATGACCCAATAGGGGCTCCAATGGGTCCATAGGAAACTCATCCAAAGTTTTTTTTAAGCCTGAGTAATTAAACACGGTGTTGAATGTCCCTTTGCTACCTAAGATCTGGCAGAGGAATGGAAAAGTACATGGGAGCCAAATTGTGAGAAATTATGAGAAGTTCTTCTCAGACCTTCTTTTTTAAAGCAGATCTGAAAGTGGTTTTGGTGGTACTTTGTATATCCTAGTCAATGGCTAATGTTATTGCTTTGCTTACCTGCATTTTATAAAGCTTTTATCTAGTCTGAATTCCCAGATATGATATTTCACAGAGGCAAGTGCCTTTATTCTCCATGACTCCAGGTTTACATCTATGGATAGTACCATATGATCTTTCACAGAAAATTAGCAGCCTTAGGCCAAGGTCACAGTTGCGAGAAACTCGCACTAGTCTCATGTCTCAATACCCAGCACTTCTGCCGGCATTGGGGACCGGAGTGTGCGGCTGCATGTATTTCTATGCAGCTGAGTGATTTGGTCCGAGTGCCAGCGGCAGTGCCGGGTATTGAGACGTGAGACTCGTGTGAGTTTCTCGCAAGTGTGACCCTGGCCTTAGGGGTACTTCACACTAAGACCAAGTTCACATAGCGTTAACACAGACCGTTCAACGCATAGCGTTTATGGGCTGCGTTAACGCTATAGCATAAGGTGATATGCCTTATGCTATACTGCTAGCGCTGATGATTCATCAGCGCTAGCGGTGACAGAGCCTCAGACGCTGCAGCCCGCGTCCGAGGCTCTGTCAGTGTTTGACGGCACATCACGAACGCGTGCCGCTTTACGGCATAAGTCGTGATGCGTCACATAATGGGGGTCTATGGCAGCGTCAACAGACTGCATTACACCACGTTATACCGCGGTGTAACGCAGTCCATTAAACGGACTGCCTCAACGCAGTGTGACCCCAGCCTAAGCGAGATCGCTAACGAGATCGCTCATGCGTCACCGATTTTGTGACGCATCAGCAACCTCACCAGCGATCTCGCTGTGTGTGGCACGCATCAGCGACCGGCCCCCCCGCCGGGTATTGCTGATTGTGCAGGAATGTCCTAGGCCATTTTTTGATCGTTGGTCTCCCGCTGGCCAGCATGCATCGCTGCGTGTGGCAGCGGGAGACCAACGATCAGCGAGCTCCCAGCACTGTAAGCAGACGCTGGGAGCTGGTATCCAAGGTAAATAGCTGGTAACTAAGCGCGCGCGTCCCTTAGTTAAGCCATGCACGCTTAGTTACCCGCTGTTTACCTTTGACACCAGCTCCCAGCACGTGCATGCTGGTATCCAGGGTACACAGCGGGTAACTAAGGGATGCACGCGCTCAGTTACCCACTATTTACCCTGGTTACCAGCATCCTCGCTGGTCCTGTTTGCTGGTGAGTCTGCCGTTTGAGAGCTCACCAGCAATCATGTAGCGACACACCAGCGATCCTGACCAGTTCGTATCGTTGTCGGGATCGCTGGTGCATCATTTAGTGTAACGGGACCCTTATCTAGAGATCATATGATATCTGCAGTAACTGCAAAGAAGCAAGAAGTGTGAAGTGCACAGCTATACTCAGACTTTGGTTCCCTCTACATGAGAAGCCACCAGTATTATACAGTGGGGAAAACAAGTATTTGATACACTGTCTATATTGCAAGTTTTCTCACCTACAAAGAATTAAGAGGTCTGTAATTTTTATCGTAGGTATATTTCACCTGTGAGAGACAGAATCTGAAAATAAAACCAGAAAATCACATTGCTCGTATGATTTTTACATAATTAAATTGTATTTTATTGAATTAAATAAATATTTGATGCAATAGAAAAACATAACTTAATATTTGGTACTGAAACCTTTGTTTGCAATTACAAAGGTCAGATGTTTCCTGTAGTTCTTGACCAAGTTTACACACATGTTAGCAGGGATTTTGTTCCACTTCTCCATAGAGATCTTCTCCAAAGCTTTCAGGTTTTGGAGCTGTCGCTCTGCAACATTGAGTTTCAACTCCCTCCAAAAATGTTCTATTGGGTTCAGGTCTGGAGACTCCACTCCACCCCAGTACCTTGAAATGCTTCTTACGGAACAACTTCTTAGTAGCCCTTGCTGTATGTTTTAGGTCATTGTCATGGTGGAAGACCGAAACACGACCCATCATTGAAGATGATCTTACTGAGGGAAGAAGGTTGTTGGCCACATTCTGGAGATACATGACCCCATCCATCCTTCCTTCAGTACCGTGCACCCATTCTGTCTACTTTGCAGAAAAGCACCCTCAAAGTATGATGTTTCTCTGCTTCACGGCTGGGATATTGTTCTTGGGGTTTTGCGCATCCTTCTTCTACCTCCAAACACGGCGACGGTAGTTAACACCAAAAAGTTCTATTTTGATCTCATCTGACCAAGGGACCTTCTCCCATGCCTACTCTGGATAATCCTGATGGTCAGTGGCAAGCTTCATATGGGCCTGGAGTGAGCAGGGGGACCTTGCTTGCCCTGCAGGATTTTAATTTATTATTGCGTAGAGTGTTACTAACAGTAATGTTTGAGATTGTGTCCCAGCTCTCTACAGGTCATTGCCCTGGTCCTCCCATGTAATTCTGAGCTGATTCCTGACCTTACTCAGAATCATCCTTATCCCACAAGGTGAGATCTTGTATGGAGCGCCAGACTGAGGAAGATTAACAGTCAAATTGAGTTTCTTCTATTTTCTAATAATTGCGCCAACAGTTGTTGTTTTGTCACCAAGCTGCTTGCCTATTGTCTTCTACAATTTTGTCCCAGGTATCCTTAGACAGCTCTTTGGTCTTGCTCATGGTGGAGAGGTTGGAGAGTGATTGAATTAGTGTGTGGACAGGTGTCTTTTACAGTGGGGAAAAAAAGTATTTAGTCAGTCAGCAATAGTGCAAGTTCCACCACTTAAAAAGATGAGAGGCGTCTGTAATTTACATCATAGGTAGACCTCAACTATGGGAGACAAACTGAGAAAAAAAAATCCAGAAAATCACATTGTCTGTTTTTTTTCATTTTATTTGCATATTATGGTGGAAAATAAGTATTTGGTCAGAAACAAGCAATCAAGATTTCTGGCTCTCACAGACCTGTAACTTCTTCTTTAAGAGTCTCCTCTTTCCTCCACTCATTACCTGTAGTAATGGCACCTGTTTAAACTTGTTATCAGTATAAAAAGACACCTGTGCACACCCTCAAACAGTCTGACTCCAAACTCCACTATGGTGAAGACCAAAGAGCTGTCAAAGGACACCAGAAACAAAATTATAGCCCTGCACCAGGCTGGGAAGACTGAATCTGCAATAGCCAACCAGCTTGGAGTGAAGAAATCAACTCTGGGAGCAATAATTAGAAAATGGAAGACATACAAGACCACTGATAATCTCCCTCGATCTGGTGCTCCACGCAAAATCCCACCCCGTGGGGTCAGAATGATCACAAGAACGGTGAGCAAAAATCCCAGAACCACCTAGTGAATGAACTGCAGAGAGCTGGGACCAATGTAACAAGGCCTACCATAAGTAACACACTACGCCACCATGGACTCAGATCCTGCAGTGCCAGACGTGCCCCACTGCTTAAGCCTGTACATGTCCGGGCCCGTCTGAAGTTTGCTAGAGAGCATTTGGATGATCCAGAGGAGTTTTGGGAGAATGTCCTATGGTCTGATGAAACCAAACTGGAACTGTTTGGTAGAAACACAACTTGTCGTGTTTGGAGGAAAAAGAATACTGAGTTGCATCCATCAAACACCATACCTACTGTAAAGCATGGTGGTGGAAACATCATGCTTTGGGGCTGTTTCTCTGCAAAAAGGCCAGGACAACTGATCCAGGTACATGAAAGAATGAATGGGGCCATGTATCGTGAGATTTTGAGTGCAAACCTCCTTCCATCAGCAAGGGCATTGAAGATGAAACATGGCTGGGTCTTTCAACATGACAATGATCCAAAGCACACCGCCAGGGCAACGAAGGAGTGGCTTCGTAAGAAGCATTTCAAGGTCCTGGAGTGGCCATGAATGCGCATATTCATGAGTTTTAATGAGCGGCACCACGTGACCGCTGAAGGCAGGAAGAGAGAGCGCGGAGAAGCTGGGGGCTCAAGAGACAGCGTCAGGATGGGTAAGTATAGCGATACTCCCCTGTCCTGCATCCATGGCTGCTTGCTGCTGTCTGTCATCGGTCAGTGACTTCAGACAGCAGAGGGCGCGGTGACGTGATTAGTGCGTGCCGCGCCCCCTGCAGTCTGAACGTCACTGACTGATGACGTTGCAGATAGCGGTGAGCAGCCATGGACGCAGGACAGGTGAGTATCTGACACCCAGCGACGGAGAGGTGAGTATGTCATTTTTTTTATTTTTACATGCAGCAGCGGCAGCAGCACATGGGGGAATAATCTATGGAGCTTCTAATGGGGGCAGTATATGGGGGAATAATATGGAGCTTCTAATGGGGGCAGTATATGGGGGAACAATATGGAGCTTCTTATGGGGGCAGTATATGGGGGAACAATATGGAGCTTCTAATGGGGGCAGCATATGGGGGAACAATATGGAGCTTCTTATGGGGGCAGTATATGGGGGAACAATATGGAGCTTCTAATGGGGGCAGCATATGGGGGAACAATATGGAGCTTCTAATGGGGGCAGCATATGGGGGAACAATCTATGGAGCTTCTTATGGGGGCAGTATATGGGGGAATAATCTATGGAGCTTCTTATGGGGGCAGCATATGGGGGAATAATCTATGGAGCATTTCCCACCCTAGGCTTATACTCGAGTCAATAAGTTTTCCCAGTTTTTTGTGGCAAAATTAGGGGGGGTCGGCTTATACTCGGGTCGGCTTATACTCGAGTATATACGGTAAGTTATTGCAATAACATTCAATTTAATTATTTAAAAATCATTCAATGTGATTTTTTTTTTAGGTTTTATTTTAAGTTTCTGTCTCTCACAATTGAAGTGCACCTATGATAAAAATTACAGACCTCTCCATTAGTTATAGGTTGGAAAAGTTGCAAAATTGGCAGTGCATCAAATATTTATTTTCCGCATTGTAAATGGTAGGTGGATTCCCAGACATTCTATTTCTAACACAGTAGTTGCAACTGTGCCTATAAAATGACAATTTCTAGGAAATCATACTGCAATTCTTATATTGCTAGGTTTCTCTTGTCCACAGTTTCTCTTGTACAACATAATGCCAATTGTGTCCCATAAAAAAATGTATATTTTCATTTCCGATTTTATGTAATAAAATGTTTTTCCACCAATGTTTCGGAATGTTATTTGGACTACAAACCTACAACTCTTTCTTCTGCAAAGTGTGTGTGTGGGGGATGAATTTGAATACCTCATCCTGGCATTATATTAGAAACTACAGAAAATATTTATTATAACCCATAATCATGATAAATAGAATCCATGAGGTAAATAAATTTCATTTTTCACACCTACTACAGGGAATTATATTTCCAGCTTTATGCTTTTCTGTGTAGAGTGGGACATAATCAGCTGAGTTAGTTTATTATTTTACAGATTATTTGGTAGTGGAAGAGGAAAAGGAATTAAGTGGTAATCTAATCCTTCAAATGAATGATCAGCATAAGACCACGTTCACATGTTCAATATTTGGTCAGTATTTTACATTAGCATTTCTAGGAGTGGATCAATCAGAGTAAAAGTATAACAGAAACACATCACCACTTCTGCATTTTTCCCCCACTCCTGAAATTGGCTTACTGAGGCTAGTTTCACATTAGCGTTTATGAGCACAGCGATGGCCTGCGCACGGCCGCCGCTAAGCCCCGCCCCCTGCCGCGCCCCGCCGGTAGCTCCGCCCACCGGCGCATGACGCTGCATGTGCCCTGCGTCCCCTATCTTTATCACAGGGGGCGCAGGCCGTGCGCAGTATGCGTTTGGCGGCGCATGCGCCTTTTTGACGGTGCGCCGACGCAACCAAACTGCAGCAGGTTGCGTTTGGCGCAGGTCGGCGCACCGTCAAAAGGACGCATGCGCCGCCAAACGCATACTGCGCACGGCCTGCGCCCCCAGTGATAAAGATAGGGGACGCAGGGCGCATGCAGCGTCATGCGCCGGTGGGCGGAGCTACCAGCGGAGGCGCGGCAGGGGGCGGGGCTTAGCGGCGGCCGTGCGCAGGCCGTCGCTGCGCTCATAAACGCTAGTGTGAAACTAGCCTAATACTGATGTAACATACTGACCAAATGCTGAACGTGTTGACGTGACCTTAGTTTGATGGAAGTTCCACAGCAGGAACTCCCTCTGATAGCGGAAATAGCAGGAACGATGGAAGTTTACACTTTGAGAAGCGAGCACATCACACTTTGAGGAGCGAGCACATCACTGCTCCGTACAATGAGTAGTAGCTGTTGTTTTGTGCTGCAACTCAACTCCTATCTAAGTGAATGTGAGCCTCTATTTATTTCAGTTGCCATAAAGCCCAAATACCCCATTACACTATGCCAACAGACAATACAAGAAGTGATTGCCACCAATATGACTTTCAAAGGGGAATAAAAAAATCTTTTGAAAAATAAACCAATATCTTATTTTTCACAACTTATCTCTAATTAAAGGCATTTCAAAATTTATATCCTCTTAATATATTGCAGTCATCATATTATACAGCACTGTGCACTTACCATTGCTAATTTTGACTTTCTACCTCATTAATTCTTCTCTTTTCTATAAGGTCTATAGGTCTATGACATCACGTGATTAAAAACAGAGTGGCTGAATCCTTCTACCTTCTATGTACAAACAGAAGGCCAATTTTCCCTGCATGAATCATGGGTCACTGCAAAAGTCAAGAGCCACTGCAACAGTCTCGAGCAGGGGCGATAAAAGAGAAGCTGGGTCAGGAGTTGAAGAAGGGAATGACTCATATAGAGAAAAGAGATTTCCTGTTTCTACATAGAGTAGAGAAAAGAGAAGAATTATCTGGGTAGAAAGGTAAACTGAGCAATTGTAAATACACAGTGATTCATAATATAATGACTGCAACATATTAAGAGGATAAAAACTTTGATGAGTGTGCTTCTTTAAATATGCAAAACTTTTAACTTAAGGCTACTTTCACACTTCAGGTTTTCGGCGTCAGGAGCGATCCGGCGTCATGCCGGAACGCCGGATCCGGCAAATGTTTAGTAAAACCGGATGTGACGGATCCGGTTTTCTGCCGGATCCGTCTTTTTCTTGACAGACAAAACCGGATCCGTCTCATCCGGTCCATCCGTTTTTCTATCCGTTTTTCGACGGATTACGCCGGATCCGGTTTTTAAAATTGACCCTTGTGGCCTTCCGAACGGGATTGGCTACTGGAAAACTATATATAGCATGTTCCTACAGCCCTTCTTTGACAGGTTGTAGAGGAGAAAGTGCAGGTTGGAGAGAAGAGCAAGTTACTGGCGAAGATGGATGTTGTCATTGGAAATATTTTGAAGAATTTGGCGGATTTTATAGCGGAGGCGAATCGTTTGAGGGTGATTGTTCTGGAGAAGGAGAGAGCGAGACAGCAGCGCATCAGGCATCGTAGACGACGTTTGTGGATCCACCCCATCACAGCCAAGAGAATGACGCGTGGGGTCTATTCTACACTCTGCATGGACCTTCGACGAAACCCGGATAAATTTTTTGGATATGTTAGGATGAAAATGGAGAATTTTGATTACTTGGTGGAGCGCATTGCACACCTCATAAGAAAAGCGGACACCTATTGCCGCTTCTCTGTTTCACCCGCAGAGCGTCTGATGGTGACTTTAAGGTAAGCCACATTTATTGGATGTGATCGCATCAGAGCACACTTTCACTGCAATCTTGTTGGTGGCAGTTTGTATCTCCAAGTGTTATAGCTCAGTTTTGTTATGTAATGCTGTGATTTAAAACTAATTTATTGTTTTTTAATTCTCCACAGATTTCTTGCAACTGGAGAATCCCTTTCGTCACTGCATTTCCAGTACAGACTCGGGATTTCCACCATATCTGGAATAGTGAAGTACACATGCCGTGCACTGTGGGACTCCTTAGCTGAAGAGTTTTTACCAGAGCCCACAACAGAGAGGTGGATTGAAATTGCTGACAAGTTTCAACAGATATGTCAGTTTCCCAACTGCTTGGGCGCTGTGGACGGGAAACATATCTGCATTGTAAAGCCAGCTGGATCGGGATCGGAATATTTCAATTACAAGAAATATTTTTCAATTGTCCTCATGGCCATCGCTGACGCGGAATACAAATTTATTGCGGTTGATATTGGGGCCTATGGCCGCTCCAATGACTCTCAAGTTTTCAAACTGTCTGCCATGGGGCGTAAACTGTATGGAAACACCTTCCAGTTCCCACCACCTAGACCGCTGCCGCAAACATCTGGTCCACCTATGCCATTTGTCTGTGTAGGGGATGAAGCATTCCAGCTGTCAGAACACCTTTTGAAACCGTACTCTAGCAGAGGATTGACAAGACCAAAACGCATTTTTAATTACCGCCTCACAAGAGCAAGAAGAATGGTTGAATGTACCTTTGGTATTCTGACAGCCAAATGGCGGGTCCTATTGACTGCGATCAACCTCAAGACAGAAACTGTGGACGAGGTGATCAAAGCGTGCGTGGTACTCCACAATTTTGTTATCTGCAAGGAACCCATTTCCATTGATGACACCTCTGAAGAAACCACCTTGCAAGATTACCATGACATTACCACTAGAAGTTCTGTGACGGTTTCAGTAATGAGGGACAATTTTGCACTATACTTTATGTCACCTCAAGGCAGAGTACACTGGCAGGATGACAGAGTGTGAAAGATTTGTGCCCAACCAAACTTGTGTACCTTCTGTACCAACAGTATATACCTTTGCCAACCAAAGTTGGCTATCTTGTCGTGGTCTCTATTTTTAGCTTTAGGCCACAGGTGTGTACCTGGTTGTGTTTTATGCAAAGTATTTCACCTTTTAACAAAAGTTGTGTACATTGTTATGAAATCACCAACAATAAACACAACTTTTTAGGTGAAATACTTTGCTTCAAACACAACCAGGAACACAACTGTGGCAAAAAGCTAAAATTTACCCACAGTTATATACCTAGTTTTGAATACCATTTCACCTTTTAAATACCCTGCATTTAACCTTTTTCGCCGCAGAAAGAAATGACAGACAACCAGTGTAAAATAATTTAACTTTTATTGAGAAATGTTTTTTTTAGTAAACTTTTTTAAAATTTTAATAAACTTGTTTAATAAAGCTTTGAAACCATAAAACTGGTCATTTTTATTTAAATACACACATTATAAATCTGTGTAGTGTGTGGTGGAAATACTGCTGTAGGGGCTGCGGGACACTTCGACACTGGGAGTGTGGAGAGAGGACTGGGATCGTGGTGGGGAAGGAACAGTTAGAGGTGAAGGTGTGGAAAAAACTACAGAATGGGTGGACATGTGGGAAGCAGAAGAGGTGGTGGGTGGTGGAGTGGAGGGTTGGGCAGGGACTGTAGGAGCAGATGATGTTGATGGCAAGTTGTATGGGGAAGGAGTTTGGTACGGGGCAGGTTGCTGGAAGTGGGGAGATGTCTGGTACGGGGCAGGTTGCTGGAAGTGGGGAGATGTCTGGTACAGGGCAGGTTGCTGGAAGTGGGGAGATGTCTGGTACTGGGGAGGTTGCTGGTACTGGGGAGGTTGCTGGTACTGGGGAGGTTGCTGGTACTGGGGAGGTTGCTGGTGCTGGGGAGGTTGCTGGTGCTGGGGAGGTGGATGGTGCTGGGGAGGTGGATGGTGCTGGGGAGGTGGATGGTATGTAATAGGAGGGGGAGGATGGAAAGTGGCTGGAGGGGGTGTAGATGTAATAGGAGGGGGAGGATGGAAAGTGGCTGGAGGGGGTGTAGATGTAATAGGAGGGGGAGGATGGAAAGTGGCTGGAGGGGGTGCAGGTGGAGGAACTACTGTGGTGGGAGGAGGAGGTTGGGAGGTAACTTGCTGGAGAGCAGCGTGGCATGAATGCATTACATGCATCTGCTGGGCAGGAGAGAGCGTTTCCATGCGCTCCACAACAGACCTGAAAAAGGTGTGGTTTGGCGAAGATCTTGCTTCTGAATGCATGGTTTGCAGAAGTGTCTTCACCTCCAGAATGCTGGAGTTGATCTGCTGATAGCCTGCGGAGATTTGCTCTGACAAGACTTTTAGACAGTTCTGGAAAGATGCATTCAGATGCAAGAACTCTGGCACATAAGTCTTTTCCTGACCCCTCTGCCGCTGCCGCCCAGTACCCGCAGGTGTACTAGAGGTGGCAGGGGCAGAAGGGTGGGGTAAAGGGATCTCCTCACCAGCAGCTTCATGTAATGTAGGCGGCCACGATGCTCCTGTGCTGGTGGATGGGACAGATGGGTCGAATGTGTGGGAAGGCTGGGAAGGTGCAGATGTACCGGGGCGGTCGAAGTGTCCCTCGGTGCCGGTCTCCTCAGGGATCGCCTCAGAAGGGTCCAATCGTGCAGGCTCCCGAGTGCTGCTCACCGTGCTGTGGAATAAAGAGAAAAAAAAACAATTAAAATAGTGACATGGTATGGCCCTGGCTGAAAAAAAAAAGTTACATCTAAACATTTTTTTGTCACATGTTGTGTGTAATATTTACCTTCTGGTGAGCATTGTCTCCCGGAGGAACGACAGGGCTCGTGCGTACTTGTACTTGCTCCTGCGTCCTCCAGATCCACTCGGGGCCCGCATCTCTTTATTGAACTCCTTCTTGAAACGATCCCTCACAGACCGCCACCGCTTCACAATTCTCTCCCCTGAAACGAGAAAGGACAAAGTGGTTAGTATACAACATCAGTGTTTCCCAAACTCCAGTCCTCATGGTCCCCAGGGGTCATGTTTTCAGGATTTCCAAAGTAAATAGAAATCCTGAACACATGATCCGTGGGGACCACGAGGACTGGAGTTCGGGAAACACTGGTTTAAATCAAGCAACCGGTACTGTATATACTTACGCTCTTTAATCTGGGCCCGAGCTTCGAGGTCCTCCCAGCGGTCCACAAGGAGCGAACAGATTTCCTCCCAGAGTCGTCGGGTAACGATCAGGTCAGCGTGACATCGGTCAGCCATATTCCAGAGCGGCTCCCTTTCTCTGACGAGATCGATGAGGCTGTCCACATCAATCCCTCCATCCTCACCGTCAGAGTCGGGAGCACGCTGTGAAGGCTGTTAAAGAAAAAGACAAAAATAACATAATTAGCCTCCACAAAAGAAATGAAATAAAAAGTGCAAAAAAAACAAAGCAAAAATATTTATACTTACACGCTGGTGACCGCCGATTTGCTGTCGCCGACGACCCTGGGAGGCACTGCGAGGACCTCTTGGCCGAGCACCAGATTGGGAAGACTAGAGAAGAAAACAAAAAATGTTATGCCTTTGGATGTAGGCATTTGTTTGCTGTGTGTGGTCTGCAGAACATTGTTTTCTATGTGTTGTGTGTAGTGTGATGTTGTGTTTCTGCGTTTGATGCAAAAAACTTACCAATTGTGAGCCCACTCCAAGTGTCTGTCCATCCCTTCCTTCTTCTTCTGGGAGCTCCTCTTCATCTTGTGATTCCTGTTTTGAAATAAAAGGCAATGAATACACATATATTACAGAGATGATGGATTTTGGAAATAAAAACTTACCGTCAAACACTGACGATGCGAGGGAGGGCTCCCTGAAGATGTGCTGTCTTCCTCATGGCCAGACTCCATGGCTGTGGGTGGTGTTTCTGCTGCTGCCATTGCTGCTGCTGCATCTATTGGGCGGCTGTTGAATAAAGAGAAACAAAGGGCCAATGAATATCTTGATATTCCATAGCCCTAGTTTGGAGGAATGGGGGATTTGATAATTACCGTCTCTCATCTGCTGCTGGACTCCCCTCCCGCTGTTCAGCATGCTGCTCCATTTGGGGTGGTGCTGATGGTGCTGCTGCTGCAGATGTCTGCTGCCTTCTCCTGCTCCTGGTTCTTGGCTTGGGTGGTATGTTGGGTGTGGCTGAGGGTCCCATTGTCTTGCTTTTATATATGTCCTGTGGGCAGAGCTACTGAGCATGCTCAGACCAAAGAAACCGGATCCGGCGCATTGCGGCGCTCATAGGCTTTCATTGTATGAAAAAGCCGGACACGCCGGATCCGGCGTGTCCGCCTTTTTCGACGGATACAAAAAATGTTACAGTCAACGTTTTTTCCAGACGCCGGATCGCGTCACATTGCCGGATCCGGCGAAAATCGCATGAAACGCATGGCCATCCGGCTCGATCCGGCTTTAATGCAAGTCAATGGGGGGGAAACCGGATCCGGCATTGCATTTCGACGGATCCGGTTTTAGTCAAAAGCGCCGGATCGCGCCTGAAGCAGAAAACCTGATGTGTGAAAGAGGCCTAAGGAACAGAAGATTGCTAACACCTGATAATTAATCTGTACGTGCACTTTAATAGTTATAAGGCTTGGATTTACATGCACATATAGAACTATAAGGCTATGTGCATACGTTGCGGATTGTAAGCGTTTTTGCCGCGTTTTTTTGCCGTGAAAACTATGTGAAAATGCTTACACAATGCAACCCATTGAATTCAATGGCATTCCGCAATTCTGTGCTAATGCTGCGTATTTTTCCGCGACGGAATCGCATCGTGGAAAAATACACAACATGTTCATTCTTTTTGCGGAATCGGTCACTATGCTTGACGAGTGTGACCAACCTGTCAATCAGTTTTCCAAGCGATGCTACAGATTGCTTGGAAAACGCTAGCATTCTGAAAGCTAATTACGCTTGCAAAACGCTAGTATTTAGCGGGAATACGCATGCCAATTCCGCATGCGTATTTCCCGCGGCAGGGAGTTACGGAATTGCCGCCGAAATTTCCTCGGCAATTTCGAACGTGTGCACATAGCCTAATACTGCAGCTCATCTCAGATTTAACCCCTTTCTACTTTGTATTATAGCACTATATCTTGTTTAGTGGGTTTTTACTATATACAGTATATATATATATGACCTACTCAAAAATTAAATGAGTAATTGGGTAGGTGTAGGCTAATGGGAAACCCTCTAATCATGAGAACCAGGTTCCAAAATCCCCAATTTGGTTGACACAGTAATGATCTTTTGTGACCATTGCTCCATTCACTGTCAATAAGAGCATCTGTCGCTCTCACTCACTACTGCTCTATCCACACAGGGAACTTTGCATTCTCCAGTCCCAAAATCGGTGGCAATGTTAGAAACCAGATCACCAGTGATCATGCAGTATATTTATCATATTTTTTAAATTATTTTTAGATAATTATCCACATAAATTTAATAATTAATTTGCAATTTTCACACCTAACACTGGAAATTACAGAATGTTTCCAGTTTTCTGCTACTCTGTGTAGACTGGGATGGGAGCAGCTGAGTTATAAAATCATTTTAAGGAGGCGTTAGCAGTGAATGATGAAATCTAACAGTTTAAATCGATCATCAATTTTATTTCGGTGGCAGTCTTTATGTGCATGTGAATTAAAGCTCTGTCTTATAAATAAGCAATAAATATTTATGTGATATTCTCTTTTTTAAGAAATCTGTCACTGGGTTTTTCCCATCTAATCTGAGAGCAGCATAATGTAGAAAGAGAAACCCTGTATCACACACTGGGTTGATTACTGCAGTTCTGATTCAAACTGTTTTATCAGCAGGAGATTATCAGTAGAGGACTAGTCAACTTGCTGCCAAATAGTTCTCCATATTCAAAAGCTTTGAAATAGGGGTAAATAAAATGATCATAAAGCCCAAAGTATGATAAATTATATAATCGCTTTATTGTAGCATATAATAAAAGGTAAAAGGAAGATAAAGGCAGGTCCGAAACATGCGTCGGGGCGGACGCACGTGGTATGAGCCTCTCCTTCTGTGGTGTATCTACAAGGTATGGTACAATTGTAATTAATTCTTTCATTCCCTTTATTTCCTTTAAGACACAGTAAGTTTGACTATGTCCAAAAAGTTATGGCTTCTAAAATAAGACAATGAAATGTTTATGAGCACCAATCAGTTTTACATTAAACGGATTTCAGGGCCAGATGTGTTTTTCTGCAATCACATGACTGCTCATATGCAATTTGTATACATGTGGTAATGTGGTGACTAACTAATGATAGCAAAAAAGTTTGTCTGCATCAGAAAACTTCTTTAATGTGGGAAGCTTTTGCATATATTTACATTGTTCTGCTCTCTTCCCGTGCTTGACATGTTGTGTCTTCACTACACAGTCAAGCCGATATCAGTAATTAAGGCTCCAGTGACCTTTGTAAATTTAGGCTTTGTTTTACATGTTGTTTCATGGTCTATTTGAAGAATGGAATCATTTTTGTACTTGACAGAACCATAGACACGACGGTAGATATATTCAATGTGATACACTGGAAAATTAGAGTAGCATTAGAAAAATGGTACATGTGTTTTGTTCAATATCAATGACAGAAGTGAGACAATTTTAGTGTACTAAAAAAATGTAGAATGTTTTACCAAATTATACTTTTGCAATTTAGTGCAAAATAGTTGTTACTTTGCGCAAAAACCATGGGAAGAAACTGCCCTAAGAAAAGATATTTCCTATTACTAAGAATTCCAACATACTTGGAAATTACACTATCATCACAAGGACCCATTTAAAGAGGCAATTCTACCAAATTTTGTCTCATTTAATATATTGTAATCATGGCATTACACAGCACTGTGTACTTACACTTGCTCATTTTGCCTTTCTACCAAATGCTTCTCTTTTCTCTGCTCTATGTAGAAACATGAAGTCTCTTTACCCTGCATGAGTCATCCCTCTCTTCACTTCCAGATCCAGCTGCTCCTTCATCCCCTTGCCAGGAACTTTTGCAGTGACTTATGACTCATACGTGGAAAATAGACTTCCTTGTTCTACATAGAGCTTAGAAGGATTCAGCTATTCAGTTTCCAATGGCATGAATAGTATATCTAGAAGTAGGAAAAAGAGTGCACAATAGGGTGATTCCCTATTGAGGGACAGTAGGAGAGTGCTGCTTGCACTCACCTGGTGAAGCTGTGACAGGCCCAACTCCTATATAAGCATGAAGAAAAACAGCTGCTGTTGCCCCGTGGCTGGTGGATAAATTCTCCAGGCGATATTGGATCCAGTTGGATGAGCATGTAGGTGGAATAAATCAATTCTTCAGAAATGATGATAAGAATAAGGTTTTTTTTCACAACACATTTCAAAGCCCTACCGGTGTCTTTATCAAGTGAAAAAAAAAACAAATGTGACCATTTGATAAAGACGCCGTTGCGTCGTTGAAACACGTTGTGAATAAAGAACCTTTTTCTCATAATTTGTGATGAAATGATATACTCCAGTAGCGCAGCCCACCTGAGTGTTCATCCAACTGGATCAAATCTAGACCTTTTAGTAAACAGAAGAATTATCTGGGTAGAATGGCAAAAGGAGAAATTGTAAACACACAGTGTTATATAATATGAATTTTGCAAATATCAAGAAGATAAAATCTTTGTGGGGAGTGCTTCATTTCTCTAAGTCATGCATGAATCACAATAATGCCATGATTTTGCCATATCTCACAGTTGGCCATTGGGTCCTAGCCTAATATTCGTTTTAAAGGGATTTCAATGTAAATTCAACATTAAAGGGAATCTGTCACCTACTTTTGGCAGGCTATTTAAATGAGGCTGGTCCGGTCCGATGGGCAGTGTTTCTGATCTTTGCCGCCTCCCCATCCTTGGCCGACGTCCGCAGTTTTTTCATGAATAGGTGTAGGTGTCCGCCATTTTTCGTGTGTGCGCTAAGCATTCTTGGCTCGTACACTCGCAGTATGCTTTTCCCAACTGCGGCCAAAGCCGAAAAGCCTGACTGCGCATGCGCCAGTTAACTATGCCCCGGAAGTATTTTGCTGTGTTCCGGGGCCTAGTTAACCGGTTCATGCGCAGTCAGGCTTTTCGGCTTTGCCCGCAGTTGGGCAAAGCATACTGCGCGAGCCAAGATTGCTTAGCGCGCACACGAAAAATGGCGGACACCTACACCTATTCATAAAAAACTGCGGATGGCGGCCAAGGATGGGGAGGCGGCAAAGATCGGAAACACCGCCCATCGGACCAGACCGACCTCATTTAAATAGCCTGCCAAAAGTAGGTGACAGATTCCCTTTAACTATAACAGAATTGCTACCAGTAATTTGTATATCAGTACATCAGGAAATTCAAGGGATAAATTAACTTCACTACCACCCATAACTTTCTAAAAAAGGCAACAAAATAATATTGATTCCAAAAATTTTAATTTAAAAAATAAATCCATTTAGAGAAAAAAAGGAAACACCAGAAAAAATTTCAAATTTTTGACACTTTTTGAGGCTATGTTGCCCATAGCATTCCTTTAAATCAAAGATGTTCTAAAAGAAACAGATAATTATAGTTGCATACTATTTTCCTTTTTGCATTTGAAAATACAAATTTGTAAATTTTGCAAAAAAAATTTTGTAGTCAAAGAAGGGTTAATAATAGAAAAATAAACATGTAAACCTTGAGTTGTGTTAATGGAACATGTCATCTCCTGGTGTCTTCCCCTCCCTATCCCATCTGCCGAGTTCTGGCAACACCCATGGATGAATTATAACAGAGCACGGAAAGCTGAGATCACAGCTCTTTTCCTATAATAGTCCTGCAATCCGCGAGGACAATGAGCTCCTGTCTGCTGATCACCTGCCTCCTGTCTGCTATTGCAGCTACAGGTAAGGACAGTTATTTTTTTTAAAGGAAATAACATGAAGTAATGATTTCTGTAATATGACCACTGAGCTGGTATGGAGTGCATATAAATAGAAGGGGACTACTCATTCCTCTCTGTGATATTCTCAATGTAATATGTAGCTTAGGCTATAATTACTAAGCTTTAGGCTAAAAAATTCTTCATCTAAATCTCATAAAATAGTGAGTTCCTTATGTAAAACCACAAGTGACACATAATAATTGTAATATGGCAAACTCAGGTCTACAACACCTCCATTTTCAGCCCTTCTTATAGATAATTAAATCTCTAGAAATTAGGAAGTAAGTCTTTCATTCTTTTTACAACTTTAAAAAAACCTTTTGATTTGCGTCATCATTATCATCTGCACTTAAGTCATGTCGTGTTAACAACCTCTACATCTATATGTGAACCTGTCTGTTTTATAAGATAGATTTCTAAATTATTAAATAGAAAATATGAATATATCTGTCTTTAATCATCATTTAGATGGCAGGTCTAGTTGAAGATGATTATGAGAAATAATTTTTTAAGTTAAGGTTAAGTATTTTATGATGCTTAGTGGGTGTTCTGAAAAGTGATAAATCATGAAGATTGTGCAGAGATAAGAAAGTGGTTGCAGCTGTTACACTCAGAAGATGTGTGAAACCACAAGCCTCAGATATGAAGGAAAGCAAGACACGAATGGGTATTGCAAAGTTTAAGGTTATCATCCTCTCTACTCTTGTTTTTCTAATAGTAGTGGTAAAATCTAATGACCACATGTTTTTAGCAGAAACTTTTTTTTACTTTGAGTTCGGATGAATTTTTTTTGCCTTAATGGAGACAATCATATTCTCCAAGTTAAAATAATTTTGGTAACTTTTGACACCTCTATAAGAATAACAAGTTGAGTTAGTGAGGTGATTGACCCCATGTGAATTCTTCCAATGGGTAAAAGGGCATTTCTGTCCTTGTCACAAGATGGGGCTGCTGCTGGACACATACACTGACAGACACTAATGGGTAAAACTTGCACCTCCTTACTTATGACTTCCCATGTTTGGTATACAGGACTATTGTTGGGTGTTAACTTTTTAAACATGTGTGGAGTCTAGTTTACAATGTATAGCACCTTATATGCACTAGGCACTTTTTTCTAGCCTTTCTGGGTATAGATATATACTATCAGTATTTCTTGTGCAATTTTCTATTGAAGATTGTGAGCCTTACCCATGCTGTTATTGCAGTGTTTTGTGTGTCCTCACACATGAGCTTTGGGATACGCTTTGTTTTATGAGCTTGTATAATATGTTTTATGTGACAAATAAAATTTATGTAATATTTTTTCATACATATTCAGTTGGACTTTTTTGCTCCGGTGTTTTTGCTTATAGGATGTATGTTTAGGTGCATGGATGGCAGGTTGTTAGTGTACATGGGAAAGGGAGAGGTATATAGGAGTAGGGCTCAATTTTTCTATGTGAGCCTTTCTCCTCAGGTGACATCCCTATAAAAAGGGAAAAATGTGAACAATGTGCAAGCGTTGCCTCTATTAATTGAGCTTTGCAAATGCTATCAATGGATGTTTCATGTGGGTTCCATCATTGGAACCTGCATCTTTCTCAAGAACAAGACTGCATTGTGTCAGGAACTGAAGGTGTCTTCAGCACTCTCTCTTAATTTCTATGGGAAATTCATATACGGGTTAATCTGCATTTTTAGGAGCTACCATACAAATAAGTAGAAAAAGTAACATATTTGTTAATATTTTCCATTCCTAATTGCTTATGATGGGCCCCATTCTTCAATGTGCATGGGATTTGTAAATATGCCATGAATGTGCTGGAAGGGACAACCATTTTAAAGAAACCTCCATAGAAAATTCAGGAATTTCTGACGGATTTAAATCCCTCCTTCTCCTAAGGAAACCATGATATATCCACCATCATAGCTAAAAGTAATGGATGGCTCACATGTCTCCCAGCAGCAAGATACCCAGCCCTAAGTTCTGCATTGCTGTATCCCTTTTCTAAGAATACTAGAAAAAGGCCCGATGCTATTGCATCAGGAGCGCGGTGAAATTAACATCTGTGTGGTGTTGACAGGAGCAACGGACATGTCTCACACCGTTTGCGCTTTCAAATAAATCTGTTTTCTATCATTCCTCTGTATTTTTCGATTGCATGTGTTGGGTCATTGTGGGCTATCAGAATTTACTGCTTCCTGAGGTAATCCCCACGCAGGCTCAGTGGCTGTTCCTTGCTGCCACGATGGAATTTACTGCTACCTGAGGTAATCCCCACACAGGCGCAGTGGCTGTTCCTTGCGGCCACGAACTGCAAGTGACATACACGTCACCGCTATTTCCGCGCAAGTGCAGTAACAGCCATGTCGCTATGATGCATGCGCGAGAATAGCGGTGACGTGTATGTCACTTGTGCAGGCATGAGCCACCGCTAAAGGCAATGGGAATAGAGAGGCTAAGTGCCGGAATTGGCACATCTTATAGATGCACCTTTTCTAGGGTGGCTGGGGGTAGATATTTTTAGCCGGGGGGGCAATAACCATGGTCCCTTCCTAGGCTATTAATATCTGTCCTAACTGGCTTTCCCTCTCTGGCAGAGAAATTTGCGCGGAAGCCCAAGCAATTTTTTTCCGTGATTATAGCCTTAATTTTAACGCCTAGAGTTCCAAATTTTTCCTAACCCAAACTAATAAATTTATTAAACACTGACATATATAGATCATTTTGATATGACGTGGTTTACTATATGTAAACCATGTGTTATATCATGTTGGGTTCTGTAATTATTTTACAGAAGCCAGCAACTGACTTAGCGGCTATTATGCTATGTAGAACTCTATAAAATATAAATATATATGTGTCTCATATATATATGTGTATTATAAATGCTGCGATTTCTTCTGCATGTATAATACAGGCGAGAAAAAAATCAGATGATGGGAGTTGCCCCATAAATTAACATTGGGACGAGTGCTATGCTATTTTTTCTCGCATAGCACTCGTCTGTATTTCTCGCTAGTATGACTCTGGCCTAACTGAAAACCTCAAAGAAAGCTTAAACAACAACCACAATATGGATTTCATCAACCCAGGTATCATTTTAATAAGCATCATGGCTGTAACCTGACAGTGTCTGTAGTTTACTGAGCACAATCCTGCTGATAGTTTCACTTTAAGTTTAAAAAGGTTTTCCATCCTTGATATGATATTGGTGATCTATGCTTAGGATCATTTGGACAGGTCAACAATTTCAGATTCAACACCCACCAATTAGTTGTTTTCTGCTCTGGTGCCAGCTGTATACAGAGTAGGAACATCTTTGAAATTACCATTGCCAAGAATTGAAGCTCAGCTCCTGTTCATTCAAATAGGAGCTGAGCCGTGTGCCTTGGGCATGATCAATACATGTGAATAGAGCTGCTCTGCTCACATCCAGCTGGCATTGGGTTTAAAAACTATTGGTACAGGGTGTCAGACACATCATTAATATCATAAGACCGAATAACCCCTTTAAGGCTATGTTCACGCATTCAGTATTTAGTCAGTATTTTACATCATTATTTGTAAACCAAAACCAGGTGAGGAACAATCAGAGGAAAAGTATAATAGGAATGCATCAAAATTTCAGAATTTTTATCCACTCCTGGTTTTGGCTTACAAATACTGATGTAAAATACTGACCAAATACTGAAGTGTGAATGTGGTCTAAGACTGATAGAAATGTATTGCCTCTAGTTGGAACATTTTGTTAATTTTTTGTTTATGTTTATGAGCTGGGACAGGACTTAGATCTATTTGGAGAGTTTCAGTGGTCTATAGTAGTGATGGCAGGGAGATGACAAGGGATCGCTGCCAACAGAAAGTTGGGCCTTGGCCAAACATATCGGGTGATACAGTGAGTGAGTGACCCCACCCAATGTATTTGGCATATCGTCTATATTTAGAGTGAATGCATCGTTGCTGTGCACAGCAACGGTTAATAACCCCCTCACCCATTACCTTCCACTGCAGACCAACCTTAATGGAGAAATGCAAATTAAGATATTAGATGACTACAGAGAGCTAACAACAATTCATAAGGAGCCAGAGTTGGTGCTGTGCTTGAGCTATGTTGGGAGTTGTAGTATTCTACGAATAAAGTTTGATAGGATTATATTGAGATCATATTGGGGTTGCAGTATTCTACACAGAGAATATAATACAGTTGTATTACTATCTATATATATATATATAAAAGTGAATGTATGTATGTATGTGTGTGTGTGTGTGTGTGTGTATCACCAACCAATCACAAAGCATCTTTCATTTCACCAGAGCTGTTTAAAAGAAGCTGAGCTGTGATTGGTTGCTATGAGCAACAGCATGTGTGTGTATCAGCCACGCCAACTCCACATAGTCCCAACCAATCACTAAGCATGTGTGTGTGTATCAGCCAAGCTCACTCCACATAGCCCCAACCAATCACTAAGCATCTTTCATTTCAGAACAGCTGTTTAAAAGATGCTGAGCTGTGATTGGCTGATATGAGCAACAGTTTTCCTTGTAGTCAGTTGTGGTAACTGAGGCCTATTATTTTATGGTGTTATTATCCTTCTGTAAAGCTGAAAATTACACAATTTATTACTGTGCTGACACAGACCACCCTCTGTCACAAACTACAGGGGGAGTCCAGAATCAGGAACTTCTCTTTGTCTGGCATGAAGCATCCCATTAACGTAAAAATTCAAACACAGATTTTAAAAAAAAAATACACAAAACGGATTTCTCCAACCCAGGTATCATTTTAATCGGTTTAACAGTGCCATCCTGACAATGTTGGCTCTGATGGGATGATCTGGGATTTTAGGGGTAGTAGTCCGGTGGCTCTGACTGATGGGATGATGTGGGATATTAGGGGTAGTAGTCCGGTGGCTCTGACGGGATGATGTGGGATATTAGTGGTAGTAGTCCGATGGCTCTGGCTGACGGGATGATGTGGAATATTAAGGGTAGTAGTCCGATGGCTCTGGCTGACAGAATTATGTGGGATATTAGGGGTAGTAGTCCGGTGGCTCTAACGGAATGATGTGGGATATTAGGGGTAGTAGTCCGGTGGCTCTGGCTAACGGGATGATGTGGTATATTAATGGTAGTAGTCCAGTGGCTTTGGCTGAAGGAATGATGTTGGATATTAGGGGTAGTAATCCGATGGCTCTGGCTGACGGGATGATGTGGGATATTATAGTGAATGTGGCTATGCGGAGTGGGTGGGGCTCTACAATCAGCTTTATATATATATCTATATCTATATATATATATATATATATATATATATATAAAATCATTATAATTTGTTATAGCTAACCATAGTCTGTTACTATGCCCGGGCAGCGCCGGGCTCTTCAGCTAGTTATTAATATTAGTCACATTGGAAATTGCAGTGCTCAACATAGAGAGTATGATAGGAATGTACTATGGTCTAATTGGGATTTGTAATTCTCTGTGTAACGAGCATGATATGAATGCATTGTAGTCTTGTCCAGTGGTCGGCTGAGATGGGGGATTTTGCTACAAAGTTAGGACCTTTAATGATCTGCAACTCTCGTGAAGCCATTCCTTGTTTTCTGAGCAGTTACCATATTTCTTCATATGAACTCCTGCACTTAATTGCATTGTGGAATGTGTCTTTTGGCCTCTCGTACAGTCAGAGAGTTAATGTCCTTTTGGTTTATTAATACTTCAGAGCCTGTCCTGTTACTGTGACTTCGACATTCCAGATCCCGTAGTCCGGTGCCAGAGACATAGTGTCAGAGTATGGAATTCTTCTGTAGAGCGTCCATGCTTTGTAGGAAGACAGGGTTGAGGGCTATGCATAAGATCAAACTAACACGATCCTGCTTGGCGTTGTCTCATAAAGTCACCCCATTTCCATTTATCTTATTAGTTCATGTATGTGGATCTATCTTATGTTCCCTATCTACTGGACAAAGTGGAAAGCCAACTTTCACTCTGGTGGACTGACCATTTCTATACACACGATTGACCTTTCAATTGAACTGACAGCACATAATGCTACATTTCACCTGTAGTGGGCGCTATTCCCCAGTAGTAACCTCCAGGGGTATATGGATCCCCAACATTCACCTTTTCAGAATACAATCCCTCTCTATTGTTGGATCTAACTGCAGTAGGGATTGTAGGATTGTAGGGATGGAGCCTAGTGTAACAGTATTTTATTGGAGACTGAATGCTAGATTTTAACTGGAGAATTTCTTTAACAAAAACCTAAGGTATGGAGATATTTTAAAGTTATTCCCTTGTCAGACATTTGTAGAATATCTGCAGACTTTTCCATAAATGTATTTTGATTGCAGGGTCAACCGTTGGGATGCAAGTCTATCTCAACGACTTTGCCACATCTCATGACCTTTATAAATGGAGACTTTTTTACATTCACCTCTATAGGAGTTACATAAAATAAATGAATCATGCTTGACTATCTTTAGAACCCTTATAGCGATGTCTATGGAGAGAATCTATTTATTTTACAATCTTATATTGTGCCACCATATTACACAACGGTCTACCGATATGGTCATTGATGTCCCCATTGGGGCTCAAAAATGAAATTCCCTATCAGTTCATCTTTAGAGTAAAGGAGAAGACCTACACAAACACGGTAAGAACATACAAACTTTTTTCAAATGTTGCCCTTGGTGGGATTTGAACCCAGGATCATAGCACTGAAAAATCAACAGTGCTAACTACTGAGCCACCACAATGCAAATAGAGAAGCTCATGTCCAGCCACTTCTCCACTTATAGCAACTGTAGACTTGTTCTCAGGACTCATTCTTCAGATAGATGTGGTTCGTAGTGGTCCTAACCTGCATTTGAGATTATCCTTAAGCAATGTCTATATACTCAAGAATTTATTAGAAGCTTTGGAAGAATTTTTGGAATGTTAACCTGCAACCTCAAAGAGAAGATGGCGCTCCCCTGTCCTGAGAAGGAATTAGGGTGCAGCATGTACTTTGGCTGGGTCTATACACCATCTGGAAAGAGGAATAACTGGGTTCATAGGTGAAATAAAGAATATTACTGGCAATGTGCTAAACAAATGGCAGATTCCAGATATTATGAAGTCCAGCTATGCCAGAAAGACAGAAGCAATAGATGCTAGTGGCGATCAAGGTGATCTGTTATTTATTGGATTCATGAAAGGCTCTGTGAAGAAGATGAAACTGGCCAAATAGACTCATTGCCTCATCTGAAGTGGTGGAATGAGTCAACATCAGGAACCCATTTTATCTTTTCATTATGGGTTTACATGTCCTCTAAATATGGATATATGGCCTGACTGCCATCCAGTCCAATAGACAGGAGATAGCTTATTATTATGAAACATCGAGAAGACAAAATATCCTGGAATGTTCAATGATTTTCTGGTCTAAAACTGTTTGAAATGTTACAAAATCTTTGAACAACTTCTGCATAAAAAATAGGACTGGCGTAAAAATGCCAGACTTAATGACTGGAGTCTTTCATATCTATAATTCTTATTCTGCAAATCTACAAATATGAGAATGCAGAGATTTCAACATTTTGTAAAATATCTCGCTTTTTGCAACTAATATGGAGTCACATGTATTTATCTCATATGCTGCAGTTACATTCAGAGTTTTGAGTCCGGCTGTTACTTCTCAGTTGTCAGGATATTGCTTCTCGCTGAAGCCTCCTGCTGGCCAATGTCCACATTGCAGCAGAGAGTGTACAGTAGAAGGACTGTACTTTCCACAATACGCTGCAACCGATTGCTACAAATGGCAGGGGTCAGCTGTTAGGAATGCGTCTGTCAACACTAATAAATTCAAAACAACAGCCATCAGAATTATGGCTGCTGCTCCCGATGTAAATGGAGTATAGGGCAAGAAATTACTAAAAAACAGCATAAATGATAGTAGGGTGTCTGACGTTCCTCAGCATTAGAAAGTGAATATAAGAATGTAACTGTGCATAAATGAGGAGCTGGCATTTCAACTCAACCCCATTCTCCTTAAGACAAGAAACAAACACAGCACCGTAATCTGTACTAAATGAAATACTTAAAGAGTAACCGTCGTTTTAATTTTTATTTCATAAATCAATAGTACACATGAAAATAAGCAACTTTGCAATATATCTTATCAGAGAAATCTACTTCGTTCACTGACGAAAATGATCTTTTTTTCTGATAAGGTTCTGTAGAGGGGAAGGAAGAAGGCGGAGCTCTGCCTTTAGCTCCTCCTCCTATTACAAAGAACTGTATCCATAGCAACCATCATCTCCTGTCTCAGCCATTGGAAGGTCTGTCTTCACTGAATACAAATTTTACAGCAGAATTGATAATAAATGATCACTTCTGGCAGAGAACAAAGCAGATTTCTCTGATAGGATATATCAAAAAGTTGCTTATTTTCATGTGTACTATAATTCATGAAACAAAAATTAAAGCAATGGTTACTCTTTAAGGCAGAAAGGAGGCAAACATAAGGAAACATATAGGCTAGGCACTAGCACGACGTCCATGCTGAAAGTGGCAACTGTTTTTTTAGTCTTTTCAGTTTAAAAGGGTTTTCCACAAAAAGGTGGTGCCCAAATGATTGCAGAAAACTAGATAGAACTCACCCATCCCAAGTCTACAGTCATTTCTCCATCCCGGCTCTGTGCTATGCGTATACTGAATATTACCCTTTATAAAAAGTGGGTGGTCGGAGCTTACCACGCTTGTAAGGTTAGAGTCTATGGGAGTGTGTTTAAGTGCAATTATCATGTGCAAGGAGGAGGGAGCTGATTTTGAATAATATTTAGAAGGAGGGAACAAGGAAGAGTTAGGTTTGTGAGTTGAGCTGATAAACTTGTTTAAAAAGATGTGCTTTTAAAGTACGCTTAAAGATGTGAGGTCTAGGTAACAGTTGGATTATCTGGGGTAGTGCATTCCAGAGAACTGGAGCAGCATGAGAGAAGTCTTAGAGATGGAGGTGCGAGGTTCAAATTATGGGGGATGTTAGTCTTTTGAAATAATGTGAAATCCAGTGTGTCCATCTTCAGTAAAAAATGAAATTTTTTATTGCTAATCCATAAAAATCGCAACAAAGTGCATGGGTTTAAAATAATGAGCAGATAGAGCAAATGTGTTTTGGATTGTAATCCTTATTCACTCATTCGGTCATTCGTTCAATTATTTTGGATGTTAGTCTTAGATCACTTTCAGAATGGAAGTAACCTGTAGGGCGATAGACAGAGATGAGGAAGGGGATATAGGGCAGTGCAGCACTGCGGAGAGCTTTGGGGGTGAAAGAGATGAGTTTATATTGTATTCTGTAGCGAATGGGTAACCAGTGTAATGACTGGAACAGGGTGGAGGCTCCGATGAAGCGGCTGGATAGAAATATGACCCTGGCAGCCCACATTGGAGAGTAGAGAGTTTAATAAGATGGAGACTGATCAGTAAAGACTGAGGTGCAGTAGCCCAGACGAGAATGAATAAGGGTGACAGAAAGAGTTTTAGCAATTTCAATGGTGAGAAAACGTAGGATTCTGGAGATGTTTTTAAGATGCAGGTGATGCGAGTGAGCGAGTGAGTGATTGGATATAGATTTTAAAGGAAAGTTGTGTGTCAACTATGACCACAAGATAGCAAGTGTGATGCTGGGAGTTATTGTTGAACCCTCCAAAGTAATTTCAATGTATGGTAGAGTAAGGTTAGTAGAGGGAGGAAACACAATGAGTTCAGTTTTGGAGAGATTAAGTTTCAGATAGAGGGAGGACATGATGTTAGAGACAACGGACAGACAATCCTTCGTATTTTTTATTAGGGTGTGGGAGATGTAAGGGGAAGAAGTGTATAGAGATGATACTGCAACCCAAATCTACTGATGGTTTGTCCAATAGGGGCGGAGTATAGAGAAAGGAGCGGAGGGCCTAGAACTGAGCCCTGAGGGACTCTGACAGTAAGGGGACGAGGAGAGGAAGGGGAGCCAGCAAAAGGTACAATGAAAGAGCAGTCAGAGAGGTAGGAGGAGAACCAGGAGAGCACGGTGTCCTAGAGGCCGATAGAGCAGAGCATAGTGAGGAGGAGCTGGACTATGACTAATGTCATCCTGGATGCCAGAAACGCATCAGGTTTTTAACCATATTGGTCTTTTTTATGACTGCTAAATAAAATCCTTGTTTTATTGAGCCTGAGCCACTGAAGTGCTGCTGTCCCTGTTTTTTCCTTCTATTACCCTTCACAATTAAATATAATGATACCCTGTAGTATAATCAAGAGCTGCACTCACCATTCTGCTGGTGCAGTCACTGTGTACATACATTACATTACTGATCCTGTACTAATCCTGTATTATACTCCAGAGCTGCACTCACTATTCTATTGGTGCAGTCACTGTACATACATTACATTACTGATCCTGAGTTACATCCCGTATTATACTTCAGAGCTGCACTCACTATTCTGCTGGTGCAGTCACTGTGCACATACATTACATTACTGATCCTGTACAGATACTGAGTTACATCCTGTATTATACCCCAGAGCTGCACTCACTATTCTGCTGGTGCACTCACTGTGTACATACATTACTTTGCTGATCCTGTACAGATACTGAGTTACATCCTGTATTATACTCCAGAGCTGCACTCACTATTCTTCTAATGGAGACACTAGTCCGCACTGTAAATTCCTTCATGCAGTAACAGCATAGAACACACATACAGTATCAGTGATTATACTATTGTCATCATTGCTCTGTTAATCTGATAATAATTACATCATGCTTTGGAGGCCATTGATTGGCTGCTGTGTTTATGTAATGGCAGCTTGCAAAAAAAAACATTAACCCCTTAACGACCACTGATACGCCTTTTAACAGTGGTAGTTAAGGGTACTTAAATCACAGAGCCATTAATTAAAGGGGCTGTGGAAAAAGTGTATAGCGTCCCCCAGAGTCGGATTTTCTCCGGGGTCTCAGCTGCCAGGGGTAGCCGAGACCCCAGAGAACATGATTCGAGTTGGTTTTTACGGACCCCGGTTTTGCAATCGCTGTTATTAACCATATAACGGTGACCGCAAAAAAAGCTGCAATTTTGCATTTAATTTTTCTTTCCTCTGATGTGATCATACATCTGAGGAGAGAGAAATAGGGTCCTCGATCCCCCCGCTACCTCCCAGTGGCCCTCGGGCCCTCCTGCCATCTTGGTCCAGGAAGAAAATGGCGGGCTTATGCGCAGTGCCCCTGCCAAATCAGCTGGCCGGCATATTCCATTCATTCATTCATTCAATGTACATTTTGATCACTGTGATAAACCCTATTACAGTGATCAAAATAAGAAAAATAGTAAATAACCCCCCTTTTTTACCCCCTTAGTTAGTGATATATAATGAAATAAAGACAAAATATTTATTTTCATTTTTCCACTAGGGTTAGGGTTAGAATAAGGGTTAGGGTTGGAA
This sequence comes from Dendrobates tinctorius, assembly GCF_039654945.1. NCBI lineage: Eukaryota > Metazoa > Chordata > Amphibia > Anura > Dendrobatidae > Dendrobates > Dendrobates tinctorius. Next base: position 34,265,279 of record NW_027361696.1, on the reverse strand, counting down.
TTAGGGTTAGGGTTAGAATTAGGGTTAGGGTTGGAATTAGGGTTAGGGTTGGAATTAGGGTTAGGGTTGGTATTAGGGTTAGGGATTAGCATTAGGGTTAGGGTTAGGATTTGGGTCAGGGGTGTGTTGGGGTTAGGGTTGGAGCTAGAATTGAGGGGTTTCCACTATTTACCAACTTTGGGGGTCAAATTTCTCCTTTTACCCTAGGGAAAATAAAAAAAAATTGGGGGCTAAAAAAAAAATCACTTTTGTGGAAAAAAAAGATTTTTTATTTTCACGGCTCTGCGTTATAAACTTCTGTGAAGCACTTGGGAGTTCAAAGTGCTCACAACACATCTAGATAAGCTCCTTGGGGGTCTAGTTTCCAAGATGGGGTCACTTGTGTGGGGTTTCTACAGTTTTGGCACATCAGAGGCTCTGCAAATGCAACATGATGCCCACAGAACATTCCATCAAAGTCTGCATTCCAAAATGACAATCCTTCCCTTCCAAGCTCTTCCATGTGCCCAAACAGTGGTTCCCCCCCACATATGGGGTATCAACGTACTCAGGACAAATTGCACAACAACTTTTGTGGTCCAATTTCTCCTGTTAGCATTGTGAAAATAAAAAATAACTGGCTAAAATATTATTTTTGAGGAAAAAAGTTACTTAAGATAAGTTACTTAAGGGGTCTAGTTTCCAAAATGGTGTCACTTCTGGAGGGGTTTAACTGTTTAGGCACATCAGTGGCTCTCCAAATGCGACATGGCATCTAATCTTAATTCCAGCTAATTCTGCTTTGAAAAAGTCAAATGGTGCTCCTTCCCTTCTGAGCTCTGCCGTGTGCCCAAACAGTGGTTTACCCCCACATATGGGGTATCGGCGTACTCAGGACAAATTGCACAAAACTGTGGGGGTATGATTTCTCCTGTTACCCTTGTAAAAATAAAAATTTGGGGGCAAAAAGATCATTTTTGTGGAAAAAAAATGATTTTTTATTTTCACGGCTCTACGTTATAAACTTCTCTGAAGCACTTGGAGGTTCAAAGTGCTCAACATTCATCTAGATAAGTTCCTTAAGGGGTCTAGTTTCCAAAATGGGTTCACTTGTTGGGAGGTTTCCACTGTTTAGGCACATCAGGGGCTTTCCAAACGCAACATGGCATCCAATCTCAATTCCAGCCAATTCTGCATTGAAAAAGTCAAACAGCGCTCATTCCCTTGCAAGCTCTGCCGTGCGCCCAAAAAGTGGTTTACCCCCACATATGGGGTATTAACATATTCAGGAGAAATTGCACAACAAATTTTGTGGTTCATTTTCTCTTTTAACACTTGTGAAAATAAAAAATTCGTTGTGAAGTAAATTTTTGCAAAAAAAAGTTAAATGTTAATTTTTTCCTTCCACATTGCTTCAGTTCCTCTGAAGCACGTAAAGGGTTAATAAACTTCTTGAATTTGGTTTTGAGCATCTTGAGGGGTGTAATTTTTTAAAATGGCATCACTTTTGGGTATTTTTTGCCATGTACACCCCTCAAAATGTCTTTAGATGTGATGTGGTCCCTGAAAAAAATGGTTTTGTAAATTTTGCTGTACAAATGAGAAATCGCTGGTCAATTTTAACCTTTATAACTTCCTAACAAAAAAAGAAATTTGTTCCCAAAATTGTGCTGATGTAAAGTAGACACATGGGAAATGTTATTTATTTAGAAATTTGTGTGACACAACTCTCTTATTTAAGGGCATAAATATTTGAAGCTTGAAAATTGCAAAATTTCCAAAATTTTCACCATACTTCTGTTTTTTCATAACTAAACACAAGTCATATGGAAGAAATTTTACCACTAACATGAAGTAAAATATGTCACGAATAAACAGTCTTAGAATCAGCTGGATCCGTTAAAGCGTTCCAGAGTTATAACCTCATAAAGTGACAGTGGTCAGAATTGTAAAAATTGGCCTGGTCATTAAGCTGCAAAATGGCGCTGTCACTAAGGGGTTAAGCTGCTTTTACTTTATTTCCTGCTCCAAGACTCAAGTAAAAATTGTGTTAATTGTAATTCAATTCTACTTAAAAATATAACAAACACATTTGCATTTCATTTTATTTCCAGTAGGGGGCAATAGGCCATACCAAACCACTGAACGCGTTTAATAAGAAATTATCTGATACCGTATGCTTTCTAATGTATCCTCATCTCATCAAAATGTAGCAATCGTTTCTCTTTTTCGTGATGTTTTAAAAACTTTGATTCTGAGCTTTCTCTGTATTTTTGTGCCGCAGGTTATTCTCTGTCATGTATTGAATGCACATCGCTGAGTGACACTGTATGTAAGGGAGAATCGAAAACTTGCTCTGCTGGAAATGACTCCTGCATTTTATCCTATATAATTACATCCATGGGTAAGTTACAAAAATTTTCAGACTGTCTACTTTATTCACATGTTCTCTGCGTTTTTCAAGCTACAACTTCGTCTCTTTCTTAAACACGTTATCATAGAATCCTAGAATGTTAGAGCTGGAAGGGACCTTCAGGGTCAACGCTCAGTGCAGGAGTCACTAAACCATCTCAGACAGATGTCTGTGCAGCCTCGGTTTGAAGACTTCCATTGAAGGAGAACTCACCACCTCTCGTGGCCGCCTGTTTTACTCATTGATCACCCTCACTGTCAAAAAGTTTTTTTAATTTCTAAACTGTATCTTCTCCCTTTCAGTTTCATTCCATTGTTCCATTGCTTCTTCATTGTATACTGCTAGAATTTTAGTATTTTAAGTACAGCATCCTCACTAATGTCACTGGTAGTGCACCAACACAACCTTTACGTTTTTATCTCTCAATCTTGAATCTCTTTCGCATCCACATCCACTAAACTAGCTACTTACATGATTGAGTTTGAAGGATATAAGTAGTAAAACTTGATTTTTTTAACTAAGTTAAAGCAATAGAAAAAAGCTGGATCCAATGTAAAAATAATTTTCCCGTGTCTGGTATCATCTGTGAATAAAGTCCGTGGAGCCTCATTTAAGAGTCTCAAACACGGGACTAGCCAGATCTTCCTCCCACCTAGCCAGAATCCTACTCCACAATGATGAGGGGCAACACCCCAAACAGCTGTCTGTGGATGGATACCTGGCCTTGGTATTTCCCTTGTCATATCTGTAAACTTGTAAAGAGCTGGATATTGAGTTAAAGGGCCACTTAATATGGTGGTAATGGTGGTTTCCGAAAGGAGCCACTCCTTGGCTGGGTCCTTCCCTGGAGGAAGATCTGGCTAGTCCCATGTTTGAGACTCTTAAATGAGGCTCCACGGGCTTTATTTGCATATTCGTATTTCCCAGGGAGCAATGCACCTAGGATTTCACTGATGGAGCGCCTTTGCCAGTTGCCGCAGTGTTTTCTTTGACTGGTCTCCCTGAGGTCAGTGATTGTTTCGTGATGTTGGTATCATCTGTGAACGGTTTCAAATGATCAGATATCACATGTCTTATCACCCAGTTATCTTCTGCTCTGATATTTCTCCACCTATTAATTTTCTTTGAGCAATTTCGTTACCTGGTCTAACCTCTAGGATACCATTACTTACTCTTCAAACTCTATAAGCCCACCAATCTATCAAACTCTACCAACTGACTTAACTACACCAGCTCCACCAACCAGCTTCACTAACCCTCATAAACCAACTCAACTGAATCAAACCTCACCAATTTACCATCTTAACTGCTCTAAATGCCAACAGCCCTCTAAGAAACTAAACTCCACTAAAACTTTACCAACCAACCAACTTAACTCCACCAAACTTTCCAATAGTTCATCAATTCAACTCCACTAAGGTTCACCAACAGACACAACTCCAATGAATTAAACCAACTCAGCAACTCAACTACAACAAAATCCTCCAACAAACTCAACTCCACCAAACTACACCAACTCACAATCTTAAGGGCTCCTTGAGACAGCTGCGATAATTGATCCGATGTCAGATTACAATTCATGGACTGGCCACACATCTCCTGAACCGAGTGTGAAAGCTTCATAGAAATATATGAAGCTGTCACGCTCGTGTCAGGAGAAATGTGTCCAGTCTGGTGCATTGCTATTCAACATTGGACCAATTATCACAGACATCTGAAAGAGCCCTTACTCCACTAAATGATACTAACCTACCAACTAACTCATCTACTCTAAAATTTCACCATCCTGCTCAACTCCAACCACTTATCAACCAACTCAACTGCACTTAATGCCACCAGCCAAACCAACTCCAACAAACGACATTAATTTACCAACTTAACTCCACCAAATCACACAAACCAGCAGCCAACAGAACACTAAAAGTTTGCAAACCCACCAACCTGCTCAATTCCACTAATTCATCAACTCAAATCCACCAAACTCCACCATCCCAGCCACCAATTTCCATTAAGTCACCGAGTCAATTGGGTACTCTTCTACAAACTCTCTGTACCTTACATTATCTTTTACTAGAGTAGATCAGTAATGACCTTATTGCCAAAAACTAAAAAAATGTCTATTTATTTCTAGGTGGAATGGAAATATCGAAAATGTACATCCGCCAATGTGGACAAAGCAATTTGTGCTCGAAAACAGGGAGTATTAGCCTCCCCAATGGTAGAATAAAGACTGGGACTAGCTGCTGTAAGACCAATGATTGTATGCCTGCTGACCCTGTCCGTAAGTTACCCATTCACAAAGAGTTTAGCTAATGATTTTATGATACTATCCTCATGGACTCCTAAAAAGCTTCTTAAGGCCCTTTTACATTTAGTGATGCACCAGCGATCCCGACCACGATACGACCCGGTCAGGATCGCTGGTGCATCGCTAAATGATCGCTAGTGAGCTGCCACACAGGCAGATCTCACAGCGATGCAGCAGAGACAGCGGATGATACTAAGGCTGTGTTCACACACAGCGTTTTTTTAGCGGTTTTTACCGCGGTTTTCACTATAAAACTGCTATAAAACCGCTAAAAATAAGGTGCACAGTCATTTCTATGCATTTTGCACTTTTTGTGCACATTGATGCGTTTTTTACCGCGAAAAAACCGCATCGCGGTAAAAACCGCAGCATGCACATTAATTTTGCGTTTTTTTCCGCGGTTTAGGCTTCTCCCATGCTTTTAGAAACCGCTGTGGTAAAAAACGCATCAAAAACGCATCAAAACCGCCCAAAAAACGCGCAAAAACCGCCGCGGGAAAAATAGGTGCGGTTTCTGGGAAGGGATTCAGGTTTTTGTGCAGAAATTTTCTGCAACGTGTGCACTTACCCTTACCTTTCAGACGCGGCGATCCTGACGTCCTCCCGCCCGCCTCCACATGTCGCTCGTCGGCGCCACAGGAAGCCCAGCAGGAAGCGTCCGACGAGAAATGGAGCCGGCCAATCTCGCGCGATCAGCGATGGACAGCGGGGGAGCCGGTCGGAGGTAAGTATCACACATAGCAATATCGCTAGCAATATCGCTATAACGTCACAAAATCGGTGACGTTATAGTGATATTGCTAGCGATATCGCTATGTGTAAAACCCCCTTTAGTCCAACAAACTCTAATTAAATTATCTAAGATAATTGTACATGATAAGAGCTGGACAAATACATTCTGGGAATGCAGCGTGACCCAATTATTTCAATGTCCACCATAAAGACAAATCTAAACAAAATATTTACTCCACTATAGTCTATAATCACTGCAGCTGGTTCATGTGCCCATGGGTGCTCATGCTTTGCCAGGATTGTTAAAAAAAACACTTTCAAATATGATTTAAAGAAGCACAAGAAAATGCTAAAGATTAATTTTTTTTTATCAAACTATTTAAAAATATATATTTTTATCAAACTATTTAAAAATATATATTTTTTCTGATACATAGTTCCAAAACGTCCTACTTTTCTTCACAGCAGTTTCATAATAATATTTCACTTTGCCTGCAGTCACCACTAGGGGAAGCTGATGATTATATTGCACAAAGACATATATTTCGAATGTAACAATAAACCTGTATACAAAATGCTTCCCCTAGTGGTGGCTTCAGGAAGATGCAAATGTTTCATTTCAGAAATATGAGATTTGGAGCTCTGTATCAGAAAAGCAGAGCTCAAGTCCCTAGAGAACGACATTCACTTTAAAATGCAAGTCCACCCTTAATGAAATCCAATTTAGGTTTTAAAACATGCAGTAAAGAATAGGACTGCTTGCAATATGCCGGTAGTATTTTAAAAAGATGCAATGTAACTGTGAAGCAGAGTTACTTTAATGACACCTATTTTTAATGGTTGTCTTTTTGCTTAGGGCAGCACGGTGGCTCAGTGGTTAGTGCTGCAGCATTGCAGCGCTGGAGTCCTGGGTTCAAATCCCACCAAGGACAACATCTGCAAGGAGTTTGTATGTTCTCCCCGTGTTTGCGTGGGTTTCCTCCGGGTACTCCGGTTTCCTCCCACACTCCAAAGACAATACTGATAGGGAATATAGATTGTGAGCCCCACCGGGGACAGTGATGAAAATGTGTGCAAACTGTAAAGCGCTGCGGAATATGTTAGCGCTATATAAAGATTATTATTATTTTTGTTTTTTTTGCTTTACTTTGACCCTAATTATTGTTTTTTTTCATCCTAAGTTCCTACAGACTCAAATGAAAAAAATGGCATTATGTGTAAAACATGTTTTGCTCCAAATTCTATGTCTTGTGACAATGACCTGATTACCGACTGCATTGGAAATGAGAATGTGTGCATAAAACAGCTCACTACAATAACAGGTAAAAAAAAAAATTACAAATTAGTCGCTTTTTAATCTTTTTGGTGTAAACAAACACATTACTGGCAAATTAAAGGGACTTTTTACTTTTTTCAGGTTTTTGTTATGTAACATGAAGACAGTATAATATAGCAGCTGAGACACAGATTTCAGGGATGTGTCACTCATTAGGCTGTGAGCAGTTGTTTCTATACAATGATTTTATTACCAGGAGATTATCACTGACTGTACCACAGTGCACACAAGCCCTAATCCGACCACACCCCTTCTTTTGACCAGCAGCTGTCAATAGACACTGTACACAGAGCACTGTGGCGTGGGAGGGGTTAGTTGTCTGAGCTTTGCAATATTCTACACCTAAAAATTTGTTTGATTGTGTTACAACTGTTGCACCCAGTAAACTAAGTGACACATTGTTGAATCAGGATCTCTTGCTACATTATTTTGCTCTCTGATGAGCTAGCAAAAACCTGGAAACTCTGGTCTCAGATTGCCACAACAATTTGGCAAAAGCCAGGAGGAGGCGTCAGGTGATCAGCTACTCACCTTAGTGGCTGAATTTTAAAATGTGTTTTTTTATAGTTAGAACTCTTCTTATACGATATGTAGGTGTTTTGTGGATAATACTGCTTTAGCTTAGATATCTCTACTGGGTGTCACAATAATTTTCTAGAATAAAAAAAGTCTGTGAAAAGTTTTTGTTAAAAGAATTTTAAACTTTGAAATTCTCTTATATAAAAAATACATTATGCTGCCAAAAGTGTTGCAAGAGTTGAATGATGTATCAAACAGTTCCTCATGGGCGGGGCAAATTCTTTGATGCAACCTAAACAGATGTTTTAGCATGACCATGACCTGTTTTTTTATTTTTTTCTGTAAGGCAGTTTCCTGTACACTGCCTGTTACACTGCAAATATTCATTCCCTTTTCATTATCTGCTTCCCTTACAGGGAATGTGCATCAGTAAATTACCTATTATTTAGATAAAGATTTTATGTTTAACATATATTTAAAAAAATAAGATGTTTTTATTTTTAATGATACGATACAGTATATTTACAGATATTCATGAAATTTTATAATTATCACATGGGACACTAAGCCGCAGATTAGGTTCACGCTTTCTGTTACATAGAGATCATTTCTCAGCAGTCATCTCATTATCATCACAAGCAGGATTACAATGACAGGGAAGACCTACAGTATATATAGATATCATAAGATTCACTAATCCCAATAAGTGATGTAACAGCTCAGCTCATACTCTCTCTGCACAAGGACCTCTGCATAGGTCACACAGAATGTCCACAACTCTCTCTGAAAAAAAAAGTCAGTGAGTATCTCTGGGACTTTTCTGTCCATGGTCCATAAGGTTGCTTTAAAGCATATCCTTATGTATCATTGTGTTATAAAAAAAATGTAGATTATTCTTTGAAATTAGAAAATGTGTAGTACTTACCTACTGAAGCCATTGCTTCTCTATTGCCTTTCCTAGGCTATCATTGAATCTATGTATAGGGTCACAATGGTGACATCACATTTATGCAACATGATCACAACAGCCAATCACTGGTCTCAGGTCTCTTCCCCTTGCTTAAAAAGAACCCAGTTGTCATGATCCAGTCCAGAGGTTGTTTTCTGCTGTCTTCTCTGTGGACTGATCATGCGGGAGTTAATCCCCTCTGCCTCATTCTGGAGCTGGCTGGGCTATTTCAGTCCTCTGCAGCCTGCAGGCCAGCGTCAGCTATACTGCAAGCTTCCAAGCTAGTACCTCTGACCTGTATTCCTTTAGTATTCCTTCTCCCCCGATTACCTGGACTTGTGTATGACTTGGCTTGATTTCTGGACTCTGCTTCTGTTTTTCCGTTTCTGATACCACGCTTTCTGACAGGCTTTTGACCCTCTGACTTGTACCCTGACAATGGCTTCCGTCTTACGTTTCTGATACCACGTTCCTGGTAGGTCCTGACTTCTCGCTCGTCCCTGAGTACGCACTTGCTTTCTCCCTTGGTACTTCTGCTCCTGACTGTTGCTGACTTCAGCTAGTCTGACCACTCTTTCGTTACCTGTGACACCTGTGCTGTTGCTCTGTGTTACTATGCTGTGTGTGTGTGCAACCTCTCTTCCCTCACCAGCACCCCCTGGTGGAGGTTATGCTGTACTGTGCTGCAGCAGCACGTTACACCAGTGATTGGCTAGAGATGTCACATGTTGCAGACGTGATGTCATCACAACAGGCCTGTCAACAAAGGCCGAGAAGTTGATTGTATCCTTTTCTCTCATATGTTCCTGGTTTAATTTGTTCTTTATCCTGTAATGTTTTGTATTGTTATTTCTATCACTGATACTCATGCACTATCAATATTCTGTAGGACCTGTTCCTTCCTCAACAGTTGTACAAGGATGTTCTACCAAAGAGATGTGTGAGCCTGCTCTGCAAATGTGGAATCTGAGCCAGATGATCGTTCATCTCGAAAACACCTGTTCAAACAGCGGTATCCCCTTACAAGCCAATCTGCTCCCAGGCATTATCTCCCTCTTGCTCTTTTGGAAATTGTCATGTTAATCCCTGACGTTTAGTCGCTGAAATGTATCCAAAGTGATACAAGCTATGGCTCTGTATGTATGGGGCATTTATATATGTTATGTTGCACTGGTTATATGACTTGAATTTATCTTTAAGCATTTTGATGGATTTTAGCACACACTTTACTCAAGGGTTCCCCAACTTGTAGCTCGCTAGCCACATGTGACTCGCCGGCCTTTGCTGTGTGGCTTGAGACTGATGGCTTCCTCAGCATGATAATGTTGACGCAGACAGCAAAGACCCGGTTGAAGAGGAGGAGGATGAGCCATGAAGAGCTTATGCCTTCCTCCTCCTTACTGGTGACATCATCCATGTTAGCTTTTGGCTGTTCTTCCCCCTGATGAACATTGGGCACTCTACATTACAACACAGTGAGAGGACACAGGCAGTCACAAAAAAGAGTACAGGGCAGAACATGCAAGGGCTGTCTCAATGGCTGATGAAGTGCCATTACCTGCTCGATCAGACATTGAAACTGCTGTTAGGAGCAGGAGGCTGGTTCTGTCCATGATGTCTAATGCTGCAGATGAGTAGTCACTGCCCATGAGGGGCCATTCACAGCACTCGCTTGAAAAGCCCAGTTTTCCCCCAACCACCCTATCAGTTCAGAAAGACAACTATATGTCCCTCCCCCTGTGTCTGGATAAGCAGCGCATATATCCACTGTACTGCAGTGAGCATCCCCCAACCACATAAAATTAAAAGGGATGTCCATGTTCAGTAAAGTGGTCCCCAAAGTATGAGAAATACATCAAATTACAAACTCTTCAGGTACTCACCCCATCAGTGCCACCTTTCGCTGTTGCTTGCAATCTAGAACAGAAACATCATAACAGCTGGTCACAGCTCTAGCCATACACTGAACTCAGTGCTTGTGCTTAGGATGACAGCATGAGATATAGATCTCAGTGATTGGTTAGAGCAATGACACGTACTGTTGTTGTAACATCACCCTCCTAGTCACAATACAGAGACTGCAGTAGAGGCAGAAGTTGGCAATGGACCCTGCTGGGGCAAGTACCTGATGAGTTTGTTTTTTTATGCACTTTACACACTTTGGTGAGCACTTTACTGAAAGTGGACAACCCCTTTAAGAATAGCAGAACTAAGAATTCGTGATCTGATAGGGTGTTGATATCTTATGTCACTTGTTTGTGAGAAATTCAATAATTATGCATGTATCAGACACCGGGGTGTAATTGATGTAGGGCAGTATAAGTGAGGCAGAATTCAGACATCCATGTTTCACAGTCCAAGTACAGACTGGCAACAGGTCTTCTCACCAAACATGATAGACTCATGTATGAAACATATCTCCCAACCACCCCAGATCCAACACAACTGTCCTGAATTCGGGAGATGTCTTGCAGGAAGTATGGGCTATGTCTCAACTTCAGCTTTATCTGTCAGCTCAGGACACTAATGCTGCTGAATATAATGGTGGAGCAGGGAGCCATCAGATCCCTTCTCCGCCATTCAGTCTATGCTGAGACTTGAGATCCAGGAAGGACCATTTGTTGCTTTGAGCCCAATATGAAAAAAAGTGCAATTTGAATATTATGTTGTTGTTTGTTGTTGTCATGTGAAGTTTACACAAGATCTAAATGTCCTGGCAGGATATTCAGACTTTGCACAGACTGAATAGTGGAGTAGAGATCCAATAACAGTGAAGACAAAGAGCAGGACACATGCAAGGTGTGTGTGTGTTGATGTGTACACTGTTTGGACATTAAAATGTGTTTGGAGGGGCTTCATACTGTGTGGGAGGCATCCTATTGTATAGGGGACACTGTGGGAACTATGAAAAGGGTATCATATTGTGTGTGAATACTAACTGATTTCATTGGGGAGCAAAATTTCAATATGGGAGAATATAACGGATGTTGAGGGTGAGGTTAGATAACTGATTTAGCATAAAATAATGCAGTATGTTTCCCTCTTTCTTATCTTTCATAGCTGGGATTCTGTATATCTCTATTGGGTTGTCAAATTCATAAGACACACGGTTACTTTATGTGTTGACTGTAAAACACAGATGGCTGAATTCAGCCATTTGCCTCATTCAGACATCCATATATAACAGATTAAAAACATATGTGACATGCACAAAATGTGAACAAGTCGGTCGGACAGTGCTCACGCCACCCAATGGCTGTAAGACAACAAGAAAACACAAAATGACAAATTTGCAAAAAATACTCTGCCGTAAAAAATATGGCAGTAATCAGCAAGTGCTGGATAACAAACACAGGGTATTTAGTCGATACGTTTTTTGCAAAAAATATATGCCAAGCTGCTCCACCAGCAAAAAACATATCGACTAAATATCCTGTATTTGTTATCCAGCACTTGCTGATTACTGCCATATTTTTTACTGCAGAGTATTTTTTGCAAATTTGTCATTTTGTGTTTTCTTGTTGTATTTCAGCCATTGGGTGGCGTGAGCACTGTCTGACCGACTTGTTCACATTTTGTGCATGTCACATATGTTTTTAATCTGTTTTTTCCTTGCTCAGCATGGTTTGGGAGACCCCACCCTTCTCTTGTGTGACATGCACATTAATGAGCTGCCATAAACCACAAGCCCATATACTAGGAGGCGCCTGTCTGTATCCTGTTCATTTAGACACTGTTCACATGTTCAGGTTTTAAATATATTAGATAGGGACTGCTCCGTGAAGGGTTACCGTGACGTGGTGGAGCAGCTTGGCATATATTTTTTGCAGGAAACATATCGACTAAATAACCTGTATTTGTTATCCAGCACTTGCTGATTACTGCCGTATTTTTTACTGCAGAGTATTTTTTGCAAATTTGTCATTTTGTGTTTTCTTGTTGTATTTCATCCATATATAACAGTCTGAAACCGCCATTTAATGGCTACCTGCCTGTCTCCTCACCTGAACTTAACAATATTGTATATGTATATGAGGCTTTTGAATTTGCATCAGGAGTCGAGTGGTCAGTCCAAAAACTCATGGTGGATCTTAATAAGTAAGACTGCGTTCAAACTTATTTTTTTCAAATTATAGCCCTTGTGCTGTGCAAAAAAAAATCACAGAATGTAGTATTCGTCTCCGAAAGACCAAACTAATGTCCACTATGTGAGCAATCAGAAGGAACTGCACACAGATCATGACAATTTCTAAATTTGTGGACATGACTGGCCCAAGTTTTACATGTTTAAAGCAAAGAGAAGTAGATGCACTAAGCCTTTGAGTAACAATAAACTGGAAAACCCAGAATAACAAATGGTGATGGACTAGCTATCCATATTTGGTGGCAATATATCATCTGCGATTTCTTCATAGAGATTGCGTCTCGCGACCATATCTCACAACATAATGTGGCTATCATGGTAAAAAAGGTTGGGGACCACCACTGCTTTACTCAAACAAAAATTCTCATAGATTTTTAAGCTTACAACTTGGTAGTAATGATGTAAATAAAGACATTTTTATCCTAAAAGATGGTAGATTTTGCCTCTAGTATGAGGGTGTTCCTTGTAAGTTTATAGGAGTTTTTTCCAACTTAGAAAATGACGATCCATCACTAGGACATGCCAATATATTGAGAAAGAAGGTTTGAACTTTATGATTCCCAAGAACACTAATAAAGGGTCCAAAAAATGTACACGCAGATGCAACACAGACTACTCAAAGTTGTAGCACCTGTACAGCTTCGGAAATGAAGCAGCACTGAGAAAAGAGAAAAATTCAGAAGGACCCATGGTAGTTGACAGCATAACATCATTTCCTTAGTCGAAGTTTGAAAATACACAGATTAGCAAGTCAAGGCATATTATAATTGTGCAGGATTAGTTTTCTAGACATGATAAAGAACTACTAGGGTTTAGGGCACCAAATAAAAAAATGCATTATTTTTCAGCTATGACCCTAATCCGCATTGGCAGGTGAGCAAAGTATTGCATATCATAAATAAATGTTAAATGTGATCAAATTGTATCCCATCGCTGTACCTTTACTATAGATATAAATCCAACGCCTAAGTTAATAAAAATATTTTATCCAAATAAATCATTGTTTCTGTTTTTTTATGAAATGTTACTTACTAATTAAGAAGAATATTGAATGTGACATGATTGATAGTGTTTTTAAATTCCAATAGATATTCCTAGTCTAGAACAATTAAGGACAAATTGAAAAGCAAAATGCTAAAGCCATCAAAAAACAGATCAGGTATGGTTTCTAAGATAATGAGTTACTCTGCAAAAGTCTGTAATTAGGTTGAAAGAAACCTGCCAGGAACATTTAATCAAAGTGTTTTTATGAGAAAATGAATCCTTAACTCAAATGAATTTTTCATTGTTATGAAAATAAACTTTTGAACTTTAAACTTATTTGGAAAAGAGACTAGACATCCACCTCCTACTGATTTGAATAGGAGTAGGGTGTGTAGTACCAAGCCCTGTGTGCTACATGTAGGCGGAGCAGCTTGGCAAGTGAGTTTTTCCGGCCGGCAGCCAGGTGTCGGATACCAGCCAAGGAGACATTGATGACCTTTCCTAGAGATAGGTCATCACTAATGTTGAGCATTCCGATACTGCAAATATCGGGTATCGGCCGATATTCGCTGTATCGGAATTCCGATATTGAGTACCGATATTGTTTCAATATCGTAATCGGAAGTTCCCATAATGCAAAGAGCCACTACTGTGGCTCTGATTGACTGCCGAAATGACGTCATCATGATGCGCGGTCTGTGCGCATCATGATGTGCCGTCAGTTCGGGCCTTGCGGGGGGTCTGTGCCGACTGCCCAGGGGTCTGTATCGGCCTGCCGGGGGGCTGTACCGGCCTGCCGGTGGTCTGTACCGACTGTCTGGGGGTCTGTGTAGGCTGCGGGGGTCTGTACCGGCCTGCCGGTGGTCTGTACTGACTGTCTGGGGGTCTGAGCGGACTGCCGGGGGGCTGTACCGGCCTGCCGGTGGTCTATGCCCACTGTCTGGGGGTCTCTGCAGGCTGCGGGGGTCTGTGCAGGCATCGTCCGATGGGACATCAAGTCCCATCGGGCGATGCCTGCTACCATGACGGTGATTGACACACTAGCCAAAGATGGGACAGTAGTAGTCCCATCATCCGGCCTAAGTGTTGAATGTAAAAAAAAAAACATACTACATGCTACATACATACTACATGCATGCAACATACATACATACTACATATATACCACATGCATGCAACATGCATACTACATATATACCACATATATACTACATGCATGCAACATGCATACTACATATATACTACATGCATGCAACATACATATACAGTCATGGCCAAAAGTATTGACACCCCTGCAATTCTGTCAGATAATATTCAGTTTCTTCCTGAAAATGATTGCAAACACAAATTCTTTGGTATTATTATCTTCATTTAATTTGTCTTAAATGAAAAAACACAAAAGAGAATGAAGCAAAACATTGATCATTTCACACAAAACTCCAAAAATGGGCAGGACAAAAGTATTGGCACCCTCAGCCTAATACTTGGTTGCACAACCTTTAGCCAAAATAACTGCGACCAACCGCTTCCGGTAACCATCAATGAGTTTCTTACAATGCTCTGCTGGAATTTTAGACCATTCTTCTTTGGCAAACTACTCCAGGTCCCTGATATTTGAAGGGTGCCTTCTCCAAACTGCCATTTTTAGATCTCTCCACAGGTGTTCTATGGGATTCAGGTCTGGACTCATTGCTGGCCACCTTAGATGTCTCCAGTAGAGTTGAGCGACTTTTGCTTTTTTAGGGTCGCGTTTCGTTTCGTGAAACCCGACTTTTCCAAAAGTCGAGCAAGATCGTCCGATTATAGGGAAAAGTCGGGGTCGTCCCGAAACACGAAACCCAATGTAAGTCAATGGGGAATAAAAGTCGGCAGTGAGAGGAGGACAGGAAACACACCTACAGTGCCCATTTGAATGCCAAAAGCATCAATTCTTCTTACTTAAGCTTGTCAACCTTAATTAACTTCATAATACAAGTTACGCACTGAAAAATGGGGGTTATTTGGCTAAATTTGTGGAGGGGGAGGGCTGGCTGCAGGTTTTCATGTGCCCTGGGCGAAAGAGCGCCCCTTTAACACATACCACAACTCATCATGCTCCGATACGGCAGAGAAATAGCGGTATAGTACAATGAAAAATACCTCACTTTTTACATCTCATGACGAGGCCCATCTATTTCTCCATACAAAATCATTGGTCCCATATAATGTTTGAAACAGTATATGATGAGCTCCACATAATGCTACAGTATATGTTGGTCCCCATGGATGAAGCTCCACTGTCTTATGGGCCCAAATAATGCTCCAAACATAATGGGCCCCATTTCTAATGCTCTAGTGTATAATGGGCCCTGTAAATGCTGCTCCAGTGTCTGATGTCCACCTTTGGAATGTTCCAGTGTATGGTGGGCCCCATCTATCATTCTCCAGAGTATAGTGCTCCCCAAAAATTGCTGTCCCAACATAGAAAACAATCAAATAAGTCTCCTCGCTAGGGAATCCCTGTACTTGTCTGGACAGGTGCTGTAGCTTGCTTAACAGCTCGCCAGCCGTTCTCACGCCCAGTATGGATTGCACGTGATTGCACAAAGGTTAGAAAGGGTACCGTATCCCTGGATAACATGTATGGATAGCGTACACATTCAAAATATATGTCTATACAGCATGAGGCAGGCTCAGACGGTGTTAGGCCCAGTATGGATTGCACGTCATTGCACAAAGGTTAGAAGGGGTACCGTATCCCCGGATAACATGTATGGATAGCGTACACATTCAAAATATATGTCTATACAGCATGAGGCAGGCTCAGACGGTGTTAGGCCCAGTATGGATTGCACGTCATTGCACAAAGGTTAGAAGGGGTACCGTATCCCCGGATAACATGTATGGATAGCGTACACATTCAAAATATATGTCTATACAGCATGAGGCAGGCTCAGATGGTGTTAGGCCCAGTATGGATTGCACGTCATTGCACAAAGGTTAGAAGGGGTACCGTATCCCCGGATAACATGTATGGATAGCGTACACATTCAAAATATATGTCTATACAGCATGAGGCAGGCTCAGACGGTGTTAGGCCCAGTATGGATTGCACGTCATTGCACAAAGGTTAGAAAGGGTACCGTATCCCTGGATAACATGTATGGATAGCGTACACATTCAAAATATATGTCTATACAGCATGAGGCAGGCTCAGACGGTGTTAGGCCCAGTATGGATTGCACGTCATTGCACAAAGGTTAGAAAGGGTACCGTATCCCTGGATAACATGTATGGATAGCGTACACATTCAAAATATATGTCTATACAGCATGAGGCAGGCTCAGACGGTGTTAGGCCCAGTATGGATTGCACGTCATTGCACAAAGGTTAGAAGGGGTACCGTATCCCCGGATAACATGTATGGATAGCGTACACATTCAAAATATATGTCTATACAGCATGAGGCAGGCTCAGACGGTGTTAGGCCCAGTATGGATTGCACGTCATTGCACAAAGGTTAGAAGGGGTACCGTATCCCCGGATAACATGTATGGATAGCGTACACATTCAAAATATATGTCTATACAGCATGAGGCAGGCTCAGACGGTGTTAGGCCCAGTATGGATTGCACGTCATTGCACAAAGGTTAGAAGGGGTACCGTATCCCCGGATAACATGTATGGATAGCGTATACATTCAAAATATATGTCTATACAGCATGAGGCAGGCTCAGATGGTGTTAGGCCCAGTATGGATTGCACGTCATTGCACAAAGGTTAGAAAGGGTACCGTATCCCTGGATAACATGTATGGATAGCGTACACATTCAAAATATATGTCTATACAGCATGAGGCAGGCTCAGACGGTGTTAGGCCCAGTATGGATTGCACGTCATTGCACAAAGGTTAGAAAGGGTACCGTATCCCTGGATAACATGTATGGATAGCGTACACATTCAAAATATATGTCTATACAGCATGAGGCAGGCTCAGACGGTGTTAGGCCCAGTATGGATTGCACGTCATTGCACAAAGGTTAGAAGGGGTACCGTATCCCCGGATAACATGTATGGATAGCGTACACATTCAAAATATATGTCTATACAGCATGAGGCAGGCTCAGACGGTGTTAGGCCCAGTATGGATTGCACGTCATTGCACAAAGGTTAGAAGGGGTACCGTATCCCCGGATAACATGTATGGATAGCGTACACATTCAAAATATATGTCTATACAGCATGAGGCAGGCTCAGACGGTGTTAGGCCCAGTATGGATTGCACGTCATTGCACAAAGGTTAGAAAGGGTACCGTATCCCTGGATAACATGTATGGATAGCGTACACATTCAAAATATATGTCTATACAGCATGAGGCAGGCTCAGACGGTGTTAGGCCCAGTATGGATTGCACGTCATTGCACAAAGGTTAGAAAGGGTACCGTATCCCTGGATAACATGTATAGATAGCGTACACATTCAAAATATATGTCTATACAGCATGAGGCAGGCTCAGACGGTGTTAGGCCCAGTATGGATTGCACGTCATTGCACAAAGTTTAGAAGGGGTAACGTATCCCCGGATAACATGTATGGATAGCGTACACATTCAAAATATATGTCTATACATCAGGAGGCAGGCTCAGACGGTGTCAGGCACAGTATGGATTTGACGGCCCAGATTACACAGCGGAGGAGCAGGGAGAGGTAAAGATTGCAAATGCTGGGGCCCTGGCCAAGCAAGGGGGGCCCACTCGTGGGCGTCGGTACTGGCACTGGGCCCCTCATAGTACAGCGGTGTGTCTGACGGCGGGTGTGCACCACCACCGTCAGAGACACTTGATTGCACTATGAGGGACCCTGTGCCAGTGCCCGCGCCCAAGAGTCGGCCTACCCACCTGTCCAGGGCAACGGCACTCGCACGGTGTCGTGCGCTAGGTGGTGACCCCGGCCATGGGGGGGGAGGCAGCACAGTTAGGGAGTTTTAGAAAGTGGCATATGTTGATGTTGGACATTCAACTGATGCAAAAGGCGAAATAGGTGAAGTACCAGGAAGAGGTGGACCAAAGCAAGCCATTTTTCTGTCACCCTATGTGTCATCAGGGGAAGGTGGGACAAAATCCTTGGAAACCCATGCGTGGTTCATTTTAATGAAGGTTAGATCATCCACATTTTGGGTTGACAGACGGGTCCTTTTTTCTGTCAGGATTGATCCAGCTGCACTGAAGACTCTTTCCGATAGCACACTTGCAGCTGGGCAAGCGAGCTCCTGTAAGGCATATTGTGCCAATTCAGGCCAGGTGTCCAGTTTAGCGGCCCAATAGTCAAAGGGGAATGACCTGTGTGGGAGAACATCGATATGGGAGGAAAAGTAGTTTGTAACCATAGTTGACAACTGCTGTCTCCTGTCACTTTCCATCGATGCAGTATTACCAGTTGTGTGAGAGGTATTTGAAAAATCAGTCCACAACATTGTCATGAAACCCCTGTCTCCAACGCCACTTCTGCTGTGTGCACCACGAACACCTCTGTCAAGCTGCCCCCGGCCCGTACGGCTCGTGTGAGAACCATCACCGCTGCTGTGTGCTGGGAATGCCTCAAGCAATCGATTTACCAGAGTTGCTTGTTTATTAGCCAATATTAGGTCAAGGTTCTCCTGTGGCATGATGTTTTGTAATTTGCCTTTATAGCGTGGATCCAGGATGCTGGCCAACCAGTAGTCGTCATCGTTCATCATTTTGGCAATGCGGGGGTCCCTTTTTAGGATCCGCAAGGCATAATCTGACATGTGGGCCAATGTTCCCTGCTGTGCTAACCAGTGTGCTTACAGTGGGGGAAACAATGTAGCGTTGCTGACTACCTTCGTTGTGATCAGTTGCACATGTGGCACTTGAGGTTTGGTGTTGTGTCCACGCTTGCAAGTGCATGCTGGTTAAATGTCTAAGCATGCAACTGGTATTCAAATTTTTGAGATTTTTCCCTCGGCTAAAGGTCTTTGCGCACTTCTTACAGATAACCTTGGCCTGATCATGAGGATTTTGTTCAAAAAACTGCCACACTGCACTCTTCCTACTTTGGCAGACATTTTGCGGCCTAGCATGCTGTGATCTTTTGACCCTCTGGACAAGCTGTCCAGCAACTCTTTTGATGTTTGGAACCTGTCTTTGGAGTGCTCCGGGCCTGCCAGATAACAGCTGTTGCGATGTCGATGTCTGCTGTGGATGCACCTCATCTGAGCTATTGGAAGCAGCACCCTCTTCCCCCAATGGATGCCAATCTGGGTCAACAACTGGGTCATCCATCACCTCCTCTTCTATGTCATGTGCACCTTTCTCTGTGTCACCGTGTATGGTGGTATAGTGTGCGGGAAGGGGCACCTGAGTCTCATCAGGGTCAAAATCTGGCTCTGTACACTGCGAGGACAATGTAGTGCTCTGAGTGAATGTACCAGCAGAATCATCCATCAGCGGCTGTGCATCAGTGCACTCCATGTCAGATTCATCTTGGCCTGGGTAATTCACCATTTGACTTGATAATCCAGGCATGGTATGTGAAAACAGCTCCATGGAGTAATCAGTAGTATGGCCTGCGTCATCCTTCAATCTTGGTTGGGGTGAAGGACACAAGGAAAGGTGTGGTTCATGAGCATGAGCCTCCAATGACGACTCAGTGCTTTTACTTTTTACAACTGAAGAAGAGGAGGCGATAGAGCTGGAGGCTGAGTCAGCAATGTAAGACAAAACTTTTTCCTGATGCTCTGGCTTTAAAAGCGGTTTGCCAACTCCTAGAAAACTAAGCGTTTGAGGCCTTATGTAGACAGACGATGACGCAGGGTCAGCACCTCCTGCATTTGGTCCTATTTTGCTCTTGCCACTACCATCAGATCCACCACCAACACCATCATTACCAGCTGCCAACCCCCGCCCAATTCCACGGCCTCTTCCACCAGCCTTCCTCATTTTTGGTAGAAATGTAGACAAAATCCAACAAACTATATAGTAATGTAAAACAAGGTACAAGGTGTCTATAGGACAGGGGAGTTTTAGAATTTCTGCACACACTTGTGGACAGTGGACACTTGTGGATTGTGTGCGGCCCACTGATATCTGAGCGCTATGTGACACGCTCGATGGCACAGCTGCCTGTGACCAAAGTGACGAGAGGATAATGGAGATTTTGAATCTCTGCGTACACTTGAGGACAGTGGACACTTGTGGATTGTGTGCGGCCCACTAATATCTGAGCGCTATGTGACACGCTCGATGGCACAGCTGCCTGTGACCAAAGTGACGAGAGGATAATGGAGATTTTGAATCTCTGCGTACACTTGTGGACAGTGGACACTTGTGGATTGTGTGCGGCCCACTGATATCTGAGCGCTATGTGACACGCTCGATGGCACAGCTGCCTGTGACCAAAGTGACGAGAGGATAATGGAGATTTTGAATCTCTGCGTACACTTGTGGACAGTGGACACTTGTGGATTGTGTGCGGCCCACTGATATCTGAGCGCTATGTGACACGCTCGATGGCACAGCTGCCTGTGACCAAAGTGACGAGAGGATAAGGGAGATTGGATTGCTTTTAAAAAAGCAGTTTGCGGAGCAGTGGGTAAACAGCAATGCCAGCGTGTCAGGAAGCCTTAGAAGGCAGCCCAACAACCAACACCACTGATACACCACTATATAGCCTCCCCTTGCACTGCACACACAGTGACTTGTGTGTTGTGCAGGCCAAATCGCTAGCAGCAGAAGCAGTTTTTTTGTCTTCTTCCCTGCCTAACGCTCTCCCTACAGAATCAGCAGCAACCTCTCCCTATACTAAGATCGGCAGAAGTAAGATGGCGGTCGGCGTGCACGCTCTTTTATACCCCCTGTGACGCCCACCAAAGCAAGCCAATCACTTGCATGCCCTTCTGAAAGATGGTGGTGACCCGTGCCTATGTCATCACGTTGCCCACAGTGTCCGTGGATCCTGATTGGCTGAAAAAGAGCGCAAAACAAACTTTTGAAACACGACTTTGGCGCGTAAGTCGCCGACCTCGTGGCCGACTTCATCCTAGGGTCGGGTTTCGTTTCATGAAACCCGACTTTGCCAAAAGTCGGCGACTTTTGAATTTTTTCGACCCGTTTCGCTCAACTCTAGTCTCCAGTGCTTTCTCTCAAACCATTTTCTAGTGCTTTTTGAAGTGTGTTTTGGGTCATTGTCCTGCTGGAAGTCCCATGACCTCTGAGGGAGACCCAGCTTTCTCACACTGGGCCCTACATTATGCTGCAAAATTTGTTGGTAGTCTTCAGACTTCATAATGCCATGCACACGGTCAAGCAGTCCAGTGCCAGAGGCAGCAAAGCAACCCCAAAACATCAGGGAACCTCCGCCATGTTTGACTGTAGGGACCGTGTACTTTTCTTTGAATGCCTCTTTTTTCTCCTGTAAACTCTATGTTGATGCTTTTGCCCTAAAAGCTCTACTTTTGTCTCATCTGACCAGAGAACATTCTTCCAAAATGTTTTAGGCTTTTTGAGGTAAGTTTTGGAAAACTCCAGCCTGGCTTTTTTATGTCTCGGGGTAAGAAGTGGAGTCTTCCTGGGTCTCCTACCATACAGTCCCTTTTCATTCAGACGCCGACGGATTGTACGGGTTGACACCGTTGTACCCTCGGACTGCAGGGCAGCTTGAACTTGTTTGGATGTTAGTGGAGGTTCTTTATCCAACATCCGCACAATCTTGCGTTGAAATCTCTTGTCAATTTTTCTTTTCCGGCCACATCTAGGGAGGTTAGCCACAGTGCCATGGGTTTTAAACTTCTTGATGACACTGTGCACGGTAGACACAGGAATATTCAGGTCTTTGGAGATGGACTTGTAGCCTTGAAATTGCTTATGCTTCCTCACAATTTGGTTTCTCAAGTTCTCAGACAGTTCTTTGGTCTTCTTTCTTTTCTCCATGCTCAATGTGGTACACACAAGGACACAGGACAGAGGTTGAGTCAACTTTAATCCGTGTTAACTGGCTGCAAGTGTGATTTAGTTATTGCCAACACCTGTTAGGTGCCACAGGTAAGTTACAGGTGCTGTTAATTACATAAATTAGAGAAGCATCACATGATTTTTCAAACAGTGCCAATACTTTTGTCTACCCTCTTTGTTATGTTTGGTATGGAATTATATCCAATTTGGCTTTAGGACAATTCTTTTTGCATTTTTTCATTTAAGACAAATTAAATGAAGATAATAATACCAAAGAATTTGTGTTTGCAATCATTTTCAGGAAGAAACTGAGTATTATCTGACAGAATTGCAGGGGTGTCAATACTTTTGGCCATGACTGTATACTACATGCAATATGCATACTACATATATACTACATGCATGCAACATACATACTACATATATACCACATGCATGCAAAATGCATACTACATATATACCACATATATACTACATGCATGCAACATACATATATGCTACATATATACTACATGCAACATACATACTACATATATACTACATGCATGCAACATACATGCATACTACATATATACCACATGCATGCAGCACGCATACTAAATATATACCACATATAAACTACATGCATGCAACATACATACAACATATATACTACATGCATGCAACATACATATATACCACATGCAACATGCATGCTACATATATGCTACATGCATGCAACATACATACTACATATATACCACATATATACTACATGCATGCAACATACATATATACTACATGCAACATACATACTACATGCATGCAACATACATGCATACTACATATATACTACATGCATGCAACATGCATACTACATATATTACATGCATGCAACATACATACAGCATATATACTACATGCATGCAACATGCATACTACATATATACTACATGCATGCAACATACATATATACTACATGCAACATGCATACTACATGCATGCAACATACATACATACTACATATATACCAGATGCATACTACATATATACCACATATATACTACATGCATGCAACATACATATATACTACATGCAACATATATACTACATGCATGCAATATACATACATACTACATATATACTACATGTATGCAACATGCATACTACATATATACCACATATATACTACATGCATGCAACATATTTACTACATGCATGCAACATGCATACTACATATATACTACATGCATGCAACAAACATATATACTACATGCAACATGTATACTACATGCATGCAACATACATGCTACATATATACCACATGCATGCAACAAGCAAACTACATATATACCACATATATACTACATGCATGCAACATACATATATACTACATGCAGCATGCATACTACATATATACTACATGCATGCAACACACATATATACTACATGCAACATACATGCTACATGCATGCAACATACATATATACTACATATATGCTACATGCAACATACATACTACATATATACTACATGCATGCAACATACATACTACATATATACTACATGCATGCAACATGCATACTACATATATACTACATGCATGCAACAAACATATTTACTACATGCAACATACATACTTCATATATACTACATGCATGCAACATACATACAACATATATACTACATGCATGCAACATGCATACTACATATATACTACATGCATGCAACAAACATATTTACTACATGCAACATACATACTTCATATATACTACATGCATGCAACATACATACAACATATATACTACATGCATGCAACATGCATACTACATATACACAACATATATACTACATGCATGCAACATACATATATGCAACATATATACTACATAAACTACATGCATGCAACATACATATATACTACATGCAACATACATACTAAATAAATATTACATGCAAGCAACATACATACTACATATATACTACATGCATACTACATATATACCACATGCATGCAACATACATATATACAACATATATACTACATGCAACATACATACAACATATATACTACATGCATGCAACATACATTCTACATATATACTACATGCATGCAAAATACATATATACTACATGCAACATGCATAGTACATATATACTGCATGCATGCAACATACATACTACATATATACCACATGCATGCAACATGCAAACTACATATATACCACATATATACTACATGCATACTACCTATGTACCACATGCATGCAACATACATATATACAACATATATACTACATGCAACATACATACTACATATATACTACATGCATGCAACATACATATACAGTGGGGAAAAAAAGTATTTAGTCAGTCAGCAATAGTGCAAGTTCCACCACTTAAAAAGATGAGAGGCGTCTGTAATTTACATCATAGGTAGACCTCAACTATGGGAGACAAACTGAGAAAAAAAATCCAGAAAATCACATTGTCTGTTTTTTTTTCCTTTTATTTGCATATTATGGTGGAAAATAAGTATTTGGTCAGAAACAAGCAATCAAGATTTCTGGCTCTCACAGACCTGTAACTTCTTCTTTAAGAGTCTCCTCTTTCCTCCACTCATTACCTGTAGTAATGGCACTTGTTTAAACTTGTTATCAGTATAAAAAGACACCTGTGCACACCCTCAAACAGTCTGACTCCAAACTCCACTATGGTGAAGACCAAAGAGCTGTCAAAGGACACCAGAAACAAAATTGTAGCCCTGCACCAGGCTGGGAAGACTGAATCTGCAATAGCCAACCAGCTTGGAGTGAAGAAATCAACTGTGGGAGCAATAATTAGAAAATGGAAGACATACAAGACCACTGATAATCTCCCTCGATCTGGTGCTCCACGCAAAATCCCACCCCGTGGGGTCAGAATGATCACAAGAACGGTGAGCAAAAATCCCTGAACCACGCGGGGGGACCTAGTGAATGAACTGCAGAGAGCTGGGACCAATGTAACAAGGCCTACCATAAGTAACACACTACGCCACCATGGACTCAGATCCTGCAGTGCCAGACGTGTCCCACTGCTTAAGCCTGTACATGTCCGGGCCCGTCTGAAGTTTGCTAGAGAGCATTTGGATGATCCAGAGGAGTTTTGGGAGAATGTCCTATGGTCTGATGAAACCAAACTGGAACTGTTTGGTAGAAACACAACTTGTCGTGTTTGGAGGAAAAAGAATACTGAGTTGCATCCATCAAACACCATACCTACTGTAAAGCATGGTGGTGGAAACATCATGCTTTGGGGCTGTTTCTCTGCAAAGGGGCCAGGACGACTGATCCGGGTACATGAAAGAATGAATGGGGCCATGTATCGTGAGATTTTGAGTGCAAACCTACTTCCATCAGCAAGGGCATTGATGATGAAACGTGGCTGGGTCTTTCAACATGACAATGATCCAAAGCACACCGCCAGGGCAATGAAGGAGTGGCTTCGTAAGAAGCATTTCAAGGTCCTGGAGTGGCCTAGCCAGTCTCCAGATCTCAACCCTATAGAAAACCTTTGGAGGGAGTTGAAAGTCCGTGTTGCCAAGCGAAAAGCCAAAAACATCACTGCTCTAGAGGAGATCTGCATGGAGGAATGGGCCAACATACCAACAACA
The DNA here is from genome assembly GCF_039654945.1 of Dendrobates tinctorius. NCBI lineage: Eukaryota > Metazoa > Chordata > Amphibia > Anura > Dendrobatidae > Dendrobates > Dendrobates tinctorius. The sequence goes on along the minus strand of NW_027361696.1, from coordinate 34,239,332 downwards.
GTGTGTGGCAACCTTGTGAAGACTTACAGAAAACGTTTGACCTCTGTCATTGCCAACAAAGGATATATCACAAAGTATTGAGATGAAATTTTGTTTCTGACCAAATACTTATTTTCCACCATAATATGCAAATAAAAGGAAAAAAAAACAGACAATGTGATTTTCTGGATTTTTTTTTCTCAGTTTGTCTCCCATAGTTGAGGTCTACCTATGATGTAAATTACAGACGCCTCTCATCTTTTTAAGTGGTGGAACTTGCACTATTGCTCACTGACTAAATACTTTTTTGCCCCACTGTATACTACATATATACTACATGCAACATACATACTACATGCATGCAACATACATATATACTACATGCAACATGCATACTACATAAATACTACATGCATGCAACATACATACATACTACATATATACCACATGCATGCAACATGCATACTACATATATATCACATATATACTACATGCATGCAACATACATACAACATATATACTACATGCATGCAACATACAACATATATACTACATGCATGCAACATGCATACTACATATACACAACATATATACTACATGCATGCAACATACATATATGCAACATATATACTACATATATACTACATGCATGCAACATACATATATACTACATGCATACTACATATATACCACATGCATGCAACATACATATATACAACATATATACTACATGCAACATACATACTACATATATACTACATGCATGCAACATACATACATACTACATATATACTACATGCATGCAACATGCATACTACATGCATGCAAAATACATATATACTACATGCAACATACATACTACATATACCACATGCATGCAACATGCATACTACATATATACTACATGCAACATGCATACTACATATATACCACATATATACTACATGCATGCAACATACATACAACATATATACTACATGCATGCAACATACATACAACACATATACTACATGCATGCAACATGCATACTACATATATACTACATGCATGCAACATACATATATACTACATGCAACATGCATAGTACATATATACTTTATGCAACATACATACTACATATATACCACATGCATGCAACATGCAAACTACATATATACCACATATATACTACATGCATACTACATATATACCACATGCATGCAACATACATATATACAACACATATACTACATGCAACATGCATACTACATATATACTACATGCATGCAACATACATACTACATACATACCACATGCATGCAACATGCATACTACATATATACCACATATATACTACATGCATGCAACATGCATACATACTACATTCATGCAACATGCATACGATATATACTACATGCATGCAACATACATATATACTACATGCAACATACATACTACATATATACTACATGCATGCAACATACATATACTACATATATACTACATGCAACATACATACTACATATATACTACATGCATGCAACATACTTACTACATATATACTACATGCAACATACATACTACATATATACTACATGCATGCAACATACTTACTACATATATACCACATATATACCACATGCATGCAACATATATACTACATGCATGCAACATGCATACTACATATATAGCACATATATACTACATACATGCAACATATATACTACATGCATGCATACTACATATATACTAAATGCATGCAACATACATATATACTACATGCATGCAACATACTTATATACTACATGCAACATGCATACTACATATATACTACATGCATGCAATATACATACTACACATATACCACATGCATGCAACATGCATACTACATATATACCACATGCAACATACATACAACATACATATATACTACATATATACTACATGATCTTCTTGAGAAAGCGCTACCTGTAAGCGCAAAACGCGCGTCGGAGATGTTACCACAGTCTGGGGTACTTGAGCACCATTAGGTAAGCGTCCCTACCACCAGATCACCTATTGCTACTATTGTATTATTGGCGGTCTTTGGGACCGTTATTGTTTACTCTTTTCTGTTATGCCTTACATGCCTTGGCTGTGTGATATTTATTTTGTTCACATGTAGGTAGCAGTTGTTGGCCCGTACTCTGGTAGGGCTTATCCACTGTAGGTGGCCCTTGTGCAACAACGCCCTATATGTGATTTCCAAATGGAAACTTCCCCACAGCTTGGGGCATTTGAGCTTTTCAGTTAACCGTTCCCATTGCCATCCACTATGGAACCGCTAATCTTTCTGGGACCATTATTATCTAATTTTTCCCTTTGTCATGCTCAGTTTGCCCCTACCTTTTTGATATTCATTATGGTCATGACCCCCACATGTTTTTGTATGCTGGTAGTGGCATCCTGTCTGCATTTTTCTTAGGGTCCATCTATGGGTGTCTCTTGCGTTATGGTGCTCAATGTGTCATCTCCATACTTCTCCCTTCCTGGCTCTTGGTGTCATACTTTACATGCAATTATGCTATGACTACTGTATGTGTTTTTTCTGTATCTTGGCGTTAATAAAATTTGATATTTTTATACACAATTTTGGATTTGAGTACTCCGTTTCTCCTGGTTTGTATATATATACTACATGCATGCAACATGCATACTACATATGCACAACATATATACTACATGCATGCAACATACATATACTACATGCAACATGCATACTACATATATACTACATGCATGCAACATACATAATACATATATACCACATGCATGCAACATGCATACTACATATATACCACATATATACTACATGCATGCATCATACATATATACTACATACAATACATTCATACAATACATACATATAGACATACAGTACATATAACATAGAGTACATACTCACCATCACGTGTCACTTTGATCCCCGAAGCCATTGTCATATGTGGAATAAATATTAAAACAACAAACCACCAATATACTGATCCTCTGATCCGTAGAAGTCCACGAGTGCCCCACGATGATCTTGCGTGGAGAACAGCAGCATCAGCTGTGGTATATATGTAGTATATATGTATGTTGCATGCATGTAGTATATATGTGGTATATATGTAGTATGCATGCTGCATGCATGTAGTAAATATGTTGTATATATGTATGTTGCATGCATGTGGTATATATGTAGTATGCATGTAGTATATATGTACTATGTATGTATGTTGCATGCATATAGTATATATGTGGTATATATGTATTATGCATGTTGCATGCATGTGGTATATATGTATGTATGTATGTTGCATGCATGTAGTATGCATGTTGCATGTAGTATATATGTATGTTGCATGCATGTAGTATATATGTGGTATATATGTATGTTGCATGCATGTAGTGTGTATGTTTTATGTATGTTGCATGCATGTAGTATATATGTGGTATATATGTAGTATGCATGTTGCGTGCATGTAGTATATATGTTGTATATATGTATGTTGCATGCATGTAGTATATACGTAGTATGTACTGTATGTTGCATGTAATATATATGTAGTATATATATATATATATATATATATATGTGTTGCATGCATGTAGTATACATGTTCTATATATGTAAAAAAATAAAAAACAAATAAAAAAAACAAATTCTATATATGTAGTATGCATGTAGTATATATGTAGTATATATGTATGTTGCATGCATGTAGTATATATGTTGTATCTATGTATTTTGCATGCATGTGGTATATATGTAGTATGCATGTAGTATATATGATGTATATATGTAGTATGCGTGTTGCATGCATGTGGTATATATGTAGTATGTTTGTATGTTGCATGCATGTAGTATATATGTTTCATGTAGTATATATGTATGTTGCATGCATGTGGTATATAGGTATTATGTATGTTGCATGCATGTAGTATATATGTAGTATGTATGTTGCATGTAGTATATATGTAGTATATATGTATGTTGCATGCATGTAGTATATATGTAGTATGCATGTTGCATGCATGTGGTATATATGGTATATATGTAGTATGTATGTTGCATGCATGTAGTATATATGTTGTATATATGTAGTATGCATGTTGTATATATGTAGTATGCACGTTGCATGCATGTAGTATATATGTGGTATATATGTAGTATGCATGTTGCATGCATGTGGTATATATGTTGTATATATGTAGTATGCATGTTGCGTGCATGTAGTATATATGTATGATGCATGCATGTTGTATATATGTGGTATATATGTAGTATGCATGTTGCATGCATGTGGTATATATGTAGTTTGTTGCATGCATGTGGTATATATGTAGTATGCATGTAGTATATATGTTGTATATATGTAGTATGCATGTTGCATGCATGTAGTATATATGTGGTATATAAGTAGTATGCATGTATGTGGTATATATGTAGTATGTATGTATGTATGTTGCATGCATGTAGTATATATGCAGTATGCATGTTGCATGTAGAATATATGTATGTTGCATGCATGTAGTATATATGTGGTATATATGTAGTATGCATGTTGTATATATGTATGTTGCATGCATGTGGTATATATGTAGTATGTATGTTGCATGCATGTAGTTTTTATGTAGTATGTATGTTGCATGTAGTATATATGTTGTATATATGCATGTTGCATGCATGTAGTATATATGTTGTATGTATGTTGCATGCATGTAGTATGCATGTTGCTTGTAGTATATATGTATGTTGCATGCATGTAGTATATATGTGGTGCATGCATGTGGTATATATGTAGTATGCATGTAGTATATATGTGGTATATATGTAGTATGCATGTTGCATGCGTGTAGTATATATGTTGTCTATATGTATGTTGCATGCATGTGGTATATATGTAGTATGCATGTAGTATATAAGTAGTATGTATGTTGCATGCATGTAGTATGTATGCTGCATGTAATATATATGTAGTATATATATGTTGCATGCATGTAGTATATATGTGGTATATATGTAGTATGCATGTAGTATATATGTAGTATATATGTATGTTGCATGCATGTAGTATATATGTTGTATCTATGTATGTTGCATGCATGTGGTATATGTAGTATGTATGTTGCATGTAGTATATATGTTGCATGTAGTATATATGTAGTATATATGTATGTTGCATGCATGTGGTATATATGTAGTATGTATGTTGCATGCATGTAGTATATATGTAGTATGTATGTTGCATGTAGTATATATGTATGTTGCATGCATGTAGTATGCATGTTGCATGCATGTGGTATATATGTAGTATATATGTGGTATATATGTAGTTTGTATGTTGCATGCATGTAGTATATATGTTGTATATATGTAGTATGCATGTTGCATGCATGTGGTATATATGTAGTATATATGTATGTTGCATGCCTGTAGTATATATGTGGTATATATGTAGTATGCATGTTGCATGCATGTGGTATATATGTAGTATGTATGTATGTTGCATGCATGTAGTATGTATGTTGCATGTAGTATATATGTATGTTGCATGCATGTAGTATATATGTGGTATATATGTAGTATGCATGTATGTGGTATATGTGTAGTATGTATGTTGCATGCATGTGGTATATATGTAGTATATATGTATGTTGCATGCATGTAGTATATATGTGGTATATATGTAGTATGCATGTTGCATGCATGTGGTATATATGTAGTATGTATGTATGTTGCATGCATGTAGTATGTATGTTGCATGTAGCATATATGTATGTTGCATGCATGTAGTATATATGTGGTATATATGTAGTATGCATATATGTGGTATATATGTAGTATGTATGTATGTATGTTGCATGCATGTGGCATATATGTAGTATGCATGTAGTATATACACTCACTGGCCACTTTATTAGGTACACCTGTCCAACTGTGTGTTAAGACTTAATTTCTAATCAGCCAATCACATGGCGGCAACTCAGTGCATTTAGGCATGTAGACATGGTCAAGACAATCTCCTGCAGTTCAAACCGAGCATCAGTATGGGGAAGAAAGGTGATTTGAGTGCCTTTGAACGTGGCATGATTGTTGGTGCCAGAAGGGCTGGTCTGAGAATTTCAGAAACTGCTGATCTACTGGGATTTTCACGCACAACCATCTCTAGGGTTTACAGAGAATGGTCCGAAAAAGAAAAAAAATCCAGTGAGCGGCAGTTCTGTGGCCGGAAATGCCTTGTTGATGCCAGAGGTCAGAGGAGAATGGGCATACTGGTTCGAGCTGATAGAAAGGCAACAGTGACTCAAATTGCCACCCGTTACAACCAAGGTAGGCAGAAGAGCATCTCTGAACGCACAGTGCGTCGAACTTTGAGGCAGATGGGCTACAGCAGCAGAAGACCACACTGGGTACCACTCCTCTCAGCTAAGAACAGGAAACTGAGGCTACAATTTGCACAAGCTCATCGAAATTGGACAGTAGAAGATTGGAAAAACGTTGCCTGGTCTGATGAGTCTCGATTTCTGCTGCGACATTCGGATGGTAGGGTCAGAATTTGGCGTAAACAACATGAAAGCATGGATCCATCCAGCCTTGTATCAACGGTTCAGGCTGGTGGTGGTGGTGTCATGGTGTGGGGAATTTTTTCTTGGCACTCTTTGGGCCCCTTGGTACCAATTGAGCATCGTTGCAACGCCACAGCCTACCTGAGTATTGTTGCTGACCATGTCCATCCCTTTATGACCACAATGTACCCAACATCTGATGGCTACTTTCAGCAGGATAATGCGCCATGTCATAAAGCTCGAATCATCTCAGATTGGTTTCTTGAACATGACAATGAGTTCACTGTACTCAAATGGCCTCCTCAGTCACCAGATCTCAATCCAATAGAGCATCTTTGGGATGTGGTGGAACGGGAGATTCGCATCAGGGATGTGCAGCCGACAAATCTGCGCCAACTGTGTGATGCCATCATGTCAATATGGTCCAAAATCTCTGAGGAATGCTTCCAGCACCTTGTTGAATCTCTGCCACGAAGAATTGAGGCAGTTCTGAAGGCAAAAGGGGGTCCAACCCGTTACTAGCATGGTGTACCTAATAAAGTGGCCAGTGAGTGTATGTGGTATATATGTAGTATGTATGTAGTATATATGTTGTATATATGTAGTATGCAAGTTGCATGCATGTATTATATATGTGGTATATATGTAGTATGTATGTTGCATGCATGTGGTATATATGTAGTATGCATGTAGTATATATGTTGTATATATGTAGTATGCATATTGCATGTATGTAGTATATATGTAGTATATATGTATGTTGCATGCATGGAGTATATATGTGGTATATATGTAGTATGCATGTATGTGGTATATATGTAGTATGCATGTATGTAGTATGCATGTAGTATATATGTGGTATATATGTAGTATGTATGTTGCATGCATGTAGTATATATGTTGTATATATGTATGTTGCATGCATGTGGTATATATGTAGTAGATATGTTGTATGTATGTTGCATGCATGTAGTATATATGTAGTATGTATGTTGCATGTAGTATATATGTTGTATATATGCATGTTGCATGCATGTTGTATGTTGCATGCATGTAATATATATGTAGTATGCATGTTGCATGTAGTATATATGTATGTTACATGCATGTAGTATATATGTAGTATGCATGTTGCATGCATGTGGTATATATGTAGTATGCATGTAGTTTATATGTGGTATATATGTAGTATGTATGTTACATGCATGTAGTATATATGTTGTATATATGTAGTATGCATGTTGCATGCATTTAGTATATATGTGGTATATATGTAGTATGTATGTTGCATGCATGTGGTATATATGTAGTATATATGTTGTATATATGTAGTATGCATGTTGCATGCATGTAGTATATATGTAGTATATATGTATGTTGCATGCATGTAGTATATATGTGGTATATATGTGGTATATATGTAGTATGCATGTTGCATGCATGTGGTATATATGTAGTATATATGTATGTTGCATGCATGTAGTATATATGTAGTATGTATGTAGCATGTATTTAGTATGTATGTTGCATGTATGTAGCATGTATGTAGTATGTATGTAGCATGTATGTAGTATGTATGTTGCATGTATGTTGCATGTATGTAGCATGTAGTATGTATGTAGTATGTTTTTTTTGTACATTCAGCACATTAGCCGGATGATGGGACTACTACTGTCCAGTCATTGGCTAATGTGTCAATCACCGTCATGTTAGCAGGCATCGCCCGATGGGACTTGTAGTCCCATTGGACGATCCTGCAGAGACCCCCTGCAGCCTGCACAGACCCCCGGACAGTCGGTATAGACCACCGGCAGAACGGCACAGCCCCCCGGCAGGCCGGTACAGACCCCCGCAGCCTGCACAGACCCCCGGACAGTCGGTACAGACCACCGGCAGGCCGGTACAGACCCCCACAGCCTGCACAGACCCCCGGACAGTCGGTACAGACCACCACCAGGCCGGCACAGCCCCCTGGCAGTCCGGTACAGACCCCCGGCAGTCCGCACAGACCCCCTGGCAGTCGGCACAGACCCCCGGAAGGTCCGTACACCCCCCCGAGAGGCTGTACAAGGACAGAAAAGGGTTTTTCTTATTCCGATACCGGAAGTCCCATAGACTTGAATGGGACTTCCGGTATCGGAATCGGCGATACCCGATACTTTTTTCGTATCGGGCTGATACCATCCGATCCGATATTTTAGGGTATCGGATGGTTTCGCTCAACACTAGTCATCACTGTAAAAGTGGTGTACAACCTCTAATGTTTTCAAAAAATAATTCTCATCTTTTGTGAGTACTCTCCTTGTGTACTTCAGCACACATTGCAAACTAAAGGAAGAAAAAAAACGAGATTACGGCCACAAGGTGCAATAAAGTAAAATTTTCTTAAAGAACAAATTGATCAAGAAATTTGCAACAAGTCTACAACATAGCAGGTAGGAGGCATATAACAGATAGAAATTAATGAAGCAAATGCAAAATGCAAGAAAATAACTGCTGTGCAAACAGCATACTTATGTGCTTCATTATTGTCTTTTATCGTGGATGCCGATTGCCTTACCACAATTATGCAGTGCATAGCAATATGGCACGCATAAATTAAATCAATGACCTGAATCAATACATGGAATACGTATGTTATTGTTGGTTAGAAAAATTCAAATTGCAGGTTAATTGTTGTATAGGATTAATAAATGCCAATATGATAAAATGAAAAAGCCAAAAAATACTTGTTCTAGAAAAGTTAATCCAAAACCACTAAAAACATGGATCATATCAACAGAGCATGATTGCAAGACAATCCAAATCTGCAGATCCATGAGGTAAGTCACATATAATACAAAAAAGTGCAACTGTAACTAGATCCAATGTGGTGAATATTTAAGGAGTCAAATAAAGGCATAAACCGTACGGTAAGGACACGTAAAAAATAGGAAAGAATGTGTGTCTGGTAAGGTATAAAGAGGAATAGGTACCTAGATTAGTATGGACAGCAGTATCCCCAATATGAGCCCACCCCAACGCTTGTTTCGCCGTACCTTTGTCAGAAGGTGGGGTCATCTACAGTAGCTGATATAAATATACAGTCCTGGTCAATGGGAGATGGTTGGGGTGTATGGCTAGCACATGCACTCACAGGAGGCCTATCGCCCCAGTGTCACATGACCAGCAACATCACAGTCAGATGACCATGATGACAGGGTAAAGGAGGATGCAGACAATGGAGGCAACCAGGGCGCAGTGTGCACATTTGCACCATCCCACCAACCGTTTTCGGGATGAATAAATGGATAAGAGTAGTGTATTGAAATTAAAAAACTGTATTCTCAAAAATGACCACAAGATGGCATAAAATCCCATGGAGCAATATATAAATGGACTAAGAGGTAAGGTTTCTCCTTGCGGAGAGTGACAAGTCAGCTCTGGCTTGTCAAGGTAAGGAGGCTTATTCGCCGTGCAATGCTCCTCTGGGAAAATAATATGCATATAAATGGATACAACTTTGAATCAGACACCACAAATTATAATAATAATATTCCTAAATAAATTTAAATAAGCTAAGGAAAATAACATAAATACAGCTGTGCTCAAAAGTTTACATACCCTGGCAGAATTTTTGCTTTCTTGGCCCTTTTTCAGAGAATATGAATGATAATACGAAAACTTTTTGATTCATGGTTAATGGTTGGATGAAGCCATTTATTGTCAAACTACAGAGTTTTCTCTTTTTAAATCACAATGACAACCCAAATCATCCAAATGACCCTCATCAAAAGTTCTCATACCCTGGTGATTTTGGCCTGATAACATGCTCAGAAGTTGACACAAATGGGTTTGAATGGCGACTAAAGGTAACATCCTCACCTGTGACCTGTTTGCTTGTAATCAGTGTGTGTACATAAAAGCTGACTGAGTAGATGAACTGTATAAAACTGGAAAGGGAGACAAAAAGATATCCAAGGAATTGATAATGCCAGTCAGCAGCATTCAAAATGTGATAAACAAATGGAAAATCAGGGGCTCTGTAAAAAGAAAACCACGGTCAGGTAGACCAACAAAAATGTCATCCACAATTGCCAGGAAAATTGTTTGGGATGCAAACAATAATGAAAACAAGCTGAAATTGGATGGTGTATGACAAGGTGTAGGGTGTCTATAGGATTGGTGAGAATTTGAATCTCACTATAGATTTGAGGATGCTGAACTATAGTCTCTGGCCCAGTAGAGTTTACACCTCAATGTAACAGGCTGAAATTGGATGGTGTATGACAAGGTGTAGGGTGTCTATAGGATTGGTGAGATTTTGAATCTCACTATAGATTTGAGGACGCTGAACTGTTGTCTCTGGCCCAGTAGAGATTACACCTCAATGTAACAGGCTGAAATTGGATGGTGTATGACAAGGTGTAGGGTGTCTATTGCATTGGTGAGAATTTGATTCTCACTATAGATTTGCGGACGCTGAACTATTGTCTCTGGCCCAGTAGAGATTACACCTCAATGTATCAGGCTGAAATTCGATTTTGTATGAAAAGGTGGAGGGTGTCTATAGGATTGGTGAGAATTTGAATCTCACTATAGATTTGAGGATGCTGAACTATTGTCTCTGGCCTAGTAGAGATTACACCTCAATGTAACAGGCTGAAACTGGATGGTGAATGACAAGGTGAAGGGTGTCTATAGGATTGGTGAGATTTTGAATCTCACTATAGATTTGAGGATGCAGAACTATTGTCTCTGGCCCAGTAGAGATTACACCTCAATGTAACAGGCTGAAATTGGATGGTGAATGACAAGGTGTAGGGTGTCTATAGGATTGGTGAGAATTTGAACCTCACCATAGATTTGAGAACGCTGAACTATTGTCTCTGGCCCAGTAGAGATTACACCTTAATGAAACAGGCTGAAATTGGATGGTGTATGACAAGGTGTAGGGTGTCTATAGCATTGGTGAGAATTTTAATCTCCCTATAGATTTGAGGACGCTGAACTATTGTCTCTGGCCCAGTAGAGATTACACCTCAATGTATCAGGCTGAAATTCGATGGTGTATGACAAGGTGGAGGGTGTCTGTTGGATTGGTGAGATTTTGAATCTCACTATAGATTTGAAGATGCAGAACTATTGTCTCTGGCCCAGTAGAGATTACACCTCAATGTAACAGGCTGAAATTGGATGGTGAATGACAAGGTGTAGGGTGTCTATAGGATTGGCGAGAATTTGAATCTCACTATAGATTTGAGGACGCTGAACTATTGTCTCTGGCCCAGTAGAGATTACACCTCAATGTAACAGGCTGAAATTGGATGGTGTATGACAAGGTGTAGGGTGTCTATAGCATTGGTGAGAATTTGAATCTCACTATAGATTTGAGGACGCTGAACTATTGTCTCTGGCCCAGGAGAGATTACACCTCAATGTATCAGGCTGAAATTCGATGGTGTATGACAAGGTGGAGGGTGTCTATAGGATTGGTGAGAATTTGAATCTCACTATAGATTTGAGGACGCTGAACTATTGTCTCTGGCCCAGGAGAGATTACACCTCAATGTATCAGGCTGAAATTCGATGGTGTATGACAAGGTGGAGGGTGTCTATAGGATTGGTGAGAATTTGAATCTCACTATAGATTTGAGGATGCTGAACTATTGTCTCTGGCCCAGTAGAGATTACACCTCAATGTAACAGGCTGAAATTGGATGGTGAATGACAAGGTGGAGGGTGTCTATAGGATTGGTGAGATTTGAATCTCACTATAGATTTGAGGATGCAGAACTATTGTCTCTGGCCCAGTAGAGATTACACCTCAATGTAACAGGCTGAAATTGGATGGTGAATGACAAGGTGTAGGGTGTCTATAGGATTGGTGAGAATCTGAATCTCACTATATATTTGAGGACGCTGAACTATTGTCTCTGGCCCAGTAGAGATTACACCTCAATGTAACAGGCTGAAATTGGATGGTGTATGACAAGGTGGAGGGTGTCTATAGGACTGGTGAGAATTTATATCTCACTATAAATTTGAGACAGTAAAGATGTATATCTTTGTACCGTGTTAGCCAGTAGATAGAAAAATATTCAGGATTGAGAGTCCTCAGTAGTTGATACCTTTTAATGGCTAACTGAAAAGATGGTAACACATTGCAAGCTTTCGAGACTACTCAGGTCTCTTCATCAGGCTAGACTAATACAAAATCTGAAGTCACATATTTATGCACAATACAGCCTAGAAAAAATGCAATAGATAAGACAAGTGACGTGAAGCAGAACTATCGCATGGATTTATGTCTTTTTACATCAATTAAGGAATTTCCTTTTAAAACCTTGTGGGGGAATCACAACACAGAACTAGACCCCAATCAGAGGACCATAAAACATCTGGACTCCTTATCTATGAACTGGTCCAATATTTATATTTATGTTTCTCCCTCTCCCATATTGATAGTTCTGCTTCACGTCACTTGTCTTATCTATTGCATTTTTTCTAGGCTGTATTGTGCATAAATATGTGACTTCAGATTTTGTATTAGTCTAGCCTGATGAAGAGACCTGAGTAGTCTCGAAAGCTTGCAATGTGTTACCATCTTTTCAGTTAGCCATTAAAAGGTATCAACTACTGAGGACTCTCAATCCTGAATATTTTTCTATAAATTTGAGGACGCTGAACTATTGTCTCAGGCCCAGGAGAGATTACACCTCAATGTAACAGGCTGAAATTGGATGGTGTATGACAAGGTGGAGGGTGTCTATAGGATTGGTGAGAATTTGGATCTCACTAGAGATTTGAGGACGCTGACAATGATGCTCTCAGTCCAAGTATGGACGCAGGCAGCCTAATAAGCAGGACTGCTGCACAGTGCACACACAAAAGGGTGGAAAAATGAACGCTTGGTAACTGTGCAGAAAAGAGGAAGAAAAGTAGTTTTGCTTTTAAAAAAGCAGTATGCACAGCAGTGTGCAAACAGCAATGCAGCTATCAGGAAGCCTTATAAGGCAGCCTAATAACCAACAGAGCTGATGCACAAAAATACAGCCTCCCCTGTCACTGCACACAAAGTGTTGTGTTTTAAGTGGAAATCGCTAACAGCAGAAGCAGTTTTTTTGGTTGTTCTTCCCTGCCTAACGCTCCCCCTGCAGAATCAGCAGCAGCAGTAGCTCTCCATATGCTAAGATCGGCATAAGTATGATGGCGGTCGGCGTTCACGCCCTTTTATAGCCCCTGTGATGCCACACAAAGCCAGTCAATCACTTGCATGCCCTTCTCAAAGATGGTGGTGACCGATGCCTATGTCATCTCGTTGCCCACAGTGTGCGTCCTCCACCATTGGCTGAAAAGGGCGTTGGAAGCATCTTTTGAAACGCGACTTTGGTGCTCTGGTCGCCGACCTCGTGGCTGACCTCACGCTATGGTCGGGTTTCGTTTCATGAAACCCAACTTCAGCGAAAGTCGACGACTTTTGAATATGACCGACCCGTTTCGCTCAACTCTAACGAAGAGCATTAGTATTGAAGTTATTAATTCATTCATTTATTAGTTTACTACATAGTTCTGTATCCCCAATAAAGCATCAAAGTTTAATTTGGAGGCAGTAGTATTCATAGAAACTTTGAAAGAATATTTCTTCTTGTCTCATCTGTAGACACAAAAACAACAGATGTCAGTACGAAAAAATTGTTCTGTAGATGAATAATTCCATTCTTTTCAGTGAAATACCTGTAATTAAATATTTCAAGCTGTATAATAGTAATATATTTTTTCAAAAGTTATTTTCTATTTTACATTCATTGGAAAATTCATTAAATTGTAAATATCCTTTAAAAATACAGCTTTACTCACCTGGAAAATTTACTTGTGCCTGGTGCCTAACGTATCGGTCTCTGGATTCACTGCATGCCTCCTCATTTTATCTACTGAGCGCACCCAAAGTAAATGTACAGGTGATGTACCAATGTATGGTGCTGGGTATTCTTCAGGAATTACAGAAACAAAAGCAAATGTTTTAATCAATAAATAGTCAAAAAATATGCTAATTCCATTCCAATCCATAGGTATCTTTGCTTAACCCCCCTAACGACTGCCATTATACCAGATCTACATCACAAAACGATAACTGACCTAAGGGAGACCAGTCAAAGAAAACACTGAGGCAGCCGGCAAAGGCGCTCAATCAGTGAAATCCTAGGTGCATTGCTCCCTGGGAAATACAAATATGCAAATAAAGTCAGTGGAGCCTCATTTAAGAGTCTCAAACACATGACTAGCCAGATCTTCCTCCAGGGAAGGACCCAGCCAAGGAGTGGCTCCTTTCGGAAACCACCATTACCACCATATTAAGTGGCCCTATAAGTCAATATCCATCTCTTTACGAGTTTACAGATATGATAAGGGAAATACCATGGCCAGGTATCCATCCACAGACAGCTGTTTTAGGGTGTTGCCCCTCATCAGTGTGGAGTAGGATTCTGGCTAGGTGGGAGCAATTCCTAGTAGACCAACACCACGAAACAATCACTGACCTCAGGGAGACCAGTCAAAGAAAACACTGCGGCAGCCAGCAAAGGCGCTCAATCAGTGAAATCCTAGGTGCATTGCTCCCTGGGAAATACAAATATTCAAATAAAGTCCGTGGAGCCTCATTTAAGAGTCTCAAACACAGGACTAGCCAGATCTTCCTCCAGGGAAGGACCCAGCCTATGAGCCCGACATAGATCTGCCAGAGATTCTGCCTCTGACAATGGTAACTCACCCTTTCATGTAAAATAAGCTCTGGAAGCAGATTTTCAGGGAGATCTGTGTAGAGCCCATAGTACTTATCTGATCATTTACATATTAAGAACAATGTGGATTTTTCTGGAATAAGATGTCAATGTCATGCTTATGGGTTCGAACCCTTGAGCCCATGTTCTGTGTCGAATTTCTCTGTCGAGCCATAGCAGGCAGTTTTTCTCAGGTTCTTTAAATTCTGATACCTTAGCTGCAGTCTGTTTAGCTTAACGCATGTGTTTCTGTCTGCCCTATCACCTTTCAGGTGCACTTTGTATTCTTTTTCCTGGCTGGCATTTCCTGCTAGGAATATTCTCATTTGGATTTTCAGTCATTCTGCTGTTTTTTACATACATTCAGTTAAATTCCAGCTAGAGTTTATCTATTTGCTGTTTCTGCTCTTTATTCTGCACTTAACTTCTATTTCTTTTTGGAAAGTAAGTGACATATCATCTAACTGTTTGTACTTTATACTTTATTTTCTATTTAGTGATTTATTTCACTCTCTCTGAGATTTTTACTTTTTTCAGCACACTTTCTTTTTCTAGGTAATTTACACTTTGCTCTGCCCTCCGGTTTTTTAGAAGAAATACGAAGGGCTCGACAGCCTTTCAGGCAGCATAGGTCAAAGTTTCCATGCAGAGCTAATTTTACTGATAGTTTCCTTTTAATTTGTATGAACATTTCAATTTTTAAAGTTATAAATATAAAATACCCAATGGCGCTAAGCGCAAAACCTTGGAGTGCACAGCAGCAAGTAATAGGACAAAAAACCACTCAATTTGTCCAAAAACATATAAAATAAAATTGTATAAGGTTAACTTGCGCTAAAATGTACACAGGTCACATGCAAAACATAAAACTATAACAAGTCCAATGACCAAATGAGAGGGCGGATTACCTTAAATAAACCTTGGTTGGCAAGAGAGGAATCATACCGGAGAAGAGCGAATGATTATCATTGGAAAGGACCTTTTCCTTTAATTCACTCCTGAAGATTCTCTTCTCCGGTATTAACAAGTTGTTAATTTAATAAATTTATATTGAATTTCAAATATTTCCAGAAATAAATATAAAACACGTTGACCTAAATTTATCAGTAACAAAAAGTAAAATGTGTCAGTAAAAACATTCTTAGAATCACTTACTGATAGTTTCCAGAGTCATTACCATATAAAATGAAGAGTCTTGAGGAGATCATTTGCATATTCCCAGTGCCTTCTGGGATAAGTGAAGAGTCTCCGCGAGCTCCTTGATCACTGGGTTTTGGCCGTTGCAGCTGAAAAGAGGACATCGAAAAACCAGGGGAAGAGTCTTGAGGAGATCATTTGCATATTCCCAGTGCCTTCTGGGATAAGTGAAGAGTCTCCGTGAGCTCCTTGATCACTGGGTTTTGGCCGTTGCAGCTGAAAAGAGGACATCGGAAAACCAGGGGAAGAGTCTTGAGGAGATCATTTGCATATTCCCAGTGCCTTCTGGGATAAGTGAAGAGTCTCCGCGAGCTCCTTGATCACTGGGTTTTGGCCGTTGCAGCTGAAAAGAGGACATCGGAAAACCAGGGGAAGAGTCTTGAGGAGATCATTTGCATATTCCCAGTGCCTTCTGGGATAAGTGAAGAGTCTCCGCGAGCTCCTTGATCACTGGGTTTTGGCCGTTGCAGCTGAAAAGAGGACATCGGAAAACCGCGCGCCGGCTCATCTTTCATCGTTTTTAAGAAATCTCAATATGGAAGAGGCCAGGAGCCATTTGGTGAGCTGCATTTCTTGCTACATGTTCACAGACTTACCAGTGGAAAAGCCAAACTTCACATGCCACAAATGCAAGCTTGTGTCCCTGTTGGAGGAAAAGTTGCAAAATCTCGAAGAGAGGTTAGCTACGTTGAAGACCATTAAGGAAGGTGAAGAGTTCTTAGACAGAGCAGAATTATCTCTTCATGTTACAGGAAGAGAAGAAATTCGAAGTACACCTGAAGAAACAGAGGAATGGAGACATGTGACCCAGAGAAGCAGGAGGATCAGGAGGCAGTCAGCACCCATACTTCTCAGTAACCAGTACCAGGCTCTTACACAGGAGAGCGATGAAGAAATACATCAGGATAAGACTTTGCCCACAAACAGCAACCTTGTACGCCTTCAGAGTCCTCCTGGATGGAGAAAGAAAAATGTTGTGAAGAAGAAACGGAGAGTGGTGGTCATGGGGGATTCCCTGTTGAGAGGAACAGAGGCCGCTATCTGCAGACTGGATATAACTTCAAGAGAAATGTGCTGTCTTCCAGGTGCAAAAATTAAAGATATGACTGACAGGATATCAGGACTCTTCAGACCTACAGATGACTACCCATTCCTGCTACTACATGTGGGGACAAATGACACTGCAAGAAACGACCTGGAAACCATCTGCAGAGACTTTGAAGACTTAGGCAAGAAAGTGAAAGAACTGGGAGTGCAGGTGGTCTTCTCTTCCATCCTCCCAGTGGATGGCCATGGAACAAGGAGGTGGAATAAGATTCTGCAGGTGAACAACTGGCTACGTCGATGGTGCCGTCAGCAACGATTTGGATTTATGGATCACGGAGTGAATTACTTTTATGATGGACTACTTGCTAGAGATGGGGTGCACCTTACGAAGACTGGAAAACATGTATTTGGAAGTCGCCTTGCTACACTTGTAAGGAGAGCTTTAAACTAGAACAACATGGGAAGGGAAGCAAAGGACCAGAAAAAGCCATACATCTGAAAAATGCTATTGAGAACTCTGCTATTAGAAATGGGAAAGAACAAAGACAAAAGAATCTAAATAATAAAAATATTGGAGAAAGAGAAACCAATCACAAACTAAAATGTTTCTATACTAATGCACAAAGCATGGGCAACAAACAAGGAGAATTGGAACTACTAACACAGGAAAAGAAATATGATGTCATTGGAATCACTGAAACTTGGTGGGACAATACACATGATTGGAATACAAGACTAGAAGGATACAACTTATTTTCAAGAAACAGACTTGATAAACGAGGAGGAGGTGTCGCATTGTATGTTAGAAACGCGTATATCTGCACAGAGATTGAAGCTTCAGAGACTGGGAGTACTGTGGAAACTGTTTGGGTAAGAATACAAGGACAGAACAATGGAAAGGACACCATTGTAGGCATTTACTACAGGCCGCCTGTGCAAGCTGAAGATATGGATGAACTCTTTATGCATCAAATGGCCAAGTTCTCCAAAAAATATGACATAGTTGTCATGGGAGATTTCAACTATCCAGACATTTGTTGGGAATCTCTCTCAGGCAAAACTAACAGGTCAAGGAAATTCTTATCCTCTCTTGCTGACAACTTTATCTTCCAAAAGGTAGGGGAGAAAACAAGGGGAACTGCTACCTTGGATCTAATCCTTATAAACAGGGAGGAAATGGTTGAGGAGGTAAAAGTGGCTGGGACCCTAGGAGGTAGCGACCATGCTATTTTAGAATTTTGGATAACTAGAGGAGGAAGACATGTGAAGACTCAGACGTCAAGGTTAGATTTCAGAAAGGCAGATTTTAAGGGATTCAGAAAGAGAATTGGAGGGATCCAATGGCTGGATATCCTTAAAGACAAAAATGTCCAGGAAGGATGGGAAATCTTGAAAAATGAAATTCTCAAAGCACAATTGTTAACAATTCCAAAAAGAGGGAAGAATAGGAAGCATTTAAGGAAGCCAGGGTGGATGAACACAGAACTTAAGCACATGCTAAAAAGGAAGAAAAAAATGTTTATAAAATGGAAAGAGGGAGGCATATCTAAAGAAGAATATAATGCTGTCTGCAGAACCTGCAGGGAACAAATCAGATTAGATAAAGCTGACAATGAATTGAGGCTTGCAAGAGATGTCAAAAGCAATAATAAAGGATTTTGGGGATATGTCAAAAGTAAAAGAAAAGTCTAAGATGCTATAGGATTTTTACAGGATGAAAATGATGAAATGGTAAGACAGGATGTTGAGAAGGCCGAACTTTTAAATTCCTATTTTGCATCTGTTTTCTCTCAGAAAAGAAATGTAACATCAACTGTTCTTCACTGTCCTATTAAGGGAATAGAAGAATCCAGGATATCTATAAACAGAAAGATAGTGAGGAAACACTTAGCTAACCCAAATGAATTCAAGTCACCAGGTCCAGATGAATTACACCCCAGAGTACTGAAGGAGATAGCAGAAGAAATTTCTGAACCCCTCTCCATAATCTTTGAAAATTCTTGGAGAACAGGAGAAGTCCCAGAAGACTGGAGAAGAGCAACTGTTGTTCCTATCTTCAAAAAGGGGAAGAAGGTGGACCCAGGCAACTATAGGCCGGTGAGTCTGACTTCTATACCAGGAAAGATCTTTGAACAAATTATTAAACAACATGTATGTCAGTACCTGGATAAGAATTAAGTGATTAAACAGAGTCAGCATGGGTTTGTAACTAATAAGTCATGTCAGACTAACTTAATTTCCTTCTATGATGGAATCACTGATTGGGTGGATCAAGGAAATGCTGTAGATATAGTATATCTTGACTTCAGCAAAGCATTTGACAAAGTATCTCATACAATCCTTATTGAAAAAATGTCTAAGTATGGAATGGACAAGGCAACTGTTAGGTGGATTCATAACTGGCTTAGTGATCGGACCCAAAGAGTGGTCGTAAATGGCTGCACATCCAGTTGGAAGAATGTCTCAAGTGGGGTACCACAGGGCTCTGTCCTGGGCCCTGTATTGTTCAACATCTTTATCAACGATTTAGATGAAGGAATTGAGGGTAAACTGATTAAATTTGCTGATGACACAAAGCTAGGAGGGATAGCTAATACTAGAGAAGAGAGAGAGAGGATTCAAAAAGATATAAATAAACTGGAGAAGTGGGCAGCAACAAACAGAATGGTTTTTAACAGGGAAAAATGCAAAGTACTACATCTGGGCAATAAAAATGAAAAAAGCATATACAGAATGGGAGGAATAGGGCTAAGCAACAGCACATGTGAAAAAGACTTGGGTATACTAATAGATCACAGACTGAATATGAGTCAACAGTGTGATGCAGCAGCAAAAAAGGCAAATGCAATTCTAGGATGTATTAACAGAAGCATACAGTCTAGATCATGTGAAGTCATTATTTCCCTCTACTCCTCTTTGGTCAGGCCTCATCTGGAATATTGTGTCCAGTTTTAGGCACCACATTTTAAAAAAGACATCAACAAACTGGATCAAGTTCAGAAAAGAGCGACCAGAATGGTGACCGGTCTGCAAACCCTGTCTTATGAGGAAAGGTTGCAGGATTTGGGAATGTTTAGTTTTCAAAAGAGAAGACTGAGAGGAGACTTAATAGCTGTCTACAAATATCTAAAGGGCTGTAACATTGTAGAAGGATCAACTTTATTCTCATTTGCACAAGGAAAGACTAGAAGCAATGGGATGAAACTGAATGGGAGGAGACACAGATTAGATATTAGAAAAAACTTTTTGACAGTTAGAGTGATCAATGAGTGGAACAAGCTGCCACGAGAAGTGGTGAGTTCTCCTTCAATGGAAGTCTTCAAACAGAGGCTGGACAGACATCTGACTGGGATGATTTAGCGAATCCTGCTTTGAGCAGGGGGTTGGACCAGATGGCCCAGGAGGTCCCTTCCTACTCTACGATTCTATGATTCTAAAATGACATGTCAGTTTTAAAAAAAATAATCTTGATCACTAAAGAAGTTATAAAAAGGAATTTTTCTGTTATCTTTCTTGGTAACAGATTTCTACGATGTAATAAAGATTTTCTTGGCAAACACAAAAGCAATACTCTTCCAAAGCTATAACCTCCAAAATTCTATGGGTCTGTCCAGGATTTCTGCTCAGTGTCTCTAACAGGAATGTTCTAATTTACTGACAACAAACACAGATCTAGTAAATCGAGAGAGACTGAAAGTTTTTTGAGAGGTTACAAAACATTTTGCTCATAAAAGGGCTAATGTGTAGTGAAATGTATCTCTTGCTTGACTTGTGACCACAGTTCTTGTGACTAGTCATGAGCGAGTATACTCGTTGCTCAGGTTTTCACAAGCATGCTCTGATGATGGAGTATTTTAGCGTGCTGGGAGATTTAGTGTTTGTCGACACAGCTGCATGATTTGCGGCTGCTAGACAGCCTGAATGCATGTGTGGATTTCCTAACAAATAGGTAATCCCCACATGGTTTCAGCCTGTCTAGCAGCCGCAAATCATGGTGCTGCATGGACAAACACTAAATGTCTGAGCACGCCAAAATACTCGGAGATCACCCAATCATGCTCGGGAAAACCCGAACAACGTGCAACGAGTATACTCGCTCATCACTACTTGTGACCTGAACTAACAAACTCCTAAATGCTTATGAAGCTGTTGTTTTCGATCAAGACTCAAGATCATTGTTCAAGATAGGAATGATGGCTCTTTATGAGCAAGAAAATATGGCCTCTAATCTGTACTGTAAATTACATAAAAAAAACTGCAAAGAAGATCCCTGATACAGGTAAAATGTCCGAACAGGCATTAATGACTAAATATAAATCCAACAAGCAACAAGGAATAACAGGACTAAAGTAATAAGTAGTAAATTTTTAAAAGTACAATACTTTATCACATAATAGAAAATACTAAAAAAATGCAACATGCAGACAAAAATACATATACTAGTGGTGGAGTAATCAGGGGGACTGCATGATAGACAAAATAACATAGTGTAAATATTGCACATGCTGAGTAATGAATATATCAAAGTGAGTATTATAATAATCACATACGCTAAGTTGATATAAATAAACATGTGTGCATGAAGATGAGCTAATATCCCCTTATCAAAATTACATAAAACAATCATGTAATAGACATTTTTAAGTAGCTTACCCATCAGAAACCCAAAAACCTAGAAACTCGTTGGTGAGTAAGTTACTTACAAATGTCTATTATATGATTGTGTGTGCAACGACAGGTGCAGGGCAGGAGGCATCTTCACAGGCAACATAGACAGGGGATTGGCTTCCATGCACAACAGCAGAAGAAGCAGTGGTGTCACCCGCAGACAGTGTTCCTGGACCCTGAAGTTTGGCCCACAAAGTTTTGTGCTTTGCTGTCATGTGCCTGATTATGCTGGTGCTGGTCAGGCTGGTAGTTTTGCTACCCCTGCTGATGTGGGCAAGGCAGGTGGTGCAAATGGCCTCTTTGGGGTTATCTGCAGTCTTTAAAAAACAACCAGACTCAGGAAGATCTGAGAGTTGTACTGCCAACTTCCACCATGTTGGTGCTACTAGAAACTTTTTATTGCCTTCCTGCCTGTTGAGGTGCTATGCTACCCTCTCCCTGTGTGCTGCTGTCCTCGCTCTGCATGTCATCCTGCCAGCTTGGTTCAGTTACTATATCATCCACCACCTCGTCTTCTACTTCAGCACCCTGGTCCTTCTCCTGACTTTCTGGCAATTGTGTCTCATCATCATCTACCTCTTGAGACACGTTCCCACCGTCGCCTTTGTGTGACCATGGCTACTGAAATATTTGGACATCACTACATGCGATCTCATCTTGCCCCGCTTCAAGTGGACAGGGCGAGAGGCCTAAATCTATAAATTGAAACGTGAACAGCTCTTGCGAGGGTCCAAGTGTAGGATCAGTTGTCTTTGAGCGCTCGGCATGGTTGGAGGATCAGGGTGAGGAATATGCGGTCCAGGCTCACGGCTACTCAGACATGACCGTATGGAATACAGGGTGGAGGTGGTTGTGGCAAAGTGACGAGAAGCATTATCCGCTATCCAGCCATCAAACTTTTGACACTGCTCTGAATTCCATAGTGGTGTTCTGCAGTCCCCTAGTAATTCGGACAGGAAGGTTGGGAGAGAAGATGTGGTTTTTTGTTGTGGCCCAATTTCAGCTTGCCCACGGCCTTGGCTGCAGCATGCACCATCACATCACATTCACTTCCCCGTCCCTTGCCACTTGCCTTGCCCATTTTAAATGGACTACAATATTTTCAAAGATCTCTACAAATGTCTGAATTTGGAGTGAACTTATATGTGATCCATGTGCGGGAAAACCACAATTTAAAACATCTGACCTGTAGGTAACAATTTTTTTTTTTCAGCAAACTGGCATCAATAACTAGACTAAGGCTGGTTTCACATTTGCGTTTTTTAGCGCTGGAAAAAAACGCATATGTGCGCATGCGTTTTTTCCCCTATATTTAACATGGGTGCGCATACCTGCGCCCTTGTAAGCGCATGTATGCGATTTTCATGCGCTACGTTTTTTTGGGGTGTGCGTTTGTATTTTCCAGACGCAGCATGTTGCATTTTTTGGCCCTGCAAAAAAGCGCATGCGCACATATGCGCACGTTTTGCGCTAAAAATGGCCATTATAGCCTATGGATGCGCATATGTGCGCACTGGCATGCTCATGTATGCGTTTTTTTGCATATGCGTTTTTTTTTTTTAACCATGGAATTTAGGGGTTTGGGTTAGAGTTAGGGTTAGTTAAGGGGTTTAGGGTTAGGGTTAGGGTCAGGGTCAGGGTTAGGGTTGGGGTTTGGGTCAGGGTTAGGGTTAAGTATGGTTTGGTTAAGGGTTAGGGTCAGGGTTAGGGTCAGGATTAGGGTTAAGTATGGTTTGGTTAAGGGTTAGGGTCAGGGTTAGGGTTAGGGTTAGGGTCAGGGTTAGGGTTAGGGTCAGGGTTAGGGTTAAGTATGGTTTTGTTAAGGGTTAGGGTCAGGGTTAGGGTCAGGATTAGGGTTAAGTATGGTTTGGTTAAGGGTTAGGGTCAGGGTTAGGGTTAGGGTTAGGGTCAGGGTTAGGGTTAGGGTTAGGGTCAGGGTTAGGGTTAGGGTCAGGGTTAGGGTTAAGTATGGTTTTGTTAAGGGTTAGGGTCAGGGTTAGGGTCAGGATTAGGGTTAAGTATGGTTTGGTTAAGGGTTAGGGTCAGGGTTAGGGTTAGGGTTAGGGTCAGGGTTAGGGTTAGGGTTAGGGTCAGGGTTAGGGTTAGGGTTAGGGTTAGTTAGGGTTTAGGGTTTGGGTTAGGGTTAAGTATGATTTGGTTAAGGGTTAGGGTCAGGGTTAGGGTTAGGGTTAGGGTCAGGGTTAGGGTTAGGGTTAGGGTCAGGGTTAGGGTTAGTAAAGTCATGGTTTGGGTTAGTGTGAGGGGCCACCTAATGTTGGAAAAAAACGCAAACGCGGTAAAAACGCACTAAAAACGCATACAAACGCATAAAAACGCTGCGTTTTTTTCATGCATGCTCATAAAAATGCTTGAAAAAAACGCAGCAGTTGTATGCTTTTGTATGCATTTTTTCAATGCGTTTTTTTGCGGGAAAAACGCGCTGCAAAGAAAAGCAAGTGTGAAACTAGCCTAAGACACAGGAAAAACAATTGGATGGAGGCCTCAAATGCCACAATTTGTAGCCCACAGATAGATGAGGCGTGTGATGGAGATATCAGACTGTAAAATATGTGGTCTGTATTTTTATTTTTTTACAGGAAAATAGTGTCAAGAACTAGTGTAACACACAGCAAAAATAGTTTAATGGTGGCCTCAAATGCCACAATTTGTAGCCCACAGATAGATTAGGCTTGTGACGGAGATACTACACTGTAAAATATGTGGCCTGTATTTTTATTTTTTTACATGAAAATAATGTCAAGAACTAGGGGGACACACAGCAAAACAGTTGAATGGAGGCCTCAAATGCCACAATTTGTAACCCACAGATAGATGAGGCATGTGACAGAGATAACACACTGTAAAATACGTGACCTGTATTTTTATTTTTTTTACAGGAAAATAGTGTCAAGAACTAGGGTAACACACAGCAAGAACAGTTGATTGGAGGTCTCAAATGCCACAATTTGTAACCCACAGCTAGTTGAGGTGTGTGACGGAGATACTACATTGTAAAATATGTGGTCTGTATTTTTATTTTTTTTACAGGAAAATTGTGTCAAGAACTAGGGTAACACAGTAAAAACAGTTGAATGTTGAATGGAGGCCTCAAATGCCACAATTTGTAGCCCACAAATAGATGAGGCATGTGACGGAGATAGCAGACTGTAAATTATGTGTCCTGTATTTTTACAGGAAAAAAGTGTCAAGAACTAGGGTAACATACAGCAAAAACATTTGAATGGAGGCCTGAAATGCCACAAATTTTAGCCCACAGATAGATGAGGTGTGTGATGGAGATACCACACTGTAAATTATGTGGCCTGTATTTTTATTTTTTACAGCAAAATAGTGTCACTAACTAGGGTAGCACACAGACGTGACGGAGATACCACATTGTAAAATATGTGGCCTGTATTTTTATTTTTTACAGGAAAATAGTGTCAAGAACTAGGGTAGCACACAGCAAAAACAGATGAATGGAGGCCTGAAATGCCACAATTTGTAGCCCACAGATAGCTGAGTCGTGTGAAGGAGATACTACACTGTAAAATATTTGGCCTGTATTTTTTTTACAGCCAAATAGTGTCACTAATTAGGGTAGCACAAAAAAAACAGTTCAATGTTGTTAGGATTTGCGGATCGCACCAAATGTAAATTATGAGAAGGTGTGATTGCATCCCGTGGTACACCGTGTGGTCATGGAGAAACCGCAGCTAGAGGACAATGGCGGAGTGTAGCTGTGAGCGTAAACACACCGCGTTAAACGACACTCGGTGTGAACAGAGTGCAAGGTGCATGACTCTGTTACTCCACAGAGCAGTACAATAACTCACAGGAGCATAGTGGAATTGATGCTAGTTGGGGTCCATATAACTCTCCCCTCACTATGCTGGTGATTGAGCCTGACCTAGCACAAGGTTAGTGCAAACGTGTCCCTAACATCACGCGCCATCTGTAGCCACCAATATGACCTCGCTAAGAGCTCAGTAGTCCTCGTGGTCCCGAAGTGCCCACCTAACTTCGACGTGTGAGCCCAAAGAGGACCTCTGGCTGCAGGTTTGGTAGTACAAGAGTCCTGCCCAGAGGCACCGACTCCAACGAAACTGGAGCCACCATTCGCAGTCTCTGCAAAGGGACTATCATCCATGGATCGTCCCCCTCCTTGGAAGACAGTATGAAACGGGACAAGGCGTCAGCATGTAAATTCTTCTCCCACGATAGAAAGTGTATGGAGAATTTCAATCAGGAGAAGAAAAGAGACAACCTGGCCTGGTGAGAATTTAGTCATTGAGCCGTCTGAAGATAAAGCAGGTTTTTATGGTTTGTGTAAACCTGGAAGGGATGCCTAGCTCATTCCAGGAGATATCTTCATTTGGAGAAAGCCAACTTCATGGCCAGAAGCTCACTGTCCCCAACAGAATAATTCTTCTCTGCTGGTGAGAAGGATTTAGAAAAGAAGTAGGGCTGTTTCCGACCATGAGCATCTTTTTGATACAGCACAGCTCCTGCACCAACGGAAGAAGCATCCATCCCCAGGAAGAAGGGCTTATCCACATCTGGCCGATGTAATACAGGAGCCCTAGCGAAAAGGGATTTTAGGGAGGAAAAAGCCACAGAAACCTCTCTAGACCAAAGCTTAGGCCTAGCTCCCTTCTTGGTGAGAGCTACCAAGGGAACCGCGAGGGTAGAGAAGTTGGGAATGAACTGGCAGTAGTAATTAATAAATCCCATAAGGAGCTGAACCGCTTTAAGGGAATGTGGCTCCTGCCAGTTCAACACTGATTCCAATCCATAGCCAAACCCTTGGCTGTGATGATATAGCCAAGGAATGGTAAAGACTCCTTCTCAAAGAGACACTTCTACAGTTTGGTGTAGAGAGAGAGTTGGCACGCAAGAGTTCAAAAACTCTTGCAACGTCCCTGCGATGAGCATCCAGATCGGGAGAAAAAATAAGAATATCATCCAAGTAGATGACAACGGAGGTGGATGACATCTATTGAAAGATGTCATTGATGAAGTCCTGGAAGACGGCCAGGGTATTACAGAGACCGAATGGCATTACCAAGAATTCATTATGCCCATCCCGGGTGTTAAACGTCATCTTTCATTCATCACCCTCGCAAATGTGTATTGGATTATAGGCGCCTCACAGATCTAACTTGTTAAATATCCTCGCACCCCACAGTCTGTCAAACAGCTTGGAGATAAGTGGCAGAGGATATTTGTTCTTAACGGTGATGACTATCAGACCCCTGTAATCTATGCAAGGACGGAGTTCCCCGTTCTTCTTTTGGACGAAGAAAAACCCAACTCCTGCAGAAGACACAGGTTTCCTAAAAAATACCCTCGCCAGATTCTCCCTTAAATACTCCGACATTGTCACAGTCTCCAGGAGCGACAAAGGGTGAACACGCCCCTGGGATGAGGTCAATCAGGCAATCATAGGAACGATGGAGGGGAAGAGTGTCCGTGGCTTTTTTAGAAAATAAGTCTGCATACTTCCAGTAATGCTTTGGCAGCAAGGTTAGATCTGCGGCAACCTCGGACGATGCAACCTGAACTTGAGCCTTGAGGCACTGTCCCTGGCATGTCCTACTCCATTGCTGTATACTCCCTGTAGTCCAATCAATATGGGGTGAATGGTAGCACAACCAGGGCATACCCAGCAACATCTCATTAATACCCTCGGTGAGACTAGCAAGGAGATTAACTCCTGATGTTTCGGAGTAAACTCGAGGGAAAGGGGAATGGTTTGATGAGTGATCTGATAAGGTAATGCTGAGCCATTAACCACTCGGATGGTAACAGGCTTAGAGAGCATAACAAGGCAGATTGCGTGCTCTAGGGCGAAGGAAAAGGACATAAAATTACCCTCTGCCCCGGATTCCCAGCAAGCTTCTGCAAAGAGAAAGACATCGACCCATAGGACAGTGTCACCTTAAACGTAATTTTGGAAGACATGTCGATGAGTCTGGAGCGCGCCCTCAAATTCCCACTAGAGACAGCCATTTCCTCTGATGCCTGGCATTCCTGTTGGCAACATGACCCACCTGCTCATTGTCAGGACGAGTTGGTGAGGAACAAATGGAACGGGCCTTAGCCTTCATCCGAGGACCCACCAGAGGTTCACTGGTTCATTGGTCCGAGAAGGAGACCCCAAAAGGATTGGCAAAACTTGGTGCCAGCCGAATCCTTTGCCTACACTGGGCTTGCTCCAACCTTCATTCGGCATACTGAAGGTCGATATTAGAGTTGAGCGAAACGGGTCGGTCATATTCAAAAGTCGGCTACTTTCGCTGAAGTCAGGTTTCATGAAACGAAACCCGACCATAGTCGCTGTCCTGTCTCTCCGCATACTTCACTTGCAGAAATCTGAACTCCCTAAATATAGCCACACAGATAAGATACCCTTGAGAAAGGCCAGCACGGCCGAAACGTTGGGCTATTGTGTGACTACTATCTATAATAAAAAACTACGAATGTTGAAAGAATTTTTTGTAGCCTCAGGTTCTTCATTATTATAGTGTGAGCTTGGCCACGAGGTCGGCGACCAGCGCGCCAAAGTCGCATTTCAAAAGATGCTTCCAGCGCCCTTTTTCAGCCAATGGTGGAGGACGCACACTGTGGGCAACGCGATGACATAGGCATCGGTCACCACCATCTTTGAGAAGGGCATGCAAGTGATTGGCTGGCTTTGTGTTGGGTAACAGGGGATATAAAAGGGCGTGAACGCCGACCGCCATCATACTTATGCAGATCTTAGCATAGGGGGAGCTGCTGCTGATGATGATTCTGCAGGGACAGTGTTAGGCAGGGAAGAAGAGCAAAAAAAATGCCTCTGCTGATAGCAATTTCCACTTGCAACACTTTGTGTGCAGTGATAGGGGAGGCTCTATTTTTGTGCATCAGCTCTGTTGGTTATTAGGCTAGCTTATAAGGCTCCCTGATAGCTGCATTGCTGTTTGCACACTGCTGTGCAAACTGCTTTTTTAAAATCAAAAATACTTTTCTTCCTCTTTTCTGCACAGTTACCAAGCGTTCATTTTTCCACCCTTTTGTGTGTGCATTGTGCAGCAGTCCGGCTTATTAGGCTGCCTGCATCCATACTTGGACTGAGAGCATCATTGTCAGCGTCCTCAAATCTCTAGTGAGATCCAAATTCTCACCAATCCTATAGACACCCTCCACCTTGTCATACACCATCCAATTTCAGCCTGTTACATTGAGGTGTAATCTCTACTGGGCCTGGGACAATAGTTCAGCATCCTCAAATCTATAGTGAGATTCAAATTCTCACCAATAGTAGATACACCTTCTACCTTGTTTTACAGTACCATATAGCCGGTGGTATTTTGGGTACATTTTCACAAAAATGAGATAGTATGGTGGAAGACGCCATGGAAGTGAGCGGGGGTTGCCAGCTGGTCCCGATGGTGGTGATAGTGGTGTTGCATCTGTTGGTTGTGGCAAAAGCACAATAGCACCTAAGGCAGGAGGTGTTGAGCTTGCGTCATCATCTGGCTCCACAAGACCTCAAAGACTCTCTTTTCTGGGAGTAGGTAAACCACTTTTAAAGCCTGATCTTCAGGAACAATTTTTGGCTTACATTGCTGACACAGCCTCCTGCTCTCTTGCCTCCTCTTCTGAAGTTTCAAAAAATAAAAGCACTGAGTCATCAGTGGAGGCTCCTGGTCAGGAACAACACCTTTCCTTGTGTCCTTCACCCCTACCAAAAGTGCAGGATGTGGCAGGCCACACTACAGATTACTCCATGGAGCTCTTTTCACATATCATGCCTGGGTTAGCAAATCAAATCGTGAATTCCCCAGTCCAAGATGAATCTGACATGGAGTGCACTGATGCACAGCCACTGCTAGATTTTTCTGCTGGTACATTCACTCAGAGCACTACATTGTCCTCGCATTGAAAAAAAAAAAAAGCTGGGTGTCCGTTTGGGACCCAGAGACTCTGCCACTATTCACACTAGGTAGGTTTTAACCGTTAGTGTAGTTACTATCTCAAATGGATATACCTTGCCGTGGTGGGACAGCTTTATACTTTTTTGAACAAAATAATGTTTAACAAGTACCCTATGTTATTTAATGCACTTGCTTTTTTACTTATTTATTTTCATTAGGGTATATACACACATTGTTTTTTCCTTTGGTTTTGCTTGCTTTTATGGCCAGTGTGAACATGCTTTTACATCATGCATGTCATTCAAGTCTACTCCAGTTCAGTTTTTTTGTTTTTTGTTTTTTTTTCTTTTTTTCTTCAGCATTTTTGTATTCAGTACAAATAGGGTGTGGCCTCCTTTCTACTGAGCTGTGTAGTTCACTTATAGTCCCTCTGAAGCTGGGTGTCCATTTGGGACCCAGAGACTCTGCCACTATTCACACTAGGTAGGTTTTAACCATTAGTGTTGTTACTGTCTCAAATGGGTACACCTTGCCGTGGTGGGACAACTTTATACTTTTTTGATCAAAATAGTGTTTACCAAGTACTCTATGTTATTTAGTGGACTTGCTTTTTTACTTATTTATTTTCATTAGGGTATATACACACATTGTTTTTTCCTTTGGTTTTGATTGTCCTCGCAGTGTACTGAGGCAGAATCAGACCCTGATGAAACTCAGGTGCCCCTTCCCGCATACTATACCACCTTACACGGTGACACAGAGGAAGGTGCACATGAAATTAAAGAGGAGGTGATGGATGACCCAGTTGTTGACCCAGATTGGCATCTATTGAGGAAAGAGGGTGCCACTGCCAATAGCTCAGAAGAGGAGGAGGAGGATCTGCAGCAGGCAACGACATCGCAACAGCTGTTATCTGGCAGGACCGTAGCAGTCCAAAAACGTGTTACAAAAACCAAAAGAGTTGCAGGACAGCTTGGCCAGACGGTCAAATTGGCACAGTGTGCAAGGTCTCAAAATGTCTTCCATAGTAGGAAGAGTGCAGTGTGGCACTTTTTTGAACAAAATCCTAATGATCAAGCAAAAGTTATCTGTAAGAAGTGCGCAAAGACCTTTAGCCGAGGGAAAAATCTGAGAAATTTGAATACCAGTTGCACGCTTAGACATTTAACCACCATGCACTTGCAAGCGTGGACGGACTACCAAACCTCACGTACCACATGTGCACCTGCTCCGAATGAAGGTAGTCAGCAATGCTACATCGCTTCCCCCACTGTAAGCCCACCGGTTAGCACACCACCAGCAGCAAATGTCAAGGTGTCGTCGCAAGGGCAAAGCAGTTATGGAATCACAATGTTATTGCTATGAAAGACTGAATCTAGGCCATCAGCAACACCATCACCATCACCAACCCTCTCTCAGTCCACCATTTCCACTGCTAGTTCCACAATATGCAGCTCTCAAGTCCAGCTCACCCTACCAGAGACTCTGAGTAGGACAAGAAAGTACTCATCCTCTCATCCGCAAACACTGGCTTTGAACGCCCACATTGCCAAACTAATCTCGTTAGAGATGATGCCATACCGGTTGGTTGAAAGCAAAGATTTCAGCGAGCTC
Source organism: Dendrobates tinctorius (assembly GCF_039654945.1). NCBI lineage: Eukaryota > Metazoa > Chordata > Amphibia > Anura > Dendrobatidae > Dendrobates > Dendrobates tinctorius. The sequence goes on along the minus strand of NW_027361696.1, from coordinate 34,207,576 downwards.
ATAGCCTACGCAGTACCACGCTATGACCTACGCAGTCGGCACTTCTTTTCGCGAAAAGCCATCCCAGCCCTCCACCTGCATGTGAAAGACCGCATTGTCCATGCACTCAAGCAATCAGTGAGTGGAAAGGTGCACCTCACAACAGATGCATGGTCCAATAGGCATGGCCAGGGCCGTTACGTGTCCATCACTGCGCACTGGGTTAATGTGGTGGATGCAGGGTCCACAGGGCACAGTGGCGGTGGGACAGTGCTGCCTAGCCCACGGTATTGGAAACAGTTGGCTGTAGGCGTTCGACCCTCCTCCTCCTCCAGAACCGAAAGTTCGTCCACAGAGCGCAGTCGCACGAGTACTCCATCCGCAGCTGCCAGTGTTGCACATGAGGTGTCCCACTATCAAACAGCTAGTGGTAAGCGTCAGCAGGCTGTGTTGAAGATGATGTGTTTGGGCGAAAACAGACACACCGCGGAGGTACTGGCCGAGTACTTGCAGCGACAAACTGAATCATGGCTGGGCAGTCTACATCTTGAGGCAGGCAAGGTAGTTAGTGATAACGGTCGGAATGTTGTGGCAGCCATAGCCCTTTCAAAACGCAGACACATACCTTGCCTGGCTCACACCTTGAACCTGGTGGTGCAGTGCTTCCTCAATAATTATCCGGAGTTAACACCCCTGCTCCATAAGGTGCGAAGACTGTGCTCGCACATCCGCCGGTTGCCCGTACACTCCAGTCGTATGCAGAAGCTGCAGTGAATGCTCCACCTTCCCAAGCACCGCCTAATTATTGACATTGCAACAAGATGGAATTCCACCCTGCACATGGTTCAGAGGCTGTGCGAACAGAGGCAGGCTGTAATTCATTTGTGGGAGGATACACGGGCAGGCAGTTTGCAGGCAGACATGGAGTTGTCTGGTGTGCAGTGGTCGAAGCTGAAATGCCTCTGTAAAGTCCTTCAGTGTTTTGAGGAATGCACACGGCTGGTAAGCGCAGACTACACCATCATAAGCATGAGCATCCCATTTATGCGTCTGCTCATACAAACTTTGACGCACATTAAGGAGCAGGCGTCTGCAGCCGAGGAGGAAGAGGAAGAGGGAAGCCTTGATGATAGTCAGCCACTGTCTGCTCAGGGAAGTCTGGATGAGGTGGAGGAAAAAGAGGAAGAGGAGGAGGAGGATGGGGATGATTATTTTGGGGAGAAGGATGCTTCTCAGGGGGCAAGAAAAAATGTTGGCATGGCAAGGTCAGGTACAGAGTTTGTGCGTTACTGGAGGGATGTGGATTTGCCAGAAAGTGCTCCTCCACCCAGCACTCGCAGTGCATCATTGACTCCTGGAACATTGGCACACATGTCTGATTATGCCTTGTAGATCCTAAAAAGGGACCCCCGCATTGCCAAAATGATGAACGATGACGACTACTGGTTGGCCAGCATCCTGGATCCACGCTATAAAGGCAATTTCCAAAACATCATGCCACAGGAGAACCTAGAGCTAATATTGGCTAACAAACAAGCAACTCTGGTAAACCGTTTGTTTGAGGCATTCCCAGCACACAGCAGCGGTGATGTTTTTCCAACGTGCCGTAGGGGGCAACATGGAAGAGGTGTTCGTGGTGCACACAGCCGAAGTGGCGATGGACACAGGGGTTTCATGACCATGTTGTGGACTGATTTTTCAAGTACCGCTCACACGACTGGTAATACTGCATCGATCAAAATTGACAGGAGACAGCAGTTGTCAACTATGGTAATAAACTACTTCTCCTCCCATATCGATGTTCTCCCTCACCGGTCATTCCCCTTTGACTATTGGGCCAGTAAACTTGGCCTGAATTGGCACAATATGCCTTACAGGAGCTCGCTTGCCCTGCTGCTAGTGTGCTATCTGAACGAGTCTTCAGTGCTGCTGGATCAATCCTGACAGAAAAAAGGACCCGTCTGACGACCCAAAATGTTGATGATCTAACCTTCATTAAAATGAACCATGCTTGGGTTTCAAAGGATTTTGTAATACCCTCCCCTGCTGACACGTAGGTTGCCAGAAAAATGGCTTGCTTTTGTCCTCCTCTTCCGCGGACCTCTCCAATTACTCCATTTGCAGCTGCTGAATGTCCAACATCAACATATGCCATTTTTTCTACCTCCCTAACTGGGCTGCCTCCCCCCACAGGGCCGGGGTCACCACCTGGCGCACGCACCCGTGCGAGTGCCATTGTCCTGGACAGGTGGGTGGGCACACTCTTTGGCAACGGCACTGGCACAAGGTCCCTCATAGTAGAATCAAGTGTCTCTGATGGTGGGGGTGCACACCCGCCGTCAGATACACCAGCGTACTATGAGGGGCCCTGTGCCAGTACCGCCGCCCATGACTGGGCCCCCCCTGCTTGCTCTGGGCACCAGCACTTGCAATACTTACCTCTCCCTGCTCCACCACTGTGTAGTCTGGCCTGTTAAATACTTCACTCGGACTGCCAATACAAATTTGGTGAAATGATAGATGATGGTTAAGACGTAGCTATGCCCTGTCCTGCTGGGCTCTATGTTCAGATGATCAATGGCTTCCATTTGTTATGGACATCGACTCACAATGAGATGCAGTGGTCGTTTATCATCAGCATTCACGGTTTTCCGACTCACAGATGTGTGACATTCCTGCCCACATTTTTAAATATGTGCTCTCATGCCAATCCAGTAGAATCGCCTACAGCCTGTGGCTTCTGTCTTTTGCACTCCAAAGTTACCTGACAGATCATGATAGGCAGTGAGGACAATGTCTACATCTGTCCCTGTGATCACAATTTGATGGAGATGAGTAACGGTGATGGGATCCACGGTACTGCAATACAGCAAACCTTTCTTCACAACAACTGTTTTCGCTGTCTCCACAGACAAAGTAATTGAGGGTCAGCATCGCCTCTGAGAATTCTCCCAGGAGTTTTTACCGTGATTAGTAATTCCAAAATTTCTGCAATCAGTCAACTTTCCGTCTGTACTTGTATCCATCTCGTTTCCTGTTGCGGAGAGTCTGGACTGTCTTACTGAGACTGAAATATATATGAAGATTGAAAAATACCCCAACAGTGTATACTGGTGTACGCTTCGAATACATAACCCTTTTTCTACTTTTTAAGATTTTTGTCTAATCCATACTGAGGCTGTGAGTGTCTTTGTTGGACTCCGGAAATAGACACGCAGATTTTTAATGTTTAAACTATGTTATATATACCTGCTATCCAGTGATACTGTACCCTTTCTCAACTTTCTACAATCACGTCGAATTCATACTGGGCCTGAGACCGTCTGAGTCTGCCTCCTGATATATAGTCATAAGTTTTTAATGTTTAAACTATGCTATATATACCTGTTATCCGGTGATACTGTACCCTTTCTCAACTTTCAACAATCACGTCAAATCCATACTGGACCTGAGACCCTCTGAGTCTGCCTCCTGATATATAGACATAGGTTTTTCAGGTGTACACTATGCTACATATATACCTGTTATCCAGTGATGCTGAACCCTTTCTCAACTTTCTACAATCTTGTCGAATCCATACTGGGCCTGATAACGTCTGAGTCTGCCTCCTGATTAGAGATGAGCGGTGTTCGAGTCGACCTGTTCGCCAAGTCAAAATTCCAGCTGTTTTGGGCGGTGTTCGAGCCATTCGTCGAACTCAAACACTTTGCTTAAAATTCGGCTGTTCGAGGTTCCGTTCGAGAACGGTTCGTTCACCAAAAGCGTAACTTCATTTTCACATTAATAATGGTATTCAATGTTAATAGACTGTTTCATGGCATAGTTGCGGTGTGTGGTAGCAAACGGTGTAGTACACCTGTCAAGGAGCTACACCGTGTGTTTCTAATTATTTTTTACCGCATCTTGTCCAGAAAATCCTTTTGGGCCTTGTAGCACTGTCTGCTACTCAGCAGAGGAGCCCACCAGTGAACCAAGCTATGCCGCCTGTTTATGTAAGAACTGCGTGCTACTCAGCATAGGAGCCCAGCTGTTAAGCAAGCTACAGCACCTGTGGTTTGGACACTTAATTTTTTCATCTTTTCTGGAATGCCGGATAGGCCTAATTCCGGAATTCTGGTTGATCTGCACTTACTGGGAAATCTTTGTTCGCGGGGAAGAATTGTTATCCCAGATCCCCATCACTAACGGGGTTCAGCGGGTGATCTGCACCTGTAAGCAACACACGTTGGACCTTTCAGTGTAGCATGCATGCAGCCCCGGACATGTAAGGGTATGACAGACCTGTTATTGATCGATCTTGCGTGCCAGAGCCTCGTGTGTCCCTCTAGTAAGCTTGAGTGTACCGCGGGGGCATGCCGGAGTCTCGTTCGTTAACGGAAATAAGCTGACAACTCACTAGCACAACTAAAAATGGACATCCACCACCACCCACAGAATCAACAAAGCTTGCAATCTGTCAATCTTTTCTGTAGCTGGAATGGTTGAGGTTTCCCAGGTGGAGTCGAATTAAGCCGCAGGCTCCACTCCTGGTGGTGCCCTTCTGGACATTCCTTTAAGGTTCAGCTTTGCAACCATACTGCCCCCGGAAACCAAACACTTTGCCTTTATGGACGCTGTTCGGAGGTTCGTGGGAATAACGCCGCCCAATCAGCAGTTGGCCTAATTTACGGTGGGAAGTCCGACCGTATATGATCGTCTTTGATTTCAGATTTTTACTGTTTTTTGGTATTTTACATTTTTATTCCAGCCTTTCTTGACTTCATAAGGGCATGACATGCCTATATCTGTGTCTCCTCCTCCTCCTTTTACTCCTCCACCTCTTTTCTATATGTAGTTGCCGTTTTCCATATGTTATTTTGGTATTCTGAACATTTTGTCTGCTTTGGGACACCTTTTAAGGTGTTTTGTAATTGTTTTCTATGTGTTTGTATGTGTTTGTGTTTGCCTGCCATTGTTTTCAATGGTGTTCAACGTTGTTTGTCGAACGTTCGACAAACATTCAACCAACTTGCCTCATGTTCGACGAACCAAAACGAACTGGAACACTAGCGGGGTGGCTCAACACTACTCCTCAATATATAGACGTACATTTTTAATGTTTAAACTATGCTATATATACCTGGTATCTGGTGATACTGTACCCTTTCTGCCAGGAAGTCCTCCTCCACCCACCACTCTAAGTGTATCATTGACACCTGGAACATTGTCCCACATGTGTGATTATTTTTTGCGGATCTTCTTGTTATATTGTGGTGTGATCTATCCTGAGCGTGTGACAGTCTGTGGGTTACTCCTGCAATTTAGAGGTACATTTAAAAATTACCCCAACACTAGTGTACACAGCTCTATGATTGTGATACATTACCCATTTACTGCTTTTTAGATTCTGGTCTAATCCAAACTGACCAAGTGAGAGTTATTTTCTGACTGTTGAAATAAATACTGTGATTGACAACAATGACCCCTACTCTGTGTACAGCTGTACTCTTCAGATCCATTACCGTTTTACTGATTTTTATATTGTGTTGTAATCCATACTGAGCCTGAGAGTGTCTGTGTCTGCCTCCTGAAATATCTATGGAGATTTAGAATGTTTAAACTATACTATATATACCTGCTATCTGATGATACTGTACACTTTTTCCACTTTTTATATTCTTGCCTAATCCATACTGAGCCTGTGAGCGTCTCTGTGTGACTGATGGTATATATAGGGAGATTGACAATCATCCTTTCACTGTATAGAGCTGTACGCTTCTGATACAGTACCATATATCTGATGTTATTTTGGGTTCATTTTCTGCAACATTTTGAAGTTTGGTGGAAGAGGCCGCGGACATGGGCGTGGGGGGGGCAGCTGGTGCTGATGGTGGTGGTGCATCTGCTGGTAGTGGCAAAAGCACAATAGCAGCTAAGGCAGGGGGTGTTGAGCCTGTGTCATGGTCTGGCTCCGGAACGCCTGGAAGGCTACCTTTTCTGGGAGTAGGTTAACCGCTTTTAAAGCCAGAGCATCAGGAACTGGTTTTGGCTTACATTTCCGAAACACTCTAGCAAATGTGCCCTTTTCTTCTGAAGTTTCAAAAAATGCAAGCACTGAGCCATCAAGTGCTGGCTCCTGGTCAGGAAGAACCCCTTTCCTTGTGTCCTTCACCCCCACCAAAAGTGAATGATGCAGCAGGCCACACTTCACATTAGTCCATGCAGCTCTTTCTATCATACCATGCCTGGGTTATCAAGTCAAATCGTGAATTCCCCAGTCCAAGATGAATCTGACATGGAGTGTGGGTGGCCAGCCAGGGCAGTGGGGTTAATCGGTACTGGGCCAGTGTCTCAGAGGGATGTGCCGCGTTGGTGGTGATGACCTGTTCTGTGGCCCTGGGCGTCCATGCAAAGGGGTGAATAACATTTATAGGTGAATGATACGTGACGCCACCTGTGGTTTCTGATCATATTGACCTGCACTGCAGTGTCGCTTCTCTGGGACAAATATTGTGGTGCAGCTAAGATGTAGAAGCCCTGCACAGGTTGGGCCGTAGTCGCAGGGCAGATGAAAGAGTTGGCAGGTGGTGTGCAGTGCAGGATGTAGCAGAGTCGTGCGCCAGGCGCAGGAGAAAGATGACAGACACAGTCGTGCAGTTCCTTTACCTGTACTTGGTAAGTGCCGTCCAGGACCCAGAGTACAGATGGAGAAGAAGTTGGTCAGCCTGGAAGCAAATTAGGAATTCTTTCTCTCTGCAGATAGGTAGTGTGGCCTCCGTTCTAGTGCTTATCTGAGGTACTCGCAGTACTGAGTTCACTGAAGTTCCCCCTGTTGACTCTCTTTTGGAACTTTCTCGTATGGCAGACAGCCGTAGCCTTTTCCTTCTGGCTCACACACGTCGCTGCTGGGACTTCCGAGCCTTAGTTGGGAACAGAGCATTTACAGCTGCTACTTCCTCCGGTTTCTGCTGCAGGACCGTCAGTGTCCCTACAAACTCAGGGACAGGAATCCCGACCATTGACTCCAGCTAGGAGTGAGCCTTAACTCTGCTCATCCTCCAGCTCCCCTTCTCACGTCCACACACTTCCCCTTCCCTTCACAGACTGCCCTAACTTCCCTCCTCCCGACCACAGAGAGCAGCTCCTCAGCAGTCAGGTTCAGAGGTCTCCCTGCTGGCCTGGAGTGGGAACTGTGTTGTGTGTTGGTTTAACTGCTAGAGAGAACCTTCGTTGCTCCCAAGCATGACATCACACTCCCTAGGAGGAAGGTAATGCCACTGTGGCGACTGTACTCCTGGGGGCACCACAAGTGCACTGATGCCCAGCCACTGCTAGATGATTCTGCTAGTACATTGACCCAGACCACTACATTCCCCTCACACTCTACACAGCCAGAATCTGACCCTGATGAAACTCAGGTTCCCCTTCCCGCATACTATACCACCTTACACGGTGACAAAGAGGAAGGTGCAGATGAAAGTGCAGGTTCCTTGAGCAGGTGGGGGGCATACTCACGGGCGACGGCACTGGCACAGGGCCCCTCATAGTACGCAAAAGTGTCTCTGCCGGTGGGAGAGCCCACCCGCAGTCAGACACACTGCCGTACTATGAGGGGCCCTGTTCCAGTGCCATTGCCAACGAGTGGGCCCCTCCGCTTGCTCAGGATCACAGCACTTGCAAAGTTGAAATACTTACCTCTCCCTGCTCCACCGCCGTGACGTCTTCCGCGGTTCCTGACAGTGACATTCTTGTCAGAGAGCGTGATGACATCACGTCTGTACGCCTTCTGCCTAAACAGTCCAAGTGCAGTGAGATGGAAGATGGGGACGACAAGGAGTCCAGACCAGTGCAGGGATTCACTAGCGAGGAGACTTATTTAATTGTTTTCAATGTTGGGACAGCTATTTTTGGGGAGCACTATTCTCTGGAGAATGATATATGAGGCCCACCATACACTGGAGCATTCAAAAGGTGGACATCAGACACTGGAGCAGCATTTACAGGGCCCATTATGCACTGGAGCATTAGAAATGGGGCCCATTATATATGGAGCATTATTTGGGCCCATAGGACAGTGGAGCTTCATCCATGGGGCACATCATATACTGTAGCATTATGTGGAGCTCATCATATACTGTTTCAAACATTATATGGGACCAATGATTCTGTATGGAGAAATATATGGGCCTCATTACTCTGTATAGCGCACTATGCAGTGCCATAATACTGTATGGAGTGATATACTGTCCGTTTTTGGAGCTATTGGAGAATTTAAAATGGATATCAGTCATGAGATGTAAGAAGTGAAGTATTTTTCACTGTACTATACCGCTAGTTCTCTGCCGTATCAGAGGATCATGAATTGTGGCATGTGTTAAAAGAGCCCAGTGACACTCTTTGGCCCAGAGCCCATGAAAATCTGGAGCCAGCCCTACCCCCCCCTCAACTTTAGCCAAATAACCCCCAGTTTTCAATGTCTAATTATTATTATAAAGTAAATTAAGGTTGACAAGCTTAAGTAATAAGAATTGATGTTTTTGGCATTAAAATGGGCACTGTAGGTGTGTTTCCTGTCCTCCACTCACTGCCGACTTTTCTTCCCCATTGACTTGTATTGGGTTTCGTGTTTCAGTCGGTCTTCGACTTTTCACGATAATCGACCGATTTCGTTCGACCCGATTTTTGAGAAAGTCGGGTTTCATGAAACCCGACTCCACCCGAAAAAAGGCAAAGTCGCTCATCTCTAGTCGATACGAATTGAAATAGATATTAATTCGTCCAGTGTAGTGGGGATCTCCCTTGTAGCCAATGCATCCTTAACATAGTCTCCAAGGCTTCTCCAAAACACCGGGACCAAGACCTTAACTGGCCACTCCAGTTCGGAAGCTATCGTCCGGAACCGAATAGCAAACTGGCTGGTCAGTAAAGAACCCTGCGTCAAGGTCAGGAGTTGCAGTGCGGCGTCATGGATAACCTGGGTTCCCTGAAAGACCTGTTTCAGGGTGCTCAAAAACCGAGAGGCCCTTCGAACAACCAGGTACTTACGTTCCCATAATGGTGTAGACCACACCAACTCCCTGTCCATCACAAATCTCACTTTAGTCCGCTCAGACGAGAAACATGAACTCAGTAGCTCCAGCTGGATTGAGCACTGGTTCATGAATCCCCTGCATTCCTTGCTATCCACAGAAAGCTTATCAGGGAGTGGGACGTGTGGCAATAATGGTACAGGAGTCACATCTGAAACCATGGCAGCATTTCCACTGGCTACCTGTGCCACTACTGCAGATGAATCCACAGCTGAGATTGCTCACTCTAAAGAATTCATCCTGCTCTCCAGCTGCTGCAAACTCCGCGGAAGCGGCTGCTCGTCCGTCATTGTTAGCCAGACCCTGGCGCTATGATACTGTCGCACCAAATGTAAATTATGAGAAGGTGCGATCGCAACCCAGGGTAAACCGTGTGGTGATGGAAAAACCGCAGCTAGAGGAAAATGGCGGAGCGTAGCTGTGAGAAAGCACCATAAACACACTGCGTTAAACGCCACTTGGTGTGAACAAAGTGCAACGTGCCTGACTCTGTTACTCCACAGAGCAGTACAATAACAGAGAGCACTCTAAAATATGCCCTGTTAGACGTCACAGGAGCATAGTGAAATTGACACTAGTTGGGGTCCCTATAACTCTCCCCCCACTATGCTGATGATTGAGCATGCCCTGACAAACGGTTGGTGCAGATAGAAGGAGGAAACTTCGCACTCAACTTATGATAAGGAAATCCAGACTTTTTATTTAGGCAGTCACAAAAGCAGAGGACGTATCGGTCCCAGTTGGACCTTCATCAGCCCGACTGCTGTAGGAATGAGTAAGTATAGATACAGGGCTATATGTACCTGTAGGTGAAGGTGGCGTAGCAGCAACCGTAATAAGAGTTTAGTCCTGCAATTAGGAGAAGGGGTGTATATGTCAAAGCTGACCAAAAGCAGGGATTTGAAAAGCAGGCGCTGTGCTTAGCCTCTCCTACACTGACCCGGAATCCACTGTGTTTTTAACACGGTTAGTGCAAACTCGCTCTTGTGACGCTGCCACCTGGTGCAGGTGCTAAGCTCAAGCGGGAGTTCCTACCCTACACTGCCTGACGAGAACCACACTTGCAGTGCCAGTAGCAGCACACATGCATACAGGGTGGTAACTGTCCCACCTACACACACAGCAAATACAAGTGATCTTAGCACACCAACGGGCACCCCAAAGATCCTTTTATAGACTTCACCAGTCAGACAGGACCTTATTCAGGGGCCAATCCAGAGACAGCACAGGACTTGAGCAGCTAACGACCTACCACCAATGAGAGGTTGCCACCTCACGAGCATGCTTAGTAGAGCGAATCCTGGACTTAGCCTCTGGAATGACTGCTCTCCACTGTCTATTGCAAGTTACCATAGCTGGACCTAGAGAGGCAGTGGTAACAAAGCGCACAGCCTGAGTCTATGGAAGTTGCTGAGAATGATGTCTCTGCTGAGCAGCATCCACTGCGGTTGAGACTGAATGGGAGACTGCAGGAGAAGGTAAGGCTTGAGATCCATCCTGTGCAGAGGTAGAATCCCGGCGCCTAACAAATGTAGGCTTGAAATGCCACAATTTGTAGCCCACAGATAAATGAGGCGTGTGAAGGAGATAATACACTTTCAAATATCTGGACTGTGGGTTTCTTTGACCAGAAAAATTGTGTCAATAAGTAGACTAAGACACAACAAAAACAATTCTACAGAGGTGTAAGGGTAGGACAGGACTGTAGTCATGGCCAGAGTCACTGAAGCATCTGTGTCCCGACCTTCCCTCACAGAAAACTGTATTCCACTTATCAGCATACCTGCGTCTCCAGTTTTCAGGTCCCCCCGGGGCATTTCCCAGGTGGCGACGGACCCTCTTCAAGGTGACCCCCAGTAATAGAGACATAGTCCAGGATAACTTGAACATTCTATATACTTAATACTTCACACGTAACACCCACAGTTGGCACATCATGAAATTCACTTGTGTCCTCATCTTTCCCTACTTTGCTGACGCTTCTGTGCGGCACCCGTCTGAACCAGACTGTCTTAGACTGCTCCCCAAATCCTTCCTGACCTAACCTCGCCATGATGACAACTCCTTCCTTAATTGCCTCTAAAACAGCATCCGGCATGTCTGTACCATTCCTGTCGAAGCTCCAACTTCCTTCAACTCCTCATTCCAACCGACTCGTGCCCTAAAGACATCGGTCCAGGTGATGAGTCAGAACTAGAGTTGAGAGAAACGGGTCGAAAAATTTCAAAAGTCGCCGACTTTTGGCAAAGTTGGGTTTCATGAAACGAAACCCGACCCTAGGATGAGGTCGGCCACGAGGTCGGCGACTTACGCGCCAAAGTCGCGTTTCAAAAGTTTGTTTTGCGCTCTTTTTCAGCCAATCAGGATCCACGGACACTGTGGGCAACGTGATGACATAGGCAGGGGTCACCACCATCTTTCAGAAGGGCATGCAAGTGATTGGCTTGCTTTGGTGGGCGTCACAGGGGGTATAAAAGGGCGTGCACGCCGACCGCCATCTTACTTCTGCCGATCTCAGTATAGGGAGAGGTTGCTGCTGATTCTGTAGGGAGAGCGTTAGGCAGGGAAGAAGACAAAAAAACTGCTTCTGCTGCTAGCGATTTGGCCTGCACAACACACCAGTCACTGTGTGTGCAGTGCAAGGGGAGGCTATATAGTGGTGTATCAGTGGTGTTGGTTGTTGGGCTGCCTTCTAAGGCTTCCTGACATTCCTGCATTGCTGTTTACCCACTGCTCCGCAAACTGATTTTTTAAAAGCAATCCCAATTTTTTTTTTTGTCCTGCTGAGAAGAAAAAAAAACTGCTTCTGCTGCTAGCAATTTGGCCTGCACAACACACCAGTCACTGTGTGTACAGTGCAAGGGGAGGCTATATTGTGGTGTATCAGTGGTGTTGGTTGTTGGGCTGCCTTTTAAGGCTTCCTGACAGGCTGGCATTGCTGTTTACCCACTGCTCTGCAAACTGCTTTTTTAAAAGCAATCCAATCTCCCTTATCCTCTAGTCACTTTTGTCACAGCTGTGCCATCGAGCCTGTGACATAGTGCTCAGATATCAGTGGGTCTCACACAATCCAAAAGTGTCCAGTGTCCAAAAGTGTGTGCAGAGATTCAAAATCTCCCTTATCCTCTAGTCAATTTGGTCACAGCTGTGCCTTCGAGCCTGTCACATAGCGCTCAGATATTCATTGGGCCTCACACAATCCAAAAGTGTCCAGTGTCCAAAAGTGTGTGCAGAGATTCAAAATCTCCCTTATCCTCTAGTCACTTTGGTCACAGCTGTGCCATCAAGCCTGTCACATAGCGCTCAGATATTCATTGGGCCTCACACAATCCAAAAGTGTCCAGTGTACAAAAGTGTGTGCAGAGATTCAAAATCTCCCTTATCCTCTAGTCACTTTGGTCACAGCTGTGCCATCGAGCCTGTCACATAGCGCTCAGATATTCATTGGGCCTCACACAATCCAAAAGTGTCCAGTGTCCAAAAGTGTGTGCAGAGATTCAAAATCTCCCTTATCCTCTAGTCACTTTGGTCACAGCTGTGCCATCGAGCCTGTCACATAGCGCTCAGATATTCATTGGGCCTCACACAATCCAAAAGTGTCCAGTGTCCAAAAGTGTGTGCAGAGATTCAAAATCTCCCTTATCCTCTAGTCACTTTGGTCACAGCTGTGCCATCAAGCCTGTCACATAGCGCTCAGATATTCATTGGGCCTCACACAATTCAAAAGTATCCAGTGTCCAAAAGTGTGTGCAGAGATTCAAAATCTCCCTTATCCTCTAGTCACTTTGGTCACAGCTGTGCCATCGAGCCTGTCACATAGCGCTCAGATATTCATTGGGCCTCACACAATCCAAAAGTGTCCAGTGTCCAAAAGTGTGTGCAGAGATTCAAAATCTCCCTTATCCTCTAGTCACTTTGGTCACAGCTGTGCCATCGAGCCTGTCACATAGCGCTCAGATATTCATTGGGCCTCACACAATCCAAAAGTGTCCAGTGTCCAAAAGTGTGTGCAGAGATTCAAAATCTCCCTTATCCTCTAGTCACTTTGGTCACAGCTGTGCCATCGAGCCTGTCACATAGCGCTCAGATATTCATTGGGCCTCACACAATCCAAAAGTGTCCAGTGTCCAAAAGTGTGTGCAGAGATTCAAAATCTCCCTTATCCTCTAGTCACTTTGGTCACAGCTGTGCCATCGAGCCTGTCACATAGCACTCAGATATTCATTGGGCCTCACACAATCCAAAAGTGTCCAGTGTCCAAAAGTGTGTGCAGAGATTCAAAATCTCCCTTATCCTCTAGTCACTTTGGTCACAGCTGTGCCATCGAGCCTGTCACATAGCGCTCAGATATTCATTGGGCCTCACACAATCCAAAAGTGTCCAGTGTCCAAAAGTGTGTGCAGAGATTCAAAATCTCCCTTATCCTCTAGTCACTTTGGTCACAGCTGTGCCATCGAGCCTGTCACATAGCGCTCAGATATTCATTGGGCCTCACACAATCCAAAAGTGTCCAGTGTCCAAAAGTGTGTGCAGAGATTCAAAATCTCCCTTATCCTCTAGTCACTTTGGTCACAGCTGTGCCATCGAGTCTGTCACATAGCGCTCAGATATTCATTGGGCCTCACACAATCCAAAAGTGTCCAGTGTACAAAAGTGTGTGCAGAGATTCAAAATCTCCCTTATCCTCTAGTCACTTTGGTCACAGCTGTGCCATCGAGCCTGTCACATAGCGCTCAGATATTCATTGGGCCTCACACAATCCAAAAGTGTCCAGTGTCCAAAAGTGTGTGCAGAGATTCAAAATCTCCCTTATCCTCTAGTCACTTTGGTCACAGCTGTGCCATCGAGCCTGTCACATAGCGCTCAGATATTCATTGGGCCTCACACAATCCAAAAGTGTCCAGTGTCCAAAAGTGTGTGCAGAGATTCAAAATCTCCCTTATCCTCTAGTCACTTTGGTCACAGCTGTGCCATCGAGTCTGTCACATAGCGCTCAGATATTCATTGGGCCTCACACAATCCAAAAGTGTCCAGTGTACAAAAGTGTGTGCAGAGATTCAAAATCTCCCTTATCCTCTAGTCACTTTGGTCACAGCTGTGCCATCGAGCCTGTCACATAGCGCTCAGATATTCATTGGGCCTCACACAATCCAAAAGTGTCCAGTGTCCAAAAGTGTGTGCAGAGATTCAAAATCTCCCTTATCCTATAGTCACTTTGGTCACAGCTGTGCCATCGAGCCTGTCACATAGCGCTCAGATATTCATTGGGCCTCACACAATCCAAAAGTGTCCAGTGTCCAAAAGTGTGTGCAGAGATTCAAAATCTCCCTTATCCTCTAGTCACTTTGGTCACAGCTGTGCCATCGAGCCTGTCACATAGCGCTCAGATATTCATTGGGCCTCACACAATCCAAAAGTGTCCAGTGTCCAAAAGTGTGTGCAGAGATTCAAAATCTCCCTTATCCTCTAGTCACTTTGGTCACAGCTGTGCCATCGAGCCTGTCACATAGCACTCAGATATTCATTGGGCCTCACACAATCCAAAAGTGTCCAGTGTCCAAAAGTGTGTGCAGAGATTCAAAATCTCCCTTATCCTCTAGTCACTTTGGTCACAGCTGTGCCATCGAGCCTGTCACATAGCGCTCAGATATTCATTGGGCCTCACACAATCCAAAAGTGTCCAGTGTCCAAAAGTGTGTGCAGAGATTCAAAATCTCCCTTATCCTCTAGTCACTTTGGTCACAGCTGTGCCATCGAGCCTGTCACATAGCGCTCAGATATTCATTGGGCCTCACACAATCCAAAAGTGTCCAGTGTCCACAAGTGTCTGCAGAAATTCAAAATCTCCCCTGTCCTATAGACACCTTGTACCTTGTTTTACATTACTATATAGTTTGTTGGATTTTGTCTACATTTCTACCAAAAATGAGGAAGGCTGGTGGAAGAGGCCATGGAATTGGGCGGGGGTTGGCAGCTGGTAATGATGGTGTTGGTGGTGGATCTGATGGTAGTGGCAAGAGCAAAATAGGACCGAATGCAGGAGGTGTTGAGCCTGCGTCATCGTCTTGCTACATAAGGCCTCGAACGCTTAGTTTTCTAGGAGTTGGCAAACCGCTTTTAAAGCCAGAGCATCAGGAAAAAGTTTTGTCTTACATTGCTGACTCAGCCTCCAGCTCTATCGCCTCCTCTTCTGAAGTTGTAAAAAGTAAAAGCACTGAGTCGTCATTGGAGGCTCATGTTCATGAACCACACCTTTCCTTGTGTCCTTCACCCCAACCAAGATTGAAGGATGACGCAGGCCATACTACTGATTACTCCATGGAGCTGTTTTCACATACCATGTCTGGATTATCAAGTGAAATGGTGAATTACCCAGGCCAAGATGAATCTGACATGGAGTGCACTGATGCACAGCCGCTGATGGATGATTCTGCTGGTACATTCACTCAGAGCACTACATTGTCCTCGCAGTGTACAGAGCCAGATTCTGACCCTGATGAGACTCAGGTGCCCCTTCCCGCACACTATACCACCATACACGGTGACACAGAGGAAGGTGCACATGACATAGAAGAGGAGGTGATGGATGACCCAGTTGTTGACCCAGATTGGCATCCATTGGGGGAAGAGGGTGCTGCTTCCAATAGCTCAGATGAGGAGCATCCACAGCAGACATCGACATCGCAACAGCTGTTATCTGGCAGGCCCGGAGCACTCCAAAGACAGGTTCCAAACATCAAAAGAGTTGCTGGACAGCTTGTCCAGAGGGTCAAAAGATCACAGCGTGCTAGGCCGCAAAATGTCTGCCAAAGTAGGAAGAGTGCAGTGTGGCACTTTTTTGAACAAAATCCTCATGATCAGGCCAAGGTTATCTGTAAGAAGTGCGCAAAGACCTTTAGTCGAGGGAAAAATCTGAAAAATTTGAATACCAGTTGCATGCTTAGACATTTAACCAGCATGCACTTGCAAGCGTGGACACAACACCAAACCTCAAGTGCCACATGTGCAACTGATCACAACGAAGGTAGTCAGCAACGCTACATTGTTTCCCCCACTGTAAGCCCACCGGTTAGCACAGCAGCAAATGTTGAGGTGTCGTTGCAAGGCCACAGCAGTCAGGGAATCCCACTGTTATATCAACGAAAGACTGATTCTAGGCCATCAGAAAGAACACCAACTCCATCACCATCATCAACCCTCTCTCAGTCCGCCCTGTCCACCGCTACTTCCACCATATGCAGCTCTCAAGTCCAGCTCACCCTCCCAGACACTATGAGTAGGTCAAGAAAGTACTCAGTCTCTCATCCGCGTACACTGGGTTTGAACGCCCACATTGCCAAACTAATCTCGTTTGAGATGATGCCCTTTCGGTTGGTGGAAAGCACAGCTTTCCGCGAACTCATGGCCTATGCAGTACCACGCTATGACCTACCCAGTCGCCACTTCTTCTCTCACAAAGCCATCCCAGCCCTCCACCATCATGTGAAAGACCGCATTGTCCATGCACTCAAGCAGTCAGTGAGCGGAAAGGTGCACCTCACAACTGATGCATGGTCCAGTCGGCATGGCCAGGGCCGTTACGTGTCCATCACTGCGCACTGGGTTAATGTGGTGGATGCAGGGTCCACAGGGGACAGCGGTGGTGGGACAGTGCTGCCTAGCCCACGGTATAGGAAACAGTTGGCTGTAGGCGTTCGACCCTCCTCCTCCTCCTCCAGAAGCGAAAGCTCGTCCACAGAGCGCAGTCGTACGAGCACTCCATCCGCAGCTGCCACTGTTGCACACGATGTGTCCTCCTATCAAGCAGCTAGTGGAAAGCGTCAGCAGGCTGTGTTGCAGATGATGTGTTTGGGCAACAGACACACCGCCGAGGTGCTGGCCGAGTACTTGAAGCGACAAACTGAGTCATGGCTGGGCAGTGTACATCTTGAGGCAGGCAAGGTAGTTAGTGATAACGGCCGTAATTTTGTGGCAGCCATAGCCCTTTCAAAACTCAGCCATATACCTTGCTTGGCTCACACCTTGAACCTGGTGGTGCAGTGCTTCCTCAAAAATTATCCGGAGTTAACAGCCCTGCTCCAGAAGGTGCGAAGACTGTGCGCGCACATCCGCCGGTCGCCTGTACACTCCGTTCATATGCAGAAGCTGCAGCGATTGCTCCACCTTCCCAACCACCGCCTCATTATCGACATTGCAACAAGGTGGAACTCCACCCTGCACATGGTGGAGCGGCTGTGCGAGCAGAGGCAGGCCATAATGCATTTGTGGGAGGATACACGGCCAGGCACTTTGAGAGCAGACATGGAGTTGACAGGTGTGCAGTGGTCGAAGCTGAAAGACCTCTGTAAAGTCCTTCAGTGTTTTGAGGAATGCACACGGCTGGTAAGCGCAGACGACGCCATCCTAAGCATGAGCATCCCACTTATGCGTCTGCTCATGCAAACTTTGATGCACCTTAAGGAGCAGGCGTCTGCAGCCAATGTTGATGAGGAGTAAGAGGAGGAGGGAATCCTTTATAACATTCAGCCATTGTCTGCTCAGGGACCTCTCCTGGACGAGGTGGAGGAAGAAGAGGAGGAGGAGGAGGATGATGGGGATGATTACTTAGGGGAGGAGGATGCATCTCGTGGGGCAAGTGAAAATGTTGGCGTGGCAAGGTCTGGTACAGGGTTTGTGCGTGACTGGAGGGATGTGGATTTGCCAGAAAGTGCTCCTCCAACCAGCACTCGCAGTGCATCATTGACACCGGGAACATTGGCCCACATGTCAGATTATGCCTTGCAGATCCTAAAAAGGGACCCACGCATTGCCAAAATGATGAACGATGACGACTACTGGTTGGCCAGCATCCTGGATCCACGCTATAAAGGCAAATTACAAAACATCATGCCACAGGAGAACCTTGACCTAATATTGGCTAATAAACAAGCAACTCAGGTAAATCGGTTGCTTGAGGCATTCCCAGCACACAGCAGCGGTGATGGTTCTCACACGAGCCGTACGCGCCGGGGGCAGCTTGGCAGAGGTGTTCGTGGTGCACACAGCAGAAGTGGCGTTGGAGACAGGGGTTTCATGACAATGTTGTGGACTGATTTTTCAAGTACCGCTCACACAACTGGTAATACTG
The DNA here is from genome assembly GCF_039654945.1 of Dendrobates tinctorius. NCBI lineage: Eukaryota > Metazoa > Chordata > Amphibia > Anura > Dendrobatidae > Dendrobates > Dendrobates tinctorius. The sequence continues at coordinate 34,189,402 of NW_027361696.1, read as the reverse complement.
CATCGATGGAAAGTGACAGGAGACCGCAGTTGTCAACTATGGTTACAAACTACTTTTCCTCCCATATCGATGTTCTCCCACACAGGTCATTCCCCTTTGACTATTGGGCCGCTAAACTGGACACCTGGCCTGAATTGGCACAATATGCCTTACAGGAGCTCGCTTGCCCAGCTGCAAGTGTGCTATCGGAAAGAGTCTTCAGTGCAGCTGGATCAATCCTGACAGAAAAAAGGACCCGTCTGTCAACCCAAAATGTGGATGATCTAACCTTCATTAAAATGAACCACGCATGGGTTTCCAAGGATTTTGTCCCACCTTCCTTTGATGACACATAGGGTGACAGAAAAATGGCTTGCTTTGGTCCACCTCTTCCTGGGACTTGACCTATTTCACCTTTTGCATCAGCTGAATGTCCAACATCAACATATGCCACTTTCTAAAACTCCCTAACTGTGCTGCCTCCCCCTCCCCATGGCCGGGGTCACCACCTAGCGCACGACACCGTGCGAGTGCCGTTGCCCTGGACAGGTGGGTAGGCCGACTCTTGGGCGCGGGCACTGGTACAGGGTCCTTCATAGTGCAATCAAGTGTCTCTGACGGTGGTGGTGCACACCCGCCGTCAGACACACCGCCGTACTATGAGGGGCCCAGTGCCAGTACCGACGCCCACGAGTGGGCCCCCCTTGCTTGGGCAGGGCCCCAGCATTTGCAATCTTTACCTCTCCCTGCTCCTCCGCTGTGTAGTCTGGGCCGTCAAATCCATACTGTGCCTGACACCGTCTGAGCCTGCCTCCTGATGTATAGACATATATTTTGAATGTGTACGCTATCCATACATGTTATCCGGGGAAACGGTACCCTTTCTAACCTTTGTGCAATCACGTGCAATCCATACTGGGCCTAACACCGTCTGAGCCTGCCTCCTGAGACATATATTTTGAATGTGTACGCTATCCATACATGTTATCCGGGGAAACGGTACCCTTTCTAACCTTTGTGCAATCACGTGCAATCCATACTGGGCCTAACACCGTCTGAGCCTGCCTCCTGAGACATATATTTTGAATGTGTACGCTCTCCATACATGTTATCCGGGGATACGGTACCCTTTCTAACCTTTGTGCAATCACGTGCAATCCATACTGGGCCTAACACCGTCTGAGCCTGCCTCCTGAGACATATATTTTGAATGTGTACGCTATCCATACATGTTATCTGGGGAAACGGTACCCTTTCTAACCTTTGTGCAATCACGTGCAATCCATACTGGGCCTAACACCGTCTGAGCCTGCCTCCTGAGACATATATTTTGAATCTGTACGCTATCCATACATGTTATCCGGGGATACGGTACCCTTTCTAACCTTTGTGCAATCACGTGCAATCCATACTGGGCCTAACACCGTCTGAGCCTGCCTCCTGAGACATATATTTTGAATGTGTACGCTATCCATACATGTTATCCGGGGATACGGTACCCTTTCTAACCTTTGTGCAATCACGTGCAATCCATACTGGGCCTAACACCGTCTGAGCCTGCCTCCTGAGACATATATTTTGAATGTGTACGCTATCCATACATGTTATCCGGGGATACGGTACCCTTTCTAAACTTTGTGCAATCACGTGCAATCCATACTGGGCCTAACACCATCTGAGCCTGCCTCCTGAGACATATATTTTGAATGTGTACGCTATCCATACATGTTATCCGGGGATACGGTACCCTTTCTAACCTTTATGCAATCACGTGCAATCCATACTGGGCCTAACACCGTCTGAGCCTGCCTCCTGAGACATATATTTTGAATGTGTACGCTATCTATACATGTTATCCGGGGATACGGTACCCTTTCTAACCTTTGTGCAATCACGTGCAATCCATACTGGGCCTAACACCATCTGAGCCTGCCTCCTGAGACATATATTTTGAATGTGTACGCTATCCATACATGTTATCCGGGGAAACGATATCCTTTCTAACCTTTGTGCAATCACGTGCAATCCATACTGGGCCTAACACCGTCTGAGCCTGCCTCCTGATGTATAGACATATATTTTGAATGTGTACGCTATCCATACATGTTATCTGGGGATACGGTACCCTTTCTCACCTTTGTGCAATCACGTGTAATCCATACTGGGCGTGACAACGGCTGGCGAGCTGTTAAGCAAGCTACAGCACCTGTGGTTTGCACACGTAAGTTTTTCATTTTTTCAGGAATGACGGTTAGGCCTAATTCCGGAACTGCGGTTGACCTGCACTTCCTGGGAAATCATTGTTCGCTGGTAATAATTGTAATCAGTGATCCCCATCACTAACGTTGTTCAGCGGGTTATCTGCACCTGTAAGCGACAAACGCTGGCCTTTTCAGTGTAGCGCACATGCAGCCACGGACATGTAAGGGCATGACACACCAGTTATTGGCCAATCTCATGTGCCAGAGCCTCACGTGTCCCTCTAGTAAGCCGGACTCGGACCGTGGGGCATGACGGAGTCTCGTTCGTTAACGGAATTAAGCTTGCAATGTGTGCATCTGTTCTGTAGCTGGCATGGTTGAGGTTTCCCAGGTGGAGTCGAATTTAACCGTAGGCTCCACTCCTGGTGGTGCCCTTCTGGACATTCCTTTAAGGTTCAGCTTTGCAACCATACTGCCCACGTAAAACAAACACTTTGCCTTCATGAACGCTGTTTGGAGGGTCATGACTCGTGGGAATAACGCCGCCCAATCAGTTAACCTGCTAGAGAGATCCTTCGTTGCTCCCAAGCATGACATCACACTCCCTAGGAAGAAGGTAATGCCACTGTGGCGACCGTACTCCTGGGGGCGACACAAGTGCACTGATGCCCAGCCACTGCTCGATGAATCTGCTGGTACATTGACCCAGACCACTACATTCCCCTCGCACGCTACACGACCTGAATCTGACCCTGATGAAACTCAGGTTACCCTTCCCATATACAGTTCCATCTTACACGGTGACAAAGAGGAAGCTGCAGATGAAAGTGCAGGTTCGGCCCACCCGCCATCAGACACACCACCGTACTATCAGGGGCCCTGTGCCAGTGCCGTCGCCAACGAGTGGGCCCCCCCTGCTTGCCCAGGATCACAGCACTTGCAAAGTTGAAATACTGTGCAGTGAGATGGAAGATGGGGACGACGAGGAATCCAGACAAGTACAGGGATTCCTTAGCGAGGAGACTTATTTGATTGTTTTCAATGTTGGGACAGCAATTTTTGGGAAGCACTATACTCTGGAGAATGATAGATGGGGCCCACCATACACTGGAACATTCCAAAGGTGGACATCAGACACTGGAGCAGCATTTACAGGGCCCATTATACACTAGAGCATTAGAAATGGGGCCCATTATGTTTGGAGCATTATTTGGGCCCATAAGACAGTGGAGCTTCATCCATGGGGACCAACATATACTGTAGCATTATGTGGAGCTCATCATATACTGTTTCAAACATTATATGGGACCAATGATTCTGTATGGAGAAATAGATGGGCCTCGTCATGAGATGTAAAAAGTGAGGTATTTTTCATTGTACTATACCGCTATTTCTCTGCCGTATCGGAGCATGATGAGTTGTGGTATGTGTTAAAGGGGCGCTCTTTCGCCCAGGGCACATGAAAACCTGCAGCCAGCCCTCCCCCCCCCACAACTTTAGCCAAATAACCCCCATTTTTCAGTGCGTAACTTGTATTATGAAGTTAATTAAGGTTGACAAGCTTAAGTAAGAAGAATTGATGCTTTTGGCATTCAAATGGGCACTGTAGGTGTGTTTCCTGTCCTCCTCTCACTGCCGACTTTTATTCCCCTTTGACTTACATTGGGTTTCGTGTTTCGGGACGACCCCGACTTTTCCCTATAATCGGACGATCTTGCTCAACCCGACTTTTGGAAAAGTCGGGTTTCACGAAACGAAACGCTACCCTAAAAAAACAAAAGTCGCTCAACTCTAGTCAGAACATCTTTCTTCTCCTGTACTGGCCCACTGCAATGATGCCCAGTTGCCGTGGATAATGTGGACTGTAGCTATTTAATGATGCGTGGCTGCCGAGACATCTGACTAAACTTCCTTAAGACTTGCAGATTACCACCTGGCATCCCCTCCTGCATTAACCCCTTTCAACCTTACTATAAACTACACCACAGTGCACACTAGTATTCCCCCATCTAGTAGTTTCCATAAGGCCTCTTTCACACATCAGGTTTTCGCCGTCAGGCGCGATCCGGCGCTTTTGACAGAAACCGGATCCAGCGAAATGCAATGCCGGATCCGGTTTCCCCCCCATTGACTTGCATTAGTGCCGGATCGAGCCGGATGGCCATGCGTTTCATCTGATTTTCGCCGGATCCGGCATTGTGACGCGATCCGGCGTCTGGAAAAAACGGCTACTGTAACGTTTTTTGTCTCCGGCGAAAAAGCCGGACACGCCGGATCCGGCGTGTCCGGCTTTTTCATACAATGAAAGCCTATGAGCGCCGCAATGCGCCTGATCCGGCGACAGCCGGATCCGGTGGCCGGATCCGGTTTTTTTGGTCTGAGCATGCTCAGTAGCTCTGCCCACAAGACACATATAAAAGCAAGACAGTGGGACCCTCAGCCCCACCCAACATGCCACCCAAGCCAAGAACCAGGAGCAGGAGAAGGCAGCAGACATCTGCAGCACCATCAGCACCACCACCACCCCAAATGGAGCAGCAAAGGGAACATGCTGAGGAACGGGAGGGGAGTCCAGCAACAGATGAGAGACGGTAATTATCAAATCCCCCATTCCTCCAAACTAGGGCTATTGAATATCAAGATATTCATTGGCCCTTTGTTTCTCTTTATTCAACAGCCGCCCAATAGATGCAGCAGCAGCAGCAGCAGCAATGGCAGCAGCTGGAACACCACCCACAGGCATGGAGTGTGGTCACCAGGAAGACAGCACATCATCTTCTGGGAGCCCTCCCTCACATCGTCAGCGTTTGACGGTAAGTTTTTATTTCCAAAATCCATCATCTCTGTAATATATGTCTATTCATTGCCTTTTATTTCAAAACAGGATTCACAAGATGAAGAGGAGCTCCCAGAAGAAGAAGGAAGGGGTGGACAGACACTTAGAGTGGGCTCACAATTGGTAAGTTTTTTGCATCAAACGCAGAAACACAACATCACACTACACACAACACATAGAAAACAATGTTCTGCAGACAACACACAGCAAACAAATGCCTACATCCAAAGACATAACATTTTTTGTTTTCTTCTCTAGTCTTCCCAATCTGGTGCTCGGCCAAGAGGTCCTCGCAGTGCCTCCCAGGGTCGTCGGCGACAGCAACGCGGCGGTCACCAGCGTGTAAGTATAAATATTTTTGCTTTGTTTTTTTGCACTTTTTATTTCATTTCTTTTGTGGAGGCTAATTATGTTATTTTTGTCTTTTTCTTTAACAGCCTTCACAGCGTGCTCCCGACTCTGACGGTGAGGATGGAGGACTCGATGTGGACCACCTCATCGATCTCGTCAGAGAAAGGGAGCCGCTCTGGAATATGGCTGACCGCCGCCACGCTGACCTGATCGTTACCCGACGACTCTGGGAGGAAATCTGTTCGCTCCTTGTGGACCGCTGGGAGGACCTCGAAGCTCGGGCCCAGATTAAAGAGCGTAAGTATATACAGTACCGGTTGCTTGATTTAAACCAGTGTTTCCCGAACTCCAGTCCTCGTGGTCCCCACGGATCATGTGTTCAGGATTTCTATTTACTTTGGAAATCCTGAAAACATGACCCCTGGGGACCATGAGGACTGGAGTTTGGGAAACACTGATGTTGTATACTAACCACTTTGTCCTTTCTCGTTTCAGGGGAGAGAATTGTGAAGCAGTGGCGGTCTGTGAGGGATCGTTTCAAGAAGGAGTTCAATAAAGAGATGCGGGCCCCGAGTGGATCTGGAGGACGCAGGAGCAAGTACAAGTACGCACGAGCCCTGTCGTTCCTCCGGGAAACAATGCTCACCAGAAGGTAAATATTACACACCACATGTGACAAAAAAATGTTTAGATGTAACTTTTTTTTTTCAGCCAGGGCCATACCATGTCACTATTTTAATTGTTTTTTTTTCTCTTTATTCCACAGCACGGTGAGCAGCACTCGGGAGCCTACACAATTGGACCCTTCTGAGGCGATCCCTGAGGAGACCGGCACCGAGGGACACTTTGACCGCCCCGGTACATCTGCACCTTCCCAGCCTTCCCACACATTCGACCCATCTGTCCCATCCACCAGCACAGGAGCATCGTGGCCGCCTACATTACATGAAGCTGCTGGTGAGGAGATCGCTTTCCCTTTACCCCACCCTTCTGCCCCTGCCACCTCTAGTACACCTGCGGGTACTGGGCGGCAGCGGCAGAGGGGTCAGGAAAAGACTTATGCGCCAGAGTTCTTGCATCTGAATGCATCTTTCCAGAACTGTCTAAAAGTCTTGTCAGAGCAAATCTCCGCAGGCTTTCAGCAGATCAACTCCAGCATTCTGGAGGTGAAGACACTTCTGCAAACCATGCATTCAGAAGCAAGATCTTCGCCAAACCACACCTTTTTCAGGTCTGTTGTGGAGCGCATGGCAACACTATCTCCTACCCAGCAGATGCATGTAATGCATTCGTGCCACGGTGCTCTACAGCAGGTTACCTCCCAACCTCCATCTCCCACCACTGTAGTTCCTCCACCTGCACCCCCTCCAGCCACTTTCCATCCTCCCCCTCCTATTACATCTGCACCCCCTCCAGCCACTTTCCATCCTCCCCCTCCTATTACATACCAGCAACCTCACCAGTACCAGCAACCTCCCCAGTACCAGCAACCTCCCCAGTACCAGACATCTCCCCACTTCCAGCAACCTGCCCCGTACCAAACTCCTTCCCCGTACCAAACTCCTTCCCCGTACCAAACTCCTTCCCCATACAACTTTCCATCAACATCATCTGCTCCTACAGTCCCTGCCCAACCCTCCACTCCACCGCCCACCACCTCTTCTGCCTCCCACATGTCCACCCATTCTGTAGCTTTTTCCACACCATCACCTCTAACTGTCCCTTCCCCACCACGATCCCAGTCCTCTCTCCACACTCCCATTGTCGAAGTGTCCCGCAGCCCCTCCAGCAGTATTTCCACCCCACACTACACCGAGTTATAATGTTTTTTTTGTAATAAAAATGCCCATTTGGTTGTTTTCAAACCTTTATTAAAAAAGTTTTTTTAACTTTAAAAACAGTTTACAAAAAAAAAAATATTTTAAATAAAAGTTAAATTATTGTTTACACTGGTTGTCTGTCATTTCTTTCTGCGGCGAAATATGTTTAAAAAAAAGGTTAAATACAGGGTATTTAAAAGGTAAAAAGGTATTCAAAACCAGGTATATAACTGTGGGTAAATTTTAGCTTTTTGCCACAGTTGTGTTCCTGGTTGTGTTTGAAGCAAAGTATTTCACCTGAAAAGTTGTGTTTATTGTTGTATGCAAATTGCCTCTTTGTTTATTGTTTATTGTTGGTGATTTCCTAACAATGTACACAACTTTTGTTAAAAGGTGAAATACTTTGCATAAAACACAACCAGGTACACACCTGTGGCCTAAAGCTAAAAATAGAGACCATGACAAGATAGCCAACTTTGGTTGGCAAAGGTATATACTGTTGGTACAGAAGGTACACAAGTTTGGTTAGGGCACAAATCTTTCACACTCTGTCATCCTGCCAGTGTACTCTGCCTTGAGGTGACATAAAGTATAGTGCAAAATTGTCCCTCATTACTGAAACCGTCACAGAACTTCTAGTGGTAATGTCATGGTAATCTTGCAAGGTGGTTTCTTCAGAGGTGTCCTCAATGGAAATGGGTTCCTTGCAGATAACAAAATTGTGGAGTACCACGCAAGCTTTGATCACCTCGTCCACAGTTTCTGTCTTGAGGTTGATCGCAGTCAATAGGACCCGCCATTTGGCTGTCAGAATACCAAAGGTACATTCAACCATTCTTCTTGCTCTTGTGAGGCGGTAATTAAAAATGCGTTTTGGTCTTGTCAATCCACTGCTAGAGTACGGTTTCAAAAGGTGTTCTGACAGCTGGAAGGCTTCATCCCCTACACAGACAAATGGCATAGGTGGACCAGATGTTTGCGGCAGCGGTCTAGGTGGTGGGAACTGGAAGGTGTTTCCATACAGTTTACGCCCCATGGCAGACAGTTTGAAAACTTGAGAGTCATTGGAGCGGCCATAGGCCCCAATATCAACCTCAATAAATTTGTATTCCGCGTCAGCGATGGCCATGAGGACAATTGAAAAATATTTCTTGTAATTGAAATATTCCGATCCCCATCCAGCTGGCTTTACAATGCGGATATGTTTCCCGTCCACAGCGCCCAAGCAGTTGGGAAACTGACATATCTGTTGAAACTTGTCAGCAATTTCAATCCACCTCTCTGTTGTGGGCTCTGGTAAAAACTCTTCAGCTAAGGAGTCCCACAGTGCACGGCATGTGTACTTCACAATTCCAGATATGGTGGAAATCCCGAGTCTGTACTGGAAATGCAGTGACGAAAGGGATTCTCCAGTTGCAAGAAATCTGTGGGGAATTAAAAAACAATAAATTAGTTTTAAATCACAGCATTACATACCAAAACTGTGCTATAACACTTGGAGATACAAACTACCACCAACAAGATTGCAGTGAAAGTGTGCTCTGATGCGATCACATCCAATAAATGTGGCTTACCTTAAAGTCACCATCAGACGCTCTGCGGGTGAAACAGAGAAGCGTCAATAGGTGTCCGCTTTTCTTATGAGGTGTGCAATGCGCTCCACCAAGTAATCAAAATTCTCCATTTTCATCCGAACATATCCAAAAAATGTATCCGGGTTTCGTCGAAGGTCCATGCAGAGTGTAGAATAGACCCCACGCGTCATTCTCTTGGCTGTGATGGGGTGGATCCACAAATGTCGTCTACGATGCCTGATGCGCTGCTGTCTCGCTCTCTCCTTCTCCAGAACAATCACCCTCAAACGATTCGCCTCCGCTATAAAATCCGCCAAATTCTTCAAAATATTTCCAATGACAACATCCATCTTCGTCAGTAACTTGCTCTTCTCTCCAACCTGCACTTTCTCCTCTACAACCTGTCAAAGAAGGGCTGTAGGAACACGCTATATATAGTTTTCCAGTAGCCAATCCCGTTCGGAAGGCCACAAGGGGTGTTTTTAAAAACCGGATCCGGCGTAATCCGTCGAAAAACGGATAGAAAAACGGATGAACCGGATGAGACGGATCCGGTTTTGTCTGTCAAGAACAAGACGGATCCGGCAGAAAACCGGATCCGGCACATCAGGTTTTACAATACATTTGCCGGATCCGGCATTCCGGCACGACGCCGGATCGCGCCTGACGCCGAAAGCCTGATGTGTGAAAGTAGCCTAAGTCCTACAGTTACCCTTAGTTATAAAGAACTACAAACACTATAATGCCCCCTCTATTGTCCGAAGAGTGCAATAGACTTTCCCTACCTAATGAGCATAAATACAATACTCAATATTACATAACAGGACATACAATGATAACACGTACAGGAAAGCAACATCATTTACAAAGGTATACAAGGAATGGTAACACATATACGAATGCGGCAGTACCATAAATGTTGGCGATAATGCTATGTAGCAGTATCAGCCGATATGGATAAAGGATATAATAACTAATAACACATTTAAGAACAATGGGAGGGAGGGGAGCAAGACAGTAATTCTATCTCAACCCCTTACAGAGGCCATGTGGCGGACAAAACCTTGTGGAAAATATTTGTCCTGTAGCTAAATATTCTTTTGGCAGCTAAATATTTTTTGGCAGCAAAATGTTGTCAAGAAATTGTATAAGACACTCGAAAAAATTTTTACAGTACCACAAAAATGGAAGAATTTTCTGAGCACTCAGATGTGATCGCTTTGATGGGCAAACCCTTTTAAAATAGCTGTATTTTCCGCTGTACTATGAAAATGATCTGGCTGTATTTTGCAGTGTCAACAACCAAATGCAGAAAAAAACGTGTGCTCTGGATTGCTTTGAAATGAAATAATCAGGATTAAGATGCAAAAAAAAAATATTCCTGGCCACTGATACCTGGGGCTATGTATATATGGTCAATATATGCAATAGGCAGCAGCAGCAGACAGTAATGGAATGGGCTCTCTTACTCTATGCAATAAAGTATGCCACATACAATGCATGTCTGCCGAGCACTGATACCTATAGACTCACATACATTGCCTGCTGCCTGGCACTGATATACTGTACAGTATATATAGCCACATACACTGCCTGCCTACCTATCACTGATATCTATATACCCCGCCGTAATTAGTCCTTATAAGGCCTGTTGGTTTAGCTGGGTTTATGGATTCAACAGTGGTATACACACAGTAATTGATACCCCATCTATTATGTCCCTATTCTGCAGCAAGTCTCCCTACACTGGTGATTTTGGATCTGACTTTGACGAGCAGGGGGGCGGTGCCAGGTCTGATGACCTGATAATGCTGTGCGGCCAGTCAATCACTGTAATACCACAACCAACATGGATGTGGCATTACAGTGCGTGGCAAACAATCCCTTCATGTTGGTTGGTGCTCTAAAGAGTACTAAACACGGAGACCAGAGCTCCAGCCAAATAATCCCGGAAATGCTAGGTGCTCGCCGAGTACTGCAAGTACAGCGATAGTCGGGCAAGTACGGAACATTACCGAGTATGCATAGCTCATCATTAGTTGTAATGTATGCTGAAAAAAGTATCTTATTATAAATGAATGATCCAATTCGATCTAAATCAAATTTGTGTTTATTTTTTTTATTTCTTACAAAGTGCCAAGAGAAGAGCTGAAATGTCATGTGATCAAACATTAACAAAGAGTAGCTCAGTGATAGACAGAAAAGAGGTACAAGCTCTACATCAGAACAAGCTCTTAAGAACTTAAGAACATTCTGCGTCCAGCAACCTGTGTGTAAGTAGACAGCATTAAAAGACAAATAGAGCGAAATGTTAAATGAAATCCCAATATAAAAATAATTTTTAAATACCAAAGTTAAAGATTTGTAGTTACCGTATATACTCGTGTATAAGCTGACCCATGTATAAGCCGACCCCCCCTAATTTTGCCACAAAAAACTGGGAAAACTTATTGACTTGTGTATAAGCTTAGGGTTAATGGTGGTCCAAGAAGATGCTCCATAGATAAAACCCAACATAGCTGCTGCGCAAGGGTTAATGCTGCCCCATAAGATGCTCCATAAATATCCCCCATATGCTGCTGCACAAGGGTTAATGCTGCCCCATAAGATGCTCCATAAATACCCCCCATATCCTGCTGCACAAGGGTTAATGCTGCCCCTTAAGATGCTCCATAAATACCCCCCATATGCTGCTGCTGCTGCAATAAAAAAAAGAAAAAAATGACATACTCAGCTCTCCGTCACTGGGGGCCAGGTGCCGGTGTCCTGAGCCACCGGCACCGGCGATATTTACCAGTCCCTGTTTCATCGCCGTCCACCACTGTGTCTCCCGGATCTCTGCAGTCAGTGACAGCAGAGGGCGCACACTGACTACGTCATCGCGCCCTCTGCTGTCACAGCAGGAGGACCCGGAGACACAGTGGTGCATGGCTTGGAATGGGGACAGGTGAATATTACTCTGCCCCTATCATACTCACCCCTCCTGGCGCAAGGTCTTCTCTGCAGCGGCAGCCCCTGCTTCTCCATCTGTCATCTGCTTCCTGCATTCAGCTGGTCACACGGTACCGCTCATTAAACTCATAAATATGTGCATATTCATGAGTTTAATGAGCGGTACCACGTGACCGCTGAATGCAGGAAGCAGACGGCAGAGGGAGAAGCGGGGGGCTGCAGAGAAATGCCAGGAGAAGTGAGTATGGTCTCTGATCTCCCCACTCCCCCTCCCCCGGTATATGACTCGTGTATAAGCCGAGAGGGGGACTTTCAGCCCAAAAAATGGGCTGAAAATTTCAGCTTATACACGAGTATATATGGTAATTATAAACAAGGGCAACCAGGTTATTCATATCCTTTAAGGTACTGGCCCATGATACATTCTACTGTTCCTGGCAGGACATTCTCTTCTCTGCACAGTTTATGGCTTTTCCAGGTAAGGTTCTGGGTAAATACGACAATGATGTGATGGCCTACTGTATATTACTAGGAATCCATCAGAATATCTGTCAATTTGTTCTTGCCTAAAACAGAATGTTTAAAGCATCTCACAAAAATATATTTACCTTCCCTGAAGAATCATGGGTGGATTCATGCCGTTGGGAGTGCACAAACAAATGTTTGCTTCTCTGTAAATATCCAACACTGAATACAATGTGTATCCAATGTCTCAATCAGATATATTTATATTGTACCCTTAAGTGAGTTGTATTTCTGAATTTTTAAGAAAATATTAGAAGAATATAGAAAACAATACACCAGCCTACCCACTTGTATATCTTCAATCCTAAAGGTACCGAGACTTTATCATTTGCTTTTCCAAGTGCAGAAAAGAAAAAGTGCTTTTGCCCAGCTCAATCCAATTTACTTTTTTTAATTACATGTTTATTGATAAATGATTAAAATCCATATCAATGTGTTCAAATAACAATGTAATATCCAATAACGCATTTCAGTCACTACATGTGTCCTTAGTTATGGTGTTTCATTCAATCATTTTTCTTTCTGAAATAAATAACTCTATAAGTAATACTTCAGCCTAAGTTACATATGTTGTTACTAAACCATAACTGGACAGATTCATTGTTAACAAAACTCATAGTCATAAATAATTCAAGTAAAAGATCCGATATATAATAAACTACGGATGACATTAGTAAATAAATAAGGTTCACCAATTATGTTCTCCATTTGCACAATTCCCTAAGTTTCACCACATATTATTAGAGATGAGTAGGGCTTTAGAGAATTCCCTCCCCCCCAAAAAAATTTGATTTGCAGTGAATAAATTTGAGCGCAACTCAATACTATAAAGCTTTTGATTGCTCAGAAAATACATGTGAGAGAAGAGAGAGAGGCCCAGTCTGACCATAAGAGCTTACAATCTACAAGAGAAAAAAAAGTAACATACTTCAAAACCACCATTAGATGTATAAGAAGTCATTCCACACAAGATTATCACTAAGAGGTGGATCTTTATAAGTTATAACTGGACGAAGAAGAGTTGAGTTCGTGTGACACCACTATTCTACGTGAAAGAGGTGGGTCCATGTAGGACCAACACTGGACATGTCTTTTTTACATAAAATCACTCTAGAAACTAGGTGAGATGGATCAACATACAACAGATCTATGAGTTTAAGCTTTTATAAAACATCAACTGTTATAGGGAACGGAAGAAATTGGTCCTTAAAATGTGACCTGTAGAAATATTATTGGAAGTCGAATAGGTCCATATATAACTACAATTTGAAGATTAAAGTGTGGATCTCCAGATGTATATTCATGGGTCTCATAGAATGAAGTATCGTAAGTTTGGGGTCTTATTCAGAAGGTTCTACTTTGTAAAGCCACAATAAGTTGTAATATGGGAATGTAATTCCCTGCACATGTAAGACATTAATGTAAACCTGAATCCAAGTGTGATCAATGTCATCTCACTGACAAAAGCCACTGACATACCAATACAAATATCTTAATCAGTATATAGCAATAAACTCACTGGATCCCAACAAAGAACAGAAGTCGATGAGGATTGTCCAAAGTTATCAGTCTCGACAAGTATTCGGAAGAGTGCAAAAGATAAGTGTTCAGATAAGGCCATCAATTTTCTGGATTAGGCTTATATACTATATACTATTATCTCTTGGAAAGGAATAAATATTATGATGATTACATCTGCTGAGCTTGTATCCTGCTCTATTGTGTTGAGAAAAGCAGATAACAAGTGGCAAACACATTAACTCTTCTCTTCAGTAGTTGAAAATAATCTTGGGCCTCGATGGCAAATAGGAAAAGAGAAAGCAGCCAGATCAGTCCATATCGACTAAGAAGGCTTAAAATCCAAGTTCTCTATTTCAGTCAAACAAAGGGGTCAGTTTTTTTTGGAATTTATAAGTATGGCCCATGTGAAGTTTTGCTGAGAGGTGTAAGGTTTGTGAGTGTGCAGAAAATTGAGAGTTTGCAGATAAGCACAAGATCATATTTAACACAGTAGTTTAGGAAGTTAAAAGAAAAGTTGAAGTAGATGGCCCTGTGTTTTATGTCAGCTTATGTAACTATGGAACTAATTTTGGTTTGTAGGTTGGGAGGAAACAGAAGCACCTGGAGGAAACCTGCAAGAACACGTGGAGAACATTGATACCTATCAATTCTGAGTAAAAGTGCCAAGCATTTAGTTACCATTCACCCCTCTTAGAGGTAGCAGGTATTTATGAACAAGGAAACCCTAAAAGGTGACATCTCGGAGACTTTCAAGACAGTAAAAAAAAAACTGACATTCAACCCTGACTAGATAATTTCCAACAAGCATCTTGGATTACAACTACAAGTCAAAGACCACTTCACCCATCCACAAAAGTCTTACCTCAAAATTTTGGCTTCCTAAATTTTCTAGACTCATACTTAAAACTTTTAACCATCACTGAAAATTGGAAGCAGAAGGTCAAGTAGCTATTTAGTTGTGGTAATAAGTACCAATGCCAAATTATTGAGTTATTATTGTGCTACCAAAAGATTTCTCAAAACCAGAGTGGGTTGAAGCGGAACAAGAATGATGACATGACTTCAGGCAATAATCGATTACATCACTTTACGCACTATTAAATTTGCCATCAGCTTTTCGAATTATTTACAAAAGGCAGAAACTGTTCATAGGTAGGGTGATTTATTATAGTTGAGAAATAACTGGATATATCAGAAGGTACACTACATCTAATTTCCATCAACAAAAGTGACTTTAGGTTTAGGTTTGCTTTGGTTCAGGGCCCAATGTTGGATTTACTGGTAACCTATTGGCTCAGTCCAAGCCTTCATGTCATGTATTATACACTAACTTTTACATTTAGTCTTTGTGGTTGTTATAATTAGGTCATCATCCATCATTTTCCAAAAATACAAAAGATTGCAAAAATAAAAAAACACTGTATCTGCAATGTGGAAATTCAATTTTAGTATTTAGTTTGCACATAAAGCCCAATCACCTTTTTGTGTGTACTTGATGTAATTGTTACTCTAACATAACATATTTAAATGGATTTGTTGTATTTACATGAAATATAAAGTCCTAAAGCAGCCATTTGACATATGCCAGTGTGTTTTGATCTTTTTTGCATGATGCAGAAATAAAGCAGCCTGTTAACACTTTGCTTTAAAAAAAATGGGTGAAACTTCGGATCCATTTTTTCTAACATTGCATTATATGGAAAATGAATGCAAATGTATAGTCATATGTTTGCACCCATCTTTTTCATCTGTTTTCTTTTTTTTTTTTCAAAAAATAAGTCACATGATGTCTTGATTCTCCTACCACAACCTTTAAAGAAAAAGATGCAAATGGATTCACTTTTGTGTTATAAAAACGCATTTGTTTGGTTTAAAATGCACCTGTTGGCATCCGTTTGTCTGCAAACAAAAATCTTTATCTGGCCTCAAGCAATTATGAGAGCATGGAGCAATTAAAATGCGTTCAGATTGGTTTATGTAAAAATGTTACATTTTTTGCAACTGTGCTGGGGGTTTTTGCTTATTTTTCATGGTAACAAAAAAAATGTTTATCTATTTGCAGCTGTAAGTCAAAAGTCAAATAGCTGGCTGAACTAAATTGAAGGTGTCATACCTCACCCAGCTGTGTTGGCTAATGGCCACATGATTTTGAAGAGTAAATATTGTAATTGCAACTGGAAACCAATTAACATACTAGCATATATTTAGTGGTTGGAAGGACATCAACGAATTTAGTTAACAAAAAGACAAAAACAGATTTAAAATATCACTGCCGATAAGGTTCTCCATGTCACGGTTCCTAGAGTGGACCCACTGAATTGAGGGACCGACCGATGCCAGGCGAGCTGACCAGGTGAAATCGCCCCTATACATGGAGCATTAGGAGCAGGCCCGGGGTAGGTATACCGCAGTAGCTAGTACTAGGGACCGGCTTGTTGGAGACAGAGACCAAGACGGCGCTGGTTGCACACTGGGAAATGCACTGGGGCCCAGAGCAGAGAAGAGCGCACATTTGGTAATGTACCTGAGATCAGGGCAGAGCAGAGCGCGTTGTCATGCTCTCACTAAATGAACGGGATTCATATAGCTTAGCAAGCAGCTAAACCGCTATACCGGGTCCAATAAGGGAAACTGTAGTTGAATCTGTGCTTTATTGAACGTAGGTATATAGATGAGGTGAAACTACAAACAGAAATACATGAACACAATCAGTGCCGGGTACATAGAAATACATATATACATAACATACATGTCTGCACTAATAGCTAAGCAAGGGAACTATCTAAGCTGGCCAATATGAGAGATAGGGATATATAGAGGGAGCATAGAATTTACCAGCGATGCTGACACAGGGGGAGTAGAGGGATGAGGTGCTTCCAGTATGCAAGCAGAAGGAAAAAATGGTGGACTGGAGGGAAAATGGGCTGAGCTAACCATAATCCCTTGCAAACCTACCCAGGATGCATTGGGAATTGGAGGGAAATCAAAACGAAACCAAATAGAAATAACACTGTAGTTATTACTTTCGCCACTAGATGGAGCCAAAACGGAGAACATCAAAATCTATGGAAAACTGAGCATTATCACTGAATATATGTTATCAACATAGAGAGTCAAGAGATTAATTATTTCGGAGACAGAACACTCCCTGTCTGGCATTGAATGGATGCCACCATTCCTATCCTCTGAAGACAACAATATGACCAGCTCAGTCACTGGTCTGGAGAATGTCAGGTCCATCTCCTTTGGCCATCCTGAGTTTGAATTTGCAGACATTGCCATCTTTACTCGGGAGTGTTGCAGTCACTAGTCCAAGTGGCCACTGGTTACGATGGGCCTGACAGTCTTTCACAAGGATGAGGTCACCAATCCTCAGATTAGGCCTGGTAGATTGCCACTTTCTCCGTGGCTGCAGGCAGGGTAGACAAGCGTCGTTTGCGCCACCTGTCCCATATTGCATTGGCAAGACTTGGTACCTGCCTCCATTGGCGCTTGTAGAGGTCTTTAGTGTCGAATCCTTCTGGAAGGGCACTGGATAGTCCTGTTTTCTGGGTTAGGAGAGTATCTGGAATCTTTGTATGAAGTGTAGACACCTGAGGGTGGATTTCAGCACCTGAGTCCTCTCTCACAAGTTCAAAGGTGTCTGGACAACATTCCTCAGTGTACAACAGTTTTGGTCCTGAGAGCAATGATGTGCTTCCTAGGACTACTTTGCTGTCTGAGAAGAACTTGGCCTGTGTCAGGTCGATATCCATCTCGGATGCGATGAACTCAGCTAATTCGACTACGAAGACTGCAGCACAAAGTTCTAACCTTGGTATAGTGTGCTCTGGTTGTGGAGCAAGTTTGGCCTTCCCCCATAACGAATTCAATGTGACTCTGACATTTGGAGTCCACAGTTTTGAGATAGGCAACTGCAGCAATTGCTTTGACAGAAGCATCTGCAAATACACAGGGGTGTATGGCCTTGGCACATTCAGGTTGGAGTGGGCTGTTAAAGATTTCTTCCATACTTCCCATTGGATTCTCTTATCAGGTGGCAGAGGTGCATCCCAGTCAGAAGTCTCATTAGTTAAGTCTCTCAATATGGCTTTGCCTTGTATAGTAACAAGAGCTGCAAACCCCAGGGGATCGTACAGACTGCTGATGGTAGACAGGACACCTCTGCGTGTGAAAGGCTTTTCTTCCTGGCTGACCTGAAAGGTGAATGTGTCTGACTGAAGATTCCAGAGAAGCCCGAGGCTGCATTGCATTGGTGTGGGGTCTGACCCCAGGTCCCGGTCTCTGAGACCATTACACAAGTCTTGTGAAGGGAATGCTTTCATGAGTTCTTGGCTGTTTGAGGCTATTTTGTGAAGCCTGAGGTTGGAGCAAGCAAGCATCTCTTGGGCTCTCCTGAGAAGACTGATGGCAGTCTCATTTGAAGGCATGGCTTTCAGACAGTCATCAACATAAAAGTCATTTTCTATGAATTGTCTGACATCTGATCCATATTCTGTTTCTCCTTCTTGAGCTGACCTTTTGAGTCCATAGATGGCAACTGCAGGAGAAGGGCTATTGCCGAAGATGTGCATTCTCATGCGGTACTCTTAGGAAGTTCCGGTCTCTCTCTCACAAGGAAACAATGGAACATTTGCTGGATGTCAGCGATGAAGGCGATGGAATCCTTACATAAGCGCATAAGTACTCCCAGTAGTTTGTTATTGAGGTCAGGTCCTGTCAGTAGAACATCATTCAGGGAGATATCATCAAACATAGCACTGGAGTCAAACACCACTCTTATCTGTCCCGGTTTCTTAGGGTGGTATACTCCAAACATGGGTAGGAACCAGCATTCCTCAGTGTCTTTGAGAGTGGGAGCTAGTTCTGCATGGCAGTTCTCAAATATCTTTGACATGAATGAGAAAAAGTGATCTTTCATCTCTAGTTTCTTCTGCAGATTATGTTTGAGAGAGGAGGAACGTTTGAATGCCTGATCTCTGTTGTTTGGTAGACGTGGTCTGTGGGTTCTGAAGGGGAGATGTGCGACCCAGCTGTTGGTCTCATCTTTTACGAGTCCCTTGTCCATTACCTCTAAGAACAACTTGTCCTCAACAGACAACTTGGTTGTCTTGCTTAGTTCTCTGGAAGACTGTGCACCCCAACTGATCCTCATAGCTTCCTGACGCCATACTGCTGTCATGAGTAAAGTCTATTAAATGATTGGACAGTTGGATGCTGTGTGGTAGTTCCTTGACATGGAACTCCTTGCTGCAAGGTTGAAACAGAGATGGACGTCCTTTCTCCAGTGTATTTGTTAGCATGCTTGTCACAGAAGATGGGGCGTTCATGTGTCCCAAGCATACCTTTCTTATTATGACCCATCCTAGGTCTAGCTTTTGGGCATAGGGAGCATTATTGAGTCCATTGATATGGCTTCTCACTTTATGAACCTGTAGGATATCTCTACCCAACAGCAATATTATCTGTGCATGAGGGTCGAGTTCCGGTATAAGGTGTGTTATGCGTTTCACGTGAGCATGGTGGATTGCCACATCTGGTGTAGGGATTTCAGACATGTTGTCTGGGATCTGATTACACTCGATGATTGTAGGTAGTGGCAGGCAGAATTGACTGTCTAAGGACTCAATTTGGTAGTCAGTGGCTTTCCTGCCTGCTATTGTCACAGTACCTGCACATGTCTTTAATGAGTAAGGAGTGCTTGGTCCTTTGATGTTGAATAGGTCAAAGAATGTTGATCTAGCCAGGGATCGAATACTTTGATCATCCAAGATAGCATACAGTCTTACAGATTTGTCTCTGTGGCCCTTTGGTTACACTCTGATGAGGCATATTTTAGAACAAGATCTACTGTCTATTGTCCCTTTACAGACTTCGGTACATTGTGAAGTGATCTCTGGCATAGCTGCATCAGTGCTCCTTTCCTCCTCGCCATGCTCACTGTCAGCTGGCGTGTTTTGTGCACTCCATGGAGCTGGGCCAGGGTGTAGGGCAGTGTTATGATCTGTGGTATCACATTCTGTGCATTTTACACTGACCTTACAATCCTTGGCGAGATGAGTGGTGGATGAGCAGCACTTGTAGCAGATACCGTTCTTTTTCAGGAAGCTTCTGCGATCTGGCATAGATTTTTCTCTGAAGGCTCTGCATTTCAGGAGAGGATGAGGCTTCTGTTAGAGCGGGCACTGCGTGTATAAAGTCTACAAAAACTGAGAAGGGAGGGAATGAAACACTGTGTTTGTATTTGTTTGTGGAACCACGTGTGAGCCACCTCTCCTGTAGATTGTAGGGCAACTTTTGGACTATAGGGTTAACACCTTTTGCTGTATCAAGGTATGCAAGTCCTGGTAGGTCACCTTCACATTTGGCAACTAGGACCTCTTGTAGCAGGTCAACTAACTCTCTTAGTTTTGGGAGACCTTTGTTAGATATTTTAGGAAAGTCATTGATTCTTTTGAACAAGGCTCTCTCTATTACCTCTGCAGAGCCGTAACACTCATCTAGCCTCTTCCAGATTTCTTTAAGGCCGATTTGAGGGTGGTTTATGTTAATGACTCTGATCTTTACTGCGTGTTTGACTAACTCTTCTCCCAGGAATTTGACTAAGAGGTCTATCTCTTCCCTGTGTTGCAGCCCCAAGTCTCTAGTGACATTTTGGAAGGAAACTTTCCAAGCTCTGTAACCTTCAGCGTGGTCAGTGAATTTCATGAGTCCCATGGTAACCAGATCACGTTGTGTGATGATCCTAGCAAGTTTTGATGTGAACCGGTTGTCAGCAGAGTATATTGGTGATGGGTCACCCTGATAGTGATGTGAGGTGCGTTCATACCTGCTAGTATCCTCAGGGTGGCGCCAGCCATTGTCATATGACTTCGGTCTGACGTGCGGTGTGTCAGCAAGGTGATTCATGTTGGTTACCTGGCGAGTGGCAAGTTAGACATTAGCAGAGTTGTTTTGCTCCACGTTTTCCTGGAGCTGAGCCTCATGATGACTCTCACTCGATTCACTGGATGTGTCATGATCTTGGTTATAGTTTGGATCAGGAGGTTCATTAACATACTGAGATGTGCGTTGTGGCGAATCTTGCAGCGGCACCTTCAGACTTGACGCACTGCTACGGCTATGCAGCTCAGGGTTGTGCGTGGCTTCTAGTGCTTCTGCCTCGGCTAGTGCTGCAGCCGCCTCTCTTTTTACTGCTAGGCTCTCTAAGGCAGCATCCACACGCGTCTTCTCTAACTGCATCTTTCTCTCTTGCTCCTCTCTTTCTAAACGTAACCTTCTCTCTTGATCCTCTCTCTCTATGCAGGACCTTCTCTCTTGGTCTTCTAGGCATGCTTTCTCTAATTTAAGTTGCATCTCTTCTTCAGCATACCTTGCTCGCATTTTGGCGGCTTCAGCATTTGCGCGGGCAATGGCAACCGTGCTGCTGATGGATACAGTCTTTGAGGAGACGAATGTAGCAGATTTTGTCCTATGTGATTTGAGGGACATGGTGTCTTAGAGGGATGCTTGGCTGTGCAGAGATTGCTGTAGCTGTATTAGTCTCTGTGTAGCCGGTGACTTGAATCTCACTAGATGAATTTCTGCAGTCCACTAATTCCAGCAAGCTGGATGAAGGCTTTTCCCTGAATTGCACTAGCTGGATGGCGCTGTGTAACTGGCCTCTGCAGGATGGAAGACTCTTCTATCTCTTGAGTTCTCACTAGCTGGATGGCCGTTGGTTTATTGTGGTCCTGGAAGATGGAAAGCTCTTCTCTCTGTATTCCTGAGCTACACCGTGTGTGTTTCTAATTATTTTTTACCACATCTTGTCCAGAAAATTCTTTTGGGCCTTGTAGCACTGTCTGCTACTCAGTGAACCAAGCTATGCCGCCTGTTTATGTAAGAACTGCGTGCTACTCAGCATAGGAGCCCAGCTGTTAAGCAAGCTACAGCACCTGTGGTTTGGACCCTTAATTTTTTCATTTTTTCTGGAATGCCTGTTAGGCCTAATTCCAGAATTCCGGTTGACCTGCACTTACTGGGAAATCCTTGTTCGCGGGGAAGAATTGTTATCCCAGATCCCCAGCACTAACGGGGTTCAGCGGTTTATCTGCACCTGTAAGCGACACACACTGGACCTTTCAGTGTAGCGCACATGCAGCCTCGGACATGTAAGGGCATGATAGACCTGTTATTGATCAATCTCGCGTGTCAGAGCCTCGCGTGTCCTTCTAGTAAGCTTGACGCGTACCGCGGGGGCATGCCGGAGTCTCGTTCGTTAATGGAATTAAGCTGACAAATCGCTAGCACAACTAAAAACGGACATCCACCACCACCCACAAAATCAACAAAGCATGCAATCTGTCAATCTTTTCTGTAGCTGGCATGGTTGAGGTTTCCCGAGTGGAGTCGAATTAAGCTGCAGGCTCCACTCCTGGTGGTGCCCTTCTGGACATTCCATTAAGGTTCAGCTTTGCAACCATACTGCCCCAGGAAAACAAACACTTTGCCTTCATGGATGCTGTTTGGAGGTTCGTGGGAATAATGCCGCCCGATCAGCAGTTGGCCTAATTTATGGTGGGAAGTCTGACGGTATATGATCGTCTTCGATTTCAGATTTTTACTGTTTTTTGGTATTTTACATTTTTATTCCAGCCTTTCTTGACTTCATAAGGGCATGACATGCCTATATCTGTGTCTCCTCCTCCTCCTTTTACTCCTCCACCTCTTTTCTATATGTAGTTGCCGTTTTCCATATGTTATTTTTGTATTCTGAGCATTTTGTCTGCTTTGGGACATGTTTTAAGGTGTTTTGTAATTGTTTTCAAAAGTTGTTGTGAAATTTGTCCTGAGTACGCTGATACCCCATATGTGGGGGGGAACCACTGTTTGGGCGCATGGGAGAGCTTGGAAGGGAAGGAGTGCCATTTTGGAATCCAGACTTTGATGGAAAGGTCTGTAGGCATCATGTTGCGTTTGCAGAGCCCTTGATATGCCTAAACAGTACAAACCCCCCACAAGTTACCCCGTCTTGGAAACTTGACCCCTGAAGGAGCTTATCTAGATATGTGGTGAGCACTTTGAACTCCCAAGTGCTTCACAGAAGTTTATAAACGCAGAGCCGTGAAAATAAAAAATCATTTTTTTTCCTCAAAAATGATATTTAGCCCGCTCTTTTTTATTTTCCAAAGGGTAACAGGAGAAATTGAACCACAAAAGTTGTTGTGCAATCTGTCCTGAGTATGCTGATACCCCATTTGTGAGGGGAGCGCCATTTTGGAATGCAGACTTTGATGGAATGGTCTGCGGGCGTCATGTTGCATTTGCAGAATCCCTGATGTGCCTAAACAGCATAAACCTCCCAACAAGTGACGCCATTTTGGAAACTAGAACACCCAAGGAGCTTATCTAGATGTGTGGTGAGCACTTTGAACCCCCAAGTGCTTCACAGAAGTTTATAACGCAGAGCCGTGAAAATAAAAGTCTATTTGTTTTCCACAAAAGTGATCTTTTTAGCCCCCAATTTTTTTATTTTCCCAAGGGTAACAGGAGAAATTAGACCCCCAAAGTTGGTAAACAGTGGAAACCCCTCAATTTTTGCTCCAACCCTAATCCCAACACACCCCTAACCCTAATCCCAACCCTAATCCCTAATCCTAATTCTGACCCTAATCCTAATTCGCCCTAACCCTAATTCTAACCCTAACCCTAATTCTAACCCTAACCCTAGCCCTAACCCTTACCCTAACCCTAATTCCAAACCTAACCCTAATTCCAACCCTAATTCTAGCCCTAACCCTAGCCCTGGCTCTAAACCTAGCCCTAACCCTAATTCCAACCCTAACGCTAATTCCAACCATAACCCTAATTCCAACCCTAACCCTAGCCCTAACCCTAACCCTAGCCCTAGCCCTAGCCCTAACCCTAGCCCTAACCCTAGCCCTAACCCTAGCCCTAATCCTAACCCTAATGGAAAAAGGAAAAAAAAATATTTTCTTTATTTCATTATGTTTGCCTAACTAAGGGAGTGATAAACGGGGGGGGGGTTATTTACTATTTTTTTTATTTTGATCACTATGCTAGTTTATCATAGTGATCAAAATGAATGAATGGAATCTGCCAGCTGGCAGATTCACAGCGGGCGCACTGCGCATGCGCCTGCCATTTTCTTCCGGATCCAAGATGGCGGCGCCCACCGGAGGACGCCAGCGGGACAGAGGGCCACTGGGAGGGAATCCAGGACCACATGGGAGGTACAGGGGGGATCGGGGACCCTATTTCTCTCTCCTCTGATGTGCGATCACATCAGAGGAAAGAGAAATTAAATGCAAAATCGCGGCTTTTTTTGCAATCGCCGTTATAGGGTTAATAACGGCGATTGCAAAAACGGGGTCGGTAAAAACCGACCCGATTCATGTTCTCTGGGGTCTTGGCTACCCCCGGCAGCTGAGACCCCAGAAAAAATCCGACACTGGGGGGCGCTATTTACTTACTCCACAGCGCCATGAATTAACGGTGCTGTGGTTTAAGTACCCTTAATTACCGTAGTTAAAAAGCGTATCGGCAGTCGTTAAGGGGTTTATAGACATGCTGTGGCAACCCCATTACAAACAGGTGAACAAGTGTTGAAGAAAAAGAGAAGAAACCACAAGTTAGATGACCAATGGGAGGCTCAGCCTTACACTATTCAACATATCCAGAGACAATCTGAAAGTATGTCCAGCACAAGTGCATGAAAGAGTTGAGACTAAGGAAGACTCTCAGCTAAAAGAAAAGACTGATACCAAGATTGCACTGTTCTAGGTGAATTCCCTAGTTCTTGGCTACATGTTAACAACGCAGTGGTAGTTCCAGTAATGGTGTTCCCACAAAGGTCTTTACCAGAGACACCAAATTGTTCTGGAAGCAATGAGTTGCTATTGCCAACCACTAACACTGTGCATGAGGAAGAATCAGAAATCTTGCCCACAGTCTGCAGTGAACCTGTTGTACCCATGGTAGGTTCAAAGATTCGTAGGAAGTCGTCTAGTATTCCTATCTTGTGCAGATCACAGCGTAGCACACAGGGCCAAACCCCTTCTCGCTATAGAAATGATTTCTAAAATATTCTAAGATTAAGAAGTTAATTTTGTGTTGTATTTACATTGAACTTTGCCTTATGTAATGTTACTAAAAATGTTAAAGAAATTGTGCCCATATGGACTAATGTGAGATTTTAGAAGTTATTATGCCTTTTTTCTACTACAAGAACTCTTGTAAAGACTCTTAAACTCAAGAAGAAGAAACTGTTCATTGTGCCTTGGCAGGAAGCCATCTAAGGCTACTTTCACACTTGCATTTTTTTGCGGTGCGTTTTTTGCGCACACAAGCGCATGAAAAAAACGCATCATGCATTTGTGTGCATTTTTTGCTGGTTTTGGTGCGTTTTTTTTAAAAACGCATGCTTTTTTTGCGCATACGTGCACATTATAATGCGCACGTATGTGCACCCATAGACTATAATGGGTGTTTTGCTGTAAAAAAAACGCATTGCGTGCACATTCGTTTTTTGGGGCAAGTCGGACGCACAAAAAATGCAACAGGATGCATTTTGTGCACCCAAGTGCATACTACAAAAAAATGCATGCGTGTACAAACGCGTACAAACGCATGTGTATGCGCACCTATGCGCACCCATGTAAAAGATAGGGGAAAAAGCATGCTTTTTTTACGCTAAAAAACAGCGCAAAAAAATGCAAGTGTGAAACCAGCCTAAAACAGCCAGTGCAGTGAATTTTCTATTATGGTCTGTGTGCCCTGCAGCTGCACTCAGGGATGATCCAAACAGTCAGAAGTGGTTTTGGGCTGTAATCCATGACTCAACTCAGTTAATGTGACTGTTTACTTATACTCAGGTTAAATGTTATGTCATTTTGTTATATGCTTATGTTCCTTGTATAGCCTGAGGACGTGCTACCTTTAACTAGGGGGGAATGTGGCGCCCTGCATCTTTATCGACACAAAAGGGTTAAATATGTACTGTTCTGTATGTGGTGTTTTGTGAGCAATGGAAGTTATGCTTTCTCTGCTACTGCTAGACACACACAATTTGCCTCATTCCCTCATTTGTCTGAAGCTGTGAGCTTTGCAGACATACCCTAACTGGAAGGGGGAGGGGCCGCCTTGTTGTTCTTAGTGAACAAGAAGGAGGAAGAACATCTTGGACACCATGATGACATGTGGCTGATCCAGGAGTGAGAGCTAAGAAGCAGGGAACCAGCCCCTAGATCACCCATGCTTTCAGAGCTGTGTGGTAAGCTGAGAGACTGTGTGGGATTACACAACCAGCAGAAAAGTGGTTTCCCTCAGAAATACTGCAATAACCTGGAATCAGTGAAGGACAGTGCAAGTGGGAACTTGAGCTGCATCACAAAGGATTCAAACTGCAAGTTGCTGAAGGTGAAATACACAGTGCGTAGAGGCAATACTGGGAAGTTCTAAACTCCAGAAAGCCTTGGTCTCAGAAGGGATTAGAATAGCAGGAGGTTACACTGAGTCACAGCAAGGAAAGATAACTCCCATTCTCCAGAGAAGACTGTAACCTGGTGAGAGTTGTAATATCTCCTCTGAACTGCACCTGAACTACAGTAAATGATAAAGTGACTTTCCTTGTCTCCTGCCTTATTACTTCATGCCTTCTACTTGCATCACAATCTCTGGGGGTCCTGCCCCGGTTGGATTGGGTTTTAACATCTGCACTGCCATCAACATCTACTCCCCCAGGGATCATCTGCAGTGTCGGCTAT
This sequence comes from Dendrobates tinctorius, assembly GCF_039654945.1. Classification (NCBI taxonomy): domain Eukaryota; kingdom Metazoa; phylum Chordata; class Amphibia; order Anura; family Dendrobatidae; genus Dendrobates; species Dendrobates tinctorius. The sequence goes on along the minus strand of NW_027361696.1, from coordinate 34,162,876 downwards.
ACTACAGTTGAACACTCCAACTGCCGTCACGAATCACAACATAAACTTTATCCCCATTCAATTCTACCCCTTTAACATGACCGCCTGGGGCCACGGACCGGGTCACCGCCGATGTGACATCCCCCATTGAAGTTAACGGGCCCGGTACCGACTATCCCACGGCCTCTGGGGCACGTGAAGTATCTTAGCACATGTCATTTACTATTTGATTTGTTTAATCTGTTGCTTTGAATATATGCATACAGGTATATAAAGCAATGAAAGCTCTTAAACTTGTATGTCTTGTTTATCCTGCAAGCTGGAAAGAGACTGAAAACTGACATGTAATCGATAAGTGTCTTGGCACATATAATTTCATGCATTTACAATAGCACGAAGATATATCAGATCTCATGGTGTGAATATACACATACTAGTTTTTGGAAAGTTTCTTGCCTGACATGATAAGAATGTAAGACTGACATGTGGATTGACAAGTATCTTGTCAAATGACATTTATTATATGTAGGTACACCAAAGCATAGCAAGATATATCTGATCTGTGTATAGGCATATAAGTTCAAGAAACCTCCTTGCTTTTCAATTTTATAGGTTTGGCATATTATGCAAGCCCCATCTGTTGAGTTATGTTATATATATATATATATATATATATATATATATAGTTATATATAGTTATGAAGTTTTAATAATAATTAGAGATGAGCGACTTTGCCTTTTTTCGGGTCGAGTCGGGTTTCATGAAGCCCGACTTTCGCAAATGTCGGGTCGAGCGAAATCGGCCGAATATCGTGAAAAGTCGAAGGCCGACTGAAACACGAAACCCAATGCAAGTCAATGGTGAAGAAAAGTCTGCAGTGAGTGGAGGACAGGAAACACACCTAGAGTGGCCATTTTAATGCCAAAAACATCAATTCTTATTACTTAAGCTTGTCAACCTTAATTTACTTTATAATAATAGTTAGGCATTGAAAACTGGGGGTTATTTGGCTAAAGTTGTGGGGGGGGGTAGGGCTGGCTCCGGATTTTCGTGGGCCCAGAGCCAAAGAGTGTCAATAGGCTCCTTTAACACATGCCACAATTCATGATCCTCTGATACGGCAGAGAAATAGCGGTATAGTTCAATGAAAAATACTTCACTTCATACATCACATGACAGATATCCATTTTAAATTCTCCAATAGCTCCAAAAACGGACAGTATATTACTCCATACAGTATTATGGCCATCACATAGTGCGCTATACAGAGTAATGAGGCCCAAATATTTCTCCATACAGAATCATTGGTCCCATATAATGTTCCATACAGTATATGATGAGCTCCACATAATGCTACAGTATATGTTGGTCCCCATGGATGAAGCTCCACTGTCTTATGGGCCCAAATAATGCTCCATATATAATGGGCCCCATTTCTAATGCTCCAGTGTATGATGGGCCCTGTAAATGCTGCTCCAGTGTCTGATGTCCACCTTTGGAATGCTCCAGTGTATGGTGGGCCCCATATATCATTGTCCAGAGTATAATGCTCCCCAAAAATTGCTCCCAACCTTTAAAACAATTAAATAAGTCTGCTCGCTAGGGAATCCCTGTACTAGTCTGGACTCCACGTTGTCCTCATCTTCCATCTCTCTGCACTTGGACTGTTTAGGCAGAGGGCATACAGACGTGATGCCATCGCGCTCTCTGACCAGAATGTCACTGTCAGGCAACGCGGAAGACGTCACAGCGGTGGAGCAGGGAGAGGTAAGTATTTCAACTTTGAAAGTGCTCTCATCCTGAGCAAGCAGGGGGGCCCACTCATTGGCGACGGCACTGGCCAGGCCCCTCATAGTACGGCGGTGTGTCTGACGGCGGGTGGGCCCCCCCAACGGCAGAGACACTTTTGCGTACTATGAGGGGCCCTGTGCCAGTGCTGTCACCCATGAGTATGCCCCCCACCTGCTCAAGGAACCTGCACTTTCATCTGCATCTTCCTCTTTCTCACCGTGTAAGGTGGTATAGTATGCGGGAAGGGGAACCTGAGTTTCATCAGGGTCAGATTCTGGCTGTGTAGAGTGCGAGGGGAATGTAGTGGTCTGGGTCAACGTACCAGCAGAATCATCTAGCAGTGGCTGGGCATCAGTGCACTTGTGGTGCCCCCAGGAGTACGGTCGCCACAGTGGCATTACCTTCCTACTAGGGAGTGTGATGTCATGCTTGGGAGCAACGAAGGATCTCTCTAGCAGATAAACCAACACACACACAGTTCCCACTCCAGGCCAGCAGCGAGAGCTCGGAACCTGGCTGCTGAGGAGCTGCTCTCTGTGGTCGGGAGGAGGGAAGTTAGGGCAGTCTGTGAAGGGAAGGGGAAGTGTGTGGATGTGAGAAGGGGAGCTGTTGTGAGTTCATTCTCTGGTCCACCAGTTGTGAGTTCTCCTTCCAGACTCCCTCTGGTGGTAACAGGAGGTAGTGAGGCTGATTTAGTCAGTAGATATCTGCCACCTGATAATGAGGATAACGATTGGACCTCAGGAATCTCAGACTGGATTTAAGACAGCCGACGCCCTATTCTGGTGCTGGTGATTCCTTCTGGCTTGTCAAGTCTAGGTTCTCAGCTTTGTTCCAGTCATCTAAAGCTAAGTTTTTCTGCTAATGTTCACACTTGATTTTGTTGGTCTATTCAGTTTTTTGTGTGGTCAGCCAGCCCCGGCTGGGGCTGCGATGAATTTCCACTCTTATTTATCTGTATTTGCCAATTTGCTTTTTGTCCCTTACTAGTTTGGCCTCTTTTTGCTCTGTCTCAGAATATTTCAGAGTGCTGATATAGTGGGAGAAGTCTAGTGACTTCAGGGTTAATTTTGCTATCAGAAGTGTTGGACATTATTTTTGTAGGGTTTTTTGCAGATTGCAGACAGTGTCTTTCCTTTCCTTTCCTTTCTAGTTAGTTTGGGCCCCATCTATTTTCCTGCCTGTGTTTGTGCTTTCATCTTGTTTCACCGTCAATACATGTGTGGGGCTGTCTTTCCTTTGGGGTCTGCTCTGGGGCAGTTAGTTTTCCCCTTTTCATGCTTCAGGCTTATTTAGTCCTCTGGCTGTGAAGAAGCATCTAGGAACATCGCAGGTACGCTCCACGGCTGCTGCTAGTTGTGTGGTAGGATCAGGGATCTGCAATCTGCATAGTTACCAACCTCTCTGGTTTTCTGTGACTTAGCTTGTTTTGCTTTTTTCTCTTCGGTGACCCATTCATAACTGGGAGCTGGAGGATAAGCAGAGTTACGGCACACTCCTAGCTGGAGCGCATGGTCCGGATTCCGGTCTCCGAGTTTGTAGGGACACTGACGGTCCTGCAGCAGGAACCGGAGGAAGTAGCAGCTGTAAATGCTCTGTTCCCAACTAAGGCTCGGAGGCCCCAGCAGCGACTTGTGTGAGCCAGAAGGAAAAGGCTATGGCTGCCTGCCATATGAGAAAGTTTCAAAAGAGAGTCAACAGGGGGAACTTCAGTGAACTCAGTGCTGTGAGTACCTCTGATAAGCACTAGAACGGAGGCCACACTACCTATCTACAGAGAGAGAATTCCTAATTTGCTTCCAGGCTGCCCAACTCCTTCTCTATCTGTACTCTGGGTCCTGTACGGGACTTACCAAGTACAGGTAAAGGAACTGCACGACTGTGTCTGTCATCTTTCTCCTGCACCTGGCGCACGGCTCTACTACAGCCTGCACTGCACACCATCTACCAACTCTTTCATCTGCCCTGCGACTATGGCCCTACCTGTGCAGTGCTTCTACATCTTAGCTGCACCACAACATCTATCCCAGAGAAGCGACACTGCAGCGCTGGTCAACCTGATCAGAAACCACAGGTGGTGTCACGTATCATTCACCTATAAATGCTATTCACCCCTTTGCATGGACACCCAGGTCCACGGACCGGGTCACCACCACCGTGACACATCTCTCTGAGACACCGGCCCGGTACCGATTAACCCCTCTGCCCTGGCTGGCCACCCACACTCCATGTCAGATTCATCTTGGACTGGGGAATTCACGGTTTGACTTGATAACCCAGGCATGGTATGTGGGAAAGAGCAACATGGACTAATGAATGTGAAGTGTGGCCTGCTGCATCATTCACTTTTGGTAGGGGTGAAGGACACAAGGAAAGGGGTTCTTCCTGACCAGGAGCCAGCACTTGACGACTCAGTGCTTGCATTTTTTATAACTTCAGAAGAGGAGGGCATATTTGCTGGAGTCTGTTTCGGCAGTGTAAGCCAAAACCAGTTCCTGATGCTCCGGCTTTAAAAGCGGTTAACCTAGTCCCAGAAAAGGTAGCCTTCCAGGTGTTCCGGAGCCAGACCATGACGCAGGCTCAACACCTCCTGCCTTAGCTTCTATTGTGCTTTTGCCACTACCAGCAGATGCACCACCACCATCAGTACCAGCTGGCCCTCCCACGCCCACATCCACGGCCTCTTCCACCATATTTCAAAATTTTGGAGAAAATGTATCCAAAATAACATCAGATATATGGTACTGTATCAGAAGCGTACAGCTCTATACAGTCAAAGGATAATTGTCAATCTCCCTATATATTTCATGAGTCACACAGAGATGCTCACAGGCTCAGTATGGATTAGACAAGAATATAAAAAGTAGAAAAAGGGTACAGTATAATCAGATACCAGGTATATATAGTATAGTTTAAAAATTATAAATCTGCGTAGATATTTCAGGAGGCAGACACAGACGCTCTCAGGCGTATTTATTTCCACAGTCAGAAACAGACTCTCACTTGGTCAGTTTGGATTAGACCAGAATATAAAAAGCAGTAAATGGGTAATGTGTCACAAGCGTAGAGCTGTATACAGTGTTGCGGTAATTTTTAAATCTACATATAAATTGCAGGAGTAACCCACAGACTCTCACACGCTCAGGATGGATCACACCACAATATAAAAAGAAGATCCGCAAGAAATAATCACACATGTGGGCCAATGTTCCAGTTGTCAATGGTGGGTGGAGGAGGACTTCCTGGCAGAAAGGGTACAGTATCACCAGAAACCAGGTATATATAGCATAGTTAAACATTAAAAATGTACGTCTTTATATCAGGAGTAGTGTTGAGCCATCCCACTAGTATTCAAGTTCGGTTCGTCGAACAGGAAGCAAGTTCATCGAATGTTCGTCGAACGTTCGACGAACAACATCGAGCCCCATTGAAAACAATGGCAGGTAAACACAATCACATACAAACACATAGAAAACAATTACAAAACACCTTAAAAGGTGTCTCAAAGCAAACAAAATTCTCAGAAGACAAAAATAGCATATGGAAAAGGGCCACTACATATAGAAAAGAGGTGGAGGAGTAAAAGGAGGAGGAGGAGACACAGATATAGGCATGCCATGCCCTTATGAAGTCAAGAAAGGCTGGATAAAAAATCTAAAATAAAAAAATCTAAAATTCTAAAATCGAAGACGATCATATACCGTCAGACTTCCTACCATAAATTATGCCAACTGCCGATCCGGCGGCGTTATTCCCACGACCCTCCGAACAGCATCCATGAAGGCAAAGTGTTTGGTTTCTGGGGGCAATATGGTTGCAAAGCTGAACCTTAAAGGAATGTCCAGAAGGGCACCACCAGGAGTGGAGCCTGCGGCTTAATTGGACTCCACAAGGGCAAACCTCAACCATGCCAGCCACGGAAAAGATGGACAGATTGCAAGCTTTATCGATTCTGTAGGTGGTGGTGCATGGCCATTTTTCGTTGTGCTAGCGATTTGTCAGCTTAATTCTGTTAACGAATGAGAATCCGGCATGCCCCCGTGGTACGCGTCCAGCTTGCTAGAGGGACACGCGTGGCTCTGGCATGCGAGATCGATCAATAACAGTCTGTCATGCCCTTACATGTCCAGGGCTGCATGCGCGCTACACTGAAAGGTCCAGCGCATGTTGCTTACAGGTGCAGATAACCCGCTGAACCCCATTAGTGATGGGGATCTGGGATTCCAATTCTTCCCCGCGAACGAGGATTTCCCAGTAAGTGCAGGTCAACCGGAATTTCGGAGTTAGGCCTAACCGGCATTCCAGAAAGAATGTGAAAAAATTAAGTGTCCAAACCACAGGTGCTGTAGCTTGCTTAACAGCTGGGCTCCTCTGCTGAGTAGCACGCAGTTCTTACATAAACAGTCGGCATAGCTTGGTTCATGGGTGGGCAACTCTGCTGAGTAGCAGACAGTGCTTACATAAACAGGCGGCATAACTAGGTTCACGGGTGGGCTCCTCTGCTGAGCAGTAGACACAGGTACCTGGCCCAAAGTTTTAACAGGGCTAAATGGTTTTAAGAAATGGTTCTTACATAAACAGGTAGCACAGCTTGGTTCACGTGTGGGCTCCTCTGCTGAGTAGCAGGCACAGTTACTAGGCCCAAAGTTTTAACTGGGCTAAATGCAGTCAAAAATGGTTCTTTCATAAACAGGCGGCATAGCTAGGTTCACTGGTGGGCTCCTCTGCTGAGTAGCAGACAGCGCTACAAGGCCCAAAAGGATTTTCTGGACAAGATGCAGTAAAAAATTATTAGTGTAGGGATTCTACTCGCTTAGGTGCGACGGGAGACAGTCAGGAGGCAGGTTCCCTTAACCTTCGTCAGGCTGCATAATTTTACAACGCTAACAGGCTGCAGAGGTACAATTGTACATTCATATATACCTCCACTGTGGGAAGACTTTCTCCTTTACTTGGTTTCAGAAACTAAAGTTCATTCAGCTACAAATGTTATGCTGATATCTATTGGCCAGTGTTGTTACTGCTCACTTATGTTGCTGTCAATTAAGTTGATTCAAACTGGGAGTGGCTTCTACTTCTCTTCCTGCCTCCCTCCTCTCAGTAGCCATTTTGCTGTTCATCTCATTGCTGTGAGCACACACATTTCTAGGCTTGTGAAGTCTTCCATTTCTTGGATACAAAGGTAGGAAAGTCTCACAGCATCTAACAGCCAGTTATACCTTCATTCGCCTTATGTGGGGACAGAACAGTCAGAAATTGTCTTTGAGCCTGGACTTGGCTTACATATATTTTGTATGAAACTTATCACTATAGGTATGATTTTTATACGAAAAATGGATAATAATTAGTATCTACATATTGTTTTACGATGTTTTACTTATATTCAGCACAAAATAAAGATGGTGGCTCTGTTACAATTTTCCTATTGGTCGAAAAAACAGTCGAAGATGGAATGAAAATTCTGAAACCGTATACGGTTTAAATAATATATAAATGACATTTATAAATAATTATCACTAGAAATAATTTACTTTTTTATCTGCACTTTAGAATCGAGTTTCATTCTACTTGCCAAGTGTTACTGAACTAAATTACGAAGCCAAAATTCATCTACCAAGTCATCATGAGTGGTAGTGATGCTGGATCTAGTTTCTGCCATAATCCAAGAAAACGTGTTTGCAGGTTAGTATCATTTTGTGAAAAGCCAATAATGTAGTATTGTGTAGTATTTCGGAAAATTATTTATTTTTCATTTTTTCATATTTACAGATTTACGTCTGACGAAATAATGCGAATGCTAGAAGAATCTGATTCTGAGCATGAGGAAGAACCATATGTTGCATCTGATGATGAAAACTATGTACCACAAGTGGATGTTACTGAAGAAGATTCAGACATTGAACAAGAAATGGTCATAGAGCAGGAAAAAGAATACGACTCAGACGAAAGTGTTGAGGATGAGTCTGTGCCTCAAAGTGCAGGCGACATTTGGACTGCTAAGGATAAAACTCAATGGTGTAGTGATCCACTGCCAAATGCACAAGCAAAATCTCGTAATGTCCTGCGACAAAGAGGTGGCCCTGCAGCAATCAGCAACCTGTATACAGCAAAAGAGATATTCAAGTCAATCATGACTCCCGAGATGTGTGACATCATATTACGAGAAACGAATCGAAAGGCCAAGAGAGTTTGTGATGCTTACAACAACGAACTGGTACAACGTTTTCCTGATTCTTCTAAACGGCTACCACAGAAAACATTCAAGCAATTTACTGAAACTGAACTCCATGCATATTTGGGCATACTGATTGCTAGAGTTGAGCGAAACGGGTCGAAAAATTTCAAAAGTCACCGACTTTTGGCAAAGTCGGGTTTCATGAAACGAAACCCGACCCTAGGATGAGGTCGGCCACAAGGTCGGCGACTTACGCGCCAAAGTCGCGTTTCAAAAGCTTGTTTTGCGCTCTTTTTCAGCCAATCAGGATCCATGGACACTGTGGGCAACGTGATGACATAGGCACGGGTCACCACCATCTTTCAGAAGGGCATGCAAGTGATTGGCTTGCTTTGGTGGGCGTCAAAGGGGGTATAAGAGGGCGTGCACGCCGACCGCCATCTTACTTCTGCCGATCTTAGCATAGGGAGAGGTTGCTGCTGATTCTGTAGGGAGAGTGTTAGGCAGGGAAGAAGAAAAAAAAAACTGCTTCTGCTGCTAGCGATTGTGCCTGTACAACACACCAGTCACTGTGTGTGCAGTGCAAGGGGAGGCTATATTGTGGTGTATCAGTGGTGTTGGTTGTTGGGCTGCCTTCTAAGGCTTCCTGACAGCTGCATTGCTGTTTACCCACTGCTCTGCAAACTGCTTTTTTAAAAGCAATCCGATTTTTTTTTTTTGTCCTGCTGAGGTACTGAGCTGCAAACTGCTTTTTTAAAAGCAATCCCAATTTTTTTTTTTTTGTCCTGCTGAGGTACTGAGCGTGCATTTTTTCACACCATACAGCGGTGTACTCTCCTCACACAGTACCGTGTAACGGCTGTTATCACAGCAACAGTGAAGCTATCTGTGTCACTCTGTGAGAATAAGTCGAGGACATGTTCCGTTCTTACAGACCTACACTCTAGGGAGATTCCTACTCTGCCCAATTCTACATACACCTTGTAGTTTGTGATACACTAGCCAATTTCTGCCTGTGACATAGCGCTGTGATATTCAGTGGGCCTCACACAATCCAAAAGTGTCCAGTGTCCGCAAGTGTCTGCAGAAATTCAAAATCTCCCTTATCCTCTAGTCACTTTGGTCACAGCTGTGCCATAGAGCCTGTGACATAGCGCTCAGATATTCAGTGGGCCTCACACAATCCAAAAGTGTCCAGTGTCCACAAGTGTCTGCAGAAATTCAAAATCTCACTTATCCTCTAGTCACTTTGGTCACAGCTGTGCCATCGAGCCTGTGACATAGCGCTCAGATATTATGTGGGCCTCACACAATCCAAAAGTGTCCAGTGTCCACAAGTGTCTGCAGAAATTCAAAATCTCACTTATCCTCTAGTCACTTTGGTCACAGCTGTGCCATCGAGCCTGTGACATAGCGCTCAGATATTCAGTGGGCCTCACACAATCCAAAAGTGTCCAGTGTCCACAAGTGTCTGCAGAAATTCAAAATCTCACTTATCCTCTAGTCACTTTGGTCACAGCTGTGCCATAGAGCCTGTGACATAGCACTCAGATATTCAGTGGGCCTCACACAATCCAAAAGTGTCCAGTGTCCACAAGTGTCTGCAGAAATTCAAAATCTCACTTATCCTCTAGTCACTTTGGTCACAGCTGTGCCATCGAGCCTGTGACATAGCGCTCAGATATTCAGTGGGCCTCACACAATCCAAAAGTGTCCAGTGTCCACAAGTGTCTGCAGAAATTCAAAATCTCACTTATCCTCTAGTCACTTTGGTCACAGCTGTGCCATCGAGCCTGTGACATAGCGCTCAGATATTCAGTGGACCTCACACAATCCAAAAGTGTCCAGTGTCCACAAGTGTCTGCAGAAATTCAAAATCTCACTTATCCTCTAGTCACTTTGGTCACAGCTGTGCCATCGAGCCTGTGACATAGCGCTCAGATATTCAGTGGGCCTCACACAATCCAAAAGTGTCCAGTGTCCACTAGTGTGAGCAGAAATTCAAAATCTCACTTATCCTCTAGTCACTTTGGTCACAGCTGTGCCATCGAGCCTGTGACATAGCGCTCAGATATTCAGTGGGCCTCACACAATCCAAAAGTGTCCACAAGTGTCTGCAGAAATTCAAAATCTCACTTATCCTCTAGTCACTTTGGTCACAGCTGTGCCATCGAGCCTGTGACATAGCGCTCAGATATTCAGTGGGCCTCACACAATCCAAAAGTGTCCAGTGTCCACTAGTGTGAGCAGAAATTCAAAATCTCCCTTATCCTCTAGTCACTTTGGTCACAGCTGTGCCATCGAGCCTGTGACATAGCGCTCAGATATTCAGTGGGCCTCACACAATCCAAAAGTGTCCAGTGTCCACAAGTGTCTGCAGAAATTCAAAATCTCACTTATCCTCTAGTCACTTTGGTCACAGCTGTGCCATCGAGCCTGTGACATAGCGCTCAGATATTCAGTGGGCCTCACACAATCCAAAAGTGTCCAGTGTCCATAAGTGTCTGCAGAAATTCAAAATCTCACTTATCCTCTAGTCACTTTGGTCACAGCTGTGCCATCGAGCCTGTGACATAGCGCTCAGATATTCAGTGGGCCTCACACAATCCAAAAGTGTCCAGTGTCCACAAGTGTCTGCAGAAATTCAAAATCTCACTTATCCTCTAGTCACTTTGGTCACAACTGTGCCATCGAGCCTGTGACATAGCGCTCAGATATTCAGTGGGCCTCACACAATCCAAAAGTGTCCAGTGTCCACAAGTGTCTTCAGAAATTCAAAATCTCACTTATCCTCTAGTCACTTTGGTCACAGCTGTGCCATCGAGCCTGTGACATAGCGCTCAGATATTCAGTGGGCCTCACACAATCCAAAAGTGTCCAGTGTCCACAAGTGTCTGTAGAAATTCAAAATCTCACTTATCCTCTAGTCACTTTGGTCACAGCTGTGCCATCGAGCCTGTGACATAGCGCTCAGATATTCAGTGGGCCTCACACAATCCAAAAGTGTCCAGTGTCCACAAGTGTCTGCAGAAATTCAAAATCTCACTTATCCTCTAGTCACTTTGGTCACAGCTGTGCCATCGAGCCTGTGACGTAGCGCTCAGATATTCAGTGGGCCTCACACAATCCAAAAGTGTCCAGTGTCCACTAGTGTGAGCAGAAATTCAAAATCTCACTCATCCTGTAGTCACTTTGGTCACAGCTGTGCCATCGAGCCTGTGACATAGCGCTCAGATATTCAGTGGGCCTCACACAATCCAAAAGTGTCCAGTGTCCACAAGTGTCTGCAGAAATTCAAAATCTCACTTATCCTCTAGTCACTTTGGTCACAGCTGTGCCATCGAGCCTGTGACATAGCGCTCAGATATTCAGTGGGCCTCACACAATCCAAAAGTGTCCAGTGTCCACTAGTGTGAGCAGAAATTCAAAATCTCACTCATCCTGTAGTCACTTTGGTCACAGCTGTGCCATCGAGCCTGTGACATAGCGCTCAGATATTCAGTGGGCCTCACACAATCCAAAAGTGTCCAGTGTCCACAAGTGTCTGCAGAAATTCAAAATCTCACTTATCCTCTAGTCACTTTGGTCACAGCTGTGCCATCGAGCCTGTGACATAGCGCTCAGATATTCAGTGGGCCTCACACAATCCAAAAGTGTCCAGTGTCCACAAGTGTCTGCAGAAATTCAAAATCTCACTTATCCTCTAGTCACTTTGGTCACAGCTGTGCCATCGAGCCTGTGACATAGCGCTCAGATATTCAGTGGGCCTCACACAATCCAAAAGTGTCCAGTGTCCACAAGTGTCTGCAGAAATTCAAAATCTCACTTATCGTCTAGTCACTTTGGTCACAGCTGTGCCATCGAGACTGTGACATAGCGCTCAAATATTCAGTGGGCCTCACACAATCCAAAAGTGTCCAGTGTCCACAAGTGTCTGCAGAAATTCAAAATCTCACTTATCCTCTAGTCACTTTGGTCACAGCTGTGCCATCGAGCCTGTGACATAGTGCTCAGATATTCAGTGGGCCTCACACAATCCAAAAGTGTCCAGTGTCCACAAGTGTCTGCAGAAATTCAAAATCTCACTTATCCTCTAGTCACTTTGGTCACAGCTGTGCCATCGAGCCTGTGACATAGCGCTCAGATATTCAGTGGGCCTCACACAACCCAAAAGTGTCCAGTGTCCACAAGTGTCTGCAGAAATTCAAAATCTCACTTATCCTCTAGTCACTTTGGTCACAGCTGTGCCATCGAGCCTGTGACATAGCGCTCAGATATTCAGTGGGCCTCACACAATCCAAAAGTGTCCAGTGTCCACAAGTGTCTGCAGAAATTCAAAATCTCACTTATCCTCTAGTCACTTTGGTCACAGCTGTGCCATCGAGCCTGTGACATAGCGCTCAGATATTCAGTGGGCCTCACACAATCCAAAAGTGTCCAGTGTCCACTAATGTGAGCAGAAATTTAAAATCTCACTTATCCTCTAGTCACTTTGGTCACAGCTGTGCCATCGAGCCTGTGACATAGCGCTCAGATATTCAGTGGGCCTCACACAATCCAAAAGTGTCCAGTGTCCACAAGTGTCTGCAGAAATTCAAAATCTCACTTATCCTCTAGTCACTTTGATCACAGCTGTGCCATCGAGCCTGTGACATAGCGCTCAGATATTCAGTGGGCCTCACACTATCCAAAAGTGTCCAGTGTCCACAAGTGTCTGCAGAAATTCAAAATCTCACTTATCCTCTAGTCACTTTGGTCACAGCTGTGCCATCGAGCTTGTGACATAGCGCTCAGATATTCAGTGGGCCTCACACAATCCAAAAGTGTCCAGTGTCCACAAGTGTCTGCAGTAATTCAAAATCTCACTTATCCTCTAGTCACTTTGGTCACAGCTGTGCCATCGAGCCTGTGACATAGCGCTCAGATATTCAGTGGGCCTCACACAATCCAAAAGTGTCCAGTGTCCACTAGTGTGAGCAGAAATTCAAAATCTCACTTATCCTCTAGTCACTTTGGTCACAGCTGTGCCATCGAGCCTGTGACATAGCGCTCAGTTATTCAGTGGGCCTCACACAATCCAAAAGTGTCCAGTGTCCACAAGTGTCTGCAGAAATTCAAAATCTCACTTATCCTCTAGTCACTTTGATCACAGCTGTGCCATCGAGCCTGTGACATAGTGCTCAGATATTCAGTGGGCCTCACACAATCCAAAAGTGTCCAGTGTCCACAAGTGTCTGCAGAAATTCAAAATGTCACTTATCCTTTAGTCACTTTGGTCACAGCTGTGCCATCGAGCCTGTGACATAGCGCTCAGATATTCAGTGGGCCTCACACAATCCAAAAGTGTCCAGTGTCCACAAGTGTCTGCAGAAATTCAAAATCTCACTTATCCTCTAGTCACTTTGGTCACAGCTGTGCCATCGAGCCTGTGACATAGCGCTCAGATATTCAGTGGGCCTCACACAATACAAAAGTGTCCAGTGTCCACAAGTGTCTGCAGAAATTTAAAATCTCACTTATCCTCTAGTCACTTTGGTCACAGCTGTGCCATCGAGCCTGTGACATAGCTCTCAGATATTCAGTGGGCCTCACACAATCCAAAAGTGTCCAGTGTCCACTAGTGTGTGCAGAAATTCAAAATCTCACTTATCCTCTAGTCACTTTGGTCACAGCTGTGCCATCGAGCCTGTGACATAGCGCTCAGATATTCAGTGGGCCTCACACAATCCAAAAGTGTCCAGTGTCCACTAGTGTGAGCAGAAATTCAAAATCTCCCCTCTCCTATAGACACCTTGTACCTTGTTTTACATTACTATATAGTTTGTTGGATTTTGTCTACATTTCTACCAAAAATGAGGAAGTCTGGTGGAAGAGGCCGTGGAATTGGGAGGGGGTTGGCAGCTGGTAATGATGGTGTTGGTGGTGGATCTGATGGTAGTGGCAAGAGCAAAATAGGACCGAATGCAGGAGGTGTTGAGCCTGCGTCATCGTCTGGCTCCATAAGGCTTCGAAGGCTTAGTTTTCTAGGAGTTTGCAAACCGCTTTTAAAGCCAGAGCATCAGGAAAAAGTTTTGTCTTACATTGCTGACTCAGCCTCCAGCTCTATCGCCTCCTCTTCTTCAGTTGTAAAAAGTAAAAGCACTGAGTCGTCATTGGAGGCTCATGTTCATGAACCACACCTTTCCTTGTGTCCTTCACCCCAACCAAGATTGAAGGATGACACAGGCCATGCTACTGATTACTCCATGGAGCTGTTTTCACATACCATGCCTGGATTATCAAGTCAAATGGTGAATTACCCAGGCCAAGATGAATCTGACATGGAGTGCACTGATGCACAGCCGCTGATGGATGATTCTGCTGGTACATTCACTCAGAGCACTACATTGTCCTCGCAGTGTACAGAGCCAGATTCTGACCCTGATGAGACTCAGGTGCCCCTTCCCGCACACTATACCACCATACACGGTGACACAGAGGAAGGTGCACATGACATTGAAGAGGAGGTGATGGATGACCCAGTTGTTGACCCAGATTGGCATCCATTAGAGGAAGAGGGTGCTGCTTCCAATAGCTCAGATGAGGAGCATCCACAGCAGACATCGACATCGCAACAGCTGTTATCTGGCAGGCCCGGAGCACTCCAAAGACAGGTTCCAAAAATCAAAAGAGTTGCTGGACAGCTTGTCCAGAGGGTCAAAAGATCACAGCATGCTAGGCCACAAAATGTCTGCCAAAGTAGGAAGAGTGCAGTGTGGCACTTTTTTGAACAAAATCCTCATGATCAGGCCAAGGTTATCTGTAAGAAGTGCGCAAAGACCTTTAGCCGAGGGAAAAATCTGAAAAATTTGAATACCAGTTGCATGCTTAGACATTTAACCAGCATGCACTTGCAAGCGTGGACACAACACCAAACCTCAAGTGCCACATGTGCAACTGATCACAACGAAGGTAGTCAGCAACGCTACATTGTTTCCCCCACTGTAAGCCCACCGGTTAGCACAGCAGCAAATGTTGAGGTGTCGTTGCAAGGCCACAGCAGTCAGGGAATCCCACTGTTATATCAACGAAAGACTGATTCTAGGCCATCAGAAAGAACACCAACTCCATCACCATCATCAACCCTCTCTCAGTCCGCCCTGTCCACCGCTACTTCCACCATATGCAGCTCTCAAGTCCAGCTCACCCTCCCAGACACTATGAGTAGGTCAAGAAAGTACTCAGTCTCTCATCCGCGTACACTGGGTTTGAACGCCCACATTGCCAAACTAATCTCGTTTGAGATGATGCCCTTTCGGTTGGTGGAAAGCGCAGCTTTCCACGAACTCATGGCCTATGCAGTACCACGCTATGACCTACCCAGTCGCCACTTCTTCTCTCGCAAAGCCATCCCAGCCCTCCACCATCATGTGAAAGACCGCATTGTCCATGCACTCAAGCAGTCAGTGAGCGGAAAGGTGCACGTCACAACTGATGCATGGTCCAGTTGGCATGGCCAGGGCCGTTACGTGTCCATCACTGCGCACTGGGTTAATGTGGTGGATGCAGGGTCCACAGGGGACAGCGGTGGTGGGACAGTGCTGCCTAGCCCACGGTATAGGAAACAGTTGGCTGTAGGTGTTCGACCCTCCTCCTCCTCCTCCTCCAGAAGCGAAAACTCGTCCACAGAGCGCAGTCGTATGAGCACTCCATCTGCAGCTGCCACTGTAGCACACGAGGTGTCCCCCTATCGAGCAGCTAGTGAAAAGCGTCAGCAGGCTGTGTTGCAGATGATGTGTTTGGGCGACAGACACACCGCCGAGGTGCTGGCCGAGTACTTGAAGCGGCAAACTGAGTCATGGCTGGGCAGTGTACATCTTGAGGCAGGCAAGGTAGTTAGTGATAACGGCCGTAATTTTGTGGCAGCCATAGCCCTTTCAAAACTCAGCCACATACCTTGCTTGGCTCACACCTTGAACCTGGTGGTGCAGTGCTTCCTCAAAAATTATCCGGAGTTAACAGCCCTGCTCCAGAAGGTGCGAAGACTGTGTGCGCACATCCGCCGGTCGCCTGTACACTCCGTTCATATGCAGAAGCTGCAGCGATTGCTCCACCTTCCCAACCACCGCCTCATTATCGACATTGCAACAAGGTGGAACTCCACCCTGCACATGGTGGAGCGGCTGTGCGAGCAGAGGCAGGCCATAATGCATTTGTGGGAGGATACACGGCCAGGCACTTTGAGAGCAGACATGGAGTTGACAGGTGTGCAGTGGTCGAAGCTGAAAGACCTCTGTAAAGTCCTTCAGTGTTTTGAGGAATGCACACGGCTGGTAAGCGCAGACGACGCCATCCTACGCATGAGCATCCCACTTATGCGTCTGCTCATGCAAACTTTGACGCACCTTAAGGAGCAGGCTTCTGCAGCCAATGTTGATGAGGAGGAAGAGGAGGAGGGAATCCTTGATGACATTCAGCCATTGTCTGCTCAGGGACCTCTCCTGGACGAGGTGGAGGAAGAAGAGGAGGAGGAGGAGGAGGATGATGGGGATGATTACTTAGGGGAGGAGGATGCATCTCGTGGGGCAAGTGAAAATGTTGGCGTGGCAAGGTCTGGTACAGGGTTTGTGCGTGACTGGAGGGATGTGGATTTGCCAGAAAGTGCTCCTCCAACCAGCACTCGCAGTGCATCATTGACACCGGGAACATTGGCCCACATGTGAGATTATGCCTTGCTGATCCTAAAAAGGGACCCCCGCATTGCCAAAATAATGAACGATGACGACTACTGGTTGGCCAGCATCCTGGATCCACGCTATAAAGGCAAATTACAAAACATCATGCCACAGGAGAACCTTGACCTAATATTGGCTAATAAACAAGCAACTCTGGTAAATCGGTTGCTTGAGGCATTCCCAGCACACAGCAGCAGTTATGGTTCTCACACGAGCAGTACGGGCCGGTGTCAGCTTGGCAGAGGTGTTCGTGGTGCACACAGCAGAAGTGGCGTTGGAGACAGGGGTTTCATGACAATGTTGTGGACTGATTTTTCAAGTACCGCTCACACAACTGGTAATACTGCATCGATGGAAAGTCACAGGAGACAGCAGTTGTCAACTATGGTTACAAACTACTTTTCCTCCCATATCGATGTTCTCCCACACAGGTCATTCCCCTTTCACTATTGGGCCGATAAACTGGACACCTGGCCTGAATTGGCACAATATGCCTTACAGGAGCTCGCTTGCCCAGCTGCAAGTGTGCTATCGGAAAGAGTCTTCAGTGCAGATGGATCAATCCTGACAGAAAAAAGGACCCGTCTGTCAACCCAAAATGTGGATGATCTAACCTTCATTAAAATGAACCACGCATGGGTTTCCAAGGATTTTGTCCCACCTTCCCCTGATAACACATAGGGTGACAGAAAAATGGCTTGCTTTGGTCCACCTCTTCCTGGGACTTGACCTATTTCACCTTTTGCATCAGCTGAATGTCCAACATCAACATATGCCACTTTCTAAAACTCCCTAACTGTGCTGCCTCCCCCCCCCATGGCCGGGGTCATCACCTAGCGCACGACACCGTGCGAGTGCAGTTGCCCTGGACAAGTGGGTAGGCCGACTCTTGGGCTCGGGCACTGGCACAGGGTCCCTCATAGTGCAATCAAGTGTCTCTGACGGTGGTGGTGCACACCCGCCGTCAGACACACCGCCGTACTATGAGGGGCCCAGTGCCAGTACCGACGCCCACGAGTGGGCCCCCCTTGCTTGGGCAGGGCCCCAGCATTTGCAATCTTTACCTCTCCCTGCTCCTCCGCTGTGTAGTCTGGGCCGTCAAATCCATACTGTGCCTGACACCGTTTGAGCCTGCCTCCTGATGTATAGACATATATTTTGAATGTGTACGCTATTCATACATGTTATCTGGGGATACGGTACTCTTTCTCACCTTTGTGCAATCACGTGCAATCCATACTGGGCCTAACACCGTCTGAGCCTGCCTCCTGATGTATAGACATATATTTTGAATGTGTACACTATCCATACATGTTATCTGGGGATACGGTACCCTTTCTCACCTTTGTGCAATCACATGCAATCCATACTGGGCCTAACACCGTCTGAGCCTGCCTCCTGATGTATAGACATATATTTTGAATGTGTACGCTATTCATACATGTTATCTGGGGATACGGTACTCTTTCTCACCTTTGTGCAATCACGTGCAATCCATACTGGGCCTAACACCGTCTGAGCCTGCCTCCTGATGTATAGACATATATTTTGAATGTGTACACTATCCATACATGTTATCTGGGGATACGGTACCCTTTCTCACCTTTGTGCAATCACATGCAATCCATACTGGGCCTAACACCGTCTGAGCCTGCCTCCTGATGTATAGACATATATTTTGAATGTGTACGCTATCCATACATGTTATCTGGGGATACGGTACCCTTTCTCACCTTTGTGCAATCACGTGCAATCCATACTGGGCCTAACACCGTCTGAGCCTGCCTCCTGATGTATAGACATATATTTTGAATGTGTACGCTATCCATACATGTTATCTGGGGATACGGTACCCTTTCTAACCTTTGTGCAATCACGTGCAATCCATACTGGGCCTAACACCGTCTGAGCCTGCCTCCTGATGTATATACATATATTTTGAATGTGTACGCTATCCATACATGTTATCTGGGGATACGGTACCCTTTCTAACCTTTGTGCAATCACGTGCAATCCATACTGGGCCTAACACCGTCTGAGCCTGCCTCCTGATGTATAGACATTTATTTTGAATGTGTACGCTATCCATACATGTTATCTGGGGATACGGTACCCTTTCTCACCTTTGTGCAATCACGTGTAATCCATACTGTGCGTGAGAACGGCTGGCGAGCTGTTAAGCAAGCTACAGCACCTGTGGTTTGCACACGTAAGTTTTTCATTTTTTCAGGAATGACGGTTAGGCCTAATTCCGGAACTGCGGTTGACCTGCACTTACTGGGAAATCATTGTTCGCGGGTAATAATTGTAATCAGTGATCCCCATCACTAACGTTGTTCAGCGTGTTATCTGCACCTGTAAGCGACAAACGCTGGCCTTTTCAGTGTAGCGCACATGCAGCCACGGACATGTAAGGGCATGACACACCAGTTATTGGCCAATCTCATGTGCCAGAGCCTCACGTGTCCCTCTAGTAAGCCGGACTCGGACCGCGGGGCATGACAGAGTCTCGTTCGTTAACGGAATTAAGCTTGCAATGTGTGCATCTGTTCTGTAGCTGGCATGGTTGAGGTTTCCCAGGTGGAGTCGAATTTAACCGTAGGCTCCACTCCTGGTGGTGCCCTTCTGGACATTCCTTTAAGGTTCAGCTTTGCAACCATACTGCCCACGTAAAACAAACACTTTGCCTTCATGAACGCTGTTTGGAGGGTCATGACTCGTGGGAATAACGCCGCCCAATCAGTTAACCTGCTAGAGAGATCGTTCGTTGCTCCCAAGCATGACATCACACTCCCTAGGAAGAAGGTAATGCCACTGTGGCGACCGTACTCCTGGGGGCGACACAAGTGCACTGATGCCCAGCCACTGCTCGATGAATCTGCTGGTACATTGACCCAGACTACTACATTCCCCTCGCACGCTACACGGCCTGAATCTGACCCTGATGAAACTCAGGTTACCCTTCCCATATACAGTTCCATCTTACACGGTGACAAAGAGGAAGCTGCAGATGAAAGTGCAGGTTCGGCCCACCCGCCATCAGACACACCACCGTACTATCAGGGGCCCTGTGCCAGTGCCGTCGCCAACGAGTGGGCCCCCCCTGCTTTCTCAGGATCACAGCACTTGCAAAGTTGAAATACTGTGCAGTGAGATGGAAGATGGGGACGACGAGGAGTCCAGACAAGTACAGGGATTCCCTAGTGAGGAGACTTATTTGATTGTTTTCAATGTTGGGACAGCAATTTTTTGGGGAGCACTATACTCTGGAGAATGATAGATGGGGCCCACCATACACTGGAACATTCCAAAGGTGGACATCAGACACTGGAGCAGCATTTACAGGGCCCATTATACACTAGAGCATTAGAAATGGGGCCCATTATGTTTGGAGCATTATTTGGGCCCATAAGACAGTGGAGCTTCATCCATGGGGACCAACATATACTGTAGCATTATGTGGAGCTCATCATATACTGTTTCAAACATTATATGGGACCAATGATTCTGTATGGAGAAATAGATGGGCCTCGTCATGAGATGTAAAAAGTGAAGTATTTTTCATTGTACTATACCGCTATTTCTCTGCCGTATCGGAGCATGATGAGTTGTGGTATGTGTTAAAGGGGCGCTCTTTCGCCCAGGGCACATGAAACCTGGAGCCAGCCCTCCCCCCCCACAACTGTAGCCAAATAACCCCCATTTTTCAGTGCGTAACTTGTATTATGAAGTTAATTAAGGTTGACAAGCTTACGTAAGAAGAATTGATGCTTTTGGCATTCAAATGGGCACTGTTGGTGTGTTTCCTGTCCTCCTCTCACTGCCGACTTTTATTCCCCATTGACTTACATTGGGTTTCGTGTTTCGGGACAACCCCGACTTTTCCCTATAATCGGACGATCTTGCTCGACCCGACTTTTGGAAAAGTCGGGTTTCACGAAACGAAACGCGACCCTAAAAAACCAAAAGTCGCTCAACTCTACTGATTGCTGCTGGTGTGCACAGAGACAACAAAGAGAATCTGGAGGAAATGTGGAATGTTGATGCTCTGCCTCTTATACATGCAGCCATGTCTTGTGACCGCTTCAAGATGATACTCAGATTTATCAGATTTGACAACGAAAATACACGTGCAGAACGTGTGCAAACAGATAAAGCTGCACCAATACGGGACATCTGGACAATGCTGAACAGAAATCTGAAGAGAGTCTACAAGCCATATAATTGCATCACCGTCGACGAACAATTATTTCCATTTAGAGGCCATACTAAATTTACCCAGTATATACCTTCAAAATCAGCTAAATATGGCATAAAGATTTTCTGGGCTTGTGACTCGTCAAACGCCTACCCATTACAAGGTCAGCTCTACACTGGGAAACCAACTGATGGTCCTCGACAAGTAAACATTGGTGAACGAACAGTATTGGACCTAGTGAGCGCGTATAAAGGCTCTGGAAGAAATGTCACCACCGATAACTTCTTTACAACCATGGAACTAGCTAAGGTATTGAACTCCTGGAACATGACACTAGTTGGTACAGTGAGAAAAAACAAAAGGTTCCTACCTAGCAACATGCAGCCTGCCAAAGAAAGGCCTGTAAACTCGACAAATTTTGCCTACAATCATGATGCAACAGTCTGCTCATATTTCCCAAGAAGAACAAATCAGTCGTGCTTCTATCATCTATGCACATGACGGGAGAAGTTGAAGAGACACTAGCAGCCAAGCCAGAGATAATAAAATACTACAACAAAACAAAAGGCGGAGTTGATGTTATGGATAAAATGTTGGGAGAGTACACTGTGAAACGACGAACATTACGTTGGCCTCTGGCATTTTTCTACAATATGATTGACGTCACTGGGTTTGCATCCTACATCATCTACAGAGAACACAATCCAAGCTTCAGAACAAAGGATCAACAAAGAAAGTTCCTGAAAGATCTCGCAAATCAGCTGTGTATGCCTGCAATTGAAGATCGTAGTACAAACCGAATGATGATGAGAAACCATTTTCTTCGAGGTGCAGTAGAAATGGTGCTTGGACGATGCATTCTGGTAGCATCGCAAGCAGCAGCTGGCCCTCAAATACCTCACGGTAGTCGTGGACCCTCCCCTGTTGTTGTTAGTTGCTATGTCTGCCGAGACCTGAGGCGAAAACAACGTAAGACTAGAAAGTCTTGTGTGCTTTGTGTGAAACCCATTTGCGATGAACACTCGGTAGCAAAGACAACATGCATTACTTGCGAAGAAAATCAATAAAAAAAGTTTCTTACATTTTCTTTTATAATGTAAATGAACAGTTTTTTTACTTGTTTATAATAATAAAATAGCATTATCATTAAAAAAAATATTATTCTTTTTTCCTAGCATTATCTTCATTCAAAATATATGAGGGTACATTTGTACCTATGCAGCTTGTTATGGATGCAAAAATATCTCTACCCCTTATCTCGGAAGGGGGTGGAGATATTTTATTGAAATTTGTCCAATATATTCTGGACCAAAACTGCAGAGATGTCACGAAATTTCAGCCCTCTATGGCTTTTCGAAAAAAAGTTATTGCAATTTTAAAACGGAATAGGTACAATTGTACCTACTCAGCCGGACGAAGGTTAAAGTTCATGCGGTTTATTACATCATAAACCAAACAGCATGTCACCAAAATAAACAGCCTTCAGTTCAGGTGACAAAATAACATCAAATGTCCTTTCCTTCAGGCTCAGTCTGTGAGCCTCAGCGCACACAGGAGGTGTATAACCCCATCACATACAGCTGCCTGGTTCAAGTGCAGGCCACATTATAAGAGTGTAGCCACACCCACGAACCCAGCAGCTGACTGGTCGCATGGCTGTGACCTCACCAAAGGTCCTTGCAAAGCAATAATAATATCTGCTATGCCTTATATTATGGAGACAAGCCATCTATGAGACACATATCTCCCATTGATTACACAACCCTTAGCCCTGCCACATACCTCCCCCCCCCTCTGCCTAAAGCCATGGGGCTTGGCACTTTCACCTACCAGGCAAGGGATTCTGGAGAGGGCATAGGCATTCCCATGTAGCTTCCCAGCCCTATGCTCTACATGGAAGCTGAAGTCTTGTAGGGCTAAGAACCAGCTGGTGACCCTAGCATTCTTACCCTTTGTTTGCCTCATCCATCTGAGCGGGGCATGGTCGGATATTAATCTGAACTTCCGTCCCACCAGGTAGTATCGTAATGTATCCACTGCCCATTTTATGGCCAAACATTTCTTCTCTACAACTGAGTAATTTTTCTCACAAGAAGACAACTTCCTACTCAAGTAGAGAACAGGATGCTCCTCCCCACGTATCTCTTGGGAAAGGACTGCTCCTACCCCGACATCTGAGGCATCTGTCTGGTGGACAAATTCACGTTCAAAGTCTAGGGCCACCAAAACGGGTTGCTTACAAAGAGCTTCCTTCATTTCTTGGAAGGCTGACTTTGCCTCTTCGGACCAGCTAACCATCACTGACTTTGTCCCTTTAAACAGATCAGTTAGAGGTGCAGCCATTGTGGCGAAGTTAGAGATGAACCTCCTGTAATATCGTACGATCCCCAGGAAGGCTTTAACTTGCTTCTTTGACAGAGATCTCAGCCATGTTTGAATTGCCTCCACTTTATTGACTTAGGGTTTGATCTCGCCACACCCCACTACATATCCGAGGTACTTGGCTTCCTCCTTACCCAAGGCACACTTTTTCAGGTTTATTGTAAACCCTGCCTCCCTTAGAGCGTCAAACACTGCTTGGACCTTTTCCAGGTGAGACTCCCAGTCTGGGGTAAAGATGACTATATCATCCAGGCACGCAGCAGCGTATAGCTTATGTGGTGCAAGTATTCTATCCATAGCCCTTTGGAAGGTTGCTGGAGCTCCCTGCAGGCCAAACGGCATCCGGACATACTGGAAGCACCCGTCTTCTCCTTGGCTCCCTGTGCCATGGGAATCTGCCAGTATCCCTTTGTCAGATCCAAAGTGGCTATGTACCTGGCAGGTCCAAGTCTCTCGATGAGCTCATCAACGCATGACATGGGATAAGCGTCGAACTTGGAGACCTCATTCAGCTTCCGGTAATCATTGCAGAACCTCCATTCACCATCAGGTTTTGGGACCAGGACAATCGGGCTTGACCAGCCGCTCTTGGATTACTCAATGACCCCGAGCTTCAACATATGCTGCACCTCCTTGGAGATTACATCTCGTCAGGCCTCAGGAATACGATACGGTTTCACGTTCACCCGCACATGTGGCTCGGTCAGAACTTCATGCTCCACCACCTTCATGCACCCCGGCAACTCTGAAAACAGGTCCCTGTTTTTCTGGAGTAACTCCCGGCACTGCTGTTTCTGGGACTTCGATAGTGTCTCCGCTATGGTAACCACTCCAACCTCCCCTTCTAGGTTGCCTAGCAAGCACGGAGTTACCGCTGGCTCTCTATCTTGCCACGGCTTGATGAGGTTGACATGGTAAACCTGGTATGGCTTCCATCTTCCGGGTTGGTGGATCTTGTAGTTTACATCTCCCAGCTTTTCCACCACCTCATACGGCCCTTGCCACTTGGCCAAGAACTTACTCTCTACCGTCGGGATTAGCACGAGAACTCGGTCTCCCGGATTGAACTGCCTCATGCTGGCTGACCGGTTGTAGACCCTGGCCTGAGCCTCTTGTGCCTGGCTGAGATGTTCTTTAACAATGGGCATCACCTTCGCAACCCTCTGCAGCATCAGTGCCACATGCTCAATGATGCTTCAGTGGGGCGTGACTTCGGCTTCCCAGGTTTCCTTAGCTATATCTAGGAGACCTCGCGGATGTCGGCCGTACAGAAGCTCGAAGGGCGAGAACCCCGTGGAGGCCTGGGGGACTTCACAGATAGAAAACAGCAAATACGGTAAGAGAGAATCCCAGTCTCTACCATCTTTCTCTTTGACTTTTCTCAGCATGCTCTTCAGTGTCTTGATAAACCTCTTAACAAGGCCATCTGACTGTGGATGGTACACTGAAGTCCTCAACTGGGAGATTTGCAAGACTCTGCACAATTCATTGAATCATAGAATCGTAGAGTTGGAAGGGACCTCCTGGGCCATCTGGTCCAACCCCCTGCTCAAAGCAGGATTCGCTAAATCATCCCAGTCAGATGTCTGTCCAGCCTCTGTTTGAAGACTTCCATTGAAGGAGAACTCACCACTTCTCGTGGCAGCTTGTTCCACTCATTGATCACTCTAACTGTCAAAAAGTTTTTTCTAATATCTAATCTGTGTCTCCTCCCATTCAGTTTCATCTCATTGCTTCTAGTCTTTCCTTGTGCAAATGAGAATAAAGTTGATCCTTCTACAATGTGACAGGCCTTTAGATATTTGTAGACAGCTATTAAGTCTCCTCTCAGTCTTCTCTTTTGCAAACTAAACAATCCCAAATCCTGCAACCTTTCCTCATAAGACAGGGTTTGCAGACCGGTCACCATTCTGGTTGCTCTTTTCTGAACTTTGTCCAGTTTGTTGATGTCTTTTTTAAAATGTGGTGCCCAAAACTGGACACAATATTCCAGATGAGGTCTGACCAGATGAGGTCTGCTCATAAAAGGTGTCCCCTGGTCGGTCAGGATCTCCTTCGGCAAACTCGTCCTGGAAAACACATGGACCACCTCGCAGGCTATACTCTTCGTGGAGGAGTTTCTCAGGGGAATGGCCTCAGGATAGCGTGTGGCATAGTCCAGGATGACTAATATATACTGATGGCCCCGAGCTGATTTAACTAAGGGACCGACCAAGTCCATGGCAATTCTCTCAAATGGCACCTCAATAATGGGCAGTGGCACAAGGGGGTTCCGAAAATGAGATGTGGGAGCAGTTAACTGACATGTCGGGCAGGACCTGCAATAGTTTGCTATTTCCTGGAGACACCCAGGCCAATAGAACCTCTGCACAATCCGTTCCTGTGTTTTTTCCACCCCCAGGTGTCCCCCCAAGATGTGTGAATGGGCCATGTCCAACACTTTCCGTCTATAGGGGCCTGGTACTATTAACTGCTCTACCACCTCCTCCCTTATTTTCGTGATCCGGTATAACAATTCCCCACTCAACATAAAATAGGGAAACCGTGTGTCTGCTCCCGGCTCTTGTGCAACCCCATTAATGACGGTGACATTGTTAAAGGCTTCCCTCAGCGTGGGGTCCCTATGTTGTGCAGTCCCTAACTCCGGGATGTCAGGTACAGGGGACCCTTCCTCCTCATCCCCAACAAGGACACATAAAGGAAACCCGTCTGCCTCTTGTGGTGGCGATACCTCAGTGGGGTGGATTGGTTCCCTGCACTTGCTAGCACACTCAGAACCCTTCCCCCACAGATCCCAAAACAGACAGAAATCCTGTCCAATAATTATAGGATGCTACAAGTCTCGAACAACGCCAACTTCTTGCGACTCAGTGCCATGCGCCGTTTCAATATTCACCCTGGCCATAGGGTAGTCCTTTGCATCGCCATGTATGCACCGAACGCCAATCTTTTTACCCGGGAGTATGTTGAGAGGAAAACTGGCCCTCACAAGGGTCACCAAGCTCCCAGAGTCCAGAACCGCCATTACTGCTCGACCGTTCACCTTCACGGGACATGCTTGTGGCCCCTTGTTAGGTGGCGAGTTCACACTGCAAGCCAGATATGCATAGTATGAACTATGGCGTCCCATGCTGCAGTCCATCTGCTCGGTGGTCTGGGAACAACGGGCAGCTATATGTCCTGGCCCGTGGCACTTCCAGCAAATAATATCACCCGTGGGGACCTTGGGCACCGCCTCCCCCACCCCTCTTGACCTTGGACGTGCCACCCCTTTTTGGGACTCCCAATACAGAATGGGCTGCTTCCCCAAGGAACCTTCCATCCCCTGGTATCTCTCGACCAGCCCAACCACTTCACTGGCATTTTGGGGATCGCCCTGGGCAACCCAAGTCTGTAGGGGTCTCGGCATGGCATGCACAAACCGATCCATCACCACTCGCTCTACCATCTGCGCAGGCGTAGAAGACTCGGGCTGCAGCCATTTCGGAACCAGGTGCAACAGGTCGAACATTTGGGAGCGAGGCGGTTTGTCCCGGTGATAGGCCCAGCAGTGAACTGGCTGTGCCCTGACAGTCATTGTCACCCCCAAACGTGCGAGAATCTCGGCTTTTAGTTTGGGATACTCCTTGGCATCTTGCAAAGTCAAATCAAAGTACGCCTTCTGGGGCTCCCCTGTCAGGTATGGGGCCAGTACCTCTGCCCACTGCTCTGGCTGAAGTTTTTCCCTCTCAGCCACCCTCTCAAACACTGTCAGGAAGGCCTCAACATCATCCTCAGGGGTCATTTTTTGCATTGTGCGTCTTACCGCCTTCCTGACGTGGGTGTCATCAGCCGGACCTGGGGTTGGGACGCTCGTCCTGCATCTGCTGCCGTTGCTCCTGCTGGCTCTGCTGGAACTGCTGCCGTTGCTCCTGCTGGCTCTGCTGGATCTGTTGTAACAACAGCCTGTTGGTCTCCTGATGTTGTGACTGTGCCTGGACCAGGTGTTTCAGCAGGTCCTCCATTTTTCCAGGCAATGCTTGCTGGCTTGTTGCAAACTTGACCCAGGACATGCAGCAACAGTCTCGCAGCTATGCTGGGAACGCTGCCCACATGTCTAGCACCAATTGTAGGGATTCTACTCGTTTAGGTGCAACGGGAGACAGTCAGGAGGTAGGTTCCCTTAAAGTTCATGCGGTTTACTACATCATAAACCAAACAGCATGTCAGCAAAATAAACAGCCTTTAGTTCAGGCGACAAAATAACATCAAATGTCCTTTCCTTCAGGCTCAGTCCGCGAGCCTCAGCGCACACAGGAGGTGTATAACTCCATCACATACAGCTGCCTGGTTCAAGAGCAGGCCACATTATAAGAGTAAAATACAAGAGAACACAGAATGACAGATTTGCAAAAATTCTCTGCAGCCAAAAATATGGCAGTGATCAGCAAGTGCTGGAGAATAAACACAGGGTATTTATTCGATACTTTTTTTGCAAAAAAATGTATACTAAGCTGCCTCACCAACGTCAAGGTAACCCGTGTCGAAGGCAGCTTAGTATACATTTTTTTGCAAAAAAACGTATCTACTAAATACCCTGTGTTTATTCTCCAGCACTTGCTGATCACTGCCATATTTTTGGCTGCAGAGAATTTTTGCAAATCTGTCATTCTGTGTTCTCTTGTATTTTAGTTAATGGGTGGTGTGAGCGCTGTCTGACCGACGTGTTCACATTTGTGCATTTCACGTGTTTTTAACACATTATAAGAGTGTAGCCACACCCAGGAACCCAGCAGCTGACTGGTCACATGACTGTGACCTCACCAAAGGTCCTTGCAAAACAATAATAATAATATCTGTTATGCCTTATATTATGGAGACAAGCCATCTATGAGACACATATCTCCCATTGATTACACGACCCTAAGCCCTGCCACATTAGAAACACACACGGTGTAGCTACTTGACAGGTGCACTACACCGCTGGCTACCAGACACCGCTACTATGCCATGAAACTGTCTATTAACATTGAAAACCATTATTAATGTGAAAATAAAGTTACGCTTTTGGTGAACGAACCGTTCTCGAACGGAACCTCGAACAACCAAATTTTATGCAAAGTGTTTGAGTTCGACGAATGGCTCGAACACCGCCCAAAACAGCTCGAATTTGAACTTGGCGAACAGGTTGACTCGAACACTGCTCATCTCTAATCAGGAGGCAGACTCAGACGGTCTCAGGCCCAGTATGGATTCGACAAGATTGTAGAAAGGTGAGAAAGGGTACAGTATCACCGGATAACAGGTATATATGTAGCATAGTTTACACATTAAAAATCTATGTCTATACATCATGAGGCAGACTCAGACGGCCTCAGGCCCAGTATGGATTCGACAAGATTGTAGAAAGTTGAGAAAGGGTACAGTATCACTGGATACCAGGTATATATAGCATAGTTTAAACATTAAAAATCTCTGTGTATATTTCCGTAGTCCAAAAAAGATACTCACAGCCTCAGTATGGATTACACAAGAATCTAAAAAGTAGAAAAAGGGTAATGTATTCGAAGCGTACACCAGTATACACTGTTGGGGTATTTTTCAATCTTCATATATATTTCAGTCTCAGTAAGACAGTCCAGACTCTCCGCAAGAGGAAACGAGATGGATGCAAGTACAGATGGAAAGTCGAGTGATTGCAGAAATTTTTGAATTACTAATCATGGGAAAAACTCCAAGGAGAATTCTCAGAGGCGATGCTGACCCTCAATTACTTTGTCTGTGGAGACAGCGAAAACAGTTCTTGTGAAGAAAGGTTTGCTGTATCGCAGTACCGTGGATCCCATCACCATTACTCATCTCCATCAAATTGTGATCACAGCGAGAGATGTAGACATTGTCCTCACTGCCTATCATTAACTGTCAGGTAACTTTGGAGTGCAAAAGACAGAAGCCACAGGCTGTAGGCGATTCTTTTGGATTGGCATGAGAGGACACATTTAAAAATGTGGGCAGGAATGTCGCACATCTGTGAGTAGGAAAACCGTGAAAGTTGATGATAAATCACCACTGCATCTCATTGTGATTCGACGTCCATAACAAATGGAAGCCAGTGATCATCTGAAGATAGAGCCCAGCAGGACAGGGCATAGCTACGTCTTAACCATCATCTATCAGTTCACCAAATTTGTATTGGCAGTCCTAGTGAAGGATTTAACAGCCCAGACTACACAGCGGTGGAGCAGGGAGAGGTAAGTATTGCAAGTGCTGGGGCCCTGAGCGAGCGGGGGGACCCACTCATGGGCAGTGGTACTGGCACAGGGGCCCTCATAGTACGCCGGTGTGTCTGACGGCAGGTGTGCACCCCCACCGTCAGAGACACTTGATTCTACTATGAGGGACCCTGTGCCAGTGCCGTCGCCCAAGAGTGGGCCCACCCACCTGTCCAGGGCAATGGCACTCGCACGGGTGCGTGCCCCAGGTGGTGACCCCGGCCCTGGGGGGGAGGCAGCCAAGTTAGGGAGGTTGAAAAAAGGCATATGTTGATGTTGGACATTCAGCAGCTGAAAATGGAGGAATAGGAAAAGTCCGAGGAAGAGGAGGACTAAAGCGAGCCATTTTTCTGGCAACCTACGTGTCAGCAAGGGAAGGTGGGACAAAATCCTTTGAAACCCATGCATGGCTCATTTTAATGAAGGTTAGATCATCCACATTTTGGGTTGACAGACGGGTCCTTTTTTCTGTCAGGATTGATCCAGCTGCACTGAAGATTCCTTCCGATAGCACACTTGCAGCTGGGCAAGCGAGCTCCTGTAAGGCATATTGTGCCAATTCAGGCCAGGTGTCCAGTTTAGCGGCCCAATAGTCAAAGGGGAATGACCTGTGCGGGAGAACATCGATATGGGAGGAAAAGTAGTTTGTAACCATAGTTGACAACTGCTGTCTTCTGTCACTTTCCATCGATGCAGTATTACCAGTTGTGCGAGCGGTACTTGAAAAATCAGTCCACAACATGGTCATGAAACCCCTGTGTCCAAAGCCACTTCGGCTGTGTGCACCACGAACACCTCTTCCATGTTGCCCCGTACTGCTCATGGGAGAACCATCACCGCTGCTGTGTGCTGGGAATGCCTCAAACAAACGGTTTAAGAGAGTTGCTTGTTTGTTAGCCAATATCAGCTCTATGTTCTCCTGTGGCATGATGTTTTGGAATTTGCATTTATAGCATGGATCCAGGATGCTGGCCAACCAGTAGTCATCATCGTTCATCATTTTGGCAATGCGGGGTCCCTTTTTAGGATCTGCAATGCATAACCGCACATGTGGGCCAATGTTCCCGGTGTCAATGATGCACTGCGAGTGCTGGGTGGAGGAGCACTTTCTGGCAAATCCACATCCCACCAGTCACGCACAAACCCTGTACCTGACCTTGCCACACCAACAATTTCTCTTGCCCCCTGAGAAGCATCCTCCTCCCCTAAATTATCATCCCCATCATCCTCCTCTTCCTCCTCTTCTTCTTCTTCCTCCACCTCCTCTTCTTCCTCCACCTCGTCCAGGAGAGTTCCCTGAGCAGACAATGGCTGACTGTCATCACTAACTACCTTGCCTGCCTCAAGATGTACACTGCCCAGCCATGACTCAGTTTGTCGCTTCAAGTACTCGGCCAGCACCTCGGCGGTGTGTCTGTCGCCCAAACACATCATCTGCAACACAGCCTGCTGACGCTTTCCACTAGCTGCTCGATAGGGGGACACCTCGTGTGCAACAGTGGCAGCTGCAGATGGAGTGCTCGTACGACTGCGCTCTGTGGACGAGCTTTCGCTTCTGGAGGAGGAGGAGGAGGAGGGTCGAACGCCTACACCCAACTGTTTCCAATACCGTGGGCTAGGCAGCACTGTCCCACCGCCGCTGTCCCCTGTGGACCCTGCATCCACCACATTAACCCAGTGCGCAGTGATGGACACGTAACGGCCCTGGCCATGCCTACTGGACCATGCATGTGTTGTGAGGTGCACCTTTCCACTCACTGATTGCTTGAGTGCATGGACAATGCAGTCTTTCACATGCAGGTGGAGGGCTGGGATGGCTTTTCGAGAAAAGAAGTGCTGACTGGGTAGGTCATAGCGTGGTACTGCGTAGGCCATGAGCTCGCGGAAAGCTTCGCTTTCAACCAACCGGTAGGGCATCATCTCTAACAAGATTAGTTTGACAATGTGGGCATTCAAACACAGTGTACGCGGATGAGAGGATGAGTACTTTCTTGTCCTACTCAGAGTCTCTGGTAGGGTGAGCTGGACTTGAGAGCTGCATATGGTGGAACTAGCGGTGGACATGGTGGACTGAGAGAGGGTTGGTGATGGTGTTGGAGGTCTTGCTGATGGCCTAGATTCAGTCTTTCGTAGCAATAACATTGTGATTCCCTGACTGCTTTGGCCTTGCGACGACACCTCAACATTTGCTGCTGGTGGTGTGCTAACCGGTGGGCTTACAGTGGGGGAAGTGATGTAGCGTTGCTGACTACCTTCATTCGGAGCAGGTGCACATGTGGTACGTGGGGTTTGGTAGTCCGTCCACGCTTGCAAGTGCATGGTGGTTAAATGTCTAAGCATGCAACTGGTATTCAAATTTCTCAGATTTTTCCCTCGGCTAAAGGTCTTTGTGCACTTCTTACAGATAACCTTTGCCTGATCATTAGGATTTTGTTCAAAAAAGTGCCACACTGCACTCTTCCTACCATGGAAGACATTTTGAGGCCTTGCACGCTGTGCTAATTTGACCGTTTGGCCAAGCTGTCCTGCAACTCTTTGGGTTTTTCTAAACCGTTTTTGGACTGCTACGGGCCTGGCAGATAACAGCTGTTGTGATGTCGATGCCTGCTGCGGATCCTCCTCCTCCTCTTCTGAGCTATTGGCCGTGGCACCCTCTTCCCACAATGGATGCCAATCTGGGTCAACAACTGGGTCATCCATCACCTCCTCTTCAATTTCATGTGCACCTTCCTCTGTGTCACCACGTAAGGTGGTATAGTATGTGGGAAGGGGCACCTGAGTTTCATCAGATTCTGGCTCAGTACACTGCAATGACAATGTAGTGCTCTGAGTGAATGTACCAGCAGAAAAATCTAGCAGTGGCTGTGCATCAGTGCACTCCATGTCCGATTCATCTTGGACTGGGGAATTCACAATTTGACTTGATAACCCAGGCATGGTATGTGAAAAGAGCTCCATGGAGTAATCTGTAGTGTGGCCTGCCGCATCCTTCACTTTTGGTACGGGTGAAGGACACAAGGAAAGGTGTTGTTCCTGACCAGGAGCCTCCACTGACGACTCAGTGCTTTTATTTTTTGAAACTTCAGAAGAGGACGCGATAGAGCTGGAGGCTGTGTCAGCAATGTAAGCCAAAACTTGTTCCTGAAGCTCCGGCTTTAAAAGTGGTTTACCTACTCCCAGAAAAGGGAGCCTTCGAGGCCTTGTGAAGCCAGACGATGATGCAAGCTCAACACCTCCTGCCTTAGGTGCTATTGTGCTTTTGCCACTACCAGCAGATGCACCACCACCCCCACCACCATCAGTACCAGCTGGCAACCCCCACCCACTTCCAAGGCCTCTTCCACCATACTTCCTTATTTTTGGAAAAAATGTACCCAAAATACCACCAGCTATATGGTACTGTAAAGCAAGGTACAAGGTGTATATAGTATTGTGGAGAATTTGAATCTCCCTATAGATTTTAGGAGGCTGAACTAATATCTCAGGCCCACTATAGATTACACCTCAATTTAACAGGCTGAAACTGGCTGGTGTATGACAAAGTGCAAGGTATATATAGTATTGTGGAGAATTTGAATCTCCCTAGAGATTTTAGGAGGCTGAACTATCATCTCAGGCCCACTATAGATGACACCTCAATTTAACAGGCTGAAATTAGCTGGTGTATGACAAATTACAAGGTGTATATAGTATTGTGGAGAATTTGAATCTCTCTAGAGATTTTAGGAGGCTGAACTATTATCTCAGGCCCACTGTAGATTACACCTCAATTTATCAGGCTGAAATTGGCTGGTGTATGACAAAGTACAAGGTGTATATAGTATTGTGGAGAATTTGAATCTCCCTAGAGATTTTAGGAGGCTGAACTATTATCTCACGCCCACTATAGATTACACCTCAATTTAACAGGCTGAAATTGACTGGTGTATGACAAAGTACAAGGTGTATATATCATTGGGGATAATTTGAATCTCCCTAGAGATTTTAGGAGGCTGAAGTATTATCTCAGGCCCAATATAGATTACACCTCAATTTAACAGGCTGAAATTGGCTGGTGTATGACAAAGTACATGGTGTATATGGAGCGCCCTCGGTCACCAGGGCAATGGGGTACTCGGTACTGAGCCCGTTGATCTGAATGGGGAATGTCACGGCAGCTGTGACCCGACCCGTGGCCCTGGGCTCCATTGTAAATGGGAAATAAAGTCTATTGCTGATTCGTGACGCCACCTTTGGTGTTCGGCAAGGGTGGTGTTAATCCGACACTGCATACAGATCCTCTGGGACCGATGGTGTGGTGCAGCAAAGATGTTGTAGCCCTCCACAGGCAGGGCTGTAGTCCCAGGGCAGTGTGGTAATGGAAGAGACAGGGGATAGGTGCAGACGGTGTAGTGAATGGCACCGAGATGTAGCCGTGCTGAATGTGTTGGTGCAGGAATAAGTGGAGGATATCAGGGCTTGTAGTTCCAAAGCTTTACTCACAGTCTGTTGTGCAACAGGTGCCCGCTTCCATGCCGTGTCCTCCGGGTCAGTGACTCAGTCAACCTCCAGACCCAATGAAGCACTCCTTTCCAACATTCCGCCAACATGTGCCTTCTCTGAACGTCTCCTCTTATAGCGCCTAAGAATGAAGTACTCTCAGTACTGAGTTACACTGGAGTGCCACCTGTCAGATGTTCCTATGAACTCTACTTGTATGGCAGACAGCTGTAGCCTGCTTCGGGGACTCCTTGCTACCAATTTCCGGCTCACTATTAAGTTGCTGTTGTGCCCCCAAGTCTTGTGTGGGAAAAAAGCGGTCACTACTTCTATTCCTCCGGTGTCTGCTGCAGGACCATTAGTATCCATACAACCTCGGGGACCGGGCCCCGGCCTTGCGCTTAGAATTTCTAGGAAGGGTTCTCCTCTAACCCAGGTCCTCTGTTCTCTTTTCACCTCACGTTCCAAACTAATCTTTCCTTCTTATGGAGAATTAGGCTTTCAGTCTTTGTCGTTCTCTCACTCTTCCTTTCCTGTGCCAGCAGATCCAGGTCACTGGGATCTGCTGCAGCACTTCCATCCATCCATCCCTCTCTCTAGTTATCCACTCAGCCGCGCTCGCTGGCTGACTTCTCACTCTCCAACTCCAACTACTCAAAAAGCTCCTAAAACTTCCCACTCTTTCAATATATACTAACTCCACCCGCCTCCCAGCACGTTTCGTGTTCCAAGCAGGGAGCCACCAATGGGTGCTTTGCTATACTCCAAGCAGGGAGCTGCCAAAGGTGCTTTGCTACACTACTTTGTGGTGTGGGGGTACAGGTGTTGGAGTGTGGTCAGGAGTCTCCACCTTACCTGGATGGTGGGGTACCACACCTCAGGAGAAGGTGCAGTACCTCTGTGGTGACTGAAGCCTCAGGGGCGCCACATATATAGTATTGGGGAGAATTGGAATCTCCCTAGAGATTTTAGGAGGCTGAACTATTATCTCAGGCCCACTATAGATTATGTGGTGCCCCAAGGAGTATGGTCGCCACTGTGGCATTGCCTTCCTCCTAGGGAGTGTGATGTCATGCTTGGAAGCAATAAAGGATCTCTCTGGCAGTTAAACACAACACACAACACAGTTTCCATTCCATATCAGCAGAGGGAGCTCTGAACCAAACCTGGCGCATGATCTGGAGCCCGGTCTCCAAGGCTGTACGGACACTGATGGTCCTGCAACAGAAACCGTAGGAATAGGAAGCTGTAAATGCTCTATTCCCACATAAGACTTGGAGGCACAACAGCGATGTGTGAGCCAGAACAAGAAGGCTACAGCTGTCTGCCATACAAGGGAGTTCTAAAGAGAATAAGCAAGTGGAACTTCAGTGTAACACAGTACTGCAAGTACCTAAAACTAAGCGCTAGGAAGGAGACTACACAACCCATCTGCATAGAGAGATTCCTAAGTTGCGTCCAGGCTAGCCAGCTCCTGTGCCATCTGTAATCTGGACCCTGAACTGCATTTGCCAAGCAAAGTGAAGGTAAAGAAACTGCACCCTGTTGTGTCCTTGCCTTCTTCCTGCAACCCCGTCAGCACTGCTACATCTCTGTGCCAGACACTACACCCTCTTCCTCAACACCTATCCTCACTGCCCTGGGACTACCGCCCTACTTGTGGAGGGCCACAACATCATTGCTGCACCACACCATCTGTCCCAGAGGATCTGTCTGCAGCATCGGTTTAACATGTTCATTGCCGAACACTACAGGTGGTGTCACGAATAGAGTTGAGGGAAACGGGTCGAAAAATTTCAAAAGTCGCCGACTTTTGGCAAAGTCGGGTTTCATGAAACGAAACCTGACCCTAGAATGAGGTCGGCCACGAGGTCGGCGACTTACGCGCCAAAGTCGCGTTTCAAAAGTTTGTTTTGCGCTCTTTTTCAGCCAATCAGGATCCACGGACACTGTGGGCAACGTGATGACATAGGCAGGGGTCACCACCATCTTTCAGAAGGGCATGCAAGTGATTGGCTTGCTTTGGTGGGCGTCACAGGGGTTATAAAAGGGCGTACACGCCGACCGCCATCTTACTTCTGCCGATCTTAGCATAGGGAGAGGTTGCTGCTGCTGATTCTGTAGGGAGAGCGTTAGGCAGGGAAGAAGAAAAAACAACTGCTTCTGCTGCTAGCGATTTTGCCTGTACAACACACCAGTCACTGTGTGTGCAGTGCAAGGGGAGGCTATATTGTGGTGGATCAGCGGTGTTGGTTGTTAGGCTGCCTTCTAAGGCTTCCTGACAGGCTGGCATTGCTGTTTACCCACTGCTCTGCAAACTGCTTTTTTAAAAGCAATCCCATTTTTTTTTTTTTTTTTGTCCTGCTGAGGTACTGAGCGTGCATTTTTTCACACCATACAGCGGTGTACGCTCCTCACACAGTACCGTGTAACGGCTGTTATCATAGCCACAGTGAAGCTATCTGTGTGTCACTGTGGAGGACTTGTTCTGTTCTTACAGACCTACACTCTAGGGAGATTCCTATTCTGCCCAATTCCCACAGTGAAGCTATCTGTGTGTCACTCTGTGAGAATAAGTCGAGGACATGTTCCGTTCTTACAGACCTGCACCTACTAGTTTTGTCTAGCTTTCAAACAGTTAAATATATTTGCTGTTTGATCACATTCAAAACTATAGAGAGACAGCGTGTGTCAGTCCGTATACTTAAAAAACACGGAGCTTGACAATTTTACGTACACCGGTCAGCCGTGTACGTGCACGCTCCTCTCAGTACCGTGTAACGGCTGTTATCACGGCCACAATGAAGCTATCTGTGTGTCACTCTGTGAGAATAAGTCGAGGACATGTTCTGCTCTTACAGACCTGCACCTACTAGTTTTGTCTAGCTTTCAAACAGTTAAATATATCTGCTGTTTGATCACATTCAAAACTATAGAGAGACAGCGTGTGTCAGTCCGTATACTTAAAAAACACGGAGCTTGACAATTTTACGTACACCGGACAGCCGTGTACGTGCACGCTCCTCTCAGTACCGTGTAACGGCTGTTATCACGGCCACAGTGAAGCTATCTGTGTGTCACTGTGGAAGGATAAGTGGAGGACTTGTTCCGTTCTTACAGACCTACACTCTAGGGAGATTCCTATTCTGCCCAACTCTACATACACCTTGTAGTTTGTGATACACTTGCCAATTTCTGCCTGTGACATAGCGCTCTGATATTCAGTGGGCCTCACACAATCCAAAAGTGTCCAGTGTCCACTAGTGTGTGCAGAAATTCAAAATCTCCCTTATTCTGTAGTCACTTTTTTCACACCTGTGCCATCGAGCCTGTGACATAGCGCTGTGATATTCAGTGGGCCTCACACAATCCATAAGTGTCCAGTGTCCACAAGTGTATGCAGAAATTCAAAATCTCCCTTATCCTGTAGTCACTTTTTTCACACCTGTGCCATCGAGCCTGTGACACAGCGCTGTGATATTCAGTGGGCCTCACACAATCCATAAGTGTCCAGTGTCCACAAGTGTGTGCAGAAATTCAAAATCTCTGTGATCCTGTAGTCACTTTTTTCACACCTGTGCCATCGAGCCTGTGACATAGCGCTCTGATATTCAGTGGGCCTCACACAATCCAAAAGTGTCCAGTGTCCACTAGTGTGTGCAGAAATTCAAAATCTCCCTTATCCTGTAGTCACTTTTTTCACACCTGTGCCATCGAGCCTGTGACATAGCGCTGTGATATTCAGTGGGCCTCACACAATCCATAAGTGTCCAGTGTCCACAAGTGTGTGCAGAAATTCAAAATCTCTGTGATCCTGTAGTCACTTTTTTCACACCTGTGCCATCGAGCCTGTGACATAGCGCTCTGATATTCAGTGGGCCTCACACAATCCAAAAGTGTCCAGTGTCCACTAGTGTGTGCAGAAATTCAAAATCTCCCTTATCCTGTAGTCACTTTTTTCACACCTGTGCCATCGAGCCTGTGACATAGCGCTCTGATATTCAGTGAGCCTCACACAATCCATAAGTGTCCAGTGTCCACAAGTGTGTGCAGAAATTCAAAATCTCCCTGTCCTATAGACACCTTGTACCTTGTTTTACATTACTATATAGTTTGTTGGATTTTGTCTACATTTCTACAAAAAATGAGGAAGGCTGGTGGAAGAGGCCGTGGAATTGGGCGGGGGTTGGCAGCTGGTAATGATGGTGTTGGTGGTGGATCTGATGGTAGTGGCAAGAGCAAAATAGGACCGAATGCTGGAGGTGTTGAGCCTGCTTCATCGTCTGGCTCCATAAGACTTCGAAGGCTTAGTTTTCTAGTAGTTGGCAAACCGCTTTTAAAGCCAGAGCATCAGGAAAAAGTTTTGTCTTACATTGCTGACTCAGCCTCCAGCTCTATCGCCTCCTCTTCTGAAGTTGTAAAAAGTAAAAGCACTGAGTCGTCATTGGAGGCTCATGTTCATGAACCACACCTTTCCTTGTGTCCTTCACCCCAACCAAGATTGAAGGATGACGCAGGCCATACTACTGATTACTCCATGGAGCTGTTTTCACATACCATGCCTGGATTATCAAGTGAAATGGTGAATTACCCAGGCCAAGATGAATCTGACATGGAGTGCACTGATGCACAGCCGCTGATAGATGATTCTGCTGGTACATTCACTCAGAGCACTACATTGTCCTCGCAGTGTACAGAGCCAGATTCTGACCCTGATGAGACTCAGGTGCCCCTTCACGCACACTGTACCACCATACACGGTGACACAGAGGAAGGTGCACATGACATTGAAGAGGAGGTGATGGATGACCCAGTTGTTGACCCAGATTGGCATCCATTGGGGGAAGAGGGTGCTGCTTCCAATAGCTCAGATGAGGAGCATCCACAGCAGACATTAACATCGCAACAGCTGTTATCTGGCAGGCCCGGAGCACTCCAAAGACAGGTTCCAAAAATCAAAAGAGTTGCTGGACAGCTTGTCCAGAGGGTCAAAAGATCACAGCGTGCTAGGCCGCAAAATGTCTGCCAAAGTAGGAAGAGTGCAGTGTGGCACTTTTTTGAACAAAATCCTCATGATCAGGCCAAGGTTATCTGTAAGAAGTGCGCAAAGACCTTTAGCCGAGGGAAAAATCTGAAAAATTTGAATACCAGTTGCATGCTTAGACATTTAACCAGCATGCACTTGCAAGCGTGGACACAACACCAAACCTCAAGTGCCACATGTGCAACTGATCACAAAGAAGGTAGTCAGCAACGCTACATTGTTTCCCCCACTGTAAGCCCAGCGGTTAGCACAGCAGCAAATGTTGAGGTGTCGTTGCAAGGCCACAGCAGTCAGGGAATCCCACTGTTAGGCTAGTTTCACACT
Source organism: Dendrobates tinctorius (assembly GCF_039654945.1). NCBI lineage: Eukaryota > Metazoa > Chordata > Amphibia > Anura > Dendrobatidae > Dendrobates > Dendrobates tinctorius. The sequence goes on along the minus strand of NW_027361696.1, from coordinate 34,123,538 downwards.
TGCTTTTTTTTGCAGCGCGTTTTTCCCGCAAAAAAACGCATTGAAAAAACGCATACAAAAGCATACAACTGCTGCGTTTTTTTCAAGCATTTTTATGAGCATGCATGAAAAAAACGCAGCGTTTTTGTGCGTTTGTATGCGTTTTTAGTGCGTTTTTACCGCGTTTGCGTTTTTTTCCAACATTAGGTGGCCCCTCACACTAACCCAAACCATGACTTTACTAACCCTAACCCTGACCCTAACCCTTAACCCTAACCCTGACCCTAACCCTAACCCTAACCCTTAACCAAACCATACTTAACCCTAACCCAAACCCTAAACCCTAACTAACCCTAACCCTGACCTTAACCCTGACCCTAACCCTAACCCTAACCCTGACCCTAACCCTTAACCAAACCATACTTAACCCTAACCCTAACCCTGACCCTAACCCTTAACCAAACCATACTTAACCCTAACCCTGACCCTAACCCTGACCCTAACCCTAACCCTAACCCTAACCCTGACCCTAACCCTAACCCTAACCCTGACCCTAACCCTAACCCTTGACCAAACCATACTTAACCCTAACCCTGACCCTAACCCTTAACCAAACCATACTTAACCCTAACCCTGACCCTAACCCTGACCCTAACCCTAACCCTAACCCTAACCCTGACCCTAACCCTAACCCTAACCCTGACCCTAACCCTAACCCTTAACCAAACCATACTTAACCCTAACCCTGACCCTAACCCTTAACCAAACCATACTTAACCCTAACCCTGACCCTAACCCTGACCCTAACCCTAACCCTAACCCTAAACCTAACCCTAACCCTGACCCTAACCCTTAACCAAACCATACTTAACCCTAACCCTGACCCTAACCCTAACCCTATCCCTAACCCTGACCCTAACCCTTAACCAAACCATACTTAACCCTAACCCTGACCCTAACCCTAACCCTGACCCTAACCCTAACCCTAAACCCCCTTAACTAACCCTAACTTTACCCAAACCCCTAAATTCCATTGTCTAAACTAATGGTAAAACAAAAAACGCTTGTGCAAAAAAACGCATACATGAGCATGCCAGTGCGCACATATGCGCATCCATAGGCTATAATGGCCAATTTTAGCACAAAACGTGCGCATACGTGCGCATGCGCTTTTTTGCAGGGCCAAAAAATGCAACATGCTGCGTCTGGAAAATACAAACGCACACCCCAAAAAAACGCAGCGCATGAAAATCGCATACGTGCGCTTACCAGCGCGCAGGTATGCGCACCCATGTTAAATATAGGGGAAAAACACATGCGCACGTATGCGTTTTTTTCCAGCGCAAAAAAACGCAAATGTGAAACCAGCCTTATATGAACGAAATACTGAATCTAGGCCATCAGAAAGAACACCAACTCCATCACCATCATCAACCCTCTCTCAGTCCGCCCTGTCTACCGCTACTTCTACCATATGCAGCTCTCAAGTCCAGCTCACCCTCCCAGACACTATGAGTAGGTCAAGAAAGTACTCAGTCTCTCATCCGCGTACACTGGGTTTGAACGCCCACATTGCCAAACTAATCTCGTTTGAGATGATGCCCTATCGGTTGGTGGAAAGCGCAGCTTTCCGCGAACTCATGGCCTATGCAGTACCACGCTATGACCTACCCAGTCGCCACTTCTTCTCTCGCAAAGCCATCCCAGCCCTCCACCATCATGTGAAAGACTGCATTGTCCGTGCACTCAAGCAGTCAGTGAGTGGAAAGGTGCACCTCACAACTGATGCATGGTCCAGTCGGCATGGTCAGGGCCGTTACGTGTCCATCACTGCGCACTGGGTTAATGTGGTGGATGCAGGGTCCACAGGGGACAGCGGTGGTGGGACAGTGCTGCCTAGCCCACGGTATAGGAAACAGTTGGCTGTAGGAGTTCCACCCTCCTCCTCCTCCAGAAGCGAAAGCTCGTCCAGAGAGCGCAGTCGTACGAGCACTCCATCTGCAGCTGCCACTGTTGCACACGAGGTGTCCCCCTATCGAGCAGCTAGTGGAAAGCGTCAGCAGGCTGTGTTGCAGATGATGTGTTTGGGCGACAGACACACCGCCGAGGTGCTGGCCGAGTACTTGAAGCGACAAACTGAGTCATGGCTGGGCAGTGTACATCTTGAGGCAGGCAAGGTAGTTAGTGATAACGGCCGTAATTTTGTGGCAGCCATAGCCCTTTCAAAACTCAGCCACATACCTTGCTTGGCTCACACCTTGAACCTGGTGGTGCAGTGCTTCCTCAAAAATTATCCGGAGTTAACAGCCCTGCTCCATAAGGTGCGAAGACTGTGCGCGCACATCCGCCGGTCGCCTGTACACTCCGTTCGTATGCAGAAGCTGCAGCGATTGCTCCACCTTCCCAACCACCGCCTCATTATCGACATTGCAACAAGGTGGAACTCCACCCTGCACATGGTGGAGCGGCTGTGCGAGCAGAGGCAGGCCATAATGCATTTGTGGGAGGATACACAGCCAGGCACTTTGAGAGCAGACATGGAGTTGACAGGTGTGCAGTGGTCGAAGCTGAAAGACCTCTGTAAAGTCCTTCAGTGTTTTGAGGAATGCACACGGCTGGTAAGCGCAGACGACGCCATCCTAAGCATGAGCATCCCACTTATGCGTCTGCTCATGCAAACTTTGACGCACCTTAAGAAGCAGGCGTCTGCAGCCAATGTTGACGAGGAGGAAGAGGTGGAGGGAATCCTTGATGACATTCAGCCATTGTCTGCTCAGGGACCTCTCCTGGACGAGTTGGAGGAAGAAGAGGAGGAGGAGGATGATGATGGGGATGATTACTTAGGGGAGGAGGATGCATCTCGTGGGGCAAGTGAAAATGTTGGCGTGGCAAGGTCTGGTACAGGGTTTGTGCGTGACTGGAGGGATGTGGATTTGCCAGAAAGTGCTCCTCCAACCAGCACTCGCAGTGCATAATTGACACCGGGAACATTGGCCCACATGTCAGATTATGCCTTGCTGATCCTAAAAAGGGACCCCCGCATTGCCAAAATGATGAACGATGACGACTACTGGTTGGCCAGCATCCTGGATCCACGCTATAAAGGCAAATTACAAAACATCATGCCACAGGAGAACCTTGACCTAATATTGGCTAATAAACAAGCAACTCTGGTAAATCGGTTGCTTGAGGCATTCCCAGCACACAGCAACGGTGATGGTTCTCACACGAGCCGTACGGGCCGGGGACAGCTTGGTAGAGGTGTTCATGGTGCACACAGCAGAAGTGGCGTTGGAGACAGGGGTTTCATGACAATGTTGTGGACTGATTTTTCAAGTACCGCTCACACAACTGGTAATACAGCATCGATGGAAAGTGACAGGAGACCGCAGTTGTCAACTATGGTTACAAACTACTTTTCCTCCCATATCGATGTTCTCCCACACAGGTCATTCCCCTTTGACTATTGGGCTGCTAAACTGGACACCTGGCCTGAATTGGCACAATATGCCTTACAGGAGCTCGCTTGCCCAGCTGCAAGTGTGCTATCGGAAAGAGTCTTCAGTGCAGCTGGATCAATCCTGACAGAAAAAAGGACCCGTCTGTCAACCCAAAATGTGGATGATCTAACCTTCATTAAAATTAAACATGCATGGGTTTCCAAGGATTTTGTCCCACCTTCCCCTGATGACACATAGGGTGACAGAAAAATGGCTTGCTTTGGTCCACCTCTTCCTGGTACTTGACCTATTTCGCCTTTTGCATCAGCTGAATGTCCAACATCAGCATATGCCACTTTCTAAAACTCCCTAACTGTGCTGCCTCCCCCCCCCCATGGCCGGGGTCACCACCTAGCGCACGACACCGTGCGAGTGCCGTTGCCCTGGACAGGTGGGTAGGCCGACTCTTGGGCGCGGGCACTGGCACAGGGTCCCTCATAGTGCAATCAAGTGTCTCTGACGGTGGTGGTGCACACCCGCCGTCAGACACACCGCCGTATTATGAGGGGCCCGGCCCAGTGCCAGTACCGACGCCCACGAGTGGGCCCCCCTTGCTTGGGCAGGGCCCCAGCATTTGCAATCTTTACCTCTCCCTGCTCCTCTGCTGTGTAGTCTGGGCTGTCAAATCCATACTGTGCCTGACACCGTCTGAGCCTGCCTCCTGATGTATAGACATATCTTTTGAATGTGTACGCTATCCATACATGTTATCCGGGGATACGGTACCCTTTCTCACCTTTGTGCAATCACTTGCAAGCCATACTGTGCCTGACACCGTCTGAGCCTGCCTCCTGATGTATACACATATCTTTTGAATGTGTACGCTATCCATACATGTTATCCGGGGATACAGTACCCTTTCTCACCTTTGTGCAATCACTTGCAAGCCATACTGGGCCTTACACCGTCTGAGCCTTTTTCCTGATGTATAGACATATCTTTTGAATGTGTATGCTATCCATACATGTTATCCGGGGATACGGTACCCTTTCTCATCTTTGTGCAATCATGTGCAATCCATACTGGGCCTAACACCGTCTGAGCCTGCCTCCTGATGTATAGACATATATTTTGAATGTGTACGCTATCCATGCATGTTATCCGGGGATACTGTACCCTTTCTCACCTTTGTGCAATCACTTGCAAGCCATACTGTGCCTGACACCGTCTGAGCCTGCCTCCTGATGTATAGACATATCTTTTGAATGTGTACGCTATCCATACATGTTATCCGGGGATACGGTACCCTTTCTCACCTTTGTGCAATCACTTGCAAGCCATACTGGGCCTAACACCGTCTGAGCCTGCCTCCTGATGTATAGACATATTTTGAATGTGTACGCTATCCATACATGTTATCCGGGGATACGGTACCCTTTCTCACCTTTGTGCAATCACTTGCAAGCCATACTGTGCCTGACACCGTCTGAGCCTGCCTCCTGATGTATAGACATATCTTTTGAATGTGTACGCTATCCATACATGTTATCCGGGGGTACGGTACCCTTTCTCACCTTTGTGCAATCACTTGCAAGCCATACTGGGCCTAACACCGTCTGAGCCTGCCTCCTGATGTATAGACATATCTTTTGAATGTGTACGCTATCCATACATGTTATCCGGGGATACGGTACCCTTTCTCACCTTTGTGCAATCACGTGCAAGCCATACTGGGCCTAACACCGTCTGAGCCTGCCTCCTGATGTATAGACATATATTTTGAATGTGTACGCTATCCATACATGTTATTCGGGGATACGGTACCCTTTCTCACCTTTGTGCAATCACGTGTAACCCATACTGGGCGTGAGAAGGGCTGGCGAGCTGTTAAGCAAGCTACAGCACCTGTGGTTTGCACACGTAAGTTTTTCATTTTTTTCAGGAATGACGGTTAGGCCTAATTCCGGAACTGCGGTTGACCTGCACTTACTGGGAAATCATCGTTCGCGAGTAATAATTGTAATCAGTGATCCCCATCACTAACGTTGTTCAGCGGGTTATCTGCACCTGTAAGCGACTAACGCTGGCCTTTTCAGTGTAGCGCACATGCAGCCACGGACATGTAAGGGCATGACACACCAATTATTGGCCAATTTCATGTGCCAGAGCCTCACGTGTCCCTCTAGTAAGCCAGACTCGGACCGCGGGGCATGACGGAGTCTCGTTCGTTAACGGAATTAAGCTTGCAATGTGTGCATCTGTTCTGTAGCTGGCATGGTTGAGGTTGCCTGTGTTGAGTCAAATTACGCCGTAGGCTCCACTCCTGGTGGTGCCCTTCTGGACATTCCTTTAAGGTTCAGCTTTGCAACCATACTGCCCACGTAAAACAAACACTTTGCCTTCATGAACGCTGTTTGGAGGGTCATGACTCGTGGGAATAATGCCGCCCAATCAGTTAACCTGCTAGAGAGATCCTTCGTTGCTCCCAAGCATGACATCACATTCCCTAGGAGGAAGGTAATGCCACTGTGGCGACCGTACTCCTGGGGGCGACACAAGTGCACTGATGCCCAGCCACTGCTCGATGAATCTGCTGGTACATTGACCCAGACCACTACATTCCCCTCGCACGCTACACGGCCTGAATCTGACCCTGATGAAACTCAGGTTACCCTTCCCATATACACTTCCATCTTACACGGTGACAAAGAGGAAGCTGCAGATGAAAGTGCAGGTTCGGCCCACCCGCCATCAGACACACCACCGTACTATCAGGGGCCCTGTGCCAGTGCCGTCGCCAACGAGTGGGCCCCCCCTGCTTGCCCAGGATCACAGCACTTGCAAAGTTGAAATACTGTGCAGTGAGATGGAAGATGGGGACGACGAGGAGTCTAGACTAGTACAGGGATTCCCTAGCGAGGAGACTTATTTGATTGTTCTCAATGTTGGGACAGCAATTTTTGGGGAGCACTATACTCTGGAGAAAGATAGATGGGGCCCACCATACACTGGAACATTCCAAAGGTGGACATCAGACACTGGAGCAGCATTTACAGGGCCCATTATACACTAGAGCATTAGAAATGGGGCCCATTATGTTTGGAGCATTATTTGGGCCCATAAGACAGTGGAGCTTCATCCATGGGGACCAACATATACTGTAGCATTATGTGGAGCTCATCATATACTGTTTCAAACATTATATGGGACCAATGATTCTGTATGGAGAAATAGATGGGCCTCGTCATGAGATGTAAAAAGTGAAGTATTTTTCATTGTACTATACTGCTATTTCTCTGCCGTATCGGAGCATGATGAGTTGTGGTATTATGTGTTAAAGGGGCGCTCTTTCGCCCAGGGCACATGAAAACCTGGAGCCAGCCCTACCCCCCCACAACTTTAGCCAAATAACCCCCATTTTTCAGTGTGTAACTTGTATTATGAAGTTAATTAAGGTTGACCAGCTTAAGTAAGAAGAATTGATGCTTTTGGCATTCAAATGAGCACTGTAGGTGTGTTTCCTGTCCTCCTCTCACTGCCGACTTTTATTCCCCATTGACTTACATTGGGTTTCGTGTTTTGGGACGACCCCGACTTTTCCCTATAATCGGCCGATCTTGCTCGACCCGACTTTTGGAAAAGTCGGGTTTCACGAAACGAAACTCGACCATAAAAAAACAAAAGTCGCTCAACTCTACTAGTCACGAATCATCCACACATAAACTTTATTCCATCAGTTAATCCCTTTTACATGGGCACCCAGGGCCACGGACCGGGTCATCGCTGCTGTGACATTCCCCTTTGAGAGACTGGCCCTGTACCGAGTACCCCACAGCCCTGGGAGGGCGACCCAATTACACCTCAATTTAACAGGCTGAAATTGGCTGGTGTATGACAAAGTACAAGTTGTATATAGTATTGGGGAGAATTTCAATCTCCCTAGTGATTTTAGGAGGCTGACAATGATGCTCTCAGTCCAAGTATGGCAGCAGACAGCCTAATAAGCAGGACTGCTGAACACAAAAGTGTGGAAAAATGAACATTTGGTAACTGTGCAGAAAAGAGGAAGAAAAGTATTTTTGCTTTTAAAAAAGCAGTTTGCACAGCAGTGTGCAAACAGCAATGCAGCTATCAGGGAGCCTTATAAGGCAGCCTAATAACCAACAGAGCTGATGCACAAAAAATATAGCCTCCCCTGTCACTGCACACAAACTGTTGTGTTGTACAGTGGAAATCGCTAACAGCAGAAGCAGTTTTTTGTTCTTCTTCCCTGCCTAACGCTCTCCCTTATTCAGAATCAGCAGCTGCAACCTCTCCCTAATGCTAATATCGGCAGAAGTAAGATGGCGGTCGGCGTGTACGCCCTTTTAAAGCCCCTGTGACGCCACACAAAGCAAGCCAATCACTTGCATGCCCTTCTCAAAGATGGTGGTGACCGATGCCCATGTCATTGCGTTGCCCACAGTGTGCGTCCTCCATCATTGGCTGAAAATGGGCGTTGGAAGCATCATTTGAAACGTGACTTTGGCGCTCTGGTCGCCGACCTCGTGGCCGACCTAACGCTATGGTCGGGTTTCGTTTCATGAAACCCGACTTCAGCTTAAGTCGACGACTTATGAATTTGACCGACCCGTTTTGCACAACTCTAATAATAATGCAATAATGCACCTCCCCCAATAATGATATGCTTGGTCCTCTCACCCCCCAATCCTGATATGCATGATACCCCTCCCCCCTATCCTGGTATGCATGGTCCCCTGACCCCCCAATCCTCATATGCATGGTCCCCTCACCCCCCAATCCTGATATGCATGGTCCCCTCACACCCAAATCCTGATATGCATGGCCCTCTCACCCCCCAATTCTGATATGCATGGTACCCCTCACCCCCCAATCCTGGTAAGCATGGGCCCCTCACCCTCCAATCCTGGAATGCATGGTCCTCTCACCTCCCAATCCTGGTATGTATGGTCACCCTCACCCCTCTTTCCTGGTAAGCATGGTCACCTCACCCCCCCTTTCCTGGTATGCATGGTCCCCCTCACCCCCTTTCCTGTTATGCATGGTCCCGTCACCCCCCTTTCCTGGTGTGCATGGTCCCCTCACCCCACTTTCCTTGTATGCATGGTCACCCTGACATCCCTTTCCTGGTATGCATGGTCCCCTCACCCACCTTTGCTTGTATGTATGGTCACCCTCACCCCCCTTTCCTGGCATGCATGGTCCCCCTCACCCCCCTTTCCTGGTATGCATGGTCCCCCTCACCCCCCTTTCCTGGTATGTATGGTCCCCGTCACCCCCCTCTCCTGGTATGCATCTTCCGGTCCCAGTAATGCTTTGCGCGAAACACCGTTGATGACGTCGCGCTCTTGCGAGAGTGATGTCACCTCCGGCCCTTCGGGCAAAGCATTACTGTGACCGGAAGGTGTCGGGCACGTGGAGCATGGAATGGAGATCGCGGGCTGTCGGAAGGTGAGTGCATACTGTAACTATTTTTTGTTTTAATTCTATTTTTTACATATTTCCACGCGCCCAGCCTCGCGGTCCCAATAATGCTTTGCGGCTTGGACTGCTGAAGACGTCGCGCTCTCGCAAGAGTGACGTCATCTCCGGTCTAAGGCGCAAAGCATTACTGGGACCACGAGGCCGCGAGACCATACATAAGGGGCTGGCCATACTTTATATGGGGAAACCTGATGACAGGTTCCCTTTAACATATTTGTCTGAACTGCAACTCCACCTTTGAATCCTTCACGCAAAAATCGATGACTTTCAAAACCAGCAGAATCATGACAGACATGTGAAAGGGCTGCTTCAATGGAAGGAAGCTGTCAGGAGATTCATGCTGCCCCCACCACGGGCAGCAAGAATCTCCAGAGGCTGGATGCATGATTGCCCCCAGATGTATTATTCTCTGACATGCTCTATTGTTTCAGAGAAGATTTACATTAAAGATACTTTACTTCTCCCAACTCCACTGCAGGTGAGTGGCGGGTCTTTCCGTATGTGCACACATGGAGCAGACCTGTCAATCACCTGCTGCTGTGCTTGGAAGAGCCGCCATGTGCCATCTCCCTCTATGGTCCAAATAGCTTCAAAGTATGTTTCAGAGAATAATATGCATGGCTGCATTCAAGTAGTTAAGCTCTGATTTATGCTGCCCACCATTTTGGCAGAATGAATTGACAGATAGCTAAACTAATCTCTCTATATGGCGCAGCTCTGCGACCACTGCGGGTACATCTGTCAGTATAGGGTGGGGATCACTCCAGCATTCTGTATGCCTTTCTGTTCCATGTTGGGAACAGAATGATGGAATTCATCTCAGGGACAGGTCTGTTACATGACGGACCCCACTGGCTTACAATGGGATCTGTCATGGTTCCATCATTTAAGTAGAAAATAGTGCAGCAGTAAAACTGACAAAATCTGCAATGGAGCTTCCTCATAAAGGCATTTTACCAAATAGAGGCGCCAACATAGATATGAGCCTAGGTGTATATCGGCTCTTTATTTCTACTATTCCCCCGTGCGGTTGTGGACATACTGACATATACAATATTTCTCACAGGTTCCCGTTTGTTTCTCCAGGAATTATATGTCACCTTCTTGACAGGCTGCACAATATTATTTATTTGCATTTTTACAATAATCCATTGTATTACACTGAAAAGAAGCAGTTTTTATGCTGTTTTCAGAGTCAAAGCTAGACGTAAATCCAGCAGGAAGAAGTAGAAGTTCTTGTCTTTTATTTTTCTTTTAAATACACTTTTGACTTTGGACCCAAAACTGCATCAAAAAATGCACATGTGAATAGAACCTAACAGGAAATGGTCTGAGGAAGTGTGGCCTATAAAAAAATGGGTAGCGTGCGTGTTCGTAAATTTGTTTCAATTGTCAAGAAACAAATTGGAGCCAAGATTGACAACGCTGCACTGCCAGATGTTACACAGCTGCAGTTTTAGGGGGCTGCAAGCTTTGATAATGCCTGTCCTGCAATATCTGTCTATTTTGGAGTCTATAGAAATTGAATAGGAGGAGACACTGGTGAGCTTTCTACACCGTTCCTTTGGATATAGTGATGACAATCTGTAGATTATGTGTGTGTATAATTCATCTCATATCAATAATGTCCGCTGAGCATATATACTGTGGATTCTGTGAACCCGTGGAGGCTTTCCTCTCTTTATAGATAAGACATTTTTCCTGCAGTCAACCTTTAGCCTCCGTCACCCAGTTATATATAATTTTCACAAGACTGCTGTATGATGGTGCAGTGTCTTAGCATTTGGGGCTCGGCTTTTAATTTTGCACAGGTCCCCACTTTGTCTAAAACCGACACTGTCTGTAATCGATTGTTATCGCTTCCATATCCTCCGACTATAGTGGCACCACTCGTGGCATGGAAAAAATGAGCTACCACACAGAACAACATTTTTACATTTGATCTAATTAAGAATTTCTCATTATATTCTATTAAATAAATTACTGGGATAAAAATACAGCAATCCTGGAAGTCCTCTGGTTTAAAGATAATACAAGATTTACATAATGGGAATTACTTCATTTCCTTCCAGGAATTAAAATTTAATAAAAAAATTAAGTATTGATAATTCAATATTCTTCATTTCCTAAGGAAACCTATTTTCAATTTACTTCATAACAAAAATGTGTTAACAGATACTTTTTGTATTCTCCTATGCAACCATCTTCTGGAAAACTAGTAGCATCGATGATTTATCCTTCAATAAAAAACGTGCTTTACTGGGAAAAGGATCCAATAAAAAACGTGCTCCATAGACCAGTGGCATGAAGCTCTAATACATGCTTAATCTCCAAACATTTGCACAACCCTACATGGGTCCTATTTTAAGACACTCACAAGATGGTACTTGATACCTTGGCCAAGATTTTCCGTGGACAATCACCAATATGTTGGAGAGGTTGTGGCCCCATTGGCAATCTCCTACATATTATCTGGAATTTCCCCAAATTAAAGAACTTGTGGAAGGAATTATCAAGACAATATTGCATAAAAAGATCGCTATCTCTCCCCAAATGGCACTACTATCCCTTGATATGGAATTTATGCTTCCTAGCTTCAAACTAATTTTGATACACATTTTTTAAGTTGCTAAAAATTCAATTGCAGCTAAATGGAGGAGCCCGTAAATTCCGACTGCATCAGAATAGTAGAAAAAATTTCTTTGCATAATATGCATGAAAAAATTCACAACATTGCTAAAAAATATTAATGGTGGATGCAGGAGATCCCCAGCAGATGACCGCGCTGTTGCTGAAAATAATATCTATACAAAAACTAACATTGATATTGCCGCCAAATGGTCAGTGGTAAATACCAGTACTACAAAACATATAAGTAATTACTGCACAGTTACAGATAATGACTTAACGCTGACATTCTTTCTGATGAAATCGATCACTTTTCCCATTTGGCCCAGATCGACATGATAACTTCGCCAGCCAGGAATCGGCTGCAGAGATTACAACAAAGACACATTTCACTTCTCATATTCCAGCCCCATCACCATCTATTCCCAACCTGCACAAACTCCATATCCTGCTGATACCCCAATACTGAGCCATTGCTGCCATATATTTCCCTATTACTGCACCTGATACCCCAATACTGAGCCACTGCTGCCGTATGTGACTCTATTACTGCACCTACTGTGTGGTTCTCTGTGCCCTCTAAATTCTAAAGCAACCCTCTATAATATAGCAATGCGGGGTGAAGTGCCCTAGAAACAGTGCCCACATTTTGCCCACTAGAAACCTAGAAAGTAATAATGCCCTGTGTGCCCCTTTGCCAGTCACAGTAACCCGAGTTCCTCTATAACAATAAGTGCTCACTTTACATTAAATAAAGTCCCGAGTCCCCCCTCTGTACAGCTCCCCTATATACAGTATAATGCCCCTTCACTGTATAGTACCAATCACACAGTATACTGACCCCTTAGTAGCCACCAAACTGTTTAATGGCTCCAACACTTTGGTAGCCCCCTCACTGTAATCTTCACACTGTATGATGACCCCTAGATAGCCTCCACATAGTATAATACACCAGATAGTTCTCAATATAATATAATTCACTCCCCCATTGGCCTCCATATAGTATAATGTACTCCCCATAGGCCTCTATAGTATAATGCATTCCACATGGGCATACTCTATTTAGTGTAATACACTCCTCATAGGCAGACTCTATAGGGTATAATGCACCCCCATAGGCAGACTCTATAGTATTCTGCACTCCCTATAAGCAGACCCTATATTGTATAATGCATCCACCATAGGCAGACTCTACATTGTATAATGCACCCCCATAGGCAGACTCTATAGTATAATTCACCCCCCAATGGACAGACTCTATGTAGTATCATGCAGTCCCCCAAGGGCAGACTCTATAGTATAATGCATCTCCCCCTATAGGCAGGCTATATAGTATAATTCAGCCCCCCATAGGCAGACTCTATAGAGTATAATGCAGCTGCCAATAGGCATACTCTATAGTATAATACAACTCCCCCATAGGTAGACTCTATAGTATAATGCAGCCCCCCTATAAGCAGACTTTATAGAGTATAATGCAGCCCCCCATAAGCAGACTCTATAGAGTATAATGCAGTCCCCCATAAGCAGACTTTATAGAGTACAATTCAGCCCCCCATAAACAGACTCTATAGAGTGTAATGCAGCCCCCATAAGCACACTCTATAAAGTATAATGCAGCCCATTATATGCAGACTCTATAGAGTATAATGCAGCCCCCATAGGCAGATGCTATAGTATAATACAACCCCCCCATAGGCAGACTATATTATAATGCAGCCCCCATAAGCATACTCTATAAAGTATAATGCAGTCCCCCATAGGCAGACTCTATAGTATAATACAGCCCCCGTAGGCAGACTTAATAATTCATCCCCCCACAGGCAGACTCTATAGTATAATACAGCTCCCCCATAGGGAGACTCCATAATGCACCCCCCACAGGCAGACTCTATAGTCTATTACAGCCCCACCATAGGCAGACTCTGTATTATAATTAGAGTTGAGCGATACCAGCCGATACTTGAAAATATCGGATCGGAATGGATCGGCCGATCTTAAAAAAAAGTATCGGTATCGCCGATTCCGATACCGGGAACCAATGCAAGTCAATGGGGCCAAAATATCAGAATTAAAAAAAACCCTTTCTTTCCTTGTAGGTTAATTCTACATGAAGAAAAACAACTAAGAATAATGTAGAATGTATTGTGGGAGGTGGAGGAGACATTAAAGCCATAGAGGTTTAGCCCAATCAAATGGAATAGCAGGAATTAAACTTTTTTTTTAAAGACGTTAGGAGTTACAAAGATATTGACTATGTTAGCCTCATTTATATTTTGCCAGACATGTATGTCTTCTTCTTCTTTCTTCTTTCTTCTTCTTTCTTATTCTTCTTCCTTTTTTTACCTTCTTCTTCTTATTATTCCTTTTTTTACCTTCTTCTTCTTCTTCTTATTCCTTTTTTTACATTATTCTTCTTCTTCTTCCTTTTTTTACATTCTTCTTCTTCCTTTTTTTAAATTCTTCTTCTTCTTCCTTTTTTAAAATTCTTCTACTTCCTTTTTTTACATTCTTCTTCTTCTTCCTTTTCTTACATTCTTCATATTCTTCTTATTCAACAATTATTATTCTACATATTCAACTTCTTCAATCTTCATCTTCTTCCTATTCTTCTTCATCATATTCTTATTTGTGTCAGGCATTCCTGTAGTTGTTATCTAGAAAAGTTAGAAGTTTACACCTTCCGTTCTGCCTGTCACAAAAGATTTACAACAGGATTTGTCCGCGTTCAGTTTGGCCTGCAGCAGCAGGCCTTTTCCAGGGGCACCACGAGGAGGAACGGACTCACCCCCATACACTGCTTAGTCTTCTTCTGCTTATAAATAAGATAATATCATTTGCTCAGAGTATTAGTCTTATGCTTAATGTTCTTCTGCTTTGTTTTTTTATGCTTCTTTGTCTTCTCTCTCTTGTTGTTCTGCATCTTGGTGGTTGTCTTCCTGTTCTTTGTCCTCTTGAACCAGCTGACGGTACTGGCACCCGGAGGGGCAGCAGAAGGAACAAGAACCAATGGCACTACCGAGGACCAGCTGACGGTGCTGGAACCCGGTTACTAAGCAGGAGGTACCTGTGCTACAAAGCACTACCAAGGACCAGCAGACGTTGCCGGAACTCGGATACCGAGATGGAGGCACCTAGGCCAAAGGCTCTGACGAGAACCAGCTGACGGTGCTGGAACCCGGAGGGGTAGCAGAAGCTGCAAGAGCAAATGGAAATAGCGAGGACCAGCTGACAGTGCTGGCACCCGGAGGGGCAGCAGAAGGAATAAGAGCCAATGACACAACCGAGGACCAGCTGACGGTGCTGGAACCCGGTTACTAAGCAGGAGGTACCTGTGCTACAAAGCACTACCAAGGACCAGCAGACGTTGCCGGAACTCGGATACCGAGATGGAGGCACCTAGGCCAAAGGCTCTGACGAGAACCAGCTGACGGTGCTGGAACCCGGAGGGGTAGCATAAGCTGCAAGAGCAAATGGAAATAGCGAGGACCAGCTGACAGTGCTGGCACCCGGAGGGGCAGCAGAAGGAAAAAGAGCCAATAGCACAACCGAGGACCAGCTGACGGTGCTGGAACCCGGTTACTAAGCAGGAGGTACCTGTGCTACAAAGCACTACCAAGGACCAGCAGACGTTGCCGGAACTCGGATACCGAGATGGAGGCACCTAGGCCAAAGGCTCTGACGAGAACCAGCTGACGGTGCTGGAACCCGGAGGGGTAGCAGAAGTTACCCCTGAAAAGCAAAGTTGGCATGCCGCAAGCTGGCCACAGTTACCGAATCACACAGTCCTACAGGAGGTGCTTGTCCTACTGGCACTACGGAACAAGCCTTTCTTACCAGAACCCGCAGTCCACATAGGAAGCACCTAAACTGCTGGCACCCTAGCCTCGGCTAACCCAACCGCAACACGACATGGCAACTTGGGGTGGCAAACTGACATTGACACTTCCCGGAAACAGCAGGCAGGGCTGGAACCAAGCTGGGCAGGAGGGAGTACCCGTGCCAAAGTCAGTTATGAGCAGCAACTGGCGATGTTGGAGCCCAGGGACAAGCACTTAGCAGGCTGAGGCCTGATGTGCTGTCAATTGGGAGGCAGCAGGACAGATTGCCATCAAAACAGCAGGGGAACAGCTGACGTTACTGAACCCCACAAACACAGGAGCTAGTGTTTTACTCTGTGAAGACGGCACTTCCGAGCAACAACTGGCTGTGTTGAAGCCCAGGGACAAGCACGGAGCAGGCTGAGGCTGCATTGAAGAAATTTTAAGATCGGTTGTAGACTTCTACTAATTTTAACCAAGCTCCACTTAGGCCTGTGGCTTCACTGCTTTTCGTATTTCCCCTGTCCTCCAACCCCAACCCATAACTAGTTATGGGAATGTGGACAGAGCAGGCGACATTGCCGGACACACATCAGGGGATTAACTGACCGGACTGAACACCTGTTACACAGGAACAAGTGTGGATTGTGCAGACGCCACTTCGGAGCTGTAACTGGCGGGGTTGGAGGACAGGGGAAATACAAATATCAGTGATACTCGTATTTCCCCTGTCCTCCAACCCCGCCAGTTACAGCTCCGAAGTGGCGTCTGCACAATCCACACTTGTTCCTGTGTAGCAGGTGTTCAGTCCGGTCAGTTAATCCCCTGATGTGTGTCCGGCAATGTCGCCTGCTCTGTCCACATTCCCATAACTAGTTATGGGAATGTGGACAGAGCAGGCGACATTGCCGGACACACATCAGGGGATTAACTGACCGGACTGAACACCTGTTACACAGGAACAAGTGTGGATTGTGCAGACGCCACTTCGGAGCTGTAACTGGCAGGGTTGGAGGACAGGGGAAATACGAGAGACAGTGGAGCCACAGGCCTAATTGGAGCACGGTTAAAAATCAGTAGTGGTACGACTGTGTAGGCAGCAGGAGACTTTGCCATCCACACAGCAGGGGATCAGCTGACGTTACTGAACCCCACTGAGACACGGGAGCAAGTGTCTCTTTCCGTGTGGAAGGCACTTCCGAGCTACAACTGGCTGTGTTGAAGCCCAGGAAATAGGAGGGTGTAGGCAGAGGCCTACTGTATTTGGAAAGTGGTGACAGCTGGAGAGACTTCCATCCACACAGCAGGGGATCAGCTAGCGTTACTGAACCCCACTGAGACACGGGAGCAAGTGTCTCTTTCCGTGTGGACGGCACTTCCGAGCTACAACTGGCTGTGTTGAAGCCCAGGAAATAGGAGGGTGTAGGCAGAGGCCTACTGTATTTGGAATGTGGTGACAGCAGGAGAGACTGCCATCCACACAGCAGGGGATCAGCTAGCGTTACTGAACCCCACTGAGACACGGGAGCAAGTGTCTCTTTCCGTGTGGACGGCACTTCCGAGCTACAACTGGCTGTGTTGAAGCCCAGGAAATAGGAGGGTGTAGGCAGAGGCCTACTGTCTTTGGAATGCAGAGACAGCAGGAGAGACTGCCATCCACACAGCAGGGGATCAGCTAGCGTTACTGAACCCCACTGAGACACGGGAGCAAGTATCTCTTTCCGTGTGGACGGCACTTCCGAGCTACAACTGGCTGTGTTGAAGCCCAGGAAATAGGAGGGTGTAGGCAGAGGCCTACTGTATTTGGAATGTGGTGACAGCAGGAGAGACTGCCATCCACACAGCAGGGGATCAGCTAGCGTTACTGAACCCCACTGAGACACGGGAGCAAGTGTCTCTTTCCGTGTGGACGGCACTTCCGAGCTACAACTGGCTGTGTTGAAGCCCAGGAAATAGGAGGGTGTAGGCAGAGGCCTACTGTATTTGGAATGTGGTGACAGCAGGAGAGACTGCCATCCACACAGCAGGGGATCAGCTAGCGTTACTGAACCCCACTGAGACACGGGAGCAAGTGTCTCTTTCCGTGTGGACGGCACTTCCGAGCTACAACTGGCTGTGTTGAAGCCCAGGAAATAGGAGGGTGTAGGCAGAGGCCTACTGTATTTGGAATGTGGTGACAGCAGGAGAGACTGCCATCCACACAGCAGGGGATCAGCTAGCGTTACTGAACCCCACTGAGACACGGGAGCAAGTGTCTCTTTCCGTGTGGACGGCACTTCCGAGCTACAACTGGCTGTGTTGAAGCCCAGGAAATAGGAGGGTGTAGGCAGAGGCCTACTGTCTTTGGAATGCAGAGACAGCAGGAGAGACTGCCATCCACACAGCAGGGGATCAGCTAGCGTTACTGAACCCCACTGAGACACGGGAGCAAGTGTCTCTTTCCGTGTGGACGGCACTTCCGAGCTACAACTGGCTGTGTTGAAGCCCAGGAAATAGGAGGGTGTAGGCTGAGGCCTACTGTCTTTGGAATGCGGAGACAGCAGGAGAGACTGCCATTCACACAGCAGGGGAACAGCTGACGTTACTGAACCCCACTGAGACACGGGAGCAAGTATCTCTTTCCGTGTGGACGGCACTTCCGAGCTACAACTGGCTGTGTTGAAGCCCAGGAAATAGGAGGGTGTAGGCAGAGGCCTACTGTCTTTGGAATGCAGAGACAGCAGGAGAGACTGCCATCCACACAGCAGGGGATCAGCTAGCGTTACTGAACCCCACTGAGACACGGGAGCAAGTATCTCTTTCCGTGTGGACGGCACTTCCGAGCTGGCTGTGTTGAAGCCCAGGAAATAGGAGGGTGTAGGCAGAGGCCTACTGTCTTTGGAATGCAGAGACAGCAGGAGAGACTGCCATCCACACAGCAGGGGATCAGCCAGCGTTACTGAACCCCACTGAGACACGGGAGCAAGTGTCTCTTTCCGTGTGGACGGCACTTCCGAGCTACAACTGGCTGTGTTGAAGCCCAGGAAATAGGAGGGTGTAGGCTGAGGCCTACTGTCTTTGGAATGCGGAGACAGCAGGAGAGACTGCCATCCACACAGCAGGGGAACAGCTGACGTTACTGAACCCCACTGAGACACGGGAGCAAGTATCTCTTTCCGTGTGGACGGCACTTCCGAGCTACAACTGGCTGTGTTGAAGCCCAGGAAATAGGAGGGTGTAGGCAGAGGCCTACTGTCTTTGGAATGCAGAGACAGCAGGAGAGACTGCCATCCACACAGCAGGGGATCAGCTAGTGTTACTGAACCCCACTGAGACACGGGAGCAAGTATCTCTTTCCGTGTGGACGGCACTTCCGAGCTACAACTGGCTGTGTTGAAGCCCAGGAAATAGGAGGGTGTAGGCTGAGGCCCACTGTCTTTGGAATGCGGAGACAGCAGGAGAGACTGCCATCCACACAGCAGGGGAACAGCTGACGTTGCTGAACCCCACTGAGACACGGGAGCAAGTGTCTCTTTCCGTGTGGACAGCACTTCCGAGCTACAACTGGCTGTGTTGAAGCCCAGGGACAAGCACGGAGCAGGCTGAGGCTGCAATGAAGAAATTTTAAGATCGGTTGTAGACTTCTACTAATGAACCTAGGAACAAGTGTGGATTGTGCAGACGCCACTTCGGAGCTGTAACTGGCGGGGTTGGAGGACAGGGGAAATACGAAAATCAGTGAAGCCACAGGCCTAAGTGGAGCACGGTTAAAAATCAGTAGTAGTAGGACTGTGTAGGCAGCAGGAGACTTGCCATTTCCACAGCAGGGGAACAGCTGGCAGTGCTGAACCCCACTAACACTCGAACGAATGTGTTTGGCTCTGTGGAGACGACACTTCTGAACACCAACTGACGCTGTTGGAGCCCAGGATCAGGCGTGGAGCAGGCTGGGGCCTACTGGATTTTGGCAGGTGAAGGCAGCAGGAGACTTGCCATCTCCACAGCAGGGGAACAGCTGGCAGTGCTGAACCCCACTAACACTCGAACGAATGTGTTTGGCTCTGTGGAGACGACACTTCTGAACACCAATTGACGCTGTTGGAGCCCAGGATCAGGCGTGGAGCAGGCTGGGGCCTACTGGATTTTGGCAGGTGAAGGCAGCAGGAGACTTGCCATCTCCACAGCAGGGGAACAGCTGGCAGTGCTGAACCCCACTAACACTTGAACGAATGTGTTTGGCTCTGTGGAGACGACACTTCTGAACACCAACTGACGCTGTTGGAGCCCAGGATCAGGCGTGGAGCAGGCTGGGGCCTGTTGCTTTTGGCAGGTGAAGGCAGCAGTAGACTTGCCATCTCCACAGCAGGGGAACAGCTGGCAGTGCTGAACCCCACTAACACTTGAACGAATGTGTTTGGCTCTGTGGAGACGACACTTCTGAACACCAACTGACGCTGTTGGAGCCCAGGATTACGCATGCCGCAGGCAGAGGCCAATGGGCAGCGGTTTTTATGGAGGTTGTTGACTACTACTGATTCTAACCATGCTCCACTTAGGCCTCTGGCTCCACTGTCTCTACTATTTACCCTGGCCTCCAACCCCGCCAGCTACATCTCTGAAGTGGCGTCAGCACAATCTACACTTGTTCCTGTGTTACTGGTGCTCAGTCCCGTCAGTTGATCCCCTGATGTTTGTCCGGCAAGTTCGCCAGCTCTGTCCTCATTCCCACTACTGGTTATGGGAATGTGGACAGAGCAGGAGACCTTGCCGGACACACATCAGGGGATAAACTGATGGGACTGAGCCACAGGAACACAGGAACAAGTGTAGATTGTGCTGACGCCACTTCAGAGATGTAGATGGCGGGGTTGGAGGCCAGGGGAAATAGTAGAGACAGTGGAGCCAGAGACCTAAGTTGGGCACGGTTAAAAATCAGTAGTGGTTTGAATGTTGATGGAGCTGGTGACTTTGCCGTCCACACAGCAGGGGATCAGCTGGCGTTACTGAACCCCACTAACACAGGAGCTAGTGTGTTTCTCTGTGCAGACGACACATCTGAGCGACAACTGGCTGTGTTGAAGCACAGGGATTATAGTTCAGGTGGTAGAAAAATGAACACACCAGCAGACCTGGATACAGCTGCCAACCACTAATTTAGTCAGTAAGAGGAATGGCAAAGTCTTTGGAGATCCAGGCCTTGTTCAATTTCAGAAAAGTCAGCCGGTCAACATTATCGGAAGATAGTCGCGTGCGACGGTCTGTTAGTACACCACCTGCGGCACTAAAGACGCGTTCCGATAATACACTGGCAGCAGGGCAAGCCAGCACCTACAATGCATACTGGCTAAGCTCTGGCCATGTATCCAGCTTAGAGACCCAAAACTTGAAGGGGGAAGAGCCATCTGGGAGTACAGTGACAGGGCAAGACATGTAGTCTGACACCATCTGACGGAAGCGTTGCCTCCTGCTGACTCGAGGCGTCGCTGATGGTGTAGACAATTGTGGTGGACACACAAAACTTTGCCACATTTGGGCCATAGTGGTCTTGCCTTGTGCTGCGGCGCTGCCTCTGCTCCCTCTTTGTGCAGAGTTTCCTCCACTGCCTCGACGCACAGAGCTGCTTTGTAAAGCACTAGCAACAATGCTGTCGGGTGGAATGGAAAACATTATGGACTGCACCAGTGACTCTTCGTACTCCCGCAGTTTACGCTCCCGGTTCAACGTTGGTATGAGCCTTTGTACGCTGTCCCGGTAGCGAGGATCTAGGAGGGTGTACACCCAATAATCAGCCGAGACGAGAATGTGGGCGATGCGGCGGTCGTTTCTCAGGCACTGCAGCATGAAATCAACCATGTGCTGCAGACTCCCAACTGCCAAAGAACCGCTGTCCCCTGTTTGAGGTGTGACCTTGGCCTGCTCTGCATCACCCCACCCTCGCTGTACATACTGAGTAGAGGTTTGTGTACCTCCCTCCTCTGGAGAGATGTCTTCCTCCTCCATCGACTCCTCCTCATCCTCCTCACAAAGTGTCCCCTGCCTAGGCCTTTGTGAGGAAACACGTAGCGCAGACTGTCCAGAAGCAGATGGCATTTGGGACTCCTCATCCTCCACCTCTTCCGAAACCTCATCCCTTAGTGCTTGCAGTGTTTGTTGAAGCAGGCAGATAAGGGGGACAGTCATGCTGACTAGTGCATCATCTGCACTCGCCATCCGCGTGGATTCATCGAAGGCACGCAAAACAAGGCAGATGTCCTTCATAGAGGCCCACTCACTGGTGCTGAAGTGTGAACGGCGCACAGTGCGACTTGTTTGCGCCTGATGCAGCTGGTACTCCATGACTGCTGCCTGCTGCTCACACAACCGCTCCAACATATGTAACGTTGAATTCCACCGGGTGGGTAGGTCACATATGATGCGATGTTCCGGAAGGGCAAATCGTCGCTGCAGAGCAGCGAGGCGCGATCTTGCCGTGCTGGAACGCCGCAAGTGAGCGCACTCTATGCGGACCTTGTGCAACAGTGCATCAAGATCCGGATAGTCCCTCAGAAAGCTCTGCACGACCAAGCTAAGCACATGTGCCAGACATGGGATGTGTTTGAGGTTGCCTAGGCCAAGAGCTGCCACCAGATTTCGGCCATTGTCACACACTACCAAGCCCGGCTGGAGATTCGCTGGCCCAAACCACACATCGCTCTCCAGCTTGATAGCGTTCCAGAGCTCCTGCGCTGTGTGGCTTCGATTCCCCAAAGAAATTAATTTGAGTACAGCCTGTTGACGTTTGGCCACGGCTGTGCTCATATCGGTCGTAACAGGCTCCTGCTCTGCTGTTTCTGAGGAACTTGAGTAGCAGGAGGAGTCTATGTGTACAGACTGGAGTCCTGCAATCCGTGGCGTTGGAAGAACACGTACAGCGCCACTCTCCAGATCTGTACCCGGCTCCACAACATTGACCCAGTGGGCAGTGAGGGAAACGTATCGTCCCTGTCCATGGTTACTGGTCCACGCATCGGTGGTCAGGTGGACCTTGCTACTAACGGCGTTTAGTAGCGCATGTTTTATTTTGCCCTCAACTTGTTTCTGCAGGGCAGGGACGGCTCGCCTGCTGAAATAAAAGCGGCTGGGCACGTTGTATTGGGGGACTGCCAATGCCATTAAGTCCCGGAAGGTGTCAGTGTCCACCAGCCTGAATGACAGCATTTCAACTGCCAGAAGTTTGGCAATGCCAGCATTCAGAGACTGTGCTCGGGGATGGTTTGCCGAGTAAGGGCGCCTTTTATCCCATGCCTGTGCTACCGATGGCTGTGATTGATGGGAACGTGCTGCTATGGGTGGAATCTGACAGGGTCTCCGGACAACAGTGGCAGAGGTTCTTCCTTGGCGATCCTGTGAGGAAGCCGAACCAGCAGTGCGTGAGCTGGAGGAAGAGGCCCCAACACGAACTGAAGAGGTGGTAGGTGGTGCTGTGCGTTGGCCTACGTCTTCAGGGTGTCTCTGCAACTCCAACTCGTGCTTGGTGCGCACATGTTTCCACATATTTGTGGTATTGAGGTTGCTGACATTTCTCCCTCTTTTGACTATCTGATGACACAGCTTGCATTTGACAAAGCAAATGTCATCTGCAACTGTGTCAAAAAAGGACCACGCACTGCAACTCTTGGGAGCGCCCGTTTTGCCTTTGGAATGAGGAATGCTCCTAACGGGTGCCAAAGTGGAGGGTACAGGCAACCAAGTCTTCCCCCTCCCTCTGCCTCCTGTTTTGGCCGGTAGGGGAATCTCTTCCTCTGAGCTGCTCCCACCACCTTCCTGTTCCTCACGCCATGATGGGTCAAGGACCTCATCATCTTCCCTCCCCTCTTCAAACAGCTGCTTCTCCGGGGTTGTCTCGCCAGCACCGTACGCACCAGAAAGTGGCAACTGAGTCTCGTCATCATCTGATGCGTACTGAGGTGTGCTGACCATAGGCACTGGCCCACTCGCCTCTTCAGATTCAGAGGGACAAAGAAGTTGCGCATCACTGCATACTCCCTCTTCTTCACATTCAAGAATGCTGCTTGGCTGGACCCCTCTTTTCAAGCCAACAGATTCCGAGAACAGAAGTAGAGACTGTGATGGCTCCTGTCCATGTCTCTCTGACGGCCTGGGCACTTTGGCAGGTGGTGAAGAGACAGATGGTTGCTCTTTGGGTGCTCTGGCCCTGAGAGGATGTGGAAGTAATTGAAGTCGATGTGTTAGCTGCCATCCATCCGACAACGGCTTCAATTTGTTCCTCCCGCAGCAGTGGGGTACGTTGAGGTCCTACAAAGCTGCGCATAAAGGACTGTTGCCTGCTAAAACTGGGGGATGCTGATCCACTGGTGCCCGCAGCAGGCCCAGAATCCCCACGTCCTCTACCTGCAGAATCCCCACGTCCTCTCCCTGCAGAATCCCCACATCCTCTCCCTGCTGAAACTCCACGCCCACGCCCACGCGCCTTACTCCCTGCCTTCTTCATCTTGCCAGACTGCTTAAGATAGGCAGAAAAGTTCAAAGGGGGGCCTTAGTGTGCTTATTCCTGAACAGCTGGTTACAGGTACAAGAAACACTAATTTTATGAAGTGTGTGTGTGTGGACTACACTTTAATAGGAGCTGATGTGGCCTACACAAGTTCCAAATGTAGTGTTTGGTGAACTCTTTTTGTGGTTTCTTTGTTGGAAACAAACTCAAAGTATGTGAACAAAGAATTGAAACTGATAGTATCACCAACTTTTTGGAGCTATTACAATGCAGGCAGGTAACCTACAATGCAAAAGATGAGGCTCCAAAAAAATTGGGTAATACTAATCTGGCTGCGCCGGCAGGGCACAAGCCAGAAAAAAAGGCTCCTCTATCTACTCCTATATAGTGTTTGCAACCAACCAATGTTGATGGATACGGATGGATGCACACTAATAGGAGAAGAAAAAATGAGCTGCACTCAAAGACAAATATGTGTGAGGCATTGACGCACGTTGAGCGTCCTACAACCAGACGTAGCTGCAGGACACTCTACTCTGCGTGAGCTGCACTCACACACAGTCAGAGACCTCTCAGACAGCTGTGAACAGTGCAGCTAAGTGGGCACTGGCACTGACAGGCTGCAGAAAGGCTCCGCTGTGTACTCCTATATAGTGTTTGCAACCACCGTAGATGGAGACGGATGGATGCACACTAATAGAATAAAAAATGAGCTGCAATAAAAGAAAAATGTGTGAGGCAGTGACACGCTGAGCGTCCTACAACCAGTCGTAGCTGCAGGACACACTACTCAGCGTGAGCTGCACTCACACACAGTCAGAGACCTCTCAGACAGCCGTGAACAGTGCAGCAAAGTGGACACTAGCACTGAAAGGCTGCAGAAAGGCTCCGCTGTCTACTACTAGTGATTGCAACCAACGTATATGGATACGGATGGAAGCACACTAGATTGAAATTATGTAAAAAATGCAGCTCAAAAATTAAAAGATGTATGAGGCAGCAGTGATCACACTGGGTGGCCTACAGCCTGACGTGGCTGCAGGACCCACTCCACAGCGTGAGCTGCACTCACACAGCCCTTGCAGACAGCTATTAAAACAGCGCTGCTGGGCTAAAAAAATGCTACTGTGGTGGATTATGTAGCCTGGGTAGAGCAATAGATATGTTTGATGATCGCTATTTCTAACTGTCCCTCACAGTCTTCAACAGCAGCCTGTCCCTAACTGAATTCACAGCAGAGTGAACCAGAAATGGCGGCTGCGGTGGCTTTTATAGTGCATCATGACATCATTTCGGCAGCCAATCACAGCCATGCCAATAGTTAACATGCCTACATGCCTACATCGCAACTCCTGTCAGTGTCGGCGTCGGTGACATCAGATGATGAGAGGGAGGTGATGAGAAAGGGAGCGTAACGCTCCTTCTCTCATCAATGCATCGGCATCCAGCCGATACAGTTGAAACTGCGATGATGGGCGAGGAGCCCACTGCTGACATTGGGCCCACCCCCGCCTGCCCAGGGGCCCCATAGCAACTGGGTGGCAGAGCAGGGAAAGGATGTGCCCACACTTCGGAGGATTCCCATTGGCTTAATCAAAGCAAGCAGGCTCATAGCATGATGGGAACTTCCGATTCCGATTCCGGAATCCGATATGACAAAAGTATCGGAAGTCAGTATCGGAAATCCGATACCGCTAATATCGGCCGATACCCGATACTTGCGGTATCGGAATGCTCAACACTAATTATAATACAGCCCCCCCAGCAGGCAGACTCTATAGTAGGCAGACTACATAATGCACCCCCCACAGGCAGACTCTATGTTATAATGCAGCCCCCTGTAAGCAGGCTCTATAGAGTATAATGCAGGCCCCCATAGGAAGACTCTATAGTATAATACAACCCCCCCAGGCAGACTCTATAGTATAATGCAGCCCCCCATAAGCAGTCTCTATAGAGTATAATGCAGCCACCCATAGGCAGACTCTATAGTATAGTACAGCCTCCCAGTAGGCAGACTCCATAATGCACCCCCCACAGGCAGATTCTATAGTATAATGGAGCCCTATAACAACAATAAATACTCACCTCTCTTACTCCTGGTTCATCTGCTGCTCTAAGTGTCCGCACATTTCCGGACAGCGGGCGCCGGGTAGTGATGTCATCGCAACTCCTGTCAGTGTCGGCGTCGGTGACATCAGATGATGAGAGGGAGGTGATGAGAAAGGGAGCGTAACGCTCCTTCTCTCATCAATGCATCGGCATCCAGCCGATACAGTTGAAACTGCGATGATGGGCGAGGAGCCCACTGCTGACATTGGGCCCACCCCCGCCTGCCCAGGGGCCCCATAGCAACTGGGTGGCAGAGCAGGGAGATCGGTTCTCCCTGCTCTGCCACAGTGTAACTGTATCTGCATGCTGTGCACGCTGATACAGTTACTGTAGAGTAGCTCCTCGTGGGCCCCCTCAGAGCATGGAGCCCAGAGCGACTGCACCCTCTGCCCCCCTGGTAGCTACGCTACTGCTCTTAGTTCTATAAAAGTTGGAAACTTTGGATTGATAATAACCCAGTATAGCTAAATTACTTTGCGACTTTAATCTCTTCTTTTTGCATAATCTTTATCGCTTGTAGAGTTAAGGTTTATGAGTAAGCTATAGTATCAATACTGTGAATTATATGCTATTTTAATATTCATATTAAATAGAATATGTAATTTTGTTATAAATATTCACAAAAAGATCAAAATTACCTCTTGCATGCTATTGGTTCTCCTTCTTTCATACATTTCATTCCCAAACGTTCCTTCCTTTGAAATTGTTTACTTAAAAGTGTTAGAATTTTTTTTAAAAATGCACGGAATAAAACACAAGGTCATGATCATGCTCGTAAAAGTTTTATTTACTTGATTTCAGAAGATCGCTAATGTTAATGTTATTTATTATCAACTTCTTCCTTTTAAAAATAATTAAGAACAATCAATTTGTTCCCTTTCAAGAGACTAATACAGATATCAGAATAAGAGAATAATAGATTTATTTTATCAATGATATCAAGGTAATGGATTAATTGTCTGGTGATTCAGTTGGTTTAATTGTTTGAAAATGAACTCGTTCAATCTCTTCTATGCCGAAGCACGCATCCAGATTTTTGAATCCAAAAGGATTGGCACAAGACTTGAAGGACGTTCCGGGAGCAGATCCATCTGTGGAAGAAATGTAATCATCAGTTCATTATATGTCATTTTATTTAGTCACAAGAAGGTTAAGAAATATTTTTGGGATATTCAAGAGTTGACCGGGACCTTTGCATTAAGACAACTTTTATGAACACCTGGCTAATTTGATTTCCCATTTTAAAGGGAACCTCTCACCTCTTTTTTAGCCGCTATAAGATGCGGCCACTGCCTTTCAGGGCTTATCTACAGCATTCTATCTTTTATAGAGTTTATAAAATTACAGAGTGATGTCACACCCTTTCTGCTGATCATGGGGGTACCAATATTAGGACCCCATTTGACCTAGCATTAATCACCAATCCCATTTATCAGTACTAATGTTCACAAATGGAATACTTCTTAAAGAAGGCCATTAATGTGATATTTTTCTGCCTTTTTGACTAGTGGTCAATTTTCTGGAACGAGACTATTGTCACAATATGGCCTCATTTAGTAATTATTACAAGAAAAATGTAAAAACAAAGCAACCTGAAAACATTTTCCCAAATTGTGCATGCTACTAGTACTAAGTGTTTCCTATATTTACTAGATATTTGATCCTTAAAATAAACCAATATTAATCATTCTTTCTCTGAATAAATATAACACAAAACATATTATTGGATTAACCCTTTTCACTAAACGTTTACCTGTATGCACAGTTAGGTGTGTAACACAAGCAAACTGAGCTGCATCTCCACTGCTGCCCTTGTCTTTGGCTTTTGTCTGAAGCTGTGCAGCTATGTAGTCAGTGATGCAGCCAATCATAATGTTCAGAAGTACTAGTGATGTAGAGGCAGATGAGCTCAGTGATTGGCTGCAGTGCTGTCACATTGTCACCTCTACAGTCAAACAGCAGAGACTGCTGCAGTGGTGGAGACAGAGCATTGGATGCAAGTAGGGTAAGTAAACCTCAATTAGTTTTCTAACACTAAGTGAGCCTCTGAGCAGAAGTTTGACGTGTTAAAGATTAGACTCAAAAATGTGAAAGAATTGTAAAATTGGCACAAGCCATTTATGGCATTTTTAGTCAAGTATTATATTTTTCTTTAAGGCATTCAATAAATTTCTTCTTAAATGATGAGGTTTTTAGTGTAAGATTTGATTACTTTCATTAGAACAGAAAAATAATTAATGCATGCTCTGTCTGTATTTATCACCTACATATGCAATCCAAGGAAGCAGGTTGAGGAGTTTTGCTACTTTTATATGATGGGCTTTCCACAGTACAGTGAGAACTAAATGAGAACTTATTTGAGGAAAAGCTTGGAGCCACAGCAATTTTTTTAGTGTAGAAACCCATCCAAGATTTGGAAATGTATGATTAATGAATTACTTGGCTTTGTTTAACTGAAGAGAAGGCAACAATAGAATAAAAATAATATATCTGCTATCATAGAGATATAAAGGATTTTTCAGAGCATACCTTTGATGGACTGCCTTTAGGACTGACCATCAGAGTATGATTGTGGAGTTTATGGTCAAATTTTTGATTTGCCATGATCTGATGTATGGTTCTCACATCAAGCAGTTGAGCGTGATTAACCTTCATTCATTACCTGGTTTGAAAAATGTCCCTATGTACTCTGCACACAAGGTGGCATTTCCTATACATTTTTCTTGTGTGTAAGCAATGCAGCCTTTAGTATTGTGATCTTTGTAGCAGATGGGACAGACATATCCGTTTTCTTTCTCGTTATCAACAGGTACTGTAAAACAAGGTCAAGAAGAAACGTTGAAACTTAAAATCCTAATAGATATCCAAATATCTGAAAGTTAAAGGTTTTGTTGATGATGTTCATCACTAGAAATGTGGGAATCGATTGGAGACAAATCAAGTGGTTTTGAATTTCACACAAAGAAAATGGTCTGAGTACATCCTGAATATTTAACAATTTAATTCACTGGACTCAACCATGATGTTGCTTGGCTCACTCCCTCCTTGCAAATCTGGTCTTCTTTTTGTCTTCAGTCTTCTTCAATTTTTGGCACCTCTGATGCTGACTAAGTCTTACGTAACATAATGATTTTCTTTGCTCCTCGACATCACAATGTAACTAGCTTGGTCTAATGAACAGCAGAGGCATTAAAGAATGAAGAAGACTGAAGACAAAATAAAAGACCAGAACTGAAGAAGGGTGGCAAGGCAGAAGAAGACCTAGAGGGAAATTGAGATATTGGGACAGGTGAAGAGAAGAGGCTAGATTATTGTTTCACACAATTATTTTTCAACCCATGTATTTATAATGCTCAACACATAGTAATAATTCATTTTATAGTAACAATTTAATTCCTGTTCAAATTCGAGCAAATCTGGCAAATCAAATTTCATCAGTTTTGCTCATACCTAGTAATCACCAATAATGAGTTTATAATTTCTCCATTTTCCTGCCTCTAATTAAATGCTGATTATTGAATGATTTTTGCCTTCTTTACTTACTGTAATAATCTGGGTTACAATTGTTTTCTTCACAACAGTTTACATAAGACTGGCAAACAAATTCTTCACTTGCAATGCGGAGAAATTGCCCACTGGGTAAATTATGTTGACAGCCTTTGTGAATAAATGGGGTTGTAGTAGAATCTGAAACACATGGAGGTTCTTATTAGAGAAAGTATTCAAGTCATGATGAAACAACTAAACATGGTAGGCTTATTTTTTAAGCATTACTCATTGAAAATAGTGCACAAAGTCTCCAGTACTTTGGGATGATCACTGGTGATGACTGAAGTTGACTAACTTACTTATACTACTTTGGATGGTATAACTTCATGGAGACTTAGTGAAAGGGAAGCCATACAATTATACAGATAAAGTACTTGTATGGGCAAGTAGGTTGAATAAAAGTTAATAGAAATTTAGTCTTGCATGGGGTTGCCGACAATGAACTTTCAGGGCAAGATTAATATTTCAGGAATTTCCAAATTAACTAATTAGATTTGTTAATATTCAAGATGTTGTCTTCAAGGAAGCTACTTACTGAACCGTGTAAATCCAGAAACTGTGCAACATCTAGAAACGTCCCCACAATCCACAGATTCTTCTATGCTACACGAATCTCCAATTCGGTTTAGACAAGACTTACACACCAAGCTTTCCACTAAAAATTAATGTTATATCATGTTCTTAATGATTCCATTGATGCAATTATAGTTTTCTCATTAGGAATTTCAAAATATATAACACAGGAGAAGTACAATAAGAAGAGACAGGAGAATAAAGTGGATTTAAAGTAACCAAGTAACCACCGATCGACCAAACTGCTGCATGACCAGCTCTACCCTCGCCTACTGTATTCTCACCCATCACTTGTAGATTGTGAGCCTTCGCGGGCAGGGTCCTCTCTCCTCCTGTACCAGTTATGACTTGTATTGTTTAACATTATTGTACTTGTTTTTATTATGTATACATCTCCTTACATGTAAAGCGCCATGGAATCAATGGCGCTATAACAATAAATAATAATAATAATAATTTAAGGGAGAAGAGGAGGAGACTAAGGAAGACAAAGAAAGACCAAGGAGAAAGGGAAAAAAGGAGAAAGGGAAAAAGGAGAAAGGGAAAAATAAAAATAATAAGGGACAGGGAGAAGAGCAAAAAGAAAAAAGAAGGGCAAATGGGGGAAAGAGGAAAAAGTAGGAGGGAGGGACTGGAAAAGTAAAGAAGAAAATGAAGATAAAAAAGGGAAAAGAGGTGATAGAAAAGATGATGATCACGATGAAAAAAGAAGCATGGACAAAAAAGGATATGTTTATTAGAGCTGAGAGTAGTGTTGGAGGACAAGAAATTGGGAAAGAAAAAATAAATGTGGAGGAAAAATAATGATAAATAAGAAAGAGGAAATGAAAGTTAAATGAGAAGCAGGATGGTGGGAAAAAATGTAGAAAATATGTGAAAAAAGGAGAAGGATGTAAAGGAAATAAAGAGGAGGGCATATAAAATATGAATAGTGACATAGGAGGAGAGAAAAGAGACGACAATGAAAACAAGAAGAAAACAAGAAGAAGGAAATACAAATTAATGTAAAATATTAAGAGAAAGGGAAGGAAAATGGGAACAATAATATAGTTGACAAGGAAACTATGAATAACAGCAGGTAGAAGAAGAAAAGGCAAACAATAGGGAAAATCTTTATCTTTATTTGTTTATTTAACATATTCCGCAGCGCTTTACAGTTTGCACACATTATCGCTGTCCCCAATGGGGCTCACAATCTAAATTCATTATCAGTATGTCTTTGGAATGTGGGAGGAAACCGGAGCACCCGGAGGAAACCCACGCAAACACGGGGAGAACAGAAAGAAAGAAAGAGAAAGAAAGAAAAAGAAAGAAGATGAAGGCTTCAGGACAGGATGTAAAAGAAGATTATGAAGGAAAATGATAATAAAAAAGATTAGAATGTGAGAGCAAGGGGAAGAAGAGAAGGAAAAGGAGGAGAAGACATGTGAAAGCAAAAGAAAAAAGTGAAAAAATGTGGAAAATTGGAGCAAGAAAATAGAGTGGCTAAATGTAAGAAAAAAAAGAAGAAACAAGTAAACAAAAAAAGAAAAATGTAAAGTTGCAATTTGATAAAAGCATGATGAACTCTAATTTTTAGATCATATTTATAAAGGGTCTACTTTTTAACAAAAAATATTTTCTATGTGGAAAATGGCTTAATATTTGCCTTATTCTCCACAATTATGTAATACTTGAAAATTGATTTTTATTTAGGCACACACCTAACAAAAGTTATGTAGGAACAACGCAGCAGAGATGGTGACACTCCACAGTGCACTATGTGTGTATGTTGTGTAGTGACTGTACAATTCTTACCTGTGACAAGAGCAGAGATCATGCAAAGCAAGCCAACAAGATTCTTCATTGTGGATGATTGGTGGCTTCTCGGATTCTCTTCTGCTCATCCTGATGACTCTGCACCATGATCATATAAATACTCTTTGGAATGGTAAAAAAACCATAATCTATCATGGGATGGATAAGATCACTCCAATAACACCAGGGCACACCACACTTTCCAAGTACCTCCGGCAGGTTATTCTCCTTTCAGCAAAGTTTCAGGTACAACAACTGCCTTGAGGAAAGAAAAGACAAACAATAAGAGAATGAGGTAATGGCCTTCAGAATATCTGTCACGCTGATCATGCCAAAAATGAACAATGTCTTCATTTTGTGCAATATTTAATATAGTTTATTCTCAAAATATATTTACCCTCTTGGGGGGTATTAGGTGTATTATTGTTTATGTAAACAAGCTTCTTATTGTTTGTTTCTTATTCACATGTTTTAGAATAAATTTCTATCACTGAATGAAATATATATACTTAATTTTTAAATAAATCCCAAGTACTAGGTCTATTATCACTTATGATATAATGTTATTTAAACAGACCCTGAAACAAAGTTAAAAGAGGTCAGTTTTTGCTCTTAAACACTGCTCAAAAAAATAAAAGGAACACTTAAACAACAAAATATAACTCCAAGTAAATCAAACTTCTGTGAAATTAAATTGTCCACTTCGGAAGCAACACTAATTGACATTCAATTTCACACGCTGTTGTGCAAATGGAATAGACAACAGATGGAAATTATTGGCAATTATTATGACAACCTCAATAAAGGAGTGGTTCTGCAGGTGGGGACCACAGACCACATCTCAGTACCAATGCTTTCTGGCTGATGTTGGTTGTGCTTTCACACTCGTGGTAGCATGAGACGGACTCAACAACTCACACAAGTGGCTCAGGTAGTGCAGCTCATCCAGGATGGCACATCAATGCCAGCTGTGGCAAAAAGGTTTGCTGTGTCTGTCAGCGTAGTGTCCAGAGGCTGGAAGTGCTACTAGGAGACAGGCCATTACACCAGGAGACATGGAGGGGGCGGTAGGAGGGCAACAACCCAACAGCAGGACCGCTACCTCCGCCTTTGTGCAAGGAGGAACAGGAGGAGCACTGCTAGAGCCCTGCAAAATGACCTCCAGCAGGCCACAAATGTGATTGTGTTTGCACAAATGGTTAGAAACCGACTCCATGAGGATGGTCTGAGGGCCCGACATCCACAGATGAAGGTTGTGCTCACAGCCCAACACCGTGCAGAATGCTTGGCATTTGCCACAGAACATCAGGATTGGCAAATTCATCACTGACACACTGTGCTCTTCACAGATGAAAGCAGATTCACACTGAGCACATGTGACAGACGTGGCAGAGTCTGGAGACGCCGTGGAGAGCAATCTGCTGCCTGCAACATCCTTCAGCATGACCGGTTTGGCAGTGGGTCAGTAATGGTGTGGGGTGGCATTTCTTTTGAGGGCCCCACGGTGTTGGACAGTAAACTTACTGAGGTCACCTGGGTTGACAGACACTGGTTCTGACAAGTTCAACACTAGTATCGGACTGATACGCATCCTTGAGTCTGGCACTCCGGCACTCAACAGTTCAGCTCTCTAGCTAATGTGAGACCCGGTGACTGTGAATTCAAGTAACCTTAGCTACGTGTCCTGAAAAACCTCATGGGAAGTATTGAGGGACACTTTAAGGCTATTGGAGTTTCCAGCTTCTGTAACACCTGGAGGCTGTGAGCTAAGGTTACCATGGGTGTGTATTTCACTATCCTTGTTGATAAATAAAAGCCAGTATATCAATCAAAAAAATACCCACAGGTATATCAGATAGGCATACCTGTTCACAAAGTGTACATTAGGTGAACTTCACACAGTGTGAACGGAACGCAAAGGTACTGCGCTCTGTTGCTCCACAGAGTGGTATAATACTACAAAGCACCTAGGCTAAACACACTGCGTTAAATGTCACACAGTGTGCACAGAACATAAAGAACCTGCCCTGTTACTCCACAGAGCAGTCAGAAGTAATGTGTCTAAGCACGTGGAGAAACTGTGCTCTAAGTACTGCACGTGATAACAGGACCTGCGGGACCTGAGCAGCTAACGACCGACCAACAATGGGAGGTCGCCACCTCATGAGCATGCTCAGTAGAGTAAATCCTGGACTTAGCCTCAGGAGTGACTGCTCACCACTGACTATTGCCAGTTACTATAGGTGAAACAGGAGAGACCACAGTAACCAAGCGCACAGGCCGGGTCTGAGCAAGACACTGAGGCCGATGTCTTTTCTGAGCAGCATTCACTGCGGTCGAGACTCAATGGGGGACTACAGAAGATGGCAATGCTTGGGATTCATCCCGTGCAGAGTGCAATTCCTAGTGCCTAACAAACATGCTATGTGTTAATGTACAGGGTGGAATTTCTGAGGTGTAACATTTAATTTTAACCATGTTGTGTTCTAGTAATGAAATGGATGCCGAGAAGCCTTCTCTACCCAACAGTGTCAGCCTATTATGAGGCTCAGTGCTCAGGGTGAAAACTGCAAGATTAAATGTAGGGTTTTTTTATTGTTGTTAATACTGTTGAGAATTAAAAAAAACAGGCGTG
Source organism: Dendrobates tinctorius (assembly GCF_039654945.1). NCBI lineage: Eukaryota > Metazoa > Chordata > Amphibia > Anura > Dendrobatidae > Dendrobates > Dendrobates tinctorius. The sequence goes on along the minus strand of NW_027361696.1, from coordinate 34,089,026 downwards.
ATTGGCTCCATCTTGGAGGGAGACATTTTTCTTTTCTTCTCCAGCAAGATGGCGCTGCCGGCGCCTGTGCAACAGCAGCTATTGGATCTCTATACAAACAGATAGCTGCTACTGCGAAGATACCCCGGGCACCATTTTCAAAATGACTTTTTTTTAATTCAGTATGCGATGGTGTTCATTATGCAAGCTAGTAGGCAGGTCACTGAGGGATCTGTGACCTGTCAGCAGTCTGCATTATGAATAGCTAATCAGAGCACTACATACATGAACCCCCCCTTAGGACACGAGCATATAATTAATACAAAACTGAAAATAAAAATTAAGAAACAGCCACAAGATGGATTTCATCAACCAAGGTATCATTTTATTCAGTATAACAGTGCCAACCTGACACTGTGTGTAGGTTACTGTGGACAATCCTGCTGACAGGTTCCCTTTAATGTGTGTATATCTGCATATAATGTAGTATGAGTTTGTTAATATACTCACCTACTGCTCCACTGTCAGGGATCCAGCACTGTTCTGTTCCTCTTCTCAGTGATATCACCGCTCTGCAGAGTGTTCAGACCTTCATATCTCTGGTGGAGAGGGATGTCAATACTCTTGGGAGGGAGGTCAATCAGGGATTATTACACTATCAGCCTAACCTGTCCGCAGTGGAAAGGATAGCACTGGACCAATTATCATCTGACAAATCTCAGGTTATCAAACCAGAGGATAAAGGGGAGCTACCGTTATAATGGCTAAAACAAATTAAGGGGGTTTTACACATAGCGATATCGCTAGCAATATCGTTATAACGTCACCGATTTTGTGACGTTATAGCGATATTGCTAGCGATATCGCTATGTGTGATACTTACCTCCAACCGGCTCCCCCGCTGTCTGTCGCTGATCGCGCGAGATCGGCCGGCTCCATTTCTCGTCGGGTGCTTCCTGCTGGGCTTCCTGTGGCGCCGACAAGCGACGTGTGGAGGCGGGCAGGAGGACGTCAGGATCGCCGCGCCTGAAAGGTAAGTATCGTCCGCTGTATCGCTGCTGCATCGCTGTGAGATCTGCCTGTGTGGCAGCTCACTAGCTATCATTTAGCGATGCACCAGCGATCCTGACCGGGTCTTATCGTGGGCGGGATCGCTGGTGCATCGCTAAATGTAAAAGGGTGTGACGGCCGTCTGCGAATCTGGGCTGCAGTGGGGACAGCACCCCGAGTAACCCCGAGACCCTTAACCCCTATACAGGGATCTGGAATTGTAGCAAGGCCCAGGAGGTAGCTGTCTAGATTAGCAGTGGACCAGAGCAGGACGGCCACCAAGGGGTCAAAACTAAAACCCGTAATCAAGGTCAGGATGCAGGAGTCTGAGACCAGGGCGCTGCAGAGGCACGAAATCAGCAGACAGAAGGAGAGTCAAAAGTCCAGGCCAGGGTCAGAAAAACCAGGAGGGCAGCGAGGTACAGAATCAGCAGGCAGAAGGAGAGTCAAGAATCAAAGCAAAGGTCAGCGTCAAAAAGTCGGAAGAGAGGCGGAGGTACAAAAACGGCAGGCAATAGAATGGTCAAGAATCCAGGCTGAGGTCAGAGTATACACTATAGCAATTCACACAGTAACACGCAGGGGAACCAAGAATATATCCGGCGGCTTGCAAGACCAGTCCCCAGGTATTTGAGGGATCAGGTCCTCCCTCACAGGTTCCCGGCCCGATGATGTAACCAGGACCGCCCCGGACCAGGCCAGATGGACATGCAGTAAGCCCTACATGACTGACAGAGGGGCGGAGCCTGCGCCCACCAGATGCCTGTGCAGGAGCCCCCTCTCTGCCACCACCCTCACCCTGGAGCGAACCACGGCGCCTCCTAGTGGCTGAGGCAGGAATAGCCGTCCCTGAGTCCGATGGCGACGTGAGGGTCCGGCGCCCCCGAGTGGCCGAGACCAGAACTGCAGGCCCTGAGTCTGGCAGTGACGTCCGGCGCCTCCTAGTGGCCGACGCTGGAACAGCAGGCCCTGAGTCTGGCTGCGACGTGACAGTACCCCCCCCTTCTAAGAGGGGCCTCCGGACCCTCAAAACCCGGTTTGTCAGGGTGAAGGAGGTGAAATCTTCTAATTAACCCCTTGGCATGGATTCCACCAGCGGGGACCCAGGACCTCTCCTCTGGGCCGTAGCCCTTCCAATGCACTAAGTATTGCACGGACCCTCTCACTAAATGGGAATCAAGGATACCTTGGACTTCGTACTCCAAGGTACCCTTGACCAAAACTGGAGGAGGAGGGGACTGGACAGGTTGAATTGGGGAGCGGTACGTTTTTAGGAGGGATTTGTGGAAAACGTTGGGTATTTTGAAGGACTGAGGGAGCTTTAAGCGAAAGGCTACCGGGTTAATTACCTCCAAAATCTCATAGGGACCAATAAATCTGGGGCCCAGTTTGGCAGACGGTACCTTAAGTTTAATGTTCTTGGTAGACAGCCAAACTTTGTCCCCAACTCCCAGGTGCGGCCCCTTGGACCGCCGTTTATTTGCCGCCAAAGCCTGTCTGACTTGGGAGCCTTTCAAGTTTGAGTTCACCTCTGACCAGATGGTCCTTAAGTGATGTATGGATTTCTCTACCCCCGGGAGGTCTGACATCTTAGCCGAAAATGAACCAAAACGTGGGTGTAAACCAAGATTACAGAAGAACGGGGTGGTTTTGATGGATTCTTGGTATTGGTTATTTAGGGCGAATTCGGCTAACGGGAGATGTTCCACCCAATCAGATTGATGTTCCGAAACATAACAGCGGAGATACTGCTCTAGGCCCTGGTTAGTGCGCTCAGTTTGACCATTGGTCTCAGGGTGGTAAGTGGAGGAGAAGGATAATTCAACGCCAATCCGTTTGCAGAACGCCCTCCAGAATTTAGAAACGAACTGGGTTCCTCGGTCGGACACGATATTCACCGGGGCGCCATGCAGTCGTATTACATGAATGACGAACAATTTACTCAGCGTTTCTGCATTAGGTAGTCCAGACAGGGGAACAAAATGGCACTGCTTACTGAACCTGTCTACCACCACCCAGATACATGTCTTCCCTTCTGAGGGTGGCAGGTCAGTAATGAAGTCCATGGAGATGTGGGTCCATGGACTCTCTGGGGCAGGCAAGGACTGGAGCCAGCCGGCAGGCCGATTATGGGGGGACTTAGCACGAGCACAAGTTTCGCAAGCCAGTACGTAATCCTTGCAGTCCTTAACCACCGTCGGCCACCAAAAATTCCTGGTCACTAGTCTGGCTGTATTATTAACACCAGGATGGCCTGCCAGGACAGAGTCATGCGACTCTTTCATAACTTGTAGACGCAACGGGGCCGGAACGAACAATTTCTGGGGGGGCGTCGTGTCCGGGACTTGTTCTGAGGATCTACGGATCTCCTCCAGAAGGTCCAGAGACACGGCCGACACGACGATCCCATTGGCCAGTATTGGGACTGGTTCCGAGTCCTCAGCCTGTGAGGGGCAGAAACTTCGAGAGAGGGCATCAGCCCTTACATTTTTCGTCCCTGGACGAAACGTGATCACAAAGTTAAACCTTGAGAAGAATAAGGCCCACCTGGCCTGCCTAGGATTCAGTCTTTTAGCTGACTCCAAGTAGGTCAGGTTCTTGTGATCTGTGATCACGGTAACCTTGTGTTTAGCACCTTCGAGAAAGTGGCGCCATTCTTCGAAGGCCCACTTTATGGCCAACAATTCCCGATTCCCTATATCATAATTTTTCTCAGTAGGGGAGAATTTTCGGGAAAAGAAGGCACATGGACGGAGTTGAGTGGGAGAGGCAGTGCCTTGGGAAAGCACTGCACCTACCCCAACCTCAGAGGCATCAACCTCTACCACAAAGGGGCAATCTAGATCAGGCTGAATTAATATTGGGTTGGAAGAAAAACACTCCTTTAAAACAGAAAATGCCTGAAGTGCCTCTGGCTTCCAATTAACCACGTCAGCCCCCTTCCGGGTCAGATCCGTGAGCGGTTTGGCGATCTCAGAGAAGCCTTTGATGAATTTACGGTAGTAATTAGTAAATCCCAAGAATCGCTGCAGCGCTTTTAGAGTTTTAGGTTGTACCCATTCTCTAATGGGTCGGATCTTGGCAGGATCCATGCTAAACCCCTTAGCAGAAATCATGTACCCCAAAAATTGTACCTCCTCAGCCATAAAAACACATTTCTCCAACTTGGCGTATAGAGAATGTTCTCTAAGTCTCTGGAGTACAGAACGGACATGTTGCACGTGTGTAAGAACATCAGCGGAGTAAATCAGGATGTCATCCAAATAAACCACTACATATACCCCACAAATATCCCTGAATATATCATTCACAAAGTGTTGGAACACGGCGGGCGCGTTACTCAATCCAAACGGCATCACAAGGTACTCAAAATGACCAAGAGGTGTGTTAAAGGCTGTTTTCCACTCATCCCCATTTCTTATGCGAACCAGATTGTAAGCCCCCCGGAGATCAAGCTTAGTGAACCAACGGGCTCCTAGTAGCTGATTAAACAGATCAGGGATGAGTGGAAGCCGATACTGATTTTTCACAGTAATCGCGTTCAGCTCACGATAATCAATACACGGTCTGAGTCCACCATCTTTTTTTTCTACAAAGAAAAAAACAGCCCCTACAGGTGAAGTGGAGGGTCTAATAAAACCTTTTTGCAAGCTGTCCGCTATGTAGTCCTTCATGGCTACACGCTCAGGACCAGAGAGGTTAAATATTCTCCCCTTAGGGAGACGAGCACTTGGAACCAAGTCTATAGGACAGTCATACTCTCTATGAGGCGGTAATTTCTCAGACTCCACTATGGAAAAGACGTCCTCATAGTCCCTGAATGTGTATGGTATAAAGGGTGTTCTAATTTTAATTTGGTTCACTGACAGCGACATACAGTGATTCTGACACTGTGGACTCCAGCGCACGATATCCCCTTGGTGCCAGTCAATAATAGGATTATGCTGGCGCAACCATGGCATGCCTAAGACAACTGCATGTGATAAATTGTGAATAACAAAAAATGACATATGTTCTGTGTGTAATGCCCCCACTGACATAACAATCTCTGTAGTAACAAATTCCACTCCACCCTGGATAATGGATGTACCATTAATCGCCGTGGTTTGAATAGGGGCATTAAGCCTTAAAAGAGGTACACCAAGTTTCCTTGCAAGCAAAAAATCTATGAAGTTGCCTGCGGAACCACAATCCACATAGGCCTTCACACACAAAGATTTCTTTGAAAATAAGAGAGAAACGGGTAACAAAAGTTTAGCCGCATTTGCGGGCAATACCTGAGCCTCTGGGACAGCACGACCAGAGCTGCCCAGAGGCAGACGTCCCAGGAATGTGGATTTCTGACGCTCAGCATTTCCCTTGAAGCCTCCAGGCTGCAGCATGATGGTATAGGAAGATGGGAGTATTCCTCCAGACTGTGCACTGGAGCAGGTGTAGGCCAGGTAATCAGCTCAGGGAAAAAAAAAATCAGGAGACTGCTTTTATATATGATGGAAATATACACAAAAAGCAGTTCTTAATGGGCCGGATATAATGTGACGGCCGTCTGCGAATCTGGGCTGCAGTGGGGACAGCACCCCGAGTAACCCCGAGACCCTTAACCCCTATACAGGGATCTGGAATTGTAGCAAGGCCCAGGAGGTAGCTGTCTAGATTAGCAGTGGACCAGAGCAGGACGGCCACCAAGGGGTCAAAACTAAAACCCGTAATCAAGGTCAGGATGCAGGAGTCTGAGACCAGGGCGCCGCAGAGGCACGAAATCAGCAGACAGAAGGAGAGTCAAAAGTCCAGGCCAGGATCAGAAAAACCAGGAGGGCAGCGAGGTACAGAATCAGCAGGCAGAAGGAGAGTCAGGAATCCAAGCAAAGGCCAGCGTCAAAAAGTCGGAAGAGAGGCGGAGGTACAAAAACGGCAGGCAATAGAATGGTCAAGAATCCAGGCTGAGGTCAGAGTATACACTATAGCAATTCACACAGTAACACGCAGGGGAACCAAGAATATATCCGGCGGCTTGCAAGACCAGTCCCCAGGTATTTGAGGGATCAGGTCCTCCCTCACAGGTTCCCGGCCCGATGATGTAACCAGGACCGCCCCCGGACCAGGCCAGATGGACATGCAGTAAGCCCTACATGACTGACAGAGGGGCGGAGCCTGCGCCCACCAGATGCCTGCGCAGGAGCCCCCTCTCTGCCACCACCCTCACCCTGGAGCGAACCACGGCGCCTCCTAGTGGCTGAGGCAGGCATAGCCGTCCCTGAGTCCGACGGCGACGTGAGGGTCCGGCGCCCCCGAGTGGCCGAGACCGGAACTGCAGGCCCTGAGTCTGGCAGTGACGTCCGGCGCCTCCTAGTGGCCGACGCCGGAACAGCAGGCCCTGAGTCTGGCTGCGACGTGACAAAGGGCCTTTAGATGGCAGAAATTCACAGACAACTCAGTGATACCCATGTCTATAAGATTATTTCACATAATCCCACCAACACTATAGCCATTAAAATTGAATCTATTGTGGACCACCACACAGAACAGGGTACTATTGACAAGAAACTTAGGGAATTCCTCCTTAAACCGGATCCTATTATACCTATATTTTACATTTCACCAAAAATCCACAAGAGACTGCATAAACCACCTGGGCGTCCAATAGTCTCCTCTACAGACTCCATCCTTTCACCACTGGAAATAGTACTCGAAAAAATCATTACACCAATGGTTAAACAAACCAAATCCTTTTTATTTCATTCTAAAGAATTTATAGGATTAATCAAATCCCTGGGCCCCCTATCTCCCTCATCATTTCTTATAGCCTGGGATGTAAGTAGCCTTTATACATCCATCACCCATGACAAGGGCATGAGGGCTGTGGACAGAATACTTGTGGAGGTTGGAACCATGACCAAATTATACACCTCTGCTCTGACCTATTGAATTTAGTTCTCACAGAGAAATTTTTCATGTTCCAAGACACCTTCTATATTCAGCTACAGGGCACCGCAATGGGGTCAAATGTAGCACCCCCTTACACAATAGCTTACATGGTGGCATTTGAAGAGGACTTCATATACACTTACACCTTGTTCCAACAGTATTCTATTCTATGGCGCAGATTTATCGACGACATATTCTGCGCTTGGAATGGGCCCATTGAAGTATTGCTATCCTTTGATGAGTACATTAGCTCCATTTGGGCTGAGCTCAAATTCACGTTACTGTACAATGTGAACAAAATAAGTTTCTTGGACACCTTGGTGTTCAAGGATGGGGAGGATAGGCTTTCCATTTATCTTTTTACTAAAGAGATGGTTCGTAATAGTATGCTACACTACACCAGTTTTCATCCCCCGCTGTTAAAAAATCCATTCCTAAATCACAGTTCCAGAGAGTGGAAAGGACAGTGATAGAAGAGGACACAAAACAGCAGAGGCTGAAGGAAAAGGAAGACAAGTTTATCACCAGGGGTTATCCCATTAAGCTATTGATATCAGCCAGGCATTGTGCTTCAGTCTTGAGAACTAGGGAATCAAACAAGCGGATCCCATTTGTGCACATTTATCACCCATACTCCAATAGGGTGCATGCCACCATTCGTATGCAGTGAAATATTCTATGCAAAAGTTACCCTAACATCCGCGAGTTCCAACAACCGTTCCTCCCTTGCTACCGCCGCCCAGCTAACTTAAAGAATAAGCTTGTAAGGGCAGACGTGGGCTCAAAGATAGTGACACCAAAACAAACATTTCTTCAGACACAGGGGCATGTTCCCTTGTCTCAATTGCTTACAGTGCAATAATGTACAGAAGGGTCACCTGATTTTTCATCTCCAAACAAGCCAGGGCATCCCTTTAAAAGTTTTTTTCACCTGCGACTCAGCATATGTGGTCTATGCCATCAAATGCCCATGTGGCTTGGATTATGTTGGTGAAACTACACAAGCAGTGAGGGATAGGATCTCACAACATAAATACCAGGTGTAATAGGGTCTAGGCTCCCCCTTCCATATCACTTCCATAAGATGGGGCACAATATCGCCCAACTGAAATTTCAGGTGTTAGAATAGATTGATCTATACAGAAGGGGCCAAAATAGGAAATAGGAAAATCTTAAAAAAGAGACAGGCATACTGGATCTTTGCGCTACAACCTTGGAGCCCAAAGGACTCAAGAGAGATTATGATACTTCAAGCTTCTAATAAAGACTATCCTCCTGCGGAATATGGACTGTGTATCTCCTTATTAATATCTTTTGGAACCGTGAATGCATATATTTTACTTGTATGATTTATATAACTTGTATCATGCTATTGTGAGAATCATGTGGGAATAGTGGATGAGGGCAGGTATATCTCACCCAGATACCTTTCCTATGTGGCCTAGTCTGGTCAGTATCTCACCTGGTTACTAATGAATCATGGGAGGTGGATATAAAAGGATGCCAGGTGGTTGTGTGAGTGTCTCAGCCTGGGGACACAGAGAGCCTGTCTGTGTGAGAGACACACGTGAGTGAAAGCAGTGCCCACTGCAACTGTGGTTTGGCTGGACGGGAGAAGCCCGCCAGTTGGTAGTTAGGTTGTACTTTGTTAAGTTAGTGCCGGACAGGCGAGGATTTGTTTTATGTTTTCTTCTTTATGCATTGCTTTCACCTTTAATAAACCTGACCCAGTGTCAGTTATACCCGGACCCCGGCTGTGCGCCTGAGTTTCATGCTGAACGCACGTGACCTTTGACCCCAGCAAAGGCGATCCCGGAGTGTTTAATCACATTGTGGTGGAGAACGCGGGTATCACGTTGGACGCATTAACATGGAGGACGTGGTGAAAGCGCTGGTACAGTCCACCGCCGTCCAGCAAGAAGCTAATCAGGTGATGATGGCCCAGCTGAAGGAGTTGGTGGACATGACAGCTGCCGATCGTTCGCTTCTCCAGCAGGTGGCGCAGCACCTGGCAAGCTTACCTGAGGTTAACCTGGAAGCCGAGTCGAGAGTGATTCACGTGAGTCGGTACTGGCAGAAGATGACGACCGAAGATGACGTCGAGGCATACCTGACCACGTTTGAACGGACGGCGGTGCGAGAAAAATGGCCGAAGGCACGATGGGCCGGCCTGATTGACCGGTTTCGTTCTGGTGAGGCCCAAAATACTTATTATGACTTAGAACCTGAAGCCGCGCACGACTTTGACAAACTGAAAGCTGAGATCTTGGCCCGGCTGGGAGTGAAAACCGCTGTCCGTGCACAGAGAGTGCATCAATGGACTTATCAGCTGGACAAACCACCGCGGTCACAGATGTTCGACCTGATCCACGTGACGAAGAAGTGGCTACAACCCGAGGTGCTGACAGCGCCAGAGATAATCCAGAGAGTCGTCCTGGACAAGTACCTGAGAGCTCTACCTCCAGCCCTGAGGAAGTGGGTAAGCCATGGAAATCCTACGACGGCAGATCAACTGGTGGATCTGGTTGAACGTTACTCCGTGGCGGAAGGACTCCGAGACGACGCTACCCCACCTCGTTCTTCATCATCTCCACGTGGAACTGGTAAGACTGTTCCTGGGAGGAGGGGAGAAGGAAACATCTCTAAGACAGTGGGAGAGGAAAACAGGACTGTCCACACTGCGAGGCCGAGAGTGACGAACTATGTGTCATGTCGGACACTGTTCACACCAGGGTGTCCGGCAGACAGCGGTAATACCCTGTTGGGTATTCTGTTCCAGTCGGGATAGGGTTAACCAGGTTGTCATGCTGGCTGAGGGCTGGGCCACGCCCTTGGTCTTTAAATAGTTCGTCCTGACTATGGGCGTCGCCGACTATAGCTTTAGCCTAGTGCTAGCAATACCGGTCAGCAGTGGTGGTGTTGGAGCGTCTGATATCTGGTGCAGTATATCCCTCAGTGGTTCTTTCTCCAATCTGTTATATATATATTTGGTTGCCCTTGCACATTATTGTATTCCCTTGTGTATTAACTGTGTGGTGTTTCTTTTACCCCTGTCCATACGTATTTGTGGGGTCTGGTGTCTGGTCCCCTCACTGGGTGGAGGGTGGTGGGTTCAGCTTAGGGCTGGACAGGAGACAGGGACAGGGTGGAGGCTCAGGCAGGCACACCTTCAGTGTAAACCCTGGGTAGAGGGACAGACAGTGTTCCCCTAGTCTGAGGGACATCGCAGGGGTCCCGGGGTTTTTGCCTAAAGTAACCTAGGCATACCATGACATTATAGTTGGCCCAAATAATAAAGTGAGAGGAAAAAAAAAAAAAAGGTATAGATAGGGAATATAGGGGTAACTTACTATGGATCCTATACTTTCCCTAACCAAGCAGCTGGAGGCTCTATCCATACAGGTCACTGAACTCAGGGGGGCGGTCCAGCAACAAGGCCTGTCAGCTCCTGCAGTACCTGCTGAGGCTGCAGCCAGGGCAGCTGAGCCCAAGTTTCCCCTTCCTGAACGATTTGCTGGTGATCGTGGTAAGTTCACGGTGTTTCGTGAATCATGCAAATTGTATTTCCGTATGCGTCCACATTCCTCAGGTAATGAGGCTCAACGCGTGGGCTTGGTTATTTCTTTGCTGAGTGGTGACCCACAGGCCTGGGCCTTTTCACTCCCTTCAGACTCACCGGCATTTGAATCTGTAGATTTTTTTTTCTCTGCTCTGGGTTTGATCTATGACAATCCGGATAGATTGAACTTAGCAGAGTCTAAGATACGCTCACTGCTACAGGGTGATCGACCAGCTGTGGATTACTGCACGGAATTCCGGCGCTGGGCGGTGGACACGCAGTGGAATGACCCTGCGCTTAGAAGTCAATTTTTGCATGGGGTTTCTGGAAGGATTAAACAGACTCTCCTAATGTACGAGACTCCCGCCTCTCTGGAGGCTGCGATGGCACTTGTAGTACGCATAGACCGACGTCTCCGTCAGGGGGCGCTGGTTTCGTTGCCTCCGGGAGGTGGGGGAGTGGTCGGTGAGGTTGCCGCGGGTGAATCCGTGGAACCCATGCAGATCGCTGGTATAGCACAGTCACCGAGTAACAAGCCTAAACGTCCTTGGCACAGAAGGCAGGGGCTCTGTTTTTTTTGTGGCAAAGGAGGACATTTTATTAACGCTTGCCCGCTGGTACCTAAGAAGGGCGTGCCGGCGGAAAACTGATAGGATCAGAGGGTTTGGAGGAGTCTAGTCTGAGCCTTTGTGTATCCTCCGTCATGGTTTCCCAGTGTATGCTCCCTGCTAGGGTGGTACTTGGGGGGCAAATGCTCTCTATTACAGTATTTATTGATAGTGGCTCAGCTGCCAATCTCATTGATGAGAGGTTCGCGCATACAGCGGGATTTCCGGTGGAGAAATTGCCGAACCCCATCCGGGTGGTTACCATCAATGCTTCCCCGTTGTCTCAAGGGGAGATCACAGAGTGTGTGTTGGATATACAACTCCACATCGGAGTATTACACTCAGAGCGGGTAACTTGTAAGGTGCTTAGTAACTTACCAGCTTAGATGGTTCTGGGCTTTCCATGGTTGTCAATGCATAATCCTGTTATTGATTGGAAGACCCAGGACATAATTCAGTGGAGCAGGGAGTGTCAGGAGAGGTGCCTGGCTACATGTATTTCCGCTTTGACCACCAGTATCCCGGAGCCGTTGCTGGACTATGTGGATGTATTTTCTGAGAAGGGTTGTTCAGAACTACCACCGCATCGCCCCTATGACTGTGCTATTAGGTTGAAACCAGGGGCCAAGTTACCTAAAGCTAGAATGTTTAATATCTCAGGTCCCGAGAGGCTAGCTCTCAAGGAATACATTGCGGATAGCCTGAGCAAGGGTCATATTAGACCTTCCTCTTCTCCTCTGGCTGCTGGCTTCTTCTTTGTTAAAAAGAAGGATGGCGGTTTACACCCGTGTCTGGATTTCAGAGAACTCAACCAGATTACGGTCCGTGATCCTTACCCTATGCCACTTATACCCGATTTATTCAACCAAGTGGTTGGTGCCAGGTGGTTCTCCAAACTGGACCTCAGGGGGGCGTACAATCTTATAAGAGTCCGTCAGGGGGATGAGTGGAAGACGGCGTTCAATACCCCTGAGGGTCACTTTGAGAGTTTGGTAATGCCATTTGGGTTGACTATGGCACCGGCGGTCTTTCAACACTTCATCAATGATGTCTTCTCTCAGCTGTTGGGGAGGTTCGTTATAATTTATCTTGACGACATTCTCATTTTCTCTCGCGACTATGATACACATATAGAGCATGTTAGACAGGTTCTGCAGTTGCTCAGAGAGAACAGGCTCTATGTCAAGCTTGAAAAATGTGTGTTTTTCGTACAGGAGCTACCGTTCTTGGGTTATATAATCTCCGCCTCAGGTTTTAAGATGGACACCGCAAAGGTGCAGGCGGTACTACATTGGGATCGGCCTGATAATCTTAAGGCGCTTCAGCGATTTCTTGGCTTCTCCAATTACTATAGGAAATTTATTAAGAACTTCTCTATGATTGCCAAACCATTGACTGACATGACTAAGAAGGGTACCGACTTTTCTGACTGGTCTGAGCCTGCGGTACAGGCGTTTGAATCCTCAAGAATAGTTTTGCCTCAGCGCCCATTCTGGTGCAGCCCGATGTCTCCTTACCGTTTGTCGTGGAGGTGGATGCGTCGGAGGTTGGAGTGGGGGCTGTACTGTCTCAGGGCCCTTCTTGGGCCAAGTTGCATCCGTGTGCCTTCTTCTCCAAGAAGCTGTCGCCTGCGGAGCGTAATTATGATATTGGCAACAGGGAATTATTGGCCATCAAATTGGCATTTGAGGAGTGGCGACACTTCTTGGAGGGGGCTGTTCATCAGATTACTGTGATAACCGACCATAAGAATTTGCTTTATTTAGAATCTGCTAAGCTCCTGTCCTCCAGACAGGCTCGCTGGGCATTATTCTTCACCCGGTTCAACTTCATTGTTACCTAACGACCTGGGTCGAAGAATGTTAAGGCAGACGTTTTATCCAGGTGTTTTCCTGGTGGAGAGTTATGTGAAGAGCCGGTGCCTATTCTCCAAAAGGGTGTGGTGGTATCTGCCATCATGACAGAGATTGAGGCAGAGATTGCGGAGGCTCAGGAGGTGGTACCGCCGGGGTTGCCTGCTAATAAATCTTTTGTGCCGCTACATCTACGCTCTAGAGTGTTGGGCGAACATCATGACACGGTACTGGCAGGTCATCCAGGGGTTAAGAGCACTCTGGAACTGGTATTGCGTCGTTTTTGGTGGCCTAAAATCCGGCAGGATGTGGCCTCATATGTGGCTGCCTGTACCACGTGCGCACGGGCCAAGACTCCTCGTTCCCGTCCCGCTGGTAGCTTGCAGCCTCTCGGGGTGCCCAGTAAGCCATGGACTGAGATTTCCATGGATTTTATTACTGACTTGCCCGCCTCGGCAGGGAACTCGGTCATTTTGGTAATTGTTGATAGGTTCTCCAAAATGTCACATTTCGTTGCTTTACCGTCTTTGCCCAATGCTAAGACTCTTGCTCAGATATTTATTCGCGAGGTGGTCAGACTTCATGGTGTCCCGTCTGACATTGTGTCTGATCGAGGTACGCAGTTTGTGGCAAAGTTTTGGAGAGCTTTTTGTTCTCGCCTTGGAATCAAATTATCTCATTCATCGGCTTTCCACCCTCAGTCGAATGGACAGACTGAGCGGATGAACCAAAACCTGGAGCAATACTTGCGCTGCTTTATTTCCGACAATCAGGAAGAGTGGTCAGCGTTTCTTCCTCTGGCAGAATTCGCAATAAACAACCATTGCCAGGAATCGTCTGGGGAATCTCCTTTTTTTTGTGTGTATGGATAACATCCTCAATTTTGCACCTTGCGTCAGGGGTGCTCAGTTGGCGTCCCTGAGGAGGACCAGTTGGGAGCTCAATTGTCGTCTGTTTGGAGGAGAGTAAAGCAGCGCTTGTTGAAGGTGGGTTCCAGGTACAAACGGGTGGCTGACTGCAGACGTGTGCCAGGTCCGGACCTGTGTGTGGGTGATTGGGTGTGGTTATCTACTAGGAACATTAAGCTCAAGATACCGTCACTTAAGTTGGGTCCCAGGTTCATTGGCCCATTTAGGATCTCCGCAGTGATCAACCCCGTGGCATTTCGTTTGGAGTTGCCGGCTGTGTATAAGATTCATAATGTATTTCACAAAGCATTGCTAAAGAAGGTCGTGGGTTTGGTGGATGGTTCCCCCGGGCCACCACCTCCCGTCTTGGTGGATGGCGCGTTGGAATTTGAGGTGCCCAAAGTGGTGGACTCTAGGGTTGTGCGTCGCACTCTACAGTACCTGGTCCACTGGCGTGGCTATGGTCCTGAGGAGAGGACATGGGTGCCGGCCTCTGACATTCATGCTGATCGACTGGTTACTATGTTCCATCGTCGCCATCCGGACAAGCCAGGTCCTCGACATGGTGAGGTTCCGGAGGTCCCTCGTAGAAGGCGGGGTACTGTCATGTCGGACACTGTTCACACCAGGGTGTCCGGCAGACAGCGGTAATACCCTGTTGGGTATTCTGTTCCAGTCGGGATAGGGTTAACCAGGTTGTCATGCTGGCTGAGGGCTGGGCCACGCCCTTGGTCTTTAAATAGTTCGTCCTGACTATGGGCGTCGCCGACTATAGCTTTAGCCTAGTGCTAGCAATACCGGTCAGCAGTGGTGGTGTTGGAGTGTCTGATATCTGGTGCAGTATATCCCTCAGTGGTTCTTTCTCCAATCTGTTATATATATATTTGGTTGCCCTTGCACATTATTGTATTCCCTTGTGTATTAACTGTGTGGTGTTTCTTTTACCCCTGTCCATACGTATTTGTGGGGTCTGGTGTCTGGTCCCCTCACTGGGTGGAGGGTGGTGGGTTCAGCTTAGGGCTGGACAGGAGACAGGGACAGGGTGGAGGCTCAGGCAGGCACACCTTCAGTGTAAACCCTGGGTAGAGAGACAGACAGGGTTCCCCTAGTCTGAGGGACATCGCAGGGGTCCCGGGGTTTTTGCCTAAAGTAACCTAGGCATACCATGACATTATGGTCTAAGCAAGGGGCCCGTTAGGTGTTTCCGCTGCCAAGAGATGGGCCACTTTGCTGCGAACTGTCCAGTCACTGCTGAACCCATGCAGTGCGACGTCACAGACTCTAAAAAACGCATGTCTATGATTGCACGGGTAATGAGTGTGAATGCCGGTCAAAAGGATGTGGAAAAACACTTGTGTGATTTAACTGTTGATGGCAAAAATGTGGTGGCATTGTTAGACTCAGGAATTGTTGTGACTCTGGTGAAGGCCAGTCTGGTGTCAGCCCCAACTGGACCATCAGACAAATTTTCTGTAACGTGTGTGCATGGAGACACCTGTTCGTACCATACCACGGTCATATGCATTACTACTTCCTATGGGTCTGTGCAACATAAAGTGGGACTCGTCCCTGCATTATTGCATGATGCTATCTTGGGCCGGGACTTTCCCCACTTCTGGCAATTGTGGGAGAATCAGTTGATGCCCCAGGGTAATAGTGTACATGGTTCTTCTCCCAGGGCACGTGTGGGTCCCGAACCCCTGAATGAGGTCCCCCCGGAAAATTCGGGGGAAGATTCTGCTGGAAATGACCTGCAGTTCCCGTTTTCAGTCATGGCGGGTGATACGGAGGAGACCGGGGAAGAGGAGGACGCCGACAGCCGTCCACCTCCCTGTATGCCGGATTTGGAAGTTCAGAAAGATGACTTCCAAAGCGAGCAAATAAAGGATCCTACCCTTTCTCAGGCTAGGAAAAATGTAAAAGTGATAAATGGGGTACCCGTAGAACCTGGCTCTAGGCTGGCATATCCTTACATGGTCCTGGAGAATGATTTACTATATCAGATAGAGAAAAAGGGGGAAGACACGGTGGAACTATTAGTCGTGCCAAAACCCTACCGACGGCAGGTGCTGGACCTGGCCAACGGACATGTAATGGGAGGTCACCTGGGAGTCCATAAAACCACCGAAAGGATATTACACTGTTTTGTTTGGCCAGGCATGCATCACGATATTCATGTATATTGTGAGTCTTGTCCTGACTGCCAAGCCTCAGCGTCTAAGCCCCGGTTCTGTAGCCCTTTGGTACCCCTACCTATTATTGAGGTCCCGTTTGAAAGGATTGGGATGGATTTAGTTGGGCCCCTTCCACGGTCTGCACGTGGACACCAACATATCCTGGTCATCTTGGATTATGCCACTTGTTACCCGGAGGCCATCCCTTTGCGTAACACGGCCACCAAGACGATTGCCAAGGAACTGGTGCATGTGTTTAGTCGGGTCGGTATACCAAAACAGATACTCACCGACCAGGGGACTCCCTTTATGTCCAGGGTAATGAAGGATCTCTGCCGGTTGTTACAAATCGAACCATTACGCACATCCGTGTATCACCCTCAAACAGACGGGTTGGTCGAACGGTTCAATAAAACTCTGAAGCAGATGCTGAGAAAGGCGATAGACAAGGACAGGATGAACTGGGACTATTTACTTCCATATTTGCTTTTTGCCATCCGGGAAGTGCCCCAGTCTTCTACGGGATTCTCGCCTTTCGAGTTATTGTATGCCCGACGTCCTCGCGGACTGTTAGACGTCGCCAAAGAAACCTGGGAGGGTCAGGTCACTCCGTTTAAAACGGTGATAGATCACGTATCCCAAATGCAGGACCGTATTGCGGCTGTTATGCCTATCGTCAAAGAACACATGATGCAGGCTCAAGGAGCCCAAAAAAGAATCTATGACAGGGGCGCCAAGATCTGTACATTTGCACCCGGAGATAGGGTGTTGATCCTGGCCCCCACGGTGGACAGTAAGTTCCTAGCAAAGTGGCAGGGCCCCTTTGAGATTAAGGAAAGAGTTGGTGAAGTAAACTACAAGGTATACCAGGCAGGTAAACGGAAATCGGAACAGGTTTATCATGTAAATCTGATAAAACCCTGGAAAGATCGGTCTGCCTTGTCAGCGGAGCTGGCCCGTCCCGTCTGCTCGCATACTGTACCGGAGGTACGGGTTGCAGAGACTCTCTC
The DNA here is from genome assembly GCF_039654945.1 of Dendrobates tinctorius. Taxonomy (NCBI): domain Eukaryota; kingdom Metazoa; phylum Chordata; class Amphibia; order Anura; family Dendrobatidae; genus Dendrobates; species Dendrobates tinctorius. The sequence continues at coordinate 34,071,960 of NW_027361696.1, read as the reverse complement.
GGAGCGACAAAAGACTGAGGTCAGGCAGTTTCTACTTCACAACCAAAAGTTTTTCTCAGAAAAACCCGGGCAGACTACGCTAATGAAACATGACATCGTAACGGAACCTGGTGTCACAGTTCACCTGAAACCCTACAGAATTCCGGAAGCGCGCCGTGAAGCCGTTTCCCGAGAAGTGAAGGCAATGTTAGAGTTAGGTGTCAGTGAGGAATCGCACAGTGCTTGGTCCAGCCCGATTGTGTTAATTCCTAAACCGGACGGCACCATCCGGTTCTGCAATGACTTCAGGAAACTGAATGCGGTCTCAAAATTTGATGCCTACCCTATGCCCCGGGCCGACGAGTTAATAGATCGGTTAGGAAAAGCCCGGTATATTACGACCCTAGACCTAACAAAGGGGTATTGGCAGATCCCTCTGGCGGAGGCGGCCAGAGAAAAGACGGCATTTGCTACGCCGGAAGGTTTATTTCAAAATGTGTATATGCCGTTTGGACTGCACGGAGCACCGGCGACCTTCCAGAGACTGATGGATCGAGTCCTGAGGTCACATAGGCAGTACGCTTCGGCCTATTTGGATGACATTGTCATTTACAGCTTGGACTGGGATACTCATCTCCAGAAAGTACAAGCTGTGATTGACGACCTGTGGGAGGCAGGTCTAACCGCAAACCCCAAGAAATGTCACATTGGGCTAGAAGAAGCCCGGTATTTGGGGTATGTAATTGGGAGGGGTATTGTTAAACCCCAGGTCGATAAGATTCAAGCGGTTCAGGACTGTCCGCAACCAGTCAACAAGAAGCAAGTGCAAGCCTTTCTCGGGATCGCCGGCTATTATCGCCGGTTCATCCCCAATTTTGCAGCCATCGCTACCCCCCCTGATGGATCTTACCAAAGGGAAAGATTCCGTCATGATTAAATGGAATTTAGCGGCTGAAGAAGCCTTCCATAGCCTAAAACGGGCACTTTGCTCTCAACCCGTACTGGTGACTCCGGACTTCCGCAGCGAGTTTGTGGTACAAAGGGATGCCTCTGATACCGGTATCGGGGCCGTACTGTCACAAGCGAGGGACGGAGTGGAACACCCAGTCCTCTATCTCAGCAGGAAGCTGAATAAGCATGAGTAAAAGTATGCGGTAGTGGAAAAAGAGTGCCTAGCCATTAAGTGGGCTCTAGAGGCCCTCAAATATTTCCTGATGGGCTGAAAGTTCAGGCTGATCACTGACCATGCCCCTCTCAAGTTCATGCACTTGCACAAGGAACGGAATAGCCGGCTAACCCGGTGGTTCTTTGCCCTGCATGCCTACACTTTTACGGTGGAGCACCGCCCAGGGGTACAGATGGGGAATGCAGATGCCCTGTCCCGAGTGCATTGTTTGGTGGGTGTCATTGCTCGCCTGGAGTGGTCTGAGCAGAGGGGGGGATATGTGAGAATCATGTGGGAATAGTGGATGAGGGCAGATATATCTCGCCCAGATACCTTTCCTATGTGGCCTAGTCTGGTCAGTATCTCACCTGGTTACTAATGAATCATGGGAGGCGGATATAAAAGGATGCCAGGTGGTTGTGTGAGTGTCTCAGCCTGGGGACACAGAAAGCCTGTCTGTGTGAGAGACACACGTGAGTGAAAGCAGTGCCCACTGCAACTCTGGTTTGGCTGGATGGGAGAAGCCCGCCAGTTGGTAGTTAGGTTGTACTTTGTTTAGTTAGTGCCGGACAGGCGAGGATTTGTTTTATGTTTTTTTTCTTTACGCATTGCTTTCACCTTTAATAAACCTGACCCAGTGTCAGTTATACCCGGACCCCGGCTGTGCGCCTGAGTTTCATGCTGAACGCACATGACCTTTTACCCCAGCAAAGGCGATCCCGGAGTGTTTTATCACACTATATACAGCAGTTATGATATGATATGGCCTAACTTCTTTTCTTCTCTTTTGTAGAATCGCTAATTTCCCCTTCTTGTCTTCCAATGAGCACCATTGATTATGGTAGAGTATAAATCCATGCCACTTTCACTGTTTATGCTTTATACACATTTTTCACATAAAACGCAACCATTTATCTATACAGTAATAATGACAGCAAGTGTCCCTACGCTTTGGCATACCCTTCCTGGTCACTTTATAAATGGCTATATAAAAATAAATTTAATTGACTGATCCAGGAACATTTGTGGCAACCTTAAATCTATCCATATGTATTACACACAGGGTCAACACACTGACAGAACAGCGCCGGTGTACTTTGGTGTGCGCAGGCCCTTATACCCTGGGCTTTATTGCGCGTTAACATGCCCATGTTGAGTCTGGGACGCACAGCCATTCACGTGACCGCGATGATGCGGCGGCATCACGTGACGCGGGCATTTCTGGAACAAATGACATTTATCCTGGAATGAACCGCTGGGCATACAGTTCACATCCCTAGCGACATTGTCGCACGCTGCCACCGCGCTGTCCCATACGGGTTCCTTGCAAGCTCTACAGCTACCAGTTAAAAAGGAAATGGGGTTCCGCAAAACCACCACCAATATACTGGGCACACACAGTGCTTGTATACAGCAATACCCACTGCATACTATAACAGATAGACCTATGATATTCGTCGCTCATATTGCGTTTAAGTGCCACAAGGTACTTTGCATATTAATATACATTATGTTTACAATATGGGCCAACTAATATATTCACCTTAGGCATTATATGCCCTCTACCCATAGCCATACTGTACTGATGCATTTTAGTATCTGCGCCACATAGTCCTTTAGTGGTACTTCGTATATGACCATACATTACGCCATTTATTCTAATTTCATTGCTCCTTTTGTACTCTTTTTACATTCTACCATATATGGGTGCCTCATACTTTTGTTTCCCATTGTCACATAATAAACAAGTAATGACCCTTATTTATGCATGATTTTATCTCTTTAGTATTATTAGAATACGTGATCCAATAGTGGAATATAGCAATTCCTCATCCATTCTGCTGAACCAGGAATTCTTAGATCTCCTTCTTTGGGCACCCTCACTTTGATGCTCCCATATTCTTTGATCGCAATCTATACATCATCATCCATGGTTTTTCAGCTTTCTTCTACATTTCCTTACTACTATTGAGCTATAATGCAATTGTCTTTGCTAAGTTTCTCTGATTTCACATTTACTGAAAACATCCTATGTTCTTTGCTTGCTGGAATGATTCCTTCTCCTGGAAATGTTTTCCATGGCGACTCTCATTTCCCCTTATTGCTTATGACATGTCACACTATCTGGATACCAGGTTATATTGTTATCTGTATAAATGAAGTGCATTTTTTATATCATTTCTGTTTTTCTTTATATATATATATGTATATATATATATATATATATATATCTACTATATAATTGCCTAATTCTGTCTGTCTGTGTCTGTCTGTAATGGAAATCCTACCTCACTGATTGGTCACGGCCTAACTGCGGCGACCAATCAGCGACAGTTTCTTAATCGTCGTGGCAACACGGCTGCATTGCTTATTGTACAGGCACATTACAGCCGTTAAAGGCATCACTGCTGTGTCGCTCATTACACAGGCACAGTCGTGTACATATTCTGGAGTACAATACATTAGGTAACAGCAGAACAGTGACTGCAGCTCTGGGTGTAACTGGAGTATAATACATTAGGTAACAGCAGAACAGTGACTGCAGCTCTGGGTGTAACTGGAGCACAATACATTAGGTAAGATCTGAACAGTGACTACAGATCTGGCTGTAACAGGAGTATAATACATTAGGTAAGAGCAGAACGGTGACTGCAGCTCTGGGTGTAACTGGAGTACAATACATTAGCTAAGAGCAGAACAGTGTCTGCTTCTCTGGGAGTAACTGGAGTACAATACATTAGATAACAGCAGAAGAGTGACAGCAGCTCTGGGTAAAACTGGAGTACAGCACATTAGGTAACAGCAGAACAGTGACTGCAGCTCTGGGTGTAACTTGAGTACAATACATTTGGAAAGATCTGAACAGTGACAGCAGCTCTGGCTGTAACAGGAGTATAATACATTAGGTAAGAGCAGAACGGTAACTGCAGCTCTGGGTGTAACTGGAGTACAATATATTAGATAACAGCAGAACAGTGACAGCAGCTCTGGGTGTAACTGGAGTACAATACATTAGGTAACAGCAGAACAGTGACTGCAGCTCTGGCTGTAACTGGAGTACAATACATTAGGTAACAGCAGAACAGTGACAGCAGCTCCGAGTGTAACAGGAGTATAATACACTAGATGGTGGCCCGATTCTATCGCATCGAGTATTCTAGAGTCTCTGTTAAAATAAAAAATAGTTATATACTCACCTTCTGTCGGCCCCCGGACTCTGTCCCGCCTCCACCACTTAAAAAGATGAGAGGCGTCTGTAATTTACATCATAGGTAGACCTCAACTATGGGAGACAAACTGAGAAAAAAAAATCCAGAAAATCACATTGTCTGTTTTTTTTTCATTTTATTTGCATGGTGGAAAATAAGTATTTGGTCAGAAACAAAATTTCATCTCAATACTTTGTGATATATCCTTTGTTGGCAATGACAGAGGTCAAACGTTTTCTGTAAGACTTCACAAGGTTGCCACACACTGTTGTTGGTATGTTGGCCCATTCCTCCATGCAGATCTCCTCTAGAGCAGTGATGTTTTTGGCTTTTCGCTTGGCAACACGGACTTTCAACTCCCTCCAAAGGTTTTCTATAGGGTTGAGATCTGGAGACTGGCTAGGCCACTCCAGGACCTTGAAATGCTTCTTACGAAGCCACTCCTTCGTTGCCCTGGCGGTGTGCTTTGGATCATTGTCATGTTGAAAGACCCAGCCACGTTTCATCTTCAATGCCCTTGCTGATGGAAGGAGGTTTTCACTCAAAATCTCACGATACATGGCCCCATTCATTCTTTCATGTACCCGGATCAGTCGTCCTGGCCCCTTTGCAGAGAAACAGCCCCAAAGCATGATGTTTCCACCACCATGCTTTACAGTAGGTATGGTGTTTGATGGATGCAACTCAGTATTCTTTTTCCTCCAAACACGACAAGTTGTGTTTCTACCAAACAGTTCCAGTTTGGTTTCATCAGACCATAGGACATTCTCCCAAAACTCCTCTGGATCATCCAAATGCTCTCTAGCAAACTTCAGAGGGGCCCGGACATGTACAGGCTTAAGCAGTGGGACACGTCTGGCACTGCAGGATCTGAGTCCATGGTGGCGTAGTGTGTTACTTATGGTAGGACTTGATACATTGGTCCCAGCTCTCTGCAGTTCATTCACTAGGTCCCCCCGCGTGGTTCTGGGATTTTTGCTCACCGTTCTTGTGATCATTCTGACCCCACGGGGTGGGATTTTGCGTGGAGCACCAGATCGAGGGAGATTATCAGTGGTCTTGTATGTCTTCCATTTTCTAATTATTGCTCCCACAGTTGATTTCTTCACTCCAAGCTGGTTGGCTATTGCAGATTCAGTCTTCCCAGCCTGGTGCAGGGCTACAATTTTGTTTCTGGTGTCCTTTGACAGCTCTTTGGTCTTCACCATAGTGGAGTTTGGAGTCAGACTGTTTGAGGGTGTGCACAGGTGTCTTTTTATACTGATAACAAGTTTAAACAGGTGCCATTACTACAGGTAATGTGTGGAGGAAAGAGGAGACTCTTAAAGAAGAAGTTACAGGTCTGTGAGAGCCAGAAATCTTGATTGCTTGTTTCTGACCAAATACTTATTTTCCACCATAATATGCAAATAAAATGAAAAAAAAACAGACAATGTGATTTTCTGGATTTTTTTTTCTCAGTTTGTCTCCCATAGTTGAGGTCTACCTATGATGTAAATTACAGACGCTTCTCATCTTTTTAAGTGGTGGAACTTGCACTATTGCTGACTGACTAAATACTTTTTTGCCCCACTGTATATATATATATATATATATATATACTTGCTGAAGAGCCTGGCGCTGCCCGGGCATAGTAACTAACTGTGGTTAGTTATAACAAATTATAATTATCCTCCATCCCATAGTCCCATGCCCATATACCCATCATACATATCCACCATCCCATAGGCCCATGCCCATATACCCATCATACATATCCTCCATCCCATAGTCGAGTGCCCATATACCAATCACACATCCTCCATCCCATAGTCCCATGCCCATATACCCATCACACATCCTCCATCCCATAGTCCCATGCCCATATACCCATCATACATATCCACCATCCCATAGTCCCATGCCCATATACCCATCATACATATCCTCCATCCCATAGTCGAGTGCCCATATACCAATCACACATCCTCCATCCCATAGTCCCATGCCCATATACCCATCACACATCCTCCATCCCATAGTCCCATGCCCATATACCCATCATACATATCCTCCATCCCATAGTCCCGTGCCCATATACCCATCATACTTATCCGCCATCCCATAGTCCCGTGCCCATATACCCATCATACATATCCTCCATCCCATAGTCCAGTGCCCATATACCCATCACACATCCTCCATCCCATAGTCCTGTGCCCATATACCCATCATACATATCCTCCATCCCATAGTCCCGTGCCCATATACCCATCATACATATCCGCCATCCCATAGTCCCGTGCCCATATACCCATCATACATATCCTTCATCCCATAGTCCAGTGCCCATATACCCATCACACATCCTCCATCCCATAGTCCCGTGCCCATATACCCATCATACATATCCGCCATCCCATAGTCCCGTGCCCATATACCCGTCATACATATCCTCCATCCCATAGTCCAGTGCCCTTATACCCATCACACATCCTCCATCCCATAGTCAACCATTATGACATCATAATGAGCGGCGGGGCTTGCAACCTATGATGACATCAGCGTAGCCATGGCAACCATTATGACATCATAATGAGAGGCGGGGCTTGATACACACACACTTTTTCCCCATTATGTAGATAGGGGCAAAAATTTTTGGTGAATTGGAACACGCGGGGTTAACATTTCACCTCACAACATTGCCTAGGACACTCTCGGGGTCCAGACGTGTGACCGTGCCAAATTTTGTGGCTGTAGCTGCGACGGTGCGGATGCCAATCCCAGACATACACACATACATACATACACACACACACACACTTGAGCTTTTTATATTTTTATATATATATATATATATATATATATATATAAAGTCATAAAGTCTTCTACCTTGATTCAAACAGGTCTGATGAAGGTCCTCCTGTTGACTGAAAACTTATAACGTGTTTATTGTTGGATGCACAAATAAAACAGAACCTTCTTTATTCACACCAAAATTGCTCCTTGAATGCCAAGTTCTTTTGAAGCTTTGGTTCGATGGGCTGAACACCTTACTTGGGCACCATTAAATGCTCATCGTTAGAGTGCCATGTTTTTTATTTTGTTCTGCAGACTGTCCAGGTCACACTGAACTGTACGTGATATTAAATTGTCTTTTACAAAATAAAATGTATGGAGCTTCAAAAGGAGACTCCGTACACTGTGTGCAGAATTATTAGGCAAATGAGTATTTTGATCATATCATCCTTTTCATACATGTTGTCCTACTGCAAGCTGTATAGGCTTGAAAGCCAACTGCCAATTATGTAAATCAGGTGATTTGCATCTCTGTAATGAGGAGGGGTGTGGTCTATTGACATCAACACCCTATATAAGGTGTGCTTAATTATTAGGCAACTTCCTTTCCTTTGGCAAAATGGGTCAGAAGAGAGATTTGACGGACTCTGAAAAGGCAAAAATTATGAGATGTCTTGCAGAGGGATGCAGCAGTCTTGAAATTGCAAAACTTTTGAAGCGTGAGCACCGGACAATCAAGCGTTTCATGGGAAATAGCCAACAGGGTCGCAAGAAGCGTGTTGATAAAAAAAAGGTGCAAAATAACTGCCCACGAATTGAGGAAAATCAAGCGTGAAGCTGCCAAGATGCCATTTGCCACCAGTTTTGCCATATTTCAGAGCTGCAACATTACTGGAGTATCAAAAAGCACAAGGTGTGCCATACTCAGGGACATGGCCAAGGTAAGGAAGGCTGAAAAATGACCACCTTTGAACAAGAAACATAAGATAAAATGTCAAGACTGGGCCAAGAAATATGTTAAGACAGATTTTTGTAAGGTTTTATGGACTGATGAAATGAGAGTGACTCTTGATGGGCCAGATAGATGGGCCCGAGGCTGGATCAGTAAAGGGCAGAGAGCTCCCCTCCGACTCAGACGCCAGCAAGGTGGAGGTGGGGTACTGGTATGGGCTGGTATCATCAAAGATGAACTTGTGGGACCTTTTTGGGTTGAGAATGGAGTTAAGCTCAACTCCCAGACCTACTGCCAGTTTCTGGAAGACACCGTCTTCAACCAGTGGTACAGGAAGAAGTCGGTATCGTTAAAGAAAAACATGATTTTCATGCAGGACAATGCTCCATCACATGCATCCAAATACTCCACAGCGTGGTTGGCCAGTAAAGGTCTAAAAGAAGAAAAAATAATGACATGGCCCCCTTGTTCACTTGATCTGAACCCCATAGAGAACCTGTGGTCCCTCATAAAATGTGAGATCTACAGGGAGGAAAAACAGTACACCTCTCGGAACAGTGCCTGGGAGGCTGTGGTGGCTGCGGCACGCAATGTTGATGGTAAACAGATCAAGCAACTGACAGAATCTATGGATGGAAGGCTTTTGAGTGTCATTGCAAAGAAAGGTGGCTGGTCACTGATTATTTTTTGTTTTTGAATGTCAGAAATGTTTATTTCTACATTTTGTGTTGTTATATTGGTTTACCTGGTGAAAATAAACAAGTGAGATGGGTGTATATTTGGTTTTTATTAAGTTGCCTAATAATTCTGCACAGTAATAGATAATAGATAGCCAAATCTAAAAAAAAAACACTCCAACTTCCAAAAATATTAAGCTTTGATATTTATGAGCCTTTTGGGTTGATTGAGAACATAGTTGTTGTTCAATAATAAAAAGAATCCTCTCAAATACAACTTGCCTAATAATTCTGCATGCAGTGTATTCTTATATTGGAAAAGAAACTTCCAGCTGACTCAAAGAGTGAGCCAAATAGTTTTATATAGGAAGATGTCACAGAGAAGAGGAGCAGAACAGTGCTGGACACCAGAGAGAGTGGCGAATTGGCGAGTATATTAGTACACTCACACTACATTACATGCATATATACTCATTCAATGAGCCCAAAACTTAATGGGGTGCTTCTTCAAGGGAGAGTGAAGGCAGAGCATTTAAATTGAAGAATACTGATTCATTCATTTATTTATTCATTTACTGCGTTTTGTGGCTTATAACACTTCACAAACTTCTTTTTTAGTTCCGAAATCCCAATGGCACAGTCAAAGTTAAATTTGCAGGAATCAGCGTTCATGCAGCCTTTTATTGAAAATTTTATCTCTTTTTGACCTGAAAAAAAAATTAACAGACATCATTAAGTAAAACTTATGGACACAGGAGCTTGAAAGAAAAATATGTGTGGGAAAAATGTATTTTATGCTTATTAAAACTTCACTGGTAGAGAAAATAAGGGGAGGGGTCAATAACACCGATTTTCATACTCCAAGTTAGAATATGGGGTGACAGCAGTAAGATACATCATCCATACTATGTACAGCACACAAACAACTCTGCAATGAGTACATACACATAAGACATCTGTATAGTAGATACTCCACATAGCCCTGCTGCAGACATATCGTACTAGAGAAAAGCAGATCAGGAAAAATTCAAATTGGCATGTTTGCATGTTTTATTTTGTCCTAGGTGGTTTGCCTGGTCATTAACATGCAAACCACCCTTGGGGGTAAAGGGGTTAGTGAGAAAAAAAAATGAACTTTTTTGAATATACCAAATGGCTGCAATGAAACAAAGAGTGTTAAATTTAAAGAGGTCTGACTACTCACTGTAAATGAAGATAACTACCTTAGTGATATGTAACTCCCTTCTAAAATATTCAGGATTGAGAGTCCTCAGTAGTTGATACCTTTTAACGGCTAACTGAAAAGATGGTAACACATTGCAAGCTTTCGAGACTACTCAGGTCTCTTCATCAGGCTAGACTAATACAAAATCTGAAGAGTCACATATTTATGCACAATACAGCCTAGAAAAAATGCAATAGATAAGACAAGTGACATGATATTTTTCTATCTACTGGCTAACACGGTACAAAGATATACATCTTTCCTGTAACTCCCTTCTAGTACTTTGCCAGTGACTTTAGCCCCCGTTACACACTGCGATATCGCTAGCAATATCGCTGTAATGTCACCGATTTTGTGACGTAGCAGCGATATTGCTAGCGATATCGCTGCATGTGATACTTACCTCCGACCGGCTCCCCCGCTGCTCATCGTTGGTCACGCGAGAAGGTCCTGGATCATTTCTCGTCGGCCACTTCCTGCTGGGCTTCCTGTGGCGCCGACGAGGGAAGCGTGGACGCGGGCGGGAGGACGTCAGGATTGCCGCGTCTGACAGGTAAGTAGCGACCCCCGACCGCTGCTATGTCGCTGGTGAGATCTGCCTGTGTGGCAGCTCACTAGCGACCACGTAGCGATGCATCAGCGATCCATATCGTTGTCGGGATCGCTGGTGCATCGCTATGTGTATCGGTACCCTTTGTCACATTTGCAAATGACTTTGTCACAGTATCTACACTTACATATCCCTGCCGTACACACACAGCTCTGCTGCAAACATACATACTGTACATACATACACTCACACAGCACTGCTGCAAACACATAGCTCTGCTTCACACACATCTTTGCAGACTCCTAGATCACTGCTATTCACAAGTAAAGTATTGAATACCATGCACTGGTAAGTTTCTTGAAGGCATTTGCCATGAAAGATCCCACAGCTAATTAAGCCCTGTTCTATGGTTGCTTTCTCAGGACTTGCAGCATGGGTTGATCTGTGCAGGTCCTGTTCAGTTTTCTATCTCACTCAATAAGACAGGGAAGAAAAGACCTGTGTGGCTACATAGTTTGCTCAGACTTCCGGAAGGCTGAGTCCTGTAATTCTATGTGTCGTTACTCTGCCAACATAATTTTTCTGCTTTATGCCATGTGTGTAACAGAATGTGACTTGAAAAGTTACAGATGATCGAATATTCACAGAAGCTGTATATGCAGAATGGTGTGATATTATTTAGGAAAGATGATATAAGCAGTTGTTTTGCGCAAAAAATTACTAATCCCATGAAAAGAGTAGAAATTTGCTCACCTGGATCAATCACATCAGATCTAAACTCAAAACATCGGTCCATGGATCCAGTGCAGTTCATCTCTTTCTCACTCTTACATTCCAGCAAATTTCCCGTACAGTAGGCAGTTGGGCATTTTACACCATTTGGGGTTTGATCTTCTGAAGTGACTGGAGAGAACAAAATATTTATTGTTCTAAATACATCATGTTGATCTAATTCTAGTACATAAGTGCTTCTTGTTGTCATGAAGTGCGATTTTCTTGTTTATTTTCTTGGATCCAGCTTGCTACAATGTAACTAATTATTCTACAAGCTAAACACAAATGTAGAAAGTGTAAGGCTGTGTGCCCATGTTAATTTTTTTTTAGCATTTCCGCCACGTTTTTGTGGCAATTTAAACACTTAAAAAACGCATCCCCATGCAATCCTATGGGATTCCGCAGTTGCTGTGTCAATGCTGCGGACTGTACCGCTGCGGAATTGCATAGCGGTAAAATCCGCAGCATGTCCATTATTTCAGCGGAATTGCGGCAATTACACCGCCATAGAATTGCATTGAAATGCTCACTTTACGCATGTGGCTATGTCCACCATACGTAAAGTGAGCGCTTCATGTGTGGATGGTATCCAGGGTCTGGAGGAGAGGAGACTCTCCTCCATGCCCTGGGTACCATATCCCTGTAAAAAATAGAATTAAAATAAAAAATAGGGATATTCTCACCTTCTTTCAGCCCCCGGAGCACTCACAAGATCGCTACGTCATCAGAGGTCATTGTCGCAAGGCATCCCTGGGAACGGAACTTGCCGCCAGCAACAATGACGAGCGGGAGGGCTCCAAGGGCCGACAGAAGGTTAGTATATCCCTATTTTTTATTCTATTATTTTTAGCATTCTACCTTTTACTACTGATGCTGCATAGGCAGTATAAATAGTAAAAAGTTGGTCACACTTGTCAAGCACTGTGCTTGACAAGTGTGACCAACCTGTCAAATCACTTTTCCAAGCGATGCTCTAAATCGCTTGGAAAAGTGCAAGCATTCTGCAAGCTGAAAAAGCTTGCAAAATGTTTGTGTTTTGTGGGAAAATGCATGTGAATTCCGCATGCGCTTTACCCGCGGGAGGGAGTTTCAGAAATGCTGCGGACCTTTGCGCAGCATTTCTACAACGTGGGCACTTAGCCTAAAGGGCATGTGCACATGTTGCGGATTTGGCTGCTAATCCGCAGCGGATTTGGCCCTGCGGATCCACAGCAGTTTTCCATGGGATGTACAGTGCAATGTAAACCTATGGAAAACAAAAACCACTGTGCACATGCTGCGGAAAATTCCGCGTGGAAACGCAGCGGTTTATTTTCCGCAGCATGTCAATTCTTTGTGCAGATTCCGCAGCATTTTTACACCTATTCCATTATAGGAATCCGCAGGTGTAAATACGCAGGCAAAACCTGCACAAAATCTGCACAAAATCCGCAGGAAATCTGCACTAAATCCGCAGGTAAAACGCAGGTCAATTTACCTGCTGATTCTGCAGATTCTACGTGGAAAAATCTGCAGACGAATCCGCAACGTGTGCACATACCCTAATCGTTCTCATTTCTCAACCTCAAGTTCTCTAATCAACAAAACTGATTGTTTCTACAGTTCTACAGAACTTTTACCTCTAATAAAGAAGGTTCCCATACACTGACAGCAAACAGATCATATCAATGGAGGGGGATTGAAGACAGTTTATTAAAAGCTTACAGAAATTTTCATTTACAAAAGTCTGGTGTTTTGATCATCAGTTATAAAGATGTCAATGGAAGAAAATAAAGTGAACTGCTACAGAGCCAAACAGCAGTCTTGTGCCTTTTAACTAATGGTCCTCTATCTAAACTGAATTCCCTCAGCACATGCAACAATATCATGGTGCTCAGCAATGAAATAGACATGTCCTTAAAAATACTTAGAAGAGAAAAAATTGCGGCACTCACCATGTTGCAGAAAGTCTCAAAAAATCCTTTATTACATCTCTAAGGTGTAGGCATTTGAGTCTGGAAAGTGGGCTAAGGGCTCATACTCACTTGCGAGAAACTCGCACGATTCTCGTGCAAGTCTCTCGCATGAAAACCTGGGACAGCCGCCGGCACTTGGGCTGGAGCATGCAGAAATACATGTAGTCGCATGCTCCGGTCCCAGTGCCGGCGGCAGTCCCAGGTTTTCATGCGAGAGTCTCGCACGAAAATCGTGCAAGTCTCTCACAAGTAAGTATGAGCCCTTAAGAGGGATGCGGGGAGTGCAGAAATGGACGGCGGCCAATTTGTGTGTTAGGGCTCATACTCACTTGCGAAAGACTCGCACGATTCATGTGCGAGTCTCTCACATGAAAACCCGGCACTGCGGCCGGGACTGGGACCGGAGCGTGCGGCTACATGTATTTCTATGCAGCTGCACGCTCCAGTCCCAGTGTCGGCAGCAGTGCCAGGTTTTCATGTGAGAGACTCGCACATGAATCGTGCGAGTCTTTCGCAAGTGAGTATGAGCCCTTACTGTTTCAACGGGTCCAGGTGAGTGAATTAGTGCAGTCATTTCCTTTTTCAAGGCATAGACAGAAACTTACACATATGTGGCATACAAAATAAAATCACATATTGAATACAACAGGTATCCACTCATTATTCACAAAAATACAGGCGTATCGTGAAATAAAACATTATACTGTAAATCACAAAAAGACAGACAAATCTACTCTATCATTTAATCCTGATGAACCTGATGCATTTGTTTTTAGGATCCATTTAGCTTCATGATATAATAATATCTTATTGTGATTACCACCCTGTGGGGGATACTGCACTACTTCTGTCTCTGCAAATTTTAACAATTCAGGATTTGCATTGTGTTTTTCTCTCATGTGTTGTATGCTATATATGACTTTTCAACTCTGCAAGCTTATATCTAGTAACCAGCTCTTTCAATCTCTGCTCTGAATCAACTACTCCATTCAATGTCAGCAAGCAGTTAATCCTGAATGCTATATATGTCTTTTCAACTCTGCAAGCTTATATCTGGTATATATTTATTTCAACTTAGGCTGGTTTCACATTAGCGCTTTTTAAGCGCACGCACGGCCGGGGGTAGCTCCGCCCCCGAGCCGGCTCTCTGCCCGGCGTGCCCGCCCCTTGCTTGTAGCGCCGCCTCCTAGCGCACAGCGGCGCCTGCGATCGGCGCACCCTATCTTTAGCATAGGGTGCGCAGATCGTGCGCAGGCCGTGCGCTAGTTGCGCTTTGACCTGCGCTGCGCACTTTTGACGGTGCGCCGTGCGCGCCAAAATCAAACTTTTTGGATTTCGGCGTGCTCGGCGCACCGTCAAAAGTGCGCAGCGCAGGTCAAAGCGCAACTAGCTCACAGCCTGCGCACGATCTGCGCACCCTATGCTAAAGATAGGGTGCGCCGATCGCAGGCGCCGCTGTGCGCTAGGAGGCGGCGCTACAAGCAAGGGGCGGGCACGCCGGGCAGAGAGCCGGCTCGGGGGCGGAGCTACCCCCGGCCGTGCGTGCGCTTAAAAAGCGCTAATGTGAAACCAGCCTTACTCTGCTTGTCCCCTTTTGCTCTGAGGTCAAGAAACTTTTCAAAGTGGTTTATGAGGCATGTAGGCCTGGAAATTGGTTTGTCTGATAACTACCTTTATTGTGCCCTGCTGTCTTAGTTTAGTTTGATTGATTAAGGAGAAGAGAGAGAGAAAAAAAAATCTAAGCCTTAGATTCCTATATATTCAGACCTAGCTTGGGGGAGCATTTATGCACACTTTATCGAAGTACAGTTTATCAAAGTACTGGCAGTTATAACATTGCAGTTAGACAGGGCAGGAGACAGGTAAGACATTTATATACATCTATTCCCTGTACATTTGGAGAACAACAAATATATACCATATGCATTTGTGTAATTTATATCCTGGCCGCTGCATTCACACACATCCACCGCCCTAGCATTAATTCTCTACACTCCATCCATATCGGCCCATCACTCTTTTTCTCTCCTATGTATAGCACTCACACTCTTTTCACATTGTTAAATTGCACAGATCCATTCAGTCCCACCATTCAACATAACAGATGCTCCCACAAATCACTCAACCATCTGCTCACTCTTTCTATCCTCCTTCTCCTAGTCGCAGGAGACATTGCTCCCAACCCTGGTCCCCCATGTTATAGAAAGTCAAACCCCCCAACTGCTACACTCAGAAACCCCTCTAATCTTATTAGTATTCCCTGCATGCCTTCTGTCTCTCTTAATTGTGCCCTTTGGAATTCTCGCTCAGTGTGTAATAAACTCTCCTTCATCCATGACTTCTTCCTTTCTAATTCTCTTAACCTCCTGGCTCTTACTGAAACCTGGATCCAGCAGTCAGACACTACCGCTGCTGCTGCTCTTTCATATGGGGGATTACACTTCTCTCATACCCCAAGATCAGACAAAAGAGCAGGTGGAGGCGTTGGTCTGCTTCTATCACCAAAATGTACCTTTCAGGTTATCCCTCAAGTATCCTCACTATTCTTCCCTTCTTTTGAGGTCCATGCTGTCAGACTCTACACCCCATTCTCTATGCGAGTGGCGGTAGTGTATCGTCCTCCCGGCCCCTCCCATCAGTTCCTGGATCATTTTGCCACTTGGCTTCCACATTTTCTCTCCTGTGACATCCCTACCCTCATAATGGGCGATTTCAACATCCCCAATGCTCTTCCCCTCTCCCCATCTGCTACTCACCTTTTATTTCTAAACTCCTCATTTGGCCTTTCGCAGCTTACTAATTCTCCAACGCATGAAGATGGAAACTCCCTCGATTTGGTCTTCTCTCGGCTTTGTGCAGTGGATGATTTCACAAACTCCCCTCTCCCGCTCTCTGATCATAACCTTCTTTCATTCTCTATCAAGAACTGCCAGGCCGCTCAGGTCACCCCCACTGTCCATACTTATAGAAACATACAGGCCATTAGCACCCAGAAACTTACGATGAACTTGCAGTCTTCATTGGCCCCTATCTCCTCCCTCTCATGTCCTGATTCTGCACTGAAGCATTACAATGAAACACTTCAAACTGCCCTGGATGATTTTGCACCTCCTATACATAGAACAACACGACAAAGACAGCAACAACCCTGGCACACCCTGCAAACACATTTCCTGCAGCGGTGCTCCAGGTGTGCTGAATGTCTATGGAGAAAATCCAATCTACACAAAGATTTCATCCATTATAAGTTCATGCTTAGAACTTACAACACTGCCCTTCACCTCTCCAAACAAACCTATTTCAACTCGCTCATCACCTCACTGTCCAATAACCCGAAACGTCTCTTTGACACTTTTCATTCCCTGCTCAACCCAAGAGTGCGGGCCCAAACCACAGAGCTTCGAGCTGACGATCTGGCCAATTACTTCAAAGAAAAAATTGATCATATCCGACAGAAAATTATCTCCCAATCATCACATACCATGCACTGTCCTCCCTCCCCCACTGCATCTAGCTCACTCTCTGAGTTTGAACCAGTCACAGAAGAAGAAGTAATCAGGCTCCTTGCATCTTCTCGCCCAACCACTTGCACCAGTGACCCATTTCCGTCACATCTGCTTCAGTCCCTTTCCCCTGCTGTCACCCCTCACCTAACTAAAATATTTAACCTCTCTCTCTTCTGGTATCTTTCCCTTCTTATTTAAGCATGCCATCATACATCCACTACTTAAAAAACCATCCCTCGACCAAAACTGTGGCGCTAACTATAGACCTGTCTCTATTCTTCCCTTCATCTCTAAACTCCTGGAACGCCTGGTCCACTCCCGTCTGATCCGCTATGTCTCTTATAACTCTCTTCTCGACCCTCTCCAATCCGGTTTCCGCTCTCTACACTCTACTGAAACTGCCCTCACTAAAGTCTCTAATGATCTACTAACAGCTAAATCTAACGGTCACTACTCCATGCTAATTCTCTTGGATCTCTCTGCAGCATTCGACATGGTGGATTATCAGCTCCTCCTCACTATGCTCTGCTCTATCGGCATCAAGGACACCGTTCTCTCCTGGTTTTCCTCCTATCTCTCTGACCGCTCTTTTACTGTATCTTTTGCTGGCTCCTCCTCCTCTCATCTTCCCCTTACTGTTGGGGTTCCTTAAGGATCGGTTCTAGGCCCCCTCCTCTTCTCCTTCTACACTGCCCCTATTGGTAAAACAATCAGTAGATTTGGTTTCCAGTACCATCTCTATGCTGATGACACCCAATTATACGCTTCTTCTCCTGACATCATGCCAGCCTTTCTAGAAAACACCGGCGATTGTCTAAATGCTATGTCTAACATCATGTCCTCACTATATCTGAAACTTAACCTGTCAAAGACTGAACTCCTTGTGTTTCCTCCCTCTACTAATGTACCTATACCCGACACTGCCATTTCCGTGTGTGGTTCCACTATTACTCCCCAGCAATATGCCCGCTGTCTTGGGGTCATATTTGACTCTGAGCTTTCATTCACCCCCCACATCCAATCACTGGCTCGCTCTTGTTATCTGCATCTCAAAAGCATTTCTAGAATTCGACCTTTCCTTACCTTTGACTCTGCAAAAATTCTTACTGTTTCTCTTAGAAAAATATTCAGGATTGAGAGTCCTCAGTAGTTGATACCTTTTAAAGGCTAACTGAAAAGATGGTAACACATTGCAAGCTTTCGAGACTACTCAGGTCTCTTCATCAGGCTAGACTAATACAAAATCTGAAGTCACATATTTATGCACAATACAGCCTAGAAAAAATGCAATAGATAAGACAAGTGACGTGAAGCAGAACTATCAATATGGGAGAGGGAGAAGCATAAATATAAACATTGGACCAGTTCATAGATAAGGAGTCCGGATGTTTTATGGTCCTCTGATTGGGGTCTAGTTCTGTGTTGTGATGCCCCCACACGGTTTTAAAAGGAAATTCCTTAATTGATGTAAAAAGACATAAATCCATGCGACACATTCATTCCAGCACTGAGAGTGTCAAAGTTCGTCATAAATTTGTACTCCCAAACTCGTCTCTCTCTCTGAGAATTGAAGTTACCTTTCAATACCAGTAATTTCATATCCACGCTGCTGTGATCAGGGATACAGAAATGTTTTGCCACAGGTAGATCCATTCTTTTTTCTCTTATTGTGTGACGATGAGCATTCATACTGTTTCTCTTATTCATTCTCCTCTGGACTACTGTAACTCTCTTCTAATCGGTCTCCCTCTTACCAAACTTCCCCCCCTCCAATCTGTCTTGAATGCTGCTGCCAGGATCATATTCCTCACCAATCGTTACACCGATTCCTTTACCTTTTGCCAGTCCTTACACTGGCTACCCATCCACTCCAGAATCCAGTACAAACTTATTGCCCTCACCCACAAAGCATTCCATGGCTCAGCACCACCCTACATCTCCTCCCTTGTTTCAGTCTACCACCCTACCCGTGCCCTCCGTTCTGCTGATGACCTGAGGTTAGCATCCTCAATAATCAAAACCTCCCACTCCCATCTCCAAGACTATACACGTGCTGCGCCAATTCTTTGGAATGCATTTCCCAGGTCAATACGAGTAGTCCCCAATCCCTACAATTTTAATCGTGCCCTGAAAACTCATTTATTCAGACTGGCCTACCGCCTCAACACATTAACCTAACTATCCCTGTGTGGCACAGTCAAAAGTTTTACCATAGCCAGGTTCCCCGTATCATGTTCCCACATGCTTTATGCATCTATTAGCCCTCTGTGTCCGTACTGTTACACACTTAACATTATGGCTGGTCCAAACAATCAGGGCAATTGTTCCCACCCACCTTTCGTGTCTCCCCTTTTTCCCTCATAGATTGTAAGTTTCCGAGCAGGGCCCTCATTCCTCTTGGTATCTGTTATGATCTATGTGATTATTGTTATGCTGTAATGTCTATCATCTGTACCAGTCCCCTCTGAAATGTAAAGTGCTGCGGAATATGTCGGCGCTATAGAAATAAAATGTATTATTATTATTATTATTAATATTATTAGCCATAGAGAGCCCTTCCTTGATAAAATGGACCTGTAATGTTCTCTAAATCTAGTAGTGGGAGGTCTAATCGTTTTTCTAAATAGAAAAAGGCACATGGGCATAATAGAACATATACCACATACTGTGTTTAACACAAGATAAAATCTGTCACCAAATGTGTGAAAGATCAAATATGTAACAATTTAGATGTGATGTGGAGATGACAGCTAGCACAATTTACACATTTTAAATTCCTTTTAGGCTTATTCTTTGTTAACCCATTGTCTTCTATGGGTAATAATCGATTATGCACTGGTATATCTCCAACAATTTGGGATCTCTGATAAGAAAACATTGGATTAACTGCTCTATTTTTATGTAAATATTTATCAGTTTTTAAAACATGCCAATGCGTTCAAATTGTGGCATGAATTAATTTATCAAGTGGACTGTGCTTGAAACGAAAAATAAATCTTTGTGTCTCTTCATTATGTTGTTTATTTTTATTTCTGTGTAACAGATGTCTGAGTAAATTCATTAACCTGTTGGTGTGCTTCTTGTAATATTTTTTCAGGGTAGCCTCTTTCAATAAAGCGACTGTCATGATCCAGGTCGGGCTTTGTTCTTTGTTATCATCTCCCCGGCTTCGTCATGCGGAGGTTAACTTTCTCTGCCTCACTTTGGGACCTGTTTTGCAGTTTCAGTCTGCTGTTGTCGGTAGGCACCATCAGTTATAGTTCCTGCCCCGGCTTGAGCAGTTGACCCGTTACACCCTGATTTCTCCTCTGCCCATTTACTAAGTTCCCGTGTCTGCCCTCTCCTGTTACCCTACTCGTCTTGTGCCTGCTCCCCATACTGTGACCCATTGGTATTTGACCCAGCTTGTCCTCTGACCTGTTTTGACTGTCTCCCGTCTCTGGTATCTCAGCTCCCGACTGGCTCTGATTACTTTGCCTTGTATCCGACCATGTGTTTTGCTGTTTCCCTGGTACTGCGTTCCTTCTCCGTTGCTGACCCGGCTTGTATGACTACTCTCCCGCCACCTAGTGGTGCCTGCGCTGCGGCACTGTGGTGTTTCGCTGAAAGGATAACGTCTTTCCTCCACCAGCACCCCCTGGTGGAGGTTGGGCGCTACTGCTCTGCAGCAGTCATTACAGCGGCTTTTGAGTTCCTCAATTTGTTGATTAAAACAGATGTCATTGTTTTTTAATTTTCGTAGACGTAACATTTGGCAGTATGGTAAACCTGTTTTGGTATGAGGTGGATGGGCACTTTTATAATGTAGCAACATATTTGACGCCGTAGGCTTTCTTTATTCCTTAGTAATAATATAACCCTCTGATATATGAATTTTAACATCTAAAATTTCTAGAGTGTCACCTCCAAAACATGAAGTAAATTGCATGTTCTCTGTATTGCTTTAATTCAAATACATTACAAAATTGGAAAAATCTTTCTCTGTTCCGCCCCAAATTATGAAAATGTCATCCACATACCATAACTATATATGGATGTACTTCAAAAAAGGTTAATTATATTGTGACATATTTGTCTTCAAAAAAACGCAAGAAATAAATATGCGAAAACGCATGCGACCAGCGTTCCCATTGCTGTCCTGATATTTTGTAGATACCATTGATATAAAAATTTAAGCGCATTATGTGTTAATGCAAATTCTATCGAGTCTGTCACAAAGGTTATGAATTCTGAAGTTTTATTAGCGTTTTCCAAATATTTTTCCTATGGAATCAATCCCTGTTTTTTGTGGTATTCGTGTGTACAGATTCTCTACTTCAATTGAAACTAATGAAAAACTAGTTTGCCATGCGACTTCTGAAATCGCCTTTATGAAATCCCCCGAATCCTTTATAAATGATGGAATCTGTTCCGAGAGTGGCTTGAGTAGCCAATCAAGATATTGGGACAGTGGTTCTGTTGGAGAGTTGACACCCGATATGATGGGGCTCCTTGGTGGTTGTGTTTTGGACTTATGTATTTTTGGTATACTGTACCAAAGAAATACTTCTAAGTATTTGCAAGGACATGTCTATTTTATTGCTGAGCACCATGATATTGTTTCATGTGCTGTAGGAATTCAGTTAAATAGAGGATTATCAGTTTAAAGGCATGAGGCTGCTGTTTGGCTCCGTTGCAGTTCACTTTTTTTCTTCCATTGAGACATTTATACTTGTTGCATGAGAGCACAGAGTTGGTCTCAAGGGTGTTTCACTCCTATGGAAACAGACGGAATAATGGATCCCGCTGAATCCACAGCGGATACTAATGGATTACTGGCAGGGTGCGAGGATGCGAGATAGTTTTTTACGGACTGTAATCGCAAAGATGAGTTACAAATTCTAAGCACTAAATCCCTTCAAACTAAAATTCATTTTTTGGCAGAAAAAGAAATGACAATTTTGGACCATCAAATTGTTAAAATCTTACATTGAGTGTGACGTGTAACAAGGGGTTTCTGAGTCTACAAAGAGATTTCACAATTTTATGATGATGCATTATTCCCAAAACAATAGGATGAAATTCTTTTGCAATGCTCACAAAATTTATTACACCCGATTACATCAAGGAATGAAAGAAGAATATGCCAAACTAACTGAACAGCTATATAAACTGGATAAAGCAAAAAGTGAACGACATTCACGTTTAACTGAAAACCAGGATTCTAATTTCTTGAAAAAATTGGAAAAGAAATTAGTTTTGACCCAAATTCAGATCAAGCAAAAGAAGAAAGACAAATTTTTATGCTATAAACAAGATTATGAAACGGGTCAAATTTTTTCATGGAATAAAAAATGCATGAATTATAAAAGAAATCGCAAAATGAAGACTTTAAATAAAAAACGGACAAATGTACATGGATGGACAACGGATTCCGACTCCAGTGCACAAGAAGAACAAATGAAGGTGTTTAATTATTCATTACCTCAAAGTTCAAGTGCATCGTTCTCTTTAGAAAGAAAACAAGGAGAGGAGGTAAAAGCCGCAAACGAAGGGAAGAAGCGAAAACAAGTATCCTGGAGAAAGTAACTTCTATCAGTCAAGAGCATCAAATTGTTAATCTGACTCCAAGATAACTAACTGATGACCACATAACTGTACTATCAAAAGGGTTCAATTTTTGTTAACCTGAGCCTTTTAATTTAGTGGACTTCAAAATAGATCAAATTAATGGGGTCAGAAAATTACATTTAAGGAAAACATTCGATAATCTCAAAACAACTGATAATCAAACTAAATTAGAAGGTGAAATTCCTGCATCCATAAGTACTCTAGGCTTTATGGTAAACACGCCTGAAAAAATTCAAATACATTTGAGCATATTATTAAGTTTACCGGAGCCTCATATCACACCTGAAGTGTCAACACACACAGCCTCCCTCATATGCAGCATGAGCCCCACACAGCCTCTCCCATATGCATCATGAGCCCCACACAGCCTCCCTATATACAATGCATGAACCCCACACAGCCTCCCTATATACACAGCACGAGCCCCACACAGCCTCCCTATATACACAGCACGAGCCCCACACAGCCTCCCTATATACACAGCACGAGCCCCACACAGCCTCCCTATATACACTGCACGAGCCCCACACAGCCTCCCTATATACACTGCACGAGCCCCACACAGCCTCCCTATATACTGCATGAGCCCCACAAAGCCTCCCTATATACACTGCATGAGCCCCACACAGCCTCCCTGTATATACACTGCATGAGCCCCACACAGCCTCCCTATATAACTGCATGAGCCCCACATAGCCTCCCTATATACACTGCATGAGCCCCACACAGCCTCACTATATACACTGCATGAGCCCCACACAGCCTCCCTGTATGACTCCTATACACAGCTGATGAGATGAAATGATGTCATCGCGTCAGCTGTTTCACACACTGATTGGTGGAGGAAGTGGCTGGAGGCCACTCCTCCACCAAAGAAGTCAATGCAGATGGAGACAGTGAACGGTGCGGCCTGTGGATCTCTGGTTTCCAGTCCCACGGCAGTCTCAGTCCGCAGGCCGGACTGAGACAGCCAGAGGGCCGGATATGGCCTGAGGGCCGCACTTTGCCTAGGTCTGGTACACACAAATACCACAAAAAAACAGGGATTGATAACATAAGAAAAATTTTGGAAAACACTAATAAAACTTCAGACTTCATAAGGTTTGTGACAGACTGATTACAATTTGTATTAAAACATAATGCATTTAAATTTTTAGATCAATGGTATCTACAAAAAGTCAATACAGCAATGGGAACGCTGGTAGCATGCGTTTTTGTGAATTTATTTCTTACGGTTTTTGAAGAAAAATACGTCACAAATATAATTAACCCTATTTGAAGCACATCCGTATGTACTTAAAGTATGTGGACGATATTTTCATAATTTGGGACGGAACAGAAAGATTTTTCCGATTTTGTGACGTATTTGATTGAAAGCAATACATAGAACGTGATTTACTTCATGTTTTGGAGGTGACACTCTAGAATTTTTGGATGTCAAAATTCATATATCAGAGGATTATATTGTTACTAAAAAATACAGAAAGCCTACGGCGACAAATATGTTGCTACATTATAAAAGTGCCCATCCAACTCATACCAAAACAGGTTTACCATACAGCCAAATGTTACATCTACGAAAATTAAATAACAATTAGGCTATGTGCACACGTAACGGAACTCTCGTGGAAATTACCGCGAGAATTCCGGAATTCCATTCCGCGGGAAAATCGCATTTTAAATTCCCGCGATTTTCCCGCGGAAAAACTAGCATTTTACAAGCGTAATTAGCTTGCAAAATGCTAGCGTTTTCCAAGCGATCTGTAGCATCGCTTGGAGAGCTGATTGACAGGTTGTCACACTCATCAAACATAGTGTTTGACGAGTGTGACCAACTTTTTACTACTGAGGCCGCCTATGCAGCATCAGTAGTAAAAGATAGAATGTAAAAAAAAATAAAAAATGGTGTTATTCTTACCTTCCGGCGTCCTGCACAGCCGTTCCCAGTAATCCTTTGCGAAAATGCCCGCGATGGCGTCCGTTCTCGCGGGATCGCGACGTCTCATGGTAATTCGTGATGACGTCGCGCGAATGACCGCGAGACTTCGCGATCCCGCAAGAACGGACGTCATCGCGGGCATTTTTGCAAAGGATTACTGGGAACGAGAGCATGGAGAGAGGTGGGAAGGCTGCGCGGGACGCCGGAAGGTAAGAATAACAATATTTTTTATTTTAAATTCTATTTTTTACAGGGATATGGTACCCAAAGCCCAGAGGACAGTCTCCTCTCCTCCGGACCGTGGGTACCATCCACAAATGTTCTGCTTACTTTCTGCATGTTGTGCACAGCCACATGCAGGAAATAAGCGGAACAATGCATTCCTATGGGTGCGGGATCGCCGCGATTCCGCAAAATAATGAGCATGCTGCGTTTTTTACCGCGAAGCGATTCCGCCACGGTAAAAACTGCAGCATTACCACAGCATTGCGGAATCCCATAGGAATGCATGGGATGCTTATTTTTCGCGTTTTCGCGGCAAAATCGCGCGGTTAAAACCACCGCGGAAACGCGAAAAAAAGCCACGTGTGAACTCAGCCTTACATCTGTTTTAGGGTGTGTGCCCACGTAGCGATTTTTAAGCGTTTTTGCCGCGATTTTCAGCACAAAAATGCAGCAAAAACGTTTAAAAATCGTGTACAGAATGCCCCCCATGCATTCCTATGGCATTCCGCACATGCTGTGCTAATGCTGCGCTTTTTCCGTGGCGGAATCGCATCGCGGAAAAAATCGCAGCATGCTCATTCTTTTGTGCAGAATCGCAAAGAATTGCTGCGATTCCGCACCCATAGGAATGCATGAGAATCGCTTACTTCCCGCATGTGGCTATGCCCACCATGCAGGAAGTTAAGCATCTCATGTGCGGTTGGTACCCATGGTGTGGAGGAGAGGAGACTGTCCTCCAGGCCCTGGGTACCATACCCCTGTAAAAAAAAAGAATAAAAAATAAAAAAATCGGGGTATATTTACCTTCCGACGTCCCGCGCTGCTTTCCCGGCCTAAGCGTTCCCAGTAATGCCTTGCGGCAAGGCCCTGTGATGACGTAGTCTCGCGTGACTCTAGCGGTCTCGCGAGATCGCTATAACAACACGAGACTACGTCATCACAGGTCTCGCATGGCATTACTGGGAACGCTGGGGCCCGGGATGGCAGCGCGGGACACCGGAAGGTAAATATACACCGATTTTTTTATTTTTTTAGCACTTTAACATTCTATCTTTTACTATTGAGGCCGCATAGGCGGCCTCAATAGTAAAAAGCTGCTCACACTTGTCAAACACTATGTTTGACGAGTGTGTGACCAACCTGTCAATCACTTTCCAAGCGATGCTTCAAATCGCTTGCAAAGTGCTTGAATATCGCACACGAAAATCGCGGCAAAATCGCGCGATTTCTGGGAAGGAGTCCGGTTTTTGGTGTGCGTTTTAACACGCACCGTGGGCACATAGCCTTAATCAACAAATTGAGGAACTCACAAGTCGCTTTATTGAAAGAGGTTACACTGAATACATATTACAAGAATCACACAAACGGATTAATGAATTTACTCATACATCTGTTACACGGAATAAAAATAAGCAAAGTAATCAAGAGACACAAAGATTTATTTTTAGTTTCAGGCAGAGTCAGATAGACGGTCTCAAGGGAGCGCCAAGCTGGTGGTGGGCAGATAAGATAGGGAAACCGGAAATGCCACTTAAGGAAGACGGAGTTGTTCCATCGAAACGCGTTGTGGATACCAATAAATGAAGACTTATTTCACCAGCTCAACTGTGTCCCTCATGCTCCTTGTGACCGGGTTTGTTTTCTCACTACTTATTTTTAGTTTCAAGCACAGTCCACTTGATAAATTAATTCATGCCACAATTCGAAAGCATTGGCATGTTTTAAAAACTGATAAAGATTTACATAAAATTAGCGCAGTTAATCCAAAGTTTTCTGATCGGAGATCCCAAAATGTCGGAGATGTACTAGTGCATTATCATTTATTACACACAGAGGACAATTGGTTAACAAAGAATAAGCCTAAAAGGAATTATAAATGTGTAAATTGTGCTAGCTGTTATCTCCACACCACATGTAAATTGTTACATATTGGATCTTTCACACATTTGGTGACAGATTTTAACTCATGTAAAACCCAGTATGTGGTATATGTTCTCTTATGCCCGTGTGCCTTTTTCTATATAGGAAAAACGATTAGACCTCTCACTACTAGATTTAGAGACCATTACAGGTCCATTTTATCAGGGAAGGGCTCTCTATGGTTAATACAACACATGAGAGAAAACATAACGCAAATCCTGAATTGTTAAAATTTTCAGGGATGGAAGTAGTGCAGTATCCCCCACAGGGTAGTAATCACAATAAGATATTATTACAACATGAAGCTAAATGGATCCTAAAAACAAATGCACAAGGTCCATTAGGATTAAATGATAGAGTAGATTTGTCTGTCTTTTTGTGATTTATAATGTTTTTGTTTCGCGATACGCCTGTATTTTTGTGAATAATGAGTAGATACCTGTTGCAGTCAATATGTGATTTTATTTTGTATGCCACACATGTGTAAGTTTCTTTCTACACCTTGAAAAAGGAAATGACTGCACTAATTCACTCACCTGGACCCGTTGAAGCGGTAACACGCGAATTGGCCGTCGTCCAGTCCTGCACTCTCCGCTTTCCTCTTAAGCCCTCTTTCCAGACTCAAATGCCTACACCCTAGAGGTGTAATAAAGGATTTTTTGAGACTTTCTGCAACATGGTGAGTGCCGCATTATTTTATCTTCTAAGTATTTCATTATCAGTTATTCCATTACCTTTATTATTTGCAATCTGACACTTACGTTTATATCCATCAGAATTGCATAAATTTCCAGAACAGCAATTCGCATCAAATCGATAATTGATATGTTCCCCACATGCTGAGCCCTTGGCTCCACATAGAGTTTCATTGGCACAACCTTTCATTATTGACTTAAACATTCTCCCATCTGTAAAATAAGTAAATATATATCATAAAAAAGCGGAAATGGTAATTCTGCAATTTTAGTAACAGCAAAACAAGGCTTGTACTCACTGTTGACAGTGTATTGGCAGACGGTCATACATCGATCTCCAAGGCATTCAGTCTCAGACTCATCACATGTCGTAGAGTTGGGAGAGAAGCCGGAATAACATTTATAAGAGGAGACTGGGTAAAAACGAAAATAATCAATTACGAAAGGAGCGTTCAGGAGAAATGGTGAAAATATGGATTTTCATTACAGTCTTGTAATCATAGCTTTCGGGACTCAGATGTTGGTCATTGTAACCATTGCTATCTTGATTTGTTCCTACAATTACTTAGACTGATAAAAGGTCTTGGTTTATGATAAAGCTCTTATTTAATAGTTGGCTTTTTTTAACTTAGGCTAGTTTCACACTTGCTTTTTTTTGCAGCGCGTTTTTCCCGCAAAAAAACGCATTAAAAAAACGCATACAAATGCATACAAACGCTGCATTTTTTTCCAGCATTTTAATGCGCATGCAGGAAAAAAACGCAGCGTTTTTGCGCGTTTGTATGCGTTTTTTGTGCGTTTGCGTTTTTTTACAGATTTTGGAAAAACCCACAAAAAAGAAAAAACAACCATTCAACAACACACAAGACCAATGGGACTTCATTGTGGGTGTGGTATGTTAATATATATAGACCCTGTCTACAGTATTCTTCACATTTGCTTGATTCTTCTCGTGACCATGGATCTGCACTGGAAGAGTTTTCACTTCAACTTGGATTTGGACATCGCGATGGCTCAGGCGTATGCAGTTGCTTGCCATGAACAAAGGAAGAGAGAGAGGCAGCGAAGACGGCGGCGTATGTGGAATCATCCGATTGTTGAACTCCGGGAGAGCCGTGGGGCATACCACACCCTCTACAGCGAGCTACGTGCAAACCCGGAGAAATTTACTGATTATATCCGGATGTCCCACGAAAGTTTCATGGATTTGCTTGCTCGTGTCCAACAATCCATCCGGAGACAGGACACACAGCTCCGTCGTGCGATTCCTCCTGAGGAACGGCTACTGGTGACATTACGGTATGTTTTAAAAACAAAGGGGTGTGGTCTGATGTTTTTTTTTGTAAATTTAGTATTCAAAACCTTGGGTAATTAGTTTTCGTGAATGTACTAATATTTTTTTTTATAGTTTTTAAAAATAATATACATAAATATTAATTTTACTTCTTTGTCTGTTCACAGATTCCTGGCGACTGGAGAAACCCTATCCTCACTACACTTCCAGTACCGTATTGGAATCTCTACCTTGTCTGGAATTGTTGCTGACACCTGCCGGGCTCTCTGGAATGTTCTTTGCCCAGAATTTATGCCCCTGCCCACCGCTGAAAAGTGGATGGAAATTGCTGACAAATTCTGGACAGTATGCAATTTTCCCAACTGTTTGGGAGCTGTTGATGGGAAACACATACGGATCATCAAACCCCAAAGAACGGGATCTGAGTACTATAATTACAAAAAGTACTTTTCAATAGTACTCATTGCAATTGCGGATGCCGGATGTATGTTTGTAGCAGTGGACATTGGAGCATTTGGCCGTGGTAATGACTCGCAGGCTTTTAAAAACTCAGACATGGGCCGGAGGTTGTATGGCAACCAATTTAATTTCCCTATGCCACGGCCTCTTCCTCACACCGAAGCTCCGCCACTGCCCTTTGTAATGGTTGGCGATGAGGCTTTTCAAATGTGCGGAAACTTACTGAAACCCTACTCCAGCCGGGACTTGGACCACACCAAAAAAATTTTTAATTACAGGCTGACCAGGGCCAGAAGAACTGTCGAGTGTGCTTTTGGGATTCTTGTTTCCAGATGGCGAATTCTGGGCACGGCCATTAATCTTAAACTTGAAACAGTCGATGAGGTGGTGAAGGCCTGTGTGGTTCTACATAACTTTGTGATGGCTAAAGAGCACCCGACCTTTGAACTGGACGATGATGCTCCTAACCCATTGCCTGAATTCACTCAGCACACTCTCAGGTCATCCGTTGAAGTTGGCCAAATGAGGGACAAATTTGCGGCCTACTTTATTTCTGATGTAGGACGGGTGCACTGGCAAGATGAAATGGTGTAATGTTGTTGTTTATGGTAATAAAAATCCTTATTTGATACCATTACTGAGTGCACTATATTTTTTAAACTCCAATTAATTAAAAAACTTCCCATGTATAACTGAATTTTGTTATGTTCACACACCTGGGCAGGTAAATACACATACGAGTTAAAATGCAGCATTGCTAGTCTGCGTGAAATATATTGGAATGAACAAAGCTGCAGGCCATGAATCAGGAAACCATTTTTTTTCAAGAGAAAATTGTGCAACTAGTTTAAAACAAAGTATGTGATTTTCTCAAAACACAACCCTCAAAACCCAACCCCAATGAAAGTCCATGGGGAATACAAGTCAGCATTGAGTGGATGAATGTAATCTGCTCATGTAATCTGCTCCATTACAAGTTATTACACTAGGCCTTGGAATGACTATACTAGGCCGTGGTATTTCAAATATGAGTATAGTAGGCCTTGGGGCTAGTAGTATAGTAATATGTGAAATACCACGGCCTAGTATAGTCATAACAAGGCCTACTCGATTTTGGCCAACTAGTATCTTGTTTCACAAAAAACAAACGGGTGAAACTTGACAAGTTTCAACAGTTTGAAAATAGATTCTAGTTGGTAAAACTAGAGTTATTACACTAGGCCTTGGAATGACTATACTAGGCCGTGGTATTTCAAATATGAGTACAGTAGGCCTTGGGGCTAGTAGTATAGTAATATGTGAAATACCACGGCCTAGTATAGTCATACCAAGGCCTACTGTAATAACTCGATTTTTAACAACTAGCATCTTGTTTCACAAAAAACAAAGTGGTGAAACTAGAAAGAAACTTATTTTTTAGACAAGTTTCAACAGTTTGTTTTTCATGAAACCAGATTCTATTTGGTAAAAGTAGAGTTATTACACTAGGCCTTGGAATGACTATACTAGGCCGTGGTATTTCAAATATGAGTATAGTAGGCCTTGGGGCTAGTAGTATAGTAATATGTGAAATACCACGGCCTAGTATAGTCATACCAAGGCCTACTGTAATAACTCGATTTTTAACAACTAGCATCTTGTTTCACAAAAAACAAAGTGGTGAAACTAGAAAGAAACTTATTTTTTAGACAAGTTTCAACAGTTTGTTTTTCATGAAACCAGATTCTATTTGGTAAAAGTAGAGTTATTACACTAGGCCTTGGAATGACTATACTAGGCCGTGGTATTTCAAATATGAGTATAGTAGGCCTTGGGGCTAGTAGTATAGTAATATGTGAAATACCACGGCCTAGTATAGTCATACCAAGGCCTACTGTAATAACTCGATTTTTAACAACTAGCATCTTGTTTCACAAAAAACAAACTGGTGAAACTAGAAAGAAACTTATTTTTTAGACAAGTTTCAACAGTTTGTTTTTCATGAAACCAGATTCTATTTGGTAAAACTAGAGTTATTACACTAGGCCTTGGAATGACTATACTAGTCCATGTTATTTCACATATGACTATACTAGCCCTTGGGTTGGTTTTTAACATGTATTTACCCATCAGTGTGTGTGAGCGGCGCAAACAACATTAATGAAACTTATTAATGGTGAACCACAAATGTAAATTTATTTTTTATCACAAAAAAAAAACTAAAAATTATTTTTTACGGCGTTTGGGGGCAGATGGTTTCAATTTGGGGGTGTGCAGGGAATATGCAACACTTGCAGTTGAAGACGGTGTTTGAGGGGAAGGGGCAACAAAACTTGTGGGGGAAGGTAGTCCAGTTAAGGGAATTAAACTTGGAACACTTGTAGGAGAGGAAATCTGTTCAGGTACATTAGTTGTAATGGCATGTCGCCGTAGGCTTGTGTGCCTGGACCGACTTTGGCCCAATGCCCGCCTTGATTGATTTCGCCTTGAAGTAGGGGCAAATATGGAATGTAGGTCCCCCGTCTGCTGGTATGGCAGCTGCTGCTGAGGTGGCGGCTGCTGCTGCAGAGGTGGCGGCTGCTGCTGAGGTGGCGGCTGCTGCTGAGGTGGCGGCTGCTGCTGAGGTGGCTGCTGCTGCTGAGGTGGTTGCTGCTGCTGCTGAGGTGGCGGCTGCTGCTGAGGTGGCTGCTGCTGCTGAGGTGGCGGCTGCTGCTGAGGTGGCTGCTGCTGCTGAGGTGGCTGCTGCTGCTGAGGTGGCTGCTGCTGCTCTTCGTTGTCAGTGCTCGTCCTTGCAGGAGGACTGGTGGCGGCAGTGATGGCCCAGGTTTGCAGAGTGGTGGTGGCAGGGCTACTACATGTTGTTGTAGCGGCAGGGCTGTTCCATGTTTGCCTAGTGGTGGCTGAGCTCCACGCATGCATGGGATTGGCGGTGGTGCTCCAGACAGGAGCAGCGCTTGCCATGGTGGTGTCGGTGAAGTGACCAGCTGCACTCAGACTTGTGGTGGTGTAACGGTGGGTGTCCTGGCTTTGAATAGAGGTGTCCGTGCAGTGGTATGCAGCACAAGTCGGTAGTGAGGTGAAGCGAGTCAATGGTGGCACAGGTGGAAAGGACACCACTGACTGCTGACCGTACCGATTATGCTGCATAGCCTGCAAGAAAGCATTGTTGCAGGCCTGCAGCACATTCAGCTGTTGATCAGGACTAAGGTGTTCCGCCATGCCCTTTTCAATCTTACTAAAAAAATGGTGTGCTGGTCTGTTGAGGTCGGCCTCCAGACGGTCAAGGCGCTGTTCTACAGAATTGAAGCGGTGTTCAAAGTGGTTAAAACCACGTTCCATGAGTGCAAAACCGCTTTCAACTCTGTCGGACAGTGACTTGAGGCTGGAATTAAATGTCTCGCTCAAATGCATAAACTCGGGCAAGACATTCCTGTCCAAGGCCCTCTGCCGCTGGCGGGTAGTGCCCGCATAACCAGTGGCAGAGACCTGGGACAGGGGAACACCTGATGGCCCAGCTTCCTGGTCACCAGCTGTGTGTGTGGTTGACCTGCAAGGTGCTTCCTGGCTGTCGGATGGCTGGGACGGGTCAGAGGACGTCCGAGGAAGGACCGCTCCAGGGCCAGGTTGCAGGGTGCTGCTCCAGGTGCTGTGGAAGAAAGGAAAATCATTACTACCATGCCTTTACAAGAAGCATCAGCTGTGGATTAGAAAAACACAGATTAATAAAAATAAAAACCCAAAATGTATAATACTTACGATCTTGTGGCAAGGACCGGTCTTAGGAACTGCAACGCGTGATAGTGACGGTATCTAGTTCTGGTCCTTGACGCAGATCCACTGCGAACCTGGCCCTCAGCACGAACATCACTGTTGAAGCGGTCCTTGATCGAACGCCAACGTGTTCGGACTTTGTCCACTGTTGATAAAAAAAAACAGTGCCGTCAAGGACAACAGTCACTGCGGCACAATGTAGCAATACAATACTCAAAGCAGTCACTGTAGACCCCGATGACACTGTTGGGTTTCCTGCTAGAATATGCCTAGCACGAAACCCAACAGTGCCGTCAAGGACAACAGTCACTGCGGCACAATGTAGCAATACAATACTCAAAGCAGTCACTGTAGACCCCGATGACACTGTTGGGTTTCCTGCTAGAATACGCCTAGCACGAAACCCAACAGTGCCGTCAAGGACAACAGTCACTGCGGCACAATGTAGCAATACAATACTCAAAGCAGTCACTGTAGACCCCGATGACACTGTTGGGTTTCCTGCTAGAATACGCCTAGCACGAAACCCAACAGTGCCGTCAAGGACAACAGTCACTGCGGCACAATGTAGCAATACAATACTCAAAGCAGTCACTGTAGACCCCGATGAAACTGTTGGGTTTCCTGCTAGAATACGCCTAGCACGAAACCCAACAGTGCCGTCAAGGACAACAGTCACTGCGGCACAATACAGAGCAATACAATACTCAAAGCAGTCACTGTAGACCCCGATGAAACTGTTGGGTTTCCTGCTAGAATACGCCTAGCACGAAACCCAACAGTGCCGTCAAGGACAACAGTCACTGCGGCACAATGTAGCAATACAATACTCAAAGCAGTCACTGTAGACCCCGATGACACTATTGGGTTTCCTGCTAGAATACGCCTAGCACGAAACCCAACAGTGCCGTCAAGGACAACAGTCACTGCGGCACAATATAGCAATACAATACTCAAAGCAGTCACTGTAGACCCCGATGACACTGTTGGGTTTCCTGCTAGAATACGCCTAGCACGAAACCCAACAGTGCCGTCAAGGACAACAGTCACTGCGGCACAATGTAGCAATACAATACTCAAAGCAGTCACTGTAGACCCCGATGACACTGTTGGGTTTCCTGCTAGAATACGCCTAGCACGAAACCCAACAGTGCCGTCAAGGACAACAGTCACTGCGGCACAATACAGAGCAATACAATACTCAAAGCAGTCACTGTAGACCCCGATGACACTGTTGGGTTTCCTGCTAGAATACGCCTAGCACGAAACCCAACAGTGCCGTCAAGGACAACAGTCACTGCGGCACAATACAGAGCAATACAATACTCAAAGCAGTCACTGTAGACCCCGATGACACTGTTGGGTTTCCTGCTAGAATACGCCTAGCACGAAACCCAACAGTGCCGTCAAGGACAACAGTCACTGCGGCACAATACAGAGCAGGGAAATACTCACTAAACGCCTTTTTGGAGGATGCTGTGGCGCTGTCCCAGCCATCCATCAACGCTGCGGCCACCTCATTCCATAGCCGCCGGGTCACCACATTGTCCTTGTACAGCCGGTCACGGCTGTCCCACAACGGCGAACGCTCCTGGACCAGGCTGATGAGCTGCTCATTATCCAGGTAGACGTCTTCATCCCGTTGTGGAACCTAGACAAAACACATTCATTAGAATAATCAAATTTAAATTGAATAAAAAGTTACAAAAAAAGAAACAAAAAAAAGAGTAAAAATAGAAGATAAAAAATAAAGAACATTACAAATCATTTGATACTTACATTCCGTATCACCACCGGGACTTGGCTTCGCTGCTCCTGCTCTTCGCCCTCACTAGTGCCGTCCGCAGATGATGATGACGATGTCTTAAGAAAGTTGAAAAAAACGTAAGAGATTTGGAGAAGCAGCAGATATACTTACCAGATGCACGAAAATAATCACCTCACGGTCTGCTTGCGCCAATTCCTGCCGCGATGGGGAATACTCGGATTCTGAAGACATACTGCATGTAAAAATAATAAAAATCATTAGTACATACATAATTTAAAAGGACAGGCATATAATGTAATATACTCACATTCTTCGCTGATATAATGGGTTCTTGGTTGACTGTCTGCTCTTCAATCTGTCAGTGTAGTAGTGGCAGAGTTTTGGCAGGCACCTCCTTTATATAGACTTTTTTTTTTTTACTTTAGAAGATTCTAACTAGGATAAAAAGTGGACACCACCCAAAAAACGCAGCGCTAAAAAATCGCATACCTGCGCATGCCAGTGCGCACGTATGCGCATCCATAGGCTATAATGGCCATTTTTAGCGCAAAACGTGCGCATAGGTGCGCATGCGCTTTTTTCCAGGGCCAAAAAATGCAACATGCAGCGTCTGGAAAATACCAACGCACACCCCAAAAAAACGCAGCGCATGAAAATCGCATACATGTGCTTACAAGCGCGCATGTATGCGCACCCATGTTAAATATAGGGGAAAAATCGCATGCGCACGTATGCGTTTTTTTCCAGCGCTAAAAAACGCAAATGTGAAACCAGCCTTAAGTATTTGGAATATGAAACTTCTTGTAAATTTAGAGATATCGCACATTGTAGACCACTTTTGTTCATTTGAAAAACTACTTACTGGCATTTCATCTCTAATGTGTCAAGTATCCATATAGACCCAGCTCTTTCATGTCCAGTAATAGTTTTCCATGGATCAATATCTAAACACATCCAGTGGCAATTCTATGGAATTTTTTTTTTTTCTTTATCTGTCCCATGGAAACACCGCTGCATGTTTTAAAAATGTGAATATGTAAAACTCTCACTGGACATGAAAGAGCTGAGTCTATATGGTTACATGACTCCACATGTTAGAAAACGGATTTCAGTAAGTAGGTTTCCAAATAAATAAAAATGGTCTAATTTGTCACTAAAATTACAAAAATTTCATTTTCAAATGAAATTACGCCTGCAGGAAATCATCAAAGAACTTTTCTGTCACTCCACAGTGCACTATGTGTATATGTTGTGTAGTGACTACACCAGTCTTACCCGAGAAAACAATAGCGGAGATCATGCAAATCAAAGCAACCAGGTTATTCATTGTGGAAGATTGGTGGCTTCTCGGATTCTCTTCTGCTCATCCTGTTGTCTATACACCGGGATCATATAAATACTCTTTGTAAAGGTAAAGAAACTAATGTTTCATGGGATGGATGAGATCACTCCTATAACACCATGGCACACCACATATTACCGGTTGTCCTAGTAAGACATTCTCCACAATGCGACAATGAAGTTAAGAAAAACAGCTAGAGGTTATCCAAGTATTTGTCAATTTGATTTTGCCAAAAGGACAGTTGTGTCTTGTTTGTTTTCATCTAAGGTTTATTAGTCCTAAAATGTCATTTGTCGATCTTGTCATTTGTTTGTTTTCAGATGACTAAATTAAATTTCCAACATTGAAAACCATTTTTATTTTCACGATTTAAAGCAGCAGTCCCCAATAGAGTTGAATGACTTTGGTCGGATCGGGTTTCATGAAACAAAATTTGTTTCAGATGAAACTGGTCCGACTAGGGCAAAAAAAGTCGGAGTTTCGTCCGAAACCTGACCCCAATGCAAGTCAATGGGAAATAAAAGTCGGCATAGAGCGGATGGCATTCATCCACTCAATGCCGACTTTTATTCTCCATTGACTTGCATTGGGGTCAGGTTTCGGACGAAACTCCGACTTTTTTTGCCCTAGTCGGACCAGTTTCATCTGAAGCAAATTTTGTTTCATGAAACCCGATCCGACCAAAGTCATTCAACTCTAGTCCCCAACCTTTCTTACCTTACAAGCCACATTCAGCTCTCAGAGATGTTGTGAGCCACATCTAGTGTATCTCCATACACACTAGTGACTACCCGAGCCTCCCATTACTGGTATAATGTCAACCATCACTTCTCCACAGATTGCACACCAAGATCTTTTGCTCCTTGCCTTTATAAGCAGTATCTATTACATCCAGCATCAAGCATCCCTCTAACTGGTAGTAGATGAGATCACTCCTATAACACCATGGCACACCACATATTACAAGTTGTCCTAGTAAGACATTCTTCATAAAGAACAATGCAGTGAAGTCAAATGAGGTTATCAGAATATTTGTCAATTTGATTTTGCCAAAAAGAGAACAGTTGTGTCTTGTTTGTTTTAATCTAATGTTTATTTATCCCAAAATGTCAGGAAAATGTATTTACCTTCCCTGAGGAATTGTAAGAAGATACATTTTAGATGTGTGCATAAGATTCTTGTCATTTGTTTCTGTTTCAGACGCCTAAAGTAAATTTCTAACGTTGAAAGCCATTTTTATTTTCACGATTTAAAGCAGCAGTCCCCAACCTTTCTTACCTTACAAGCCACATTCAGCTCTCAGAGATGTAGCCTCATACACATTGGTGACACCCAGAGCCTCCCATTACCAGTACAGTGTCACCCAACGCTTCTCCACTGATTGCACACCAAGATCTTGGGCTACTCTCCTTTATAGGCAGTGTCTATTGCATCCAGCTTCAAACATCTCTCTAACTGTTCGTATCCCTTTATTTTCAGCTTACAAAATTTATCACCTCCTTTCCCATCAGTATATGGACATCAAAATCTCTGCTCTTCTGTGAAGGGCTACTCACAAAAGTCCCCATCTAATGGCCTTCTCTTCATACCTGTTTGCTTAAAATGGTGCTAATGTACCAAACTGGGAGAGAGCCGTGAGCCACACATCATGGGTACACGAGTCACATGTGACTCCTAAGCCAAAGGTTGGGGAACGCTGATATTAAGGAAACCTGTCACCACAGAAAATGCTATTTACATGAAAATATAGGGTTAATCTACAGATAAATAGAGTTACAATGCTGTTCTGCCACCTTACTGACTACTGGGAGAAAATTAACTTATTTCCTCTTGGGACTTGTCTCCTTTCAATCATGGTTTACAAAGCAGCTATCTTCAGCGCTCACAGTACTGCTCACTACACTGTGACCGTCATCTGTAGGCATGCCCTTGAATTTTCATTGACAGCCAGTTGTGCAGCTCGTCTGTACAGAGCCAGCTGTCAATCAATATGCCGAGGAATGCTTACAGGTAACAATCATTGTGTAAGCAGCGGAGACTAAAGCCAATTCGTGCATGCATCTATGATTGAAAGCCAACGGTTACCGGGAAAAAATTATCCTGCACTTAAAAACAAAAAACAAGTACAATGTAAAAGTGAAGAAAAATGTAATTCTGCTATTTTTTCAAGTTAGGTTTTTACTGCATTCACTGTGCAGTATCCGTTTCAGCTTTGTCCATGAGGTGTATAGGATAGCCCCTAGTATGGAAATTGATTTTCATCTTTGTAAGCTTATTTTCACATGTAAGAGGTTCAGAAATAATCCTACGGACTCTGATACTGTGATTTCAGGATTGCCTTTTTTACTGAATATGTGTGTGCATGTTCAAAATATAGTATACTATTCTTATCTGTATTATTTTTGATGATCAAAGTATCGAGGAAATTAATTTCCCATAGACTATGACATAGGGAATTGTAACTCACTCCAAATACTATTTAAATAATCCTGAAAAATCTTCAACATTTTCAGTGGCCCTTCCAATACACAGATAATATCATTTATAAACCTATACCATTTTTTTTAACATGTGATTGAAACATAGTTATAGTTATATATAAAATGATCTTCAAAAAGGCCATATATCCATTTTTGTACAGGGGGCCACATTAGCACCCATTGCTGAGCCACGGTTTTGATTATAAAAAGTGTCCTGAAATAGGAAATAATTTTCGGTCAATACCACTGTTAAAAGATGAATGATAAAATCCCTTTTTAATGGTGAAAACTCTTCTGGGGTCAAAAGCCATTTCATTAAAAGGCTTTGCACAATCACAAAGGGATTTTATCATCATAGTGAGTCCATGTATCAGTCTATGTTCTTCCCTCTGTTGTATCCTTCAATGTCTTTTTGATTAATGAAGCACTCCCACAAAGTTTTTATTCATTTAAAGTGTGCATATATAGTGGTGTGAAAAAGTGTTTGCCCCCTTCCTGATATCCTATTCTTTTGCATGTTTGTCATATGTGTAAATATTAGACAAAGATAACACAAGTAAACACAAAGTGCAGATTATAAATGAAGGTCTTTATTATTAAGTGAAAAAAAATCCAGACCTACAGGGCCCTGTATGAAAAAGTGATTGCCCCCTAAAACTAATAACAGGTTGGACCACCCTTAGCAGCAACAGCTGCTATCAAGTGTTTGTGATAAATGGCAATGAGTGTTTTTAGTGTGACAAACATGCAAAAGAATACAAAATCAGGAAGGGGCAAACACTTTTTCACACAACTGTAGTATATAATGTAGTGTGAGTGTGTTAATATACCGCTGCTTTATCCAGGATGCAGTGCTGTTCTGTTCCTCTTCTCAGTGATGTCACCACTTAACAGACTGTCCGGATCACACTGTGCTCTATGTGACCCAGAAGTGGCTTTTACAATGTAAGTTTATAGAGTGAGATTCCATAAACTTTCATTGTAAAAAAGACTGCTCATGCAGAAAGCAGAGTGAGGCAGATAGTTGCAAATGTAGAGATGTCACAGCGAAGAGGAGCAGAATGGTGCTGGACACCAGAGAAAATGGAGATAAGTTTTAACACACTTGCACTACATTACATGCATGTACAGTATATATTGTGACAAAGTCACTAGTAATTATAATAGAGGGGAGATATCTGCCACTGTGCTTCAGTGATATGAAATCATAGTATTTTACTCCAGCACACCATGGATTGTGAGGCCTAAGTTAAAGTTAGATAATGGGCTGGTTATAGTGGATCTTCATAGAGCGGGAGGGAGGAGGTCCACCATATCACCACATGCAGAGCCGACAGGACCTGTGTGATATATCAAAATGAGAAAAATGGTTGCACTTAATTGCATTAAGACATGTCCATATGAAATCTATGAAGTGTGAATAGCATAATTGCTTTGGAAATTTAGAAAAGACACATGAGATACTTAGCACAAAATTTGGCCAAAAATTGTGAGCCGATTCACCAACGTCAAGGTAATCTCAAAATCGAATGGGTCCCTAATCTAACTGCCTAGTGTGAACACTTATCTCTGGCTAATGACTAGGTAAAGCCTATATTTATAGGAGGATAGGAACCAAATGATTGGATGTAATTGACTGAACACTCCGCCCTTCACCAAGCTGTGATTTTAATTACATCCTCTCACACTGTGTCAGACTTCTGGTTGACAGGGCACCTGTGACAGTTCTGCACGGGTGTGTCTTAGGTAAATGGTAGCATGCTGTGAAGCGTGAACTTCCATGTAAAAAGGCTCAAAATCCTTCTGGCGCTATGACACCTGGAAGTGCAAAGGTCCCAAAAATTCCATCACGAGTAGTAGGTGATCAGAAGATAACATGATGACCAGACAAGTGATGAAGAGTAACAAAGGGCATATTTTCATGTTTTGATGGCCTATTAGGGATGAGAAAAATGATGGCCAATGACCACCATTTTTCACTAAATGAGATTATTTTGTGATGATGATAATTGCTCTAGTGTTAAGCGTCGGGTTCCTGCCACTGTACAGCAGGAATCCAGAGCCTTGCACCCAGCGGTCTCCCATTCTTCTTCGGCCACAGTGGAGCCTGCTCAGCAGATTCGTCGGTCCCGGCGCTCCGCCCAGGCCAACTCTGTGGGTTTGCTTGCTGCTGCCACCTCTGGCACAGCTATGACAATGCATGCTGCTCAGCAGCGAGATTCTCCAGGGACTAAGTCCTCATGTCGGGCCACTGAGCATGCCCGTGGAGAGATAGAGGGTCACGTGCTCAGGTCCTGCTCGTGTTCAGATTGGCCCATCCGAGAAGCCAGGAAGGTCCCGGACGCCCGTGGCTAAAAAAGGTTCGCATGGCCGCTCGCCCATGCGCTAGGATAGACTGTATTTACAGACTAGGTGGAGTGAGTGTTGTATGCATGTATGAATGTCTCTGGTGAATGACTCATTAAGAAACCCCTACCCTTGGTACGCATGTGTTGTGCAGCCTAGCCTGCTAGCACCCAGGCTTAGGTGTAGGTAGGACAGATGTTGAGTCAGGCATCAGTCCTCACCAGGGACTCGGCATGCCTCAGTGCACGTGCTCCACTTCATAGCCAGAGTCTATACCGGTGCTCGCGGCAGTGACGCCGTGCGCTCAGTGGGCCTAGAAGGACTCTAACCCCATGTCCTTGGGGTAGAGTTCTGTGGCCGTACACTGTGCACTCTTTTGGCCAGGCTCTATGAGCTAAAAAGGCTCCGGCATCAACGTTCAGTGGTTGTGCGACTCTGTGCATTAACAGAGTTCGCATCTGTTCACATTGGGTGACGTAACCCACGCGTGACTGTTTTTACGCCGCTCTATTCTTCCACCATTACCTATCAGCAGTGTAAGATCTCTGCACGGTGGACCCCGGGCTGCGAACGCACCTACTATTATTTTATCATTTGGTGCGTTCCGCCAGCCCTGACATTATCCTAGCGCCAGGGTCTGGCTAGTAATGGTGGACGAACAGCAACTGCTGCAGTACATCTGGCAGCTGCAGGACAGGTTGGCGGCTCTCGAGCTTCCAGCCTCAGCTGCGGAAGTTACTGCAGTCGCTGTTCAGGCAGCCACAGAGGCTGTCTCCCGTGTGACCACTGCCATCCCTGCCCCGACTTTGTCCCGCCTCCCACTGCCCGAGAAGTTCTCGGGTGATAGTGCCTCTTGTAGGGGTTTCGTGAGCCAGTGCTCGATACAGCTGGAGCTGCTGGCAGCACGATTGCCCTCCGAGCGGGCCAAAGTGGGATTTATTATTTCCCTCTTGTCAGGCAGGGCTTTGGAGTGGGCCACACCGCTGTGGGAGCGTGGTGATCATGTGGTGCAGAGTGCCTCTCGGTTCCTGGACACTCTGAAGCATGTCTTTCTGGGACCATGAGTCACCCATGACACCGCGCTCCGGCTGCTGGCATTATCACAGGGCTCGTCCATGGTCAGCCACTTTGCCATCCAGTTCCGGACGCTGGCCTCAGAGTTAGAGTGGCCAGATAAGGTCCTCATTCTGGCATTCTGGAGAGGTTTGGCTGGCCATGTAAAGGATGCTCTGGCCACCAGGGAGATTCCCGCTATACTGGAGGAGCTTATCACTGTCTCCACCCGTATTGATTTTTGCTTCGCCGAGCGAAGATTGGAGCGGGCCCAGTGTAGGCAGAGGTTTTGGTTGGCACCTAGTTTTGCTAAACCTCTGGAATCTTCCGATCGGGCGTCAGAGTGTCAGGGGGCTTCCCATGAGGGATCCCGGCCCCGGTCCGCTGGAGCTCCTGTGAGCTGTCGTATTTGCCGACAGTCCGGTCACCTTACCAACCGGTGCCCACAACAGCTGGGAGAATGCTCCCGCCTAGTGGGCGAAGGAGGCGGCGCACTAGAATCAGCGGCGTTTTCCTCCAAGCTGTCCTTTAAGGGGACACTTGAGTTTGATTCATCCACTCTGGCAGTGGAGGTTTGCGTGTATTCCGGGGCAGAGGGCAATTTTATGTTGTCAGCCTTCGCTCAACGGCACGCTATACCCCTGGTTATGATGTCTACACCAGTCACCATCAGAGTGGTGAACAGCACCACTCTACCCTCACAGATAACCCACCAGACCGCCCCCTTGTTACTCTCACTGGCTCCATCTCATCAGGAGATGATATCCCTCCTCATCATGCCTGAGGGTATTGACGAAGTACTTCTAATGGTTGCAGTACCATTCCCCCCATATAGAGTGGTCCTCAGGGAGGATAATTGGGTGGAGTAAATCATGTGAGGGTAGATGTCTGAGGGAGTGCGTTCAGGTTGCCTCCACCGAGGTTCCCGCAGTTATCTCCTTGCTCCCCAAACACTATCGACAGTATGCGGACGTGTTCTCCAAAAAGGCGGCGGAGACCCTTCCACCGCATCGCCCCTATGACTGTCCTATTGACCTCTTGCCTGGTGCTGAGCCTCCCCGGGGTCGAGTCTATCCCCTATCTCTCCCGGAGACAGAGGCCATGTCTCAATACATCAGGGAGAATCTGGCAAGAGGATTCTTTAGGAAGTCAGTGTCACCAGCGGGGGTGGGATTCTTCTTCGTCCAGAAGAAGAGTGGGGAACTACGTCCTTGCATTGATTACAGGGGTCTTAACGCCATCACTGTTAAGAATAAGTATCCTCTGCCCTAATATCAGAGCTGTTTGAAGGCTACGGGGAGCGAGGGTGTTTTCCAAACTTGATCTGCGGGGGGCTTACAACCTGATTCGCAACCGTGAAGGGGACAAATGGAAGGTGGCAGCTGCCACAGAGATTTGTTTTGCTGTCCTCCTTGTTTTTCATTGTCATCCTTCTATGCTCACTCAATAACTTGTCCAAATAAGAAATTTTTGCATCTGAGTCTCCTAATATACATCTTTCTGGTAGATGGATCAGACCACCATAAGATAAGGGCTGGTCTTGTCTCAGTCTGACCATGTGTTAGATGTCGGGTTTCTTGTTCATCAAAGAATCTGTTATAAAAATGTATGGATAGATCTAGAAAAATAAAATATAATTCCCAGTATATCTGCAATAATTCAAATAATAATAATTTGTTTTGTTTCCATAAGTTGTCAAAAAAAAAGATTCCGATACACAGTGCAGACTTACCAACACTACAAGAAATGTGTCTTTGGTTGCAGACAATTCAGATAAGGTTCCACTGCTCCTTTTTAGAAGACTCTGGTTTATATTTGTGTAGCTATGTGGTGTCTGAATTATCTTGAGTATTTGTCCATATATTTTTAATGATAAAAGTGATCATAATTCATATAAACACATCCATAAAAGTACAAATGACTGCAAATATAATATAAATCAGCAAAATATATAAAATCCATAGCAGTACATACAGTGATGCATCACACAAGGTGTGAAGTGCATAAATTCATAATAATAATAATGCTCATGTGTTAAAACAATTAGTATAGAGGACATCCAACCAAACAAAAAAGTGTTGACAAGATGGCACCTGGATTTTGTAATTATAGTGAATGAGGACCATATCTATGTATCCCACCACTTCAGTCATGTTTTTCAGGAGGTGGAGATGCATATATGATGTCTTCGTCATATGAAATGGCACTCTAGCATAACTCCATAATTTCCATGGATTTTCAATGTCACATGATCTTTTATCACATTTA
Organism: Dendrobates tinctorius; assembly: GCF_039654945.1. Lineage (NCBI taxonomy): Eukaryota > Metazoa > Chordata > Amphibia > Anura > Dendrobatidae > Dendrobates > Dendrobates tinctorius. Next base: position 34,028,041 of record NW_027361696.1, on the reverse strand, counting down.
CATTAGTTTGCATTTCTATTTTAGACCAATTTATGGATGCTTTGATTTCACAGAAAGAATGAATATTGACCATTTCCAGGTAAGAAAAATAATATCTATACATTGTAATCAACTCAGAAATTACTGAAATTTCGGGATAAGCATCACATTTGACCCCACTGTGGTACCCTTTTAATAAAATAAAATTTCACTTCTTAACAAAGACATTTAAAAAAAAAACAATTATCAAAGAAGAGAAAATTGAAATGATTGCTGAAAAATAATAGCATAAGAACTTAGCCAAACATATGCCATGAATCATAGAAGTTTGAAGATTTAGTATTTCAAATGATATTAGATAGCCATTATCAAGAACAATTAAACCAGAGATCATAGTAAGAAAGTAAAATATGTTCTTGATAAAGGAGGATATATTATTTACAGAGTGGTGTAGGATTCTGCCCAGGTAAATGGCTATAAAGGAAAAAAATATACCCCATCCAGGACACTGTAGGATTAACTGAAAGACTGATCAGGTCTTCAATCTTGTATGAAACGCCCATATCTAGCTATATATTGAACCTATCATCTAATATTTTTGCATATCTTCTACCCAAGATCCTTATCTACTGACCTACACATCTGTGGAATCCATCACCTAAAATATTTGCACTCATAAGCCCCCGTTACACTAAACGATGTCCCAGCGATCCCACCAATGGTCCGACATGATGGGATCGCTGGGACATCGTTAGGCTGATCGCTGGTGAGCTGTCAAATAGACAGCCCCAGTGATCAGGACCAGCGACGCTGGATGCTGGTTTCCAAGGTAAACATCGGGTATCCAGGAGTCGCGCTGCTCCTGGATACCTGAGGTTTATATTAGAAACCAGCGTCGCTGATCGCTGGTCTCTCGCTGCCACACGCAGCGATGCATGCTGGGCAGCGGGAGACCAGCGATCGAAAAACTGCCAAGGCCGCTCGAGCACGATCAGCGATAACTGGCAGGGCGGCCGGTCGCTGATCTCCGTCACACACAGCGATCTCCCTGGCGAGATCGCTGATGTGTCACAAAATCAGCGATCTCGCTAGCGAGATCGCTGTGTGTGACTGGGCCCATAGAGCTAAAATTTTGAACTGAAATTTGTATTTTAAGTATTAAAAACAGTAATGATTTCAGAAAACTAAGAAAAATGATTAAATGCTGTATATTATATGCTTTATACAATTTTTACCTATCAATCCTGATTCCCAACTAATAAAAAGATTGATACTGATGATATCACGGTGGCTCAGTGGTTAGCACTGCAGCCTTGCAGCGCTGGAGTCCTGGGTTCGAATCCCACCAAGGACAACATCTGCAAGGAGTTTGTATGTTCTCCCAGTGTTTGCGTGGGTTTCCTCTGGGTACTCCGGTTTCCTCCCACATTCCAAAGACATACTGATAGGGAATTTAGATTGTGAGCCCCATTGGGGACAGTGATGATAATGTGTGCAAACTGTAAAGCGCTGCGTAATATGTTAGCGCTATATAAAGATTATTATTATTTATGATATCAGGGAGTTGGAAAAATAATTATAATACATATCACGCTTCAGGTACATTTATTTTTTAGGCTATTAACCCTGTCATCTACATATGAAATTCTCTGTTTACAGTTGACTTGGGTGGATCCTGGGGATGTTCATGTCTCTTCTCGTGCTGAGTTGCTCATGAGATTACAAAGCTCTTGACAAGTGTGATCTCTGCAGAGTCTCTTTTGTTTTGAGCATTATTCTATCAGGTCAATTACTTAATTACATACAGAAGTGCAGGGCAAACTATTCAACCAATACCTGACTGGTTTCTGGAGAGGGAAACGGGGACAAATTATAAATGTTGTTTAAATTTAGAATTATAAATATTTTTAAAATTTTCCTTCCTCTCATATGTATAATACAATTGGTATCTTTTATATAAAAAAGTAATAGCCTGATGCAAATATGGAACTAATTATGTTTTGTGTTTCATGCCTCTTTGTTTCATATTGTAAGAAATATTGCTAATATGGAATTTTGAAAGGTGAAAATCAACAATGATGGGTAAGATATGTAAAAGGCGAATTACAATAAGTGATGCATGAATTTATAATGGATAGTTAAAAAGTTTGCCCAGTTTGGTGCAGTCATTACTCTCTAACATCTTCTAATTTTCATTTGTATTAGTGCAGAATTGTAATATGTATAATCCATTTATTAAATAGGTAGGACGATATATATGAATCTTTGGTAGAAGATGCAAAACTTAATAAAACATCATACAATCAGGTCTTTTTATTGTCTCCTGGATGTTGTTCATATTTTTCAGTAAAGCTATTAACCTGGATAGAATCCTACACAAATTAATAACTGCCATTGTCTTATCAAGATCACGAAACAATCACTGACCTCAGGGAGACCAGTCAAAGAAAGCACTGCGGTAGCCGGCAAAGGCACTCAATCAGTGAAATCCTAGGTGCATTGCTACCTGGGAAATACGAATATGCAAATAAAGTCCGTGGAGCCTCATTTAAGAGTCTCAAACACGGGACTAGCCAGATCTTCTTCCAGGAAGGACCCAACCAAGGAGTGGCTCCTTTCGGAAACCACCATTACCACCATATTAAGTGGCCCTTTAAGTCAATATCCAGATCTTTACGAGTTTACAGATATGACTAGGGAAATACCAAGGCCAGGTATCCATCCACAGACAGCTGTTTCGGGGTGTTGCCCCTCATCAGTGTGGAGTAGTCATATCTAGTCATATCTGTAAACTCGTAAAGATGCTAATATGTGATTTTTTCTTAATAAAGGGGTACCGCCATGGTGTCCAATTAAAAGGCTAGCCAACAATTTCAGCTCAGTTCTGAGCTTGTTGTGATATATAGATATTGTTTTCTTCATATTGATGGGTTCTTTTGGAGAACTTGATGTGTTTCATACTGATCTCATTTGCATGCACCTCAAGGTAAAATTAGCTTGATTTCTGTCTCTTTTCCATGTTGTTTTTAGCTATAACTGTACCGATTTGTAGGTTATATCAATAAAAAGTTAAATACCTGCTTTTCTGTCAAGCTTCCTCATCAGAATATAATTTATTCCTTTATACTTGCTGACATTACTGAGTTTTGCCAATTTTTATCAGTGTGTCTTTTAATTTGGAGGAAGAAAATCATTATCAATGGATTCTTCTTTTGCCTATTTTCTATTTCATATCTATTTACCCACCTATGTCACATATTTTTTGTGAAGAAAGAGACAGGGCACAGTCATTTGTGGAGTTTGGACAAGGATTATAAAACATATAATCTAAAAATAATCTAAAATTGCAAAAAAGGAACCTGTGCTTACAAATGGACTGACAGCTAAAAATAGATCATTAAAAAAGCGGTCTAATAAAAACACCGCTAATAACTGGAATTGACAAAGTATGAAATAAATATAACAAAAAGTACAATGCCCAGTAAACAATAATAATAAACCAGTCCTATTCGCCTCAGTAAACCAATAGCACACAGTGAACCACTAGTAAGTTTTTAGGTAATACCTCTATGGTTGTTGCCGACACACTCCTATGAGCGCCACCTGGTGGTCAGCGCTTATAGCAATGCAATAAATCTGCTACATATAGGTGATCTGAGCATCGCCTATATGTAGCAGAGCCGATCAAGAATGACATGATCACTAAACGGCGTAATGAGAAAAAAAATCAAAACGCCAGAATTACATTTTTTGGTCGCTGTGACATGGCATTAAAATGCAATAACGGGCGATTTTTTTTCACCACTTAGATAAAAGAGAACCTTGACATGTTTGGTGTCTATGAACTCATAATGATCGGGAGCATCATAATGGTAGGTCAGTTTTAGCATTTAGTGAGCCTTGCAAAAAGCCAAACAAAAAACAAGTGTGGGATTGCACTTTTTTTTGCAATTTCAGCGCACTTGGAATTTTTGTCCTGTTTTGTAGAAAAAGACATGGTAAAACCAATGGTGTCATTGAAAAGTACAACTCATCCCACAAAAAATAAGCCCTCACATCGCCATATTGAAGGAAAAATAAAAAGTTATGGCTCTGGAAAGAAGGGGAGTGAAAAACAAAAACGCAAAATCAAAAAAAGCTCCAGGAGTTAAGGAGTTAATAAGTAGAGAAAGAGGAAGCAGATAGTTGTGGTACAGGATATAAAGAAACTAACAAATGGGGTTCTGCACAATGACACTAGAACTTGGGGTACACGATAATAAAATCAACAATTGAAGGTACAGAAAACTGAAATGCTGACAATTGGGGTACAGGATAATAGCCTGAAACTTGATGTCATTATCCAGTATTTAAATGTGAGCATCACTATCCTGTACCCATAATGACACAATGACACTTGGGTTTCAGGATATTGATACACTGATCACAGACTGATACACCATGGTATATTCTCCTTCACGCTGCCATGTCCTGATCCATCTGCTTTCATCCACAGGTATGTCTGCTGAACCCGCTTCAGAATACTCACTGCACCCCTGAACCCTCATGCATTGTTCACCCTCTGTTTTTAATTGACCTCCTACTCCTACAATTATTCGATTCTCACACAGCCGCCTACAAGATTTCTCCCGAATATCCCCTATCCTCTGGAATGCCATGCCTCAACACGTCCGATTATCCACCACCCTCAGATCCTTCAAACGGAACCTGAAAACCCATCTTTTCAGGAAAGCTTACAGTCTGCAATAACCATTCTGCCGCCTCACCACCGCCTGAGCTGCCGCCTCATCACCACCAGAGCTGCTGCACCCCCGACCTTCTGTCTTTTCCCCGCTATCCCGTAGAATGTAAGTCCGCAGGGACAGGGTCCCCTCCCCTCTGTACCAGTTTGTCATTGTAAATTTGTTGTGGAAACTTGTTTACTGTTAACGATATCTATAACTTTGTATGTAACCCCCTTCTCATGTACAGCACCATGGAATTAATGGCGCTATATAAATAAATAATAATAATAAATAATATTGACACAATAAGATTTTGGGTGCAGGACAACTAACTTGTTGGATTAACTCTTGGCATTGTTGTATTTTCAGACCTTTTCTGCCTTGTTCTAATATGGATTCCGGAATGGAGGGTTCCCCAGTTCTACCACAACAGACCCAGAGACTTGCAGGGTGTATATATTATACAAAAATGTCACATTTGTATAGTTTTTAGAAACAAAACATTTGATTCCTTCTTATAATAAAGATCTGGAGATGAATCTGCAACTCTGTAATTATTATATTGGAAAAACTGGGAACACATGAAGTGCATTGCCATGTACAGAGGACCAGAGCAGCTCATACACTACCATTCAAAAGTTTAGGGTCACTTAGAAGTGTCCTTATTTTTGAAAGAAAAGCAGTTTTTTTCCAATGAAGCTAACATTAAATGATTCAGAAATACACTCTATACATTGTTAATGTGGTAAATGACTATTCTAGCTGCAAACGTCTGGTTTGTAATGCAATATCTTCATAGGTGTATAGAGGCCCATTTCCAACAACCATCACTCCAGTGTTCTTATGGTACTTTGTGTTTGCTATCTGTGTAAGAAGGCTAATGGATGGTTAGAATACCCTTGAAAACCTTGTGCAAGTATGTTAGCACAGATGAAAACAGTTTGGCTGATTAGAGAAGCTATAAACCTGACCTTCCTTTGGGATAGTTGAGAATCTGGAGCATTACATTTGCTGGTTCCATTAAACTCTCAAAATGGCCAGAAAAAAAGAACTTTCGTGTGAAACTCAACAGTCTTTTCTTGTTCTTAGAAATGAAGGCTATTCCATGCGAGATATTGCCAAGAAACTGAAGATTTCCTACAATGGTGTGTACTAATCCCTTCAGAGGAGAGCACAAACAGGCTCTAACCAGAGTAGAAAGAGAAGTGGGAGGCCCCCCTGCACAACTGAGCAACAAGACAAGTACATTAGAGTCTGTAGTTTGAGAAATCGATGCCTCACAGGTCCTCAACTGGCAGCTCCATTAAATAGTACACGCAAAACGCCAGTGTCAACGTCTAAAGTAAAGAGGCGACTCCGGGATGCTGGCCTTATGGGCAGAGTGGCAAAGAAAAAGCCATATCTGAGACTGGCTAATAAAAGGAAAAGATTAATATGGGCAAAAGAACACAGACATTGGAAAGCTGAAGATTGGTAAAAAGTGTTATGGACAGACGAATCCAAGTTCGAGGTGTTTGAATCACACAGAAGAACATTTGTGAGACGCAGAACAACTAAAAAGATGCTGGAAGAGTGCCTGATGCCAGCTATCAAGCATGGTGGGGGTAATGTGATGGTCTGGGGTTGCTTTGGTGCTGGTAAATTGGGAGATTTGTACAAGGTAAAAGGGATTTTGAATAAGGAAGACTATCACTCCATTTTGCAACGACATGTGGACAGTGCATGATTGGAGCCAATTTTATCTTACAACAGGACAATGACTCAAAGCACACCTCCAAATTATGCAAGAACTATTTAGGGAAGAAGCAGGCAGCTGGTATTCTATATGTAATAGAGTGTCCAGCGCAGTCACCAGATCTCAACCCCATTGAGCTGTTGTGGGAGCAGCTTGCCCGTATGGTACGCAAAAAGTGCCCATCAAGCCAAACCAACTTGTTGGAGGAGCTTCTGGAAGCATGGGGTGAAATTTCTCCAGATTACCTCAGCAAATTAACTGCTAGAATGCCAAAGGTCTGCATTGCTGTAATTGCTGCAAAGGGAGCATTCTTTGACGAAAGCCAAGTTTGAAAGAGAAAATAATTATTTCAAATAAAAATCATTTTTTCTAACCTTGTCAATGTCTGGACTAGTTTTTAAATTCATTTGGCAACTCATTTGATTAATAAAAGTATGAGTTTTCATGGAGAACACAATATTGTCGGGGTGACCACAAACTTTTGAACGGTAGTGTATATACAAGATATGTGCCGGCCTGCCGGTGGTCTGTACCGACTGTCCGGGGGTCTGTGCAGGCGGCGGGGGTCTGTGCAGGCATCGTCCGATGGGACTACAAGTCCCATCGGGCGATGCCTGCTACCATGACGGTGATTGACACATTAGCCAATGATGGGACAGTAGTAGTCCTATCATCCGGCTAATGTGTTGAATGTAAAAACAAAAAAATACATACTACATACATACTACATACATGCAACATACATACTACATACATGCTACATACATACTACATATATACTACATGCATGCAACATACATATATACTACATATATACCACATGCATGCAACATGCATACTACATATATACTACATATATACTACATGCATGCAACATACATACATACAACATATATACTACATGCATACTACATCTATACTACATGCATGCAACATACATATATACTACATGCAACATGCATACTACATATATACCACATTTATACTACATGCATGCAACATACATACTTACTACATATATACCACATGCATGCAACATGCATACTACATATATACCACATATATACTACATGCATACTACATATATACCACATATAAACTACATGTATGCAACATACATACAACATATATACTACATGCATGCAACATGCATACTACATATATACCACATATATACTACATGCATGCAACATACATATATACTACATGCAACATGCATACTACATATATACTACATGCATGCAACATACATATATACTACATGCAACATGCATACTACATATATACTACATGCATGCAACATACATACTTACTACATATATACCACATGCATGCAACATGCATACTACATATATACCACATATATACTACATGCATACTACATATGTACCACATGCATGCAACATACATATATACAACATATATACTACATGCATGCAACATACATATAGACAACATATATACTACATGCAACATACATACTACATATATACTACATATATACTACATGTATGCAACATACATATATACTACATATATACTACATGCATGCAACATGCATACTACCTATATACCACATATATACTACATGCATGCAACATACATACTACATATATACTACATGCATGCAACATGCATACTACATATATACTACATGCATGCAACATGCATACTACATATATACCACATGCATGCAACATACATATATACTACATGCATGCAACATACATATAAACAACATGTATACTACATGCAACATACATACTACATATATACTACATGCATGCAACATGCATACTACATGCATGCAACATACATATACTACATGCAACATGCATAGTACATATATACTACATGCAACATACATATATACAACATATATACTACATGCAACATACATACTACATGCATGCAACATACATATATATTACATGCAACATACATACTACATATATACTACATGCAACAAACATACATAATGCATATATACCACATGCATGCAACATACATATATACAACATATATACTACATGCATGCAACATGCATACTACATATTGTATATACAAAGCACACCTCCAAATTATGGAAGAACTATTTAGGGAAGAAGCAGGCAGCTGGTATTCTATATTTAAGAGAGTGTCCAGCGCAGTCACCAGATCTCAACCCCATTGAGCTGTTGTGGGAGTAGCTTGACCGTATGGTACACCAAAAGTGCCCATCAAGCCAAACCAACTTGTTGGAGGAGCTTCTGGAAGCATGGGGTGAAATTTCTCCAGATTACCTCAGCAAATTAACTGCTAGAATGCCAAAGGTCTGCATTGCTGTAATTGCTGCAAAGGGAGCATTCTTTGACGAAAGCCAAGTTTGAAAGAGAAAATAATTATTTCAAATAAAAATCATTTTTTCTAACTTTGTCAATGTCTGGACTAGTTTTTAAATTCATTTGGCAACTTATTTGATTAATAAAAGTATGAGTTTTCATGGAAAACACAAAATTGTCGGGGTGACCACAAACTTTTGAACGGTAACGTATATACAAGATATGTGCCGGCCTGCCGGTGGTCTGTACCGACCGTCCGGGGGTCTGTGCAGGCTTCGGGGGTCTGTGCAGGCATCGTCCGATGGGACTACAAGACCCATCGGGCGATGCCTGCTACCATGACGGTGATTGACACATTAGCCAGTGATGGGACAGTAGTAGTCCTATCATCCGGCTAATGTGTTGAATGTAAAAAAAAAAATACATACTACATACATGCAACATACATAATACATACATGCTACATGCTACATACATACTACATATATACTACATGCATGCAACATACATACATACTACATATATACTACATGCATGCAACATGCATACTACATATATACTACATGCATGCAACATATATATATACTACATGCAACATGCATACTACATATATACTACATGCATGCAACATACATACTACATATATACCACATGCATACTACATATATACCACATGCATGCAACATACATATATACTACATGCAACATACATACTACATATATACTACATGCATGCAACATGCATACTACATATATACTACATGCATGCAAAATACATATATACTACATATATACTACATGCAACATACATACTACACATATACTACATGCATGCAACATGCATACTACATATATACTACATGCATGCAACATACATACTACATATATACTACATGCATACTACATACATACTACATATATACTACATGCATACTACATATATATCACATGCATGCAACATACATATATATACTACATGCATGCAACATACATATATACAACATATATACTACATGCATGCAACATGCATACTACATATATACTACATGCATGCAACATACATATATACTACATACATACTACAGGCAACATACATACTACATATATACTACATGCATGCAACATGCAAACTACACATATACAACATATATACTACATGCATGCAACATACTTACCATATATACCACATATATACTACATGCATACTACATATATAACACATGCATGCAACATACACATATACAACATATATACTACATGCATGCAACATACAACATATATACTACATGCATGCAACATGCATACTACATATATACCACATATATACTACATGCATTCAACATACATACTACATATATACTACATGCATGCAACATACATACATACAACATATATGCTACATGCATGTAACATGCATACTACATATATACTGCATGCATGCAACATACATACTACATATATACCACATGCATACTACATATATACCACATGCATGCAACATACATATATACAACATATATACTACATGCATGCAAAATACATATAAACAACATGCATACTACATATATACCACATATATACTACATGCATGCAACATACACATATACTACATATATACTTCATGCAACATACATACTACATATATACTACATGCATGCAACATGCATACTACATATATACAAAGCACACCTCCAAATTATGCAAGAACTATTTAGGGAAGAAGCAGGCAGCTGGTATTCTATATGTTATAGAGTGTCCAGCGCAGTCACCAGATCTCAACCCCATTGAGCTGTTGTGGGAGCAGCTTGCCCGTATGGTACGCAAAAAGTGCCCATCAAGCCAAACCAACTTGTTGGAGGAGCTTCTGGAAGCATGGGGTGAAATTTCTCTAGATTACCTCATCAACTTAACTGCTAGAATGCCAAAGGTCTGCATTGCTGTAATTGCTGCAAAGGGAGCATTCTTTGACGAAAGCCAAGTTTGAAAGAGAAAATAATTATTTCAAATAAAAATCATTTTTTCTAACCTTGTCAATGTCTGGACTAGTTTTTAAATTAATTTGGCAACTCATTTGATTCATAAAAGTATGAGTTTTCATGGAAAACACAAAATTGTCGGGGTGACCACAAACTTTTGAACGGTAGCGTAAATACAAGATATGTGCCGGCCTGCCGGTGGTCTGTACCGTCTGTCCGGGGGTCTGTGCAGGCTGCGGGGGTCTGTGCAGGCATCGTCCGATGGGACTACAAGACCCATCGGGCGATGCCTGCTACCATGACGGTGACTGACACATTAGCCAATGATGGGACAGTAGTAGTCCCATCATACAGCTAATGTGTTGAAAGTAAAAAAAAAATACATACTACATACATACTACATACATGCTACATACATGCAACATACATACTACATACATGCAACATACATACATGCTACATACATACTACATATATACTACATGCATGCAACATACATATATACTACATATATACTACATGCATACTACATATATACTACATGCATGCAACATACATATATAATACATGCAACATGCATACTACATATATACTACATGCATGCAACATACATACTACATATATACCACATGCATGCAACAGGCATACTACATATATACCACATGCATACTACATATATACAACATATATACTACATGCATGCAACATACATACAACATATATACTACATGCATGCAACATGCATATTACATATATACCACACATATACTACATGCATCATACATATATACTACATGCAACATGCATACTACATATATACTACATGCATGCAACACACATACATACTACATATATAGCACATGCATGCAACATGCATACTACATATATACCACATATATATTACATATATACCACATGCATGCAACATACATATATACTACATGCAACATACATACTACAAATATACTACATGCATGCAACATGCATACTACATATATACCACATATATACTTCATGCATGCAACATACATACTACATACATACTACATGCATACTACATATATACTACATGCATGCAACATACATACTACATGCATACTACATATATACCACATGCATGCAACATACATATATACTACATGCATGCAACATACATATATACAACATATATACTACATGCATGCAACATGCATACTACATATATACCACCTACATACTACATGCATGCAACATACATATATAATACAGGCAAGATACATACTACATGCATGCAACATGCATACTACACATATACAACATATATACTACATGCATGCAACATACTTACTACATATATACCACATATATACTACATGCATACTACATATATACAACATGCATGCAACATACACATATACAACATATATTCTACATGCATGCAACGTACAACATATATACTACATGCATGCAACATGCATACTACATATATACCACATATATACTACATGCATGCAACATACATACTACATATATACTACATGCATGCAACATACATACAACATATATACTACATGCATGTAACATGCATACTACATATATACTACATGCATGTAACATGCATACTACATATACCACATATATACTACATGCATGCAACATAAATATATACTACATATACTATATGCAACATGCATACTACATGCATGCAACATGCATACTACATATATACCACATGCATGCAACATGCATACTACATATATCCCACATATATACTACATGCATGCAACATACATACAACATATATACTACATGCATGCAACATGCATACTACATATATACCACATGCATACTACATATATACCACATGCATACATATATACTACATATATACCACATGCATGCAGCATGCATACTACATATATACCACATATATACTACATGCATGCAACATACATATATACTACATGCAACATGCATACTACATATATACTACATGCATGCAACATACACACATGCTACATATATACCACATGCATGCAACATGCATACTACATATATACTACATATATACTACATGCATGCAACATACATATATACTACATACAATACATTCATACAATACATACATATAGACATACAGTACATATAACATAGAGTACATACTCACCATCACTTGGCACTTTGTTCCCCAAAGCCATTGTCATCTGTGGAATAAATATTAAAATAACAAACCACCAATATACTTACCCCTGATCTGCAGTAGTCCACCAGTGTCCCACAACGATCTTGCATGGAGAACAGCAGCATCAGCTGATGCTACCGTTCTCTACGGGCTCCAGGAATCCAATGAAGGGAGGTAGGTATCCTTTCGCACTGTATTCCTCTGCCACTGTAAAAAAAAAGTCCCTAGTCTCACTTTATGGCATTGCTGTGTGAGAAATTTCTCACGCAGCTTTTGCCATAAAGTGAGACTAGGGACTTTTTTTTTACAGTGGCGGAGGAATACAGTGCGGAAGGATACCTACCTCCCGTCATTGGATTTCTGGAGCCCATAGAGAACAGTAGCATCAGCTGATGCTGCTGTTCTCCACGCAAGATCGTCGTGGGACACTCGTGGATTTCTGCAGATCAGGGGTAAGTATATTGGTGGTTTGCTATTTTAATATTTATTCCACAGATGACAATGGCTTCGGAGAACAATGTGACAAGTGATGGTGAGTATGTACTCTATGTTATATGTACTGTATGTCTATATGTATGTATTGTATGAATGTATTGTATGTAGTATATATGTATGTTGCATTCATGTAGTATATATGTAGTATATATGTAGTATGCATGTTGCGTGCATGTGGTATATATGTAGTATGTATGTAGTATGTATGTTGCATCTAGTATATATGTATGTTGCATGCATGTAGTATATATGTGGTATATATGTACTATGCATGTAGTATATATGTATGTTGCATGGATGTAGTATATATGTTGTATATATGTATGTTGCATGCATGTAGTATATATGCAGTATGCATGTAGTATATATGAGGTATATATGTAGTATGTATGTATGTAGCATGCATGTAGTATATATGTAGTATATATGTAGTATGCATGTTATATGTAGTATATATGTTGCATGCATGTAGTATATATGTGGTATATATATAGTATGCATGTTGCATGCATGTAGTATATATGTTGTATATATGTATGTTGAATGCATGTGGTATATATGTAGTATGCATGTAGTATATGTGGTATATATGTAGTATGCATGTTGCATGCATGTGGTATGTATGTATGTTGCATGCATGTAGTATATATGTAATATGCATGTTGCATGAAGTATATATGTAGTATATATGTGGTATATATGTAGAATGCATGTTGCATGCATGTAGTACATGTGGTATATATGTAGTATGCATGTTGCATGCATGTAGTATATATGTAGTATATATGTATGTTGCATGCATGTAGTATATATGTAGTATGTATGTTGCATGCATGTAATATTTATTTAGTATGTATGTTGCATGTAGTATATATGTATGTTGCATGCATGTAGTATATATGTAGTATATATGTAGTATGTATGTTGCATGTAGTATATATGTTGTATATATGTATGTTGCATGCATGTAGTATATATGTTGTATATATGTATGTTGCATGCATGTGGTATATATGTAGTATGCATGTAGTATATATGTAGTATGCATGTTGCATGTAGTATATATGTATTATATATGTATTTTGCATGCATGTAGTATATATGTGGTATATATTTAGTATGCATGTAGTATATATGTAGTATGTATGTATGTTGCATGCATGTAGTATATATGTGGTATATATGTAGTATGCATGTTGCATGCATGTGGTATATATGTAGTATGCATGTTGCATACATGTGGTATATATGTAGTATGTATGTTGCATGCATGTAGTATATATGTTATATATGTAGCATGCATGTTGTATATATGTAGTATGCATGTTGCATGCATGTGGTATATGTGTAGTATGCATCTTGCATGCATGTAGTATATATGTAGTATATATGTATGTTGCATGCATGTGGTATATATGTAGTATGCATGTAGTATATATGTAGTATGTATGTAGTATGTATGTTGCATGCATGTATTATTTATTTAGCATGTATGTTGCATGTAGTATATATGTATGTTGCATGCATGTAGTATATATGTAGTATGTATGTTGCATGTAGTATATATGTTGTATACACTCACTGGCCACTTTATTAGGTACACCATGCTAGTAACGGGTTGGACCCCCTTTTGCCTTCAGAACTGCCTCAATTCTTCGTGGCAGAGATTCAACAAGGTGCTGGAAGCATTCCTCAGAGATTTTGGACCATATTGACATGATGGCATCACACAGTTGGCGCAGATTTGTCAGCTGCACATCCCTGATGCGAATCTCCCGTTCCACCTCATCCCAAAGATGCTCTATTGGATTGAGATCTGGTGACTGAGGAGGCCATTTGGGTACAGTGAACTCATTGTCATGTTCAAGAAACCAATCTGAGATGATTCGAGCTTTATGACATGGCGCATTATCCTGCTGAAAGTAGCCATCAGATGTTGGGTACATTGTGGTCATAAAGGGATGGACATGGTCAGCAACAATACTCAGGTAGGCTGTGGCGTTGCAACGATGCTCAATTGGTACCAAGGGGCCCAAAGAGTGCCAAGAAAAAATTCCCCACACCATGACACCACCACCACCAGCCTGAACCGTTGATACAAGGCAGGATGGATCCATGCTTTCATGTTGTTTACGCCAAATTCTGACCCTACCATCCGAATGTCGCAGCAGAAATCGAGACTCATCAGACCAGGCAACGTTTTTCCAATCTTCTACTGTCCAATTTCGATGAGCTTGTGCAAATTGTAGCCTCAGTTTCCTGTTCTTAGCTGAGAGGAGTGGTACCCAGTGTGGTCTTCTGCTGCTGTAGCCCATCTGCCTCAAAGTTCGACGCACTGTGCGTTCAGAGATGCTCTTCTGCCTACCTTGGTTGTAACGGGTGGCAATTTGAGTCACTGTTGCCTTTCTATCAGCTCGAACCAGTATGCCCATTCTCCTCTGACCTCTGGCATCAACAAGGCATTTCCGGCCACAGAACTGCCGCTCACTGGATTTTTTTTCTTTTTCGGACCATTCTCTGTAAACCCTAGAGATGGTTGTGCGTGAAAATCCCAGTAGATCAGCAGTTTCTGAAATACTCAGACCAGCCCTTCTGGCACCAACAATCATGCCACGTTCAAAGGCACTCAAATCACCTTTCTTCCCCATACTGATGCTCGGTTTGAACTGCAGGAGATTGTCTTGACCATGTCTACATGCCTAAATGCACTGAGTTGCCGCCATGTGATTGGCTGATTAGAAATTAAGTCTTAACACACAGTTGGACAGGTGTACCTAATAAAGTGGCCAGTGAGTGTATATGTATGTTGCATGCATGTAGTATATATGTTGTATATATGTATGTTGCATGCATGTGGTATATATGTAGTATGCATGTAGTATGCATGTGGTATATATGTAGTATGCATGTTGCATGCATGTGGTATATATGTAGTATGTATGTATGTTGCATGCATGCATGCATGTAGTATATATGTAGTATATATGTATGTTGCATGCATGTAGTATATATGTAGTATGTATGTATGTTGCATGCATGTGGTATATGTAGTATGCATGTAGCATATATGTGGTATATATGTATGTTGCATGCATGTAGTATATATGTGGTATATATGTAGTATGCATGTAGTATATATGTAGTATGTATGTTGCATGCATGTAGTATATATGTGGTATATATGTAGTATGCATGTTGCATGCATGTGGTATATATGTAGTATGCATGTTGCATGCATGTGGTATATATGTGGTATATATGTAGTATGCATGTTGCATGCATGTGGTATATATGTAGTATGCATGTTGCATGCATGTGGTATATATGTAGTATGCATGTTGCATGCATGTAGTATATATGTTGTATATATGTATGTTGCATGCATGTAGTATATATGTAGTATGTATGTATGTTGCATGCATGTGGTATATGTAGTATGCATGTAGCATATATGTGGTATATATGTATGTTGCATGCATGTAGTATATATGTAGTATGTATGTTGCATGCATGTAGTATATATGTGGTATATATGTAGTATGCATGTTGCATGCATGTGGTATATATGTAGTATGCATGTTGCATGCATGTAGTATATATGTGGTATATATGTAGTATGCATGTTGCATGCATGTGGTATATATGTAGTATGCATGTTGCATGCATGTGGTATATATGTAGTATGCATGTTGCATGCATGTAGTATATATGTTGTATATATGTATGTTGCATGCATGTAGTATATATGTAGTATGTATGTATGTTGCATGCATGTGGTATATGTAGTATGCATGTAGCATATATGTGGTATATATGTATGTTGCATGCATGTAGTATATATGTGGTATATATGTAGTATGCATGTAGTATATATGTAGTATGTATGTTGCATGCATGTAGTATATATGTGGTATATATGTAGTATGCATGTTGCATGCATGTGGTATATATGTAGTATGCATGTTGCATGCATGTGGTATATATGTAGTATGTATGTTGCATGCATGTCGTATATATGTGGTATATATGTAGTATGCATGTTGCATGCATGTGGTATATATGTAGTATGCATGTTGCATGTATGTGGTATATGTAGTATGTATGCATGTTGCATGCATGTAGTATATATGTAGTATGCATGTTGCATGCATGTAGTATGCATGTTGCATGCATGTAGTATATATGTAGTATGCATGTTGCATGCATGTGGTATATGTAGTATGTATGTATGTTGCATGCATGTAGTATATATGTGGTATATATGTAGCATGCATGTTGCATGCATGTGGTATATATTTAGCATGCATATATGTTGCATGCATGTAGTGTATATTTAGTATGCATGCTGCATGCATGTAGCATATTTGTAGCATGCATGTTGCATGCATGTGGTATATATGTAGTATGTATTTTGCGTGCATGTAGTATATATGTAGTATGCATGCATGTAGTATATATGTTGTATGTATGTTGCACGCATGTAGTATATATGTGGTATATATGTAGTATGTAGTATGTATGTGACATGTATGTAGTATGTATGTAGCTTGTAGTATGTATTTTTTTTTTTTACATTCAACACATTAGCCGGATGATGGGACTACTATTGTCCCATCATTGGCTAATGTGTCAATCACCGTCATGGTAGCAGGCATCGCCTGACGGGACTTGTAGTCCCATCGGACAATGCCTGCACAGACCCCCGCAGCCTGCACAGACCCCCGGACAGTCGGCACAGACCACCGGCAGGCCGGCACAGACCACCAGCAGGCCGGTACAGACCCCCGGCAGTCCGCACAGACCCCCGGGCAGTCGGCACAGACTCCCGGCAGGCCAGCACAGACCCCCGGCAGGCCGGTACAGACTCCCGGGCAGTCAGCACAGACCCCCGGCAGGCCGGCACAGACACCCGGTCAGGCCGGCACAGACCCCCCGGCAGGCCGGTACAGACCCCCGGGCAGTCGGCACAGACCCCCGGGCAGGCCGGCACAGACCCCAGGCAGGCCGGTACAGACCCCCGGAAAGCCCAAACTGACGGCGCATCATGATGACATCATTTCGGCAGCCAATCAGAGCCACAACAGTGGCTCATTGCATTATGGGAACTTCCGATTCCGATATTGAAAAAATATCGGTACTCGGTATCGGAATTCCGATACAGCGAATATCGGCCGATACCCGGTATTTGCAGTATCGGAATGCTCAACACTACTCTACAGGTTAGTAAGGTGCAAAAATAATTAATAGTACCAAAGTGATCATAATTCATATTTACACATCCATAAAAGTACAAGTGACTGCAGATATAGTATAAATCAGCATAACACATGAAACACACAGCAATACATAGATATATGCATCATATATGATGTGAAGTGCATGAATTCAGAACAATAATGCTCATGTATAAGAATAATTAGGGAAGATAACATTCAATGAAATAAACTATTGTTGTCAACATGGCCCCACGTTGGTAATTATAGTGATATCATCCCTGGATTCAGACCTTATCTATGTATCCCACCACTTCAGCCATATTTTTGAGATTGAGGGTTTACATAGATGACATCTTTCTCCTGGGGATCAGCACTCTAGCAGAACTCCATGATTTCAATAATTTTTTTATGTCACATGATCTATCAAATTTACATTTGTCAATTTTTTTAGAGGAATTTATGGATGTTTTGATTTCACGGAAGGACAGAGGATTGCCTCATCTTGATTTGTGATGCCCACAAATAAAAAAGAGTTTGAGATATGGGAATCACCATCCTGATAAAATAGTGCAATCACCACCATACAATCAATATCTGGGAGTCAGAAGCATTTTAAGTGATAAGAATAAAAAAAAATGATATATTCAGGGATAGAAGGCACCCTAAAACACTGCTGGATAAAGAAAGAACACACATGGTGACCTATGGACATATTTTTATAATTCTTGTCCAAACCCAACAAATGACATCAATGTGAATGATGGTGTCCTGCTGTACTGACTGTATCTGAGCAAGAAACATATGATGTAGGTGAGAATATAGATATGAAACAGTAAAAGGTAAAGAGATAAACATTTATGGATGCTTTTCTTCAACTTA
Organism: Dendrobates tinctorius; assembly: GCF_039654945.1. NCBI lineage: Eukaryota > Metazoa > Chordata > Amphibia > Anura > Dendrobatidae > Dendrobates > Dendrobates tinctorius. The sequence continues at coordinate 34,008,555 of NW_027361696.1, read as the reverse complement.
TCACAAAACATGTCGAGTCTAGGAACTGCAAAGGATCCTTTCCTTTGTTAAAGATTTTCTTCCCTTGAAGTAACTGGCTACATGAGTAAAAATGTTATCATACCTCAGGTATGGAAGCTACTATCAAGGAAAAGAAGATTATGCTCAGTAGACTGCAGACTGCACGTAAAAGCAAGCATCTGACCTTTTATCAGAAATTAATACATTTACATATAAAGACATGACGGAACTGGGGGTTTGAACGCGTGCTAATTATACCTTAGGGTCCATATTATTAGAGTAAGTATGGAACTAACTGAGTTCTGCAGAGGGGCCTGAGCATATAAGAATAATATTGTCTATGTATCAAAACAAACTCAAATCACATTGTGGGATAGTTGTTACATTTTACCCCATAGAGTTACTTCTTTGAAAAAATATTCACTCCTTAAATACATTTTCATAGGCCAATTACCAGGAAAGGCAAAAAAATATTGCTGGACTATACCGCAGAAAGTGCTGACAGTGAGTGTGCTGCAGACATAGCCAGCCCCATATTGTAATCTATAACGTGTAAAGAGTTACTAGGTCAAATGATGTTAGTATGCCATTATCAAGTGTAATCAGACTGGGGATCATAATAAGAAAATCAGATATGTCCTTAATAAAAGATGTATAGTAATGGCAAAGGTAATTAGGATTATCCTGGAAAATGGCTATACTGGAAAAGATGGACCCCATCCAGGACACAACTGCATACACATTGCATTTCATATGTAGAAGAATAATAGAGGAAGCATGAATGAATGTAACAGAAAAAAATAGATATATGAAAGCTCCTCCTACGTGTTTTATAATCCGTGTCTAAGCCCAACAAATTTGATCTTTGTATATTGAGAATGAATGTGTACTGACTAGTGTTGAGCGATACCATCCGATACCCTAAAATATCGGATCGGATGGTATCGGCCCGATACGAAAAAAGTATCGGGTATCGCCGATTCCGATACCGGAAGTCCCATTCAAGTCTATGGGACTTCCGGTATTGGAATAAGAAAAACCCTTTTCTGTCCTTGTACAGCCTCTCGGGGGTGTGTACGGACTGCCGGGGGGCTGTACCGGCCTGCCGGGGGGCTGTGCCGACTGTCCGGGGGTCTGTGTGGACTGCCGGGGGTCTGTACCGGCCTGCCGGGGGTCTGTGCCGAGTGTCCGGGGGTCTGTGCAGGCTGCGGGGGTCTGTGCCGACTGCCCGGGGGTCTGTGCGGACTGCCTGGGGGTCTGTACCGGCCTGCAGGGGGGCTGTGCCGGCCTGTCGGTGGTCTGTACCGACTGTCCGGGGGTCTGTGCAGGCTGCGGGGGTCTGTGCAGGCATCGTCCGATGGGACTACAAGTCCCATCAGGCGATGCCTGCTACCATGACGGTGATTGACACATTAGCCAATGATGGGACAGTAGTAGTCCCATCATCCGGCTAATGTGTTGAATGTAAAAAAAAAGAACATACTACATTCATACTACATACATGCTACATACATGCAACATACATACTACATACATGCAACATACATACTACATGCTGCATACATACTACATACATGCTACATACATGCTACATACATGCAACATACATACTACATACATGCTGCATACATACCACATACATACTACATGCATGCAACATACATACTACATACATGCTACATACATACTACATGCATGCAACATACATACATACAACATATATACTACATGCATGCAACATGCATACTACATATATACCACATATATACTGCATGCATGCAACATACATATATACTATATATATACTACATGCATGCAACATACATATATGCTACATGCAACATACATACTACATATATACTACATGCATGCAACATACATACTACATATATACCACATATATACTACATACATACTACATACATACCACATGCATGCAACATACATATATACAACATATATACTACATGCATACTACATATATACCACATGCATGCAACATACATATATACTACATGTATACTACATGCAACATACATACTACATATATACTACATATATACTACATGCATGCAACATGCATACTACATATATACTACATGCATGCAACATACATACTACATATATACTACATGCATGCAACATGTATACTACATATACACTACATATATACTACATGCATGCAACATACATGTATACAACATATATACTACATGCATGCAACATGCATACTACATATATACCACATATATACTACATGCATGCAACATACATATATACTACATATATACCACATGCATGCAACAAGCATACTACATGTATACTACATGCATGCAACATACATATATACTACATATATACCACATGCATGCAACATGTATACTACATATATACTACATGCATGCAACATACTACATATATACCACATGCATGCAACATGCATACTACATATATACACTACATGCATGCAACATACATACTACATACATATATACTACATACAATACATTCATGCAATACATACATATAGACATACAGTACATATAACATAGAGTACATACTCACCATCACTTGTCACTTTGTTCCCCGAAGCCATTGTCATCTATGGAATAAATATTAAAATAACAAACCACCAATATACTTACCCCTGATCCGCAGAAGTCCACGAGTGTCCCATGACGATCTTGCGTGGAGAACAGCAGCATCAGCTGATGCTACCGTTCTCTACGGGCTCCAGGAATCCAATGACGGGAGGTAGGTATCCTTCCACACTGTATTCCTCCACCACTGTAAAAAAAAGTCCCTAGTCTCACTTTATGGCATTGCTGTGTGAGAAATTTCCCACGCAGCTTTTGCCATAAAGTGAGACTAGGGACTTTTTTTTTTACTGGGCGGAGGAATACAGTGCGGAAGGATACCTACCTCCCATCACTGGATTCCTGGAGCCTGTAGAGAACGGTAGCATCAGCTGATGCTGCTGTTCTCCACGCAAGATCGTCATGGGACACTCGTGGACTTCTGCGGATCAGGGGTAAGTATATTGGTGGTTTGTTATTTTAATATTTATTCCATAGATGACAATGGCTTCGGGGAACAAAGTGACAAGTGATGGTGAGTATGTACTCTATGTTATACGTACTGTATGTCTATATGTATGTATTGTATGAATGTATTGTATGTAGTATATATGTATGTTGCATGCATGTAGTATATATGTAGTATGCATGCTGCATGCATGTGGTATATATGTAGTATGTATGTAGTATGTATGTTGCATGCAGTATATATGTAGTATATATGTATGTTGCATGCATGTAGTATATATGTGGTATATATGTAGTATGCATGTTGCATGCATGTAGTATATATGTTGTATATATGTATGTTGCATGCATGTTGTATATATGTAGTATGCATGTAGTATATATGTAGTATGTATGTAGTATGTATGTTGCATGCATGTAGTATATATGTAGTATGTATGTTGCATGTAGTATATATGTATGTTGCATGCATGTAGTATATATGTAGTATGTATGCTGCATGTAGTATATATGTTGTATGCATGTAGTATATATGTATGTTGCATGCATGTAGTATATATGTATGTTGCATGTTGCATGCATGTGGTATATGTGTAGTATGTATGTTGCATGCATGTAGTATATATGTAGTATGCATGTTGCATGTGGTATATATGTAGTATATATGTATATTGCATGCATGTAGTATATATGTGGTATATATGTAGTATGCATGTTGCATGCATGTAGAATATATGTTGTATGTATGTTGCATGCATGTAGTATATATGTAGTATGCATGTTGCATGCATGTAGTATATATGTTGTATATATGTATGTTGCATGCATGTGGTATATATGTAGTATGCATGTAGTATATATGTAGTATGTATGTTGCATGCATGTAGTATATATGTAGTATGTATGTTGCATGTAGTATATATGTTGTATATATGTATGTTGCATGCATGTAGTATATATGTAGTATGTATGTTGCATGCATGTGGTACATATGTAGTATGTATGTTGCATGCATGTAGTATATATGTAGTATGCATGTTGCATGTAGTATATATGTAGTATATATGTATGTTGCATGCATGTAGTATATATGTGATATATATGTAGTATGCATGTTGCATGCATGTGGTATATATGTAGTATGCATGTTGCATGTATGTAGCATGTATGTAGTATGTATGTAGCATTATGTAGTATTTATGTTGCATGTATGTAGTATATATGTAGTATGTATGTTGCATGTAGTATATATCTATGTTGCATGCATGTAGTATATGTGTAGTATGTATGTTGCATGTAGTATATATGTTGTATATATGTATGTTGCATGCATGTAGTATATATGTTGTATATATGTATGTTGCATGCATGTGGTATATATGTGGTATATATGTGGTATATATGTATTATGCATGTTGCATGCATGTGGTATATATGTAGTATGTATGTTGCATGCATGTAGTATATATGTAGTATGCATGTTGCATGTAGTATATATGTAGTATATGTGTAGTATATATGTATGTTGCATGCATGTAGTATATATGTGGTATATATGTGGTATGCATGTTGCATGCATGTGGTATATATGTAGTATGCATGTTGCATGTATGTAGCATGTATGTAGTATGTATGTTGCATGTATGTAGCATGTATGTAGTATGTATGTAGCATGTATGTAGTATGTATGTAGAATGTAGCATGTATGTAGCATGTATGTAGTATGTATGTAGTATGTTTTTTTTTTTTACATTCAACACATTAGCCGGATGATGGGACTACTACTGTCCCATCATTGGCTAATGTGTCAATTACCATCATGGTAGCAGGCATCGCCCGATGGGACTTGTAGTCCCATCGGACGATGCCTGCACAGACCCCCGCAGCCTGCACAGACCCCCGGACAGTCGGCACAGACCACCGGCAGACCGGCACAGCCCCCCGGCAGGCCGGTATAGACCCCCGGCAGTCCTCACAGTCCCCCGGGCAGTCAGCACAGACCCTCGGCAGGCCGGTACAGACCCCCGGCAGGCCGGTACAGACCCCCGGGCAGTCAGCACAGATCCCCCGGAAGGCCCGAACTGATGGCGCATCATGATGCACACAGACCGCGCATCATGATGACGTCATTTCGGCAGCCAATCAGAGCCACAACAGTGGCTCATTGCATTATGGGAACTTCCGATTCTGATATCCGATATTGAAAAAATATCAGTACTCGGTATCGGAATTCCGATACAGCGAATATCGGCCGATAACCGATATTTGCAGTATCGGAATGCTCAACACTAGTACTGACTCTTCCATGTCATAATCATATACATGGCTAGACAGAGATTTAATACATAAAATTCACAGTGATTAAGCTTAGATCTTTTTCAAACTCATCACACATCATGTCAACTCTTGCAATGACAAAAGCCATTAGTAATGATTCTCTTTTCTAAAGTAACATATCATAATGATCAGTAAGTTTGACATAAAAGCACCTATTTTACCTATCATCACAAATCAATATGTTCATATTTAGAAACATGATGGAATTGGGGCCAATAAGAGTTAATTCTATGTTGGGCCTATACAGTTAGGAACGGTATGTTGATCATCGTGTTCTTCCAATATTGTCCATCCAGGTAAGAAACATAATATTTATACATTGTAACCTACTCAGAGTAAGGTGACATTTTGGGATAAGCTGTCACGGACACTTGAGGTACAGTATAATGACTCACTGATATTTAGGGTGCAGTGTAATGACACCAAATTTCAAGCTGTTCTAATCCTGTACCCCAAGTGTCAGAATTTCATTTTTCTGCACCCTCCAGTGTTGATTGTATCATTCCATAACCCAAGGGACATATCAATATCCTGTAGCCCAAGTGATGGCGTCAATGATCTATAACCCAAGTGTCAACATCATCATATTTCACTTAATAATATCGTTAATATTTTATATATTTAAGGCCTCTTTCACACTTCAGTTTTTTGTGTCAGTTAAAATCCGCCAAAAGGACAGATAGCGGATCCGTTTTAGTACTGATGACAACAGATGCCACCCGTCCGTTTTTGTGACGGATCCGCCAAATGAAGAAAGTTAAAGGAATCGCAGCCTGGAAAAGGAGAGAGAGAGAGAGAGAGAATTTTTTTTTTTTTGGTCCGGCACCCAGACAGAATTTCGGGTTAAATCAGTGTCTGGAGGATCCGCCGGCCAAAAAAACGTTGCAAGCTCCGTTTGGAAATCTTTGAGGATATTGACGGACAGCAACATTATGGCGGATCCGCACAAAAACGGATGCAACGGACGGCAATCCGTCAGGATCCGCCAATAATGAAAGTCAATGGGGAAAAAAACGGATCCGCAAAGAAAAATGGCGGATCCGTTTTTTTTCAAAATCGGCGGATCTTGACTGATTGTCAAAAACGGAAGTGTGAAAGAGGCCTAATAAGAGAAAAAACAATAGAAAGTCCAGAAAAGTCAAGAAAAAAAACAGATATGAGATAGAGAAAAACACTTGAAGCAGACGACGTCTTTAGTCACTTTAAATGCAATAAATAAATCTATACATCATGTATCATAATTTAAGCTTTGAGATCAAATAAATGCTTTGTCTTTATTACTCTTTAAAGAAACCAGTTTAGTTTTGGATGTATTGGTCTGATAGTCAGTTAAATGATAATGGAGACATTGAATTGAACCAATAGAATTATCCATGAGACACAATGAACCCTGCAGAGGTCACACTTTTTTTAAAGCCTAGTATTTCTATCAGCTACTCAGCATGAGAAGAGAGGAGGACAAACCCAGGATCCACCCAAGTCAACTATAAACATAGGGCATTTCGTATATAGATGACTAGGTTTAGTCCCTCTGGAATTTTCATAGAGGATAGTGACAATATAAAATAGATACAAAATAAATAAAAGAAAGTTTCCCATAAATGTTATATAATCCTGTCCAAACCCAACAAATGTGGTCACCATTATGTTAAAGATGGTGTCCAGATTCTTCCTCGAAAAGAAACATATGACAATTTTGGGTAGAAGGTTATATGAGATAGAAAAAGATAATTAAATAGAACTTTCTAGATGCAAACGATCCACTGCTAATTATTCTCTTTCATTGAAGTAACTTGCTAAAAGGATAAAAAATGTTTTAATAGCTCAGTAATGGTAGTTTCTGTAAAACAAGAGATTATTACTGTCTGTAAGCTGGATATAAAAGCAAGAATATTACTTATTATAAATTAATACATTCATATATAAAAAATGGTAATGAAAATCAGAGGTTTTTTTCCCATTGGTGTGTACAATTATTTATTTATTTTACTCATTTATATAGCGCCATTAATTTCACAGCACTTTACAGGCATTATCGGCACTGTCCCTGATGGGGCTCACAATCTAAATTCCCTATCAGTATGTCTTTGAAATGTGGGAGGAAACCCGGAGGAAACCCACGCAAACACAGGGAGAACATACAAATTCCTTGCAGATGTTGTCCTTGGTGGAATTTGAACCCAGGACCCCAGCGCTGCAATGCTAACCACTGAGCCACCGTGCTGTCCTATTTAGAGTAGCTATTGAACTAATTTTGTTTTTCAAAGAAACCTATCAATATGAGAAAAATATTATCTATATGTCGCTAGCAGCTCAGAATCAGCTAAAAATATTGGATAAGCACTACATTTGATCCCATGGTGGTAACTCTTTATTGAATTAAAAACGTATTTCCTAGCAATCACTTTCTCATAAAGAACAATTGTCAATGAAGACAAAATCTTATTGATGGAAAATACTGCTGTAAATGCTGGCAGTGAGTGTGTTTCTGACCTTACCCCAAAACCATTTCATGATCCAATGATGTGTGGAGTTAGTATGTCAAGAAATGTTAGATTGCCTTTATCAAGAGTAACTAGACCAGAGATCATAATAAGAAAATCAGATATGTCCTTAATAAGGGAGGATATACTATTTGAAAAGATGTGTAGGATCCTAGTCAGGTAAATAGCTATGCTGGAAAATTTGGACCCAATCCAGGACCAAATATGATGATCTGGTGGGTGGATTGCTTAACCCCTTCCTGACATCCGACGGTATATCCCGTCCATGGGACCTGGGCCCCTATGCCCATGGACGGGATAGTACGTCGGGCGCGATCAGCGGCGCCCACGTGGTGAGCGCCGCTAATCGCGGCCGGGTGTCAGCTGATTATCACAGCTGACACCCGGCACAATGTGTCAGGGGCGGTCACGGACCGCCCCGACACGTTAACCCCTTGCACACCACGATCAAACATGATCGCGGTGTACCGGGAGTTAAAGGGAAGCATCGGCAGGGAGGGGGCTCCCTCCGTGCTTCCCTGAGCCCCCCACGGCAGCGCAATGTGCAGCGCTGCTGCGGGGAACTCCTTTCCTCCAGGCCCCCGAATCCAAGATGGCGACGGGGGCCTTCGGGGGGGCCTGAGGAAGCTGGCTTCCTCAGTGCCTGCAAAGCGCAGGCATGAGGAAGCCTTCTGCAGTGCCTGTGTCAGATCGCTGATCTGTCACAGTGATCTGTGATGTGACAGATCAGCGATCTGTCACAGGACAGTGATGTCCCACCTGGGACTATTTAATAAAGTAAAAAAAAAAATAAAAAAAGTGTAATAATAATTTTAAAAAAATCGCCAAATAAATTAGAAAAAAAAAAAAATATTCCCCCAATAAATTCATTTTTTGGAAATAATAAAAAAAAAACAATAAAAGTACACATATTAGGTATCGCCGCGTCCGTAACGACCCGCCCTATAAAACTGTCCCATTAGTTAACCCCTTTAGCGAACCCCTTAAAAAATAAAAATAAAAAACGAAGCAAAAAATAATGATTTATTATCATACTGCCAAACAAAAAGTGTAATAACGCGCGATCAAAAAGACGCATATAAATATCCATGGTACCGCTGAAAACGTCATCTTGTCCCACAAAAAACGAGCTGCCACACAGCATCATCAGCGAAAAAATAAAAAAGTTATAGCTCGCAGAATAAAGCGATGCAAAAATAATTATTTTTTATATAAAATAGTTTTCATTGCATAAAACCAACAAAAACATAAAAAAACGACCTAAATGAGGTATCGCTGTAACCGTACTGACCCAAAGAATAAAACCGCTTTATCAATTTTACCGCACGCGGAACGGTGTAAACGCACCCCCCCAAAAGAAATTCATGAAACGCTGGTTTTTCTTCATTCTGCGTCCCAAAAATCGGAATAAAAAGCGATCAAAAAATTTCACGAGCCCGAAAATGGTACCAATAAAAACGTCAACTCGTCCCGCAAAAAATAAGACCTCACATGACCCGGTGGGTCAAAATACGGAAAAATTATAGCTCTCAATATGTGGTGATTAGAGTTGAGCGATACCAGCCGATACTTGAAAATATCGGATCGGAATGGATCGGCCGATCTTAAAAAAAAGTATCGGTATCGCCGATTCCGATACCGGGAACCAATGCAAGTCAATGGGGCCAAAATATCGGAATTAAAAAAAAACCTTTCTTTCCTTGTAGGTTAATTCTACATGAAGAAAAACAACTAAGAATAATGTAGAATGTATTGTGGGAGGTGGAGGAGACATTAAAGCCATAGAGGTTTAGCCCAATCAAATGGAATAGCAGGAATTAATCTTTTTTTTTTAAAGATGTTAGGAGTTACAAAGATATTGACTATGTTAGCCTCATTTATATTTTGCCAGACATGTATGTCTTCTTCTTCTACTTCCTTTTTTTACATTCTTCTTCTTCTTCTTCTACTTCCTTTTTTTACATTCTTCTTCTTCTTCTTCTACTTCCTTTTTTTACATTCTTCTTCTTATTCCTTTTTTTACATTCTTCTTCTTCTTCTTCTACTTCCTTTTTTTACATTCTTCTTCTTCTTCTTCTTCTTCTTCTTCTTCTTCTTCTTCTTCTTCTTCTTCTTCTTCTTCTTCCTTTTCTTACATTCTTCATATTCTTCTTATTCAACAATTATTATTCTACATATTCAGCTTCTTCATCTTCTTCCTATTCTTCTTCATCATATTCTTGTTTGTGTCAGGCATTCCTGTAGTTGTTATCTAGAAAAGTTAGAAGTTTACACCTTCCGTTCTGCCTGTCACAAAAGATTTACAACAGGATTTGTCCGCGTTCAGTTTGGCCTGCAGAAGCAGGCCTTTTCCAGGGGCACCACGAGGAGGAACGGACTCACCCCCATACACTGCTTAGTCTTCTTCTGCTTATAAATAAGATAATATCATTTGCTCAGAGTATTAGTCTTATGCTTAATGTTCTTCTGCTTTGTTTTTTTTATGCTTCTTTGTCTTCTCTCTCTTGTTGTTCTGCATCTTGGTGGTTGTCTTCCTGTTCTTTGTCCTCTTGAACCAGCTGACGGTACTGGCACCCGGAGGGGCAGCAGAAGGAACAAGAGCCAATGGCACTACCGAGGACCAGCTGACGGTGCTGGAACCCGGTTACTAAGCAGGAGGTACCTGTGCTACAAAGCACTACCAAGGACCAGCAGACGTTGCCGGAACTCGGATACCGAGATGGAGGCACCTAGGCCAAACGCTCTGACGAGAACCAGCTGACGGTGCTGGAACCCGGAGGGGTAGCATAAGCTGCAAGAGCAAATGGAAATAGCGAGGACCAGCTGACAGTGCTGGCACCCGGAGGGGCAGCAGAAGGAATAAGAGCCAATGGCACAACCGAGGACCAGCTGACGGTGCTGGAACCCGGTTACTAAGCAGGAGGTACCTGTGCTACAAAGCACTACCAAGGACCAGCAGACGTTGCCGGAACTCGGATACCGAGATGGAGGCACCTAGGCCAAAGGCTCTGACGAGAACCAGCTGACGGTGCTGGAACCCGGAGGGGTAGCATAAGCTGCAAGAGCAAATGGAAATAGCGAGGACCAGCTGACAGTGCTGGCACCCGGAGGGGCAGCAGAAGGAATAAGAGCCAATGGCACAACCGAGGACCAGCTGACGGTGCTGGAACCCGGTTACTAAGCAGGAGGTACCTGTGCTACAAAGCACTACCAAGGACCAGCAGACGTTGCTGGAACTCGGATACCGAGATGGAGGCACCTAGGCCAAAGGCTCTGATGAGAACCAGCTGACGGTGCTGGAACCCGGAGGGGTATCAGAAGTTACCCCTGAAAAGCAAAGTTGGCATGCCGCAAGCTGGCCGCAGTTACCGAATCACACAGTCCTACAGGGGGTGCTTGTCCTACTGGCACTATGGAACAAACCTTTCTTACCAGAACCCGCAGTCCACATAGGAAGCACCTAAACTGCTGGCACCCTAGCCTCGGCTAACCCAACCGCAACACGACATGGCAACTTGGGGTGGCAAACTGACATTGACACTTCCCGGAAACAGCAGGCAGGGCTGGAACCAAGCTGGGCAGGAGGGAGTACCCGTGCCAAAGTCAGTTATGAGCAGCAACTGGCGATGTTGGAGCCCAGGACAAGCACTTAGCAGGCTGAGGCCTGATGTGCTGTCAATTGGGAGGCAGCAGGACAGATTGCCATCAAAACAGCAGGGGAACAGCTGACGTTACTGAACCCCACAAACACAGGAGCTAGTGTTTTACTCTGTGAAGACGGCACTTCCGAGCAACAACTGGCTGTGTTGAAGCCCAGGGACAAGCACGGAGCAGGCTTAGGCTGCATTGAAGAAATTTTAAGATCGGTTGTAGACTACTAATTTGAACCAAGCTCCACTTAGGCCTGTGGATTCACTGATTTTCGTATTTCCCCTGTCCTCCAACCCCGCCAGTTACAGCTCCGAAGTGGCGTCTGCACAATCCACACTTGTTCCTGTGTTACAGGTGTTCAGTCCGGTCAGTTAATCCCCTGATGTGTGTCCGGCAATGTCGCCTGCTCTGTCCACATTCCGATAATGGGAATGTGGACAGAGCAGGCGACATTGCCGGACACACATCAGGGGATTAACTGATCGGACTGAACACCTGTAACACAGGAACAAGTGTGGATTGTGCAGACGCCACTTCGGAGCTGTAACTGGCAGGGTTGGAGGACAGGGGAAATACGAGAGACAGTGGAGCCACAGGCCTAATTGGAGCACGGTTAAAAATCAGTAGTGGTACGACTGTGTAGGCAGCAGGAGACTTTGCCATCCACACAGCAGGGGATCAGCTGACATTACTGAACCCCACTGAGACACGGGAGCAAGTATCTCTTTCCGTGTGGACGGCACTTCCGAACTACAACTGGCTGTGTTGAAGCCCAGGAAATAGGAGGGTGTAGGCAGAGGCCTACTGTATTTTGAATGAGTTTACAGCAGGAGAGACTGCCATCCACAAAGCAGGGGATCAGCTGACGTTACTGAACCCCACTGAGACACGGGAGCAAGTATCTCTTTCCGTGTGGACGGCACTTCCGAACTACAACTGGCTGTGTTGAAGCCCAGGAAATAGGAGGGTGTAGGCAGAGGCCTACTGTATTTTGAATGAGTTTACAGCAGGAGAGACTGCCATCCACACAGCAGGGGATCAGCTGACGTTACTGAACCCCACTGAGACACGGGAGCAAGTATCTCTTTCCGTGTGGACGGCACTTCCGAACTACAACTGGCTGTGTTGAAGCCCAGGAAATAGGAGGGTGTAGGCAGAGGCCTACTGAATTTTGAATGAGGTGACAGCAGGAGAGACTGCCATCCACACAGCAGGGGATCAGCTGACGTTACTGAACCCCACTGAGACACGGGAGCAAGTATCTCTTTCCGTGTGGACGGCACTTCCGAACTACAACTGGCTGTGTTGAAGCCCAGGAAATAGGAGGGTGTAGGCAGAGGCCTACTGTATTTTGAATGAGTTTACAGCAGGAGAGACTGCCATCCACACAGCAGGGGATCAGCTGACGTTACTGAACCCCACTGAGACACGGGAGCAAGTATCTCTTTCCGTGTGGACGGCACTTCCGAACTACAACTGGCTGTGTTGAAGCCCAGGAAATAGGAGGGTGTAGGCAGAGGCCTACTGAATTTTGAATGAGGTGACAGCAGGAGAGACTGCCATCCACACAGCAGGGGATCAGCTGACGTTACTGAACCCCACTGAGACACGGGAGCAAGTATCTCTTTCCGTGTGGACGGCACTTCCGAACTACAACTGGCTGTGTTGAAGCCCAGGAAATAGGAGGGTGTAGGCAGAGGCCTACTGTATTTTGAATGAGTTTACAGCAGGAGAGACTGCCATCCACACAGCAGGGGATCAGCTGACGTTACTGAACCCCACTGAGACACGGGAGCAAGTATCTCTTTCCGTGTGGACGGCACTTCCGAACTACAACTGGCTGTGTTGAAGCCCAGGAAATAGGAGGGTGTAGGCAGAGGCCTACTGTCTTTGTAATGCGGAGACAGCAGGAGAGACTGCCATCTCCACAGCAGGGGAACAGCTGGCAGTGCTGAACCCCACTAACACTTGAACGAATGTGTTTGGCTCTGTGGAGACGACACTTCTGAACACCAACTGACGCTGTTGGAGCCCAGGATTAGGCGAGGAGCAGGCTGGGGCCTACTGGATTTTGGCAGGTGAAGGCAGCAGGAGACTTGCCATCTCCACAGCAGGGGAACAGCTGGCAGTGCTGAACCCCACTAACACTTGAACGAATGTGTTTGGTTCTGTGGAGACGACACTTCTGAACACCAACTGACGCTGTTGGAGCCCAGGATTAGGCGAGGAGCAGGCTGGGGCCTACTGGATTTTGGCAGGTGAATGCAGCAGGAGACTTGCCATCTCCACAGCAGGGGAACAGCTGGCAGTGCTGAACCCCACTAACACTTGAACGAACGTGTTTGGCTCTGTGGAGACGACACTTCTGAACACCAACTGACGCTGTTGGAGCCCAGGATTAGGCGAGGAGCAGGCTGGGGCCTACTGGATTTTGGCAGGTGAAGGCAGCAGGAGACTTGCCATCTCCACAGCAGGGGAACAGCTGGCAGTGCTGAACCCCACTAACACTTGAACGAATGTGTTTGGCTCTGTGGAGACGACACTTCTGAACACCAACTGACGCTGTTGGAGCCCAGGATTAGGCGAGGAGCAGGCTGGGGCCTACTGGATTTTGGCAGGTGAAGGCAGCAGGAGACTTGCCATCTCCACAGCAGGGGAACAGCTGGCAGTGCTGAACCCCACTAACACTTGAACGAATGTGTTTGGCTCTGTGGAGACGACACTTCTGAACACCAACTGACGCTGTTGGAGCCCAGGATTAGGCGAGGAGCAGGCTGGGGCCTACTGGATTTTGGCAGGTGAAGGCAGCAGGAGACTTGCCATCTCCACAGCAGGGGAACAGCTGGCAGTGCTGAACCCCACTAACACTTGAACGAATGTGTTTGGCTCTGTGGAGACGACACTTCTGAACACCAACTGACGCTGTTGGAGCCCAGGATTAGGCGAGGAGCAGGCTGGGGCCTACTGGATTTTGGCAGGTGAAGGCAGCAGGAGACTTGCCATCTCCACAGCAGGGGAACAGCTGGCAGTGCTGAACCCCACTAACACTTGAACGAATGTGTTTGGCTCTGTGGAGACGACACTTCTGAACACCAACTGACGCTGTTGGAGCCCAGGATTAGGCGAGGAGCAGGCTGGGGCCTACTGGATTTTGGCAGGTGAAGGCAGCAGGAGACTTGCCATCTCCACAGCAGGGGAACAGCTGGCAGTGCTGAACCCCACTAACACTTGAACGAATGTGTTTGGTTCTGTGGAGACGACACTTCTGAACACCAACTGACGCTGTTGGAGCCCAGGATTAGGCGAGGAGCAGGCTGGGGCCTACTGGATTTTGGCAGGTGAAGGCAGCAGGAGACTTGCCATCTCCACAGCAGGGGAACAGCTGGCAGTGCTGAACCCCACTAACACTTGAACGAATGTGTTTGGCTCTGTGGAGACGACACTTCTGAACACCAACTGACGCTGTTGGAGCCCAGGATTAGGCGAGGAGCAGGCTGGGGCCTACTGGATTTGGGCAGGTGAAGGCAGCAGGAGACTTGCCATCTCCACAGCAGGGGAACAGCTGGCAGTGCTGAACCCCACTAACACTTGAACGAATGTGTTTGGCTCTGTGGAGACGACACTTCTGAACACCAACTGACGCTGTTGGTGCCCAGGATTACGCATGCCGCATGCAGAGGCCAATGGGCAGCGGTTTTTATGGAGGTTGTGGACTACTACTGATTCTAACCATGCTCCACTTAGGCCTCTGGCTCCACTGTCTCTACTATTTACCCTGGCCTCCAACCCCGCCAGCTACATCTCTGAAGTGGCGTCAGCACAATCTACACTTGTTCCTGTGTTACTGGTGCTCAGTCCCATCAGTTGATCCCCTGATGTTTGTCCGGCAAGTTCGCCAGCTCTGTCCTCATTCCCACTACTGGTTATGGGAATGTGGACAGAGCAGGAGACCTTGCCGGACACACATCAGGGGATAAACTGATGGGACTGAGCCACAGGAACACAGGAACAAGTGTAGATTGTGCTGACGCCACTTCAGAGATGTAGATGGCGGGGTTGGAGGTCAGGGGAAATAGTAGAGACAGTGGAGCCAGAGACCTAAGTTGGGCACGGTTAAAAATCAGTAGTGGTTTGAATGTTGATGGAGCTGGTGACTCTGCCGTCCACACAGCAGGGGATCAGCTGGCATTACTGAACCCCAGTAACACAGGAGCTAGTGTGTTTCTCTGTGCAGACGACACATCTGAGCGACAACTGGCTGTGTTGAAGCACAGGGATTATAGTTCAGGTGGTAGAAAAATGAACACACCAGCAGACCTGGATACAGTTGCCAACCACTAATTTAGTCTGTAAGAGGAATGGCAAAGTCTTTGGAGATCCAGGCCTTGTTCATTTTCAGAAAAGTCAGCCGGTCAACATTATCGGAAGATAGTCGCGTGCGACGGTCTGTTAGTACACCACCTGCGGCACTAAAGACACGTTCCGATAATACACTGGCAGCAGGGCAAGCCAGCACCTCCAATGCATACTGGCTAAGCTCTGGCCATGTATCCAGCTTAGAGACCCAAAACTTGAAGGGGGAAGAGCCATCTGGGAGTACAGCGACAGGGCAAGACATGTAGTCTGACACCATCTGACGGAAGCGTTGCCTCCTGCTGACTCGAGGCGTCGCTGATGGTGTAGACAATTGTGGTGGACACACAAAACTTTGCCACATTTGGGCCATAGTGGTCTTGCCTTGTGCTGCGGCACTGCCTCTGCTCCCTCTTTGTGCAGAGTTTCCTCCACTGCCTCGACGCACAGAGCTGCTTTGTAAAGCACTTGCAACAATGCTGTCGGGTGGAATGGAAAACATTATGGACTGCACCAGTGACTCTTCGTACTCCCGCATTTTACGCTCCCGGTTCAACGTTGGTATGAGCCTTTGTACGCTGTCCCGGTAGCGAGGATCTAGGAGGGTGTACACCCAATAATCAGCCGAGACGAGAATGTGGGCGATGCGGCGGTCGTTTCTCAGGCACTGCAGCATGAAATCAACCATGTGCTGCAGACTCCCAACTGCCAAAGAACCGCTGTCCCCTGTTTGAGGCGTGACCTCGACCTGCTCTGCATCACCCCACCCTCGCTGTACATACTGAGTAGAGGTTTGTGTACCTCCCTCCTCTGGAGAGATGTCTTCCTCCTCCATCGACTCCTCCTCATCCTCCTCACAAAGTGTCCCCTGCCTAGGCCTTTGTGAGGAAACACGTAGCGCAGACTGTCCAGAAGCAGATGGCATTTGGGACTCCTCATCCTCCACCTCTTCTGAAACCTCATCCCTTAGTGCTTGCAGTGTTTGTTGAAGCAGGCAGATAAGGGGGACAGTCATGCTGACTAGTGCATCATCTGCACTCGCCATCCGCGTGGATTCATCGAAGGCACGCAAAACGAGGCAGATGTCCTTCATAGAGGCCCACTCAATGGTGCTGAAGTGTGAACGGCGCACAGTGCGACTTGTTTGCGCCTGATGCAGCTGGTACTCCATGACTGCTGCCTGCTGCTCACACAACCGCTCCAACATATGTAACGTTGAATTCCACCGGGTGGGTAGGTCACATATGATGCGATGTTCTGGAAGGCCAAATCGTCGCTGCAGAGCAGCGAGGCGCGATCTTGCCGTGCTGGAACGTCGCAAGTGAGCGCACTCTATGCGGACCTTGTGCAACAGTGCATCAAGATCCGGATAGTCCCTCAGAAAGCTCTGCACGACCAAGTTAAGAACATGTGCCAGACATGGGATGTGTGTGAGGTTGCCTAGGCCAAGAGCTGCCACCAGATTTCGGCCATTGTCACACACTACCAAGCCCGGCTGGAGATTCGCTGGCCCAAACCACACATCGCTCTCCAGCTTGATAGCATTCCAGAGCTCCTGCGCTGTGTGGCTTCGATTCCCCAAAGAAATTAATTTGAGTACAGCCTGTTGACGTTTGGCCACGGCTGTGCTCATATCGGTCGTAACAGGCTCCTGCTCTGCTGTTTCTGAGGAACTTGAGTAGGAGGAGGAGTCTATGTGTACAGACTGGAGTCCTGCAATCCGTGGCGTTGGAAGAACACGTACAGCGCCACTCTCCAGATCCGTACCCGGCTCCACAACATTGACCCAGTGGGCAGTGAGGGAAAGGTATCGTCCCTGTCCATGGTTACTGGTCCACGCATCGGTGGTCAGGTGGACCTTGCTACTAACGGCGTTTAGTAGCGCATGTTTTATTTTGCCCTCAACATGTTTCTGCAGGGCAGGGACGGCTCGCCTGCTGAAATAAAAGCGGCTGGGCACGTTGTATTGGGGGACTGCCAATGCCATTAAGTCCCGGAAGGTGTCAGTGTCCACCAGCCTGAATGACAGCATTTCAACTGCCAGAAGTTTGGCAATGCCAGCATTCAGAGACTGTGCTCGGGGATGGTTTGCCGAGTAAGGGCGCCTTTTATCCCATGCCTGTGCTACCGATGGCTGTGATGGATGGGAACGTGCTGTTATGGGTGGAATCTGACAGGGTCTCCGGACAACAGTGGCAGAGGTTCTTCCTTGGCGATCCTGTGAGGAAGCCGAACCAGCAGTGTGTGAGCTGGAGGAAGAGGGCCCAACACGAACTGAAGAGGTGGTAGGTGGTGCTGTACGTTGGCCTACGTCTTGAGGGTGTCTATGCAACTCCAACTCGTGCTTGGTGCGCACATGTTTCCACATATTTGTGGTATTGAGGTTGCTGACATTTCTCCCTCTTTTGACTCTCTGATGACACAGCTTGCATTTGACAAAGCAAATGTCATCTGCAACTGTGTCAAAAAAGGACCACGCACTGCAACTCTTGTGAGCGCCCGGTTTGCCTTTGGAAGGAGGAATGCTCCTAACGGGTGCCGAAGTGGAGGGTACAGGCAACCAAGTCTTCCCCCTCCCTCTGCCTCCTGTTTTGGCCGGTAGGGGAATCTCTTCCTCCGAGCTGCTCCCACCACCTTCCTGTTGCTCACGCCATGATGGGTCAAGGACCTCATCATCTTCCCTCCCCTCTTCAAACAGCTGCTTCTCCGGGGTTGTCTCGCCAGCACCGTACGCACCAGAAAGTGGCAACTGAGTCTCGTCATCATCTGATGCGTACTGAGGTGTGCTGACCATAGGCACTGGCCCACTCGCCTCTTCAGATTCAGAGGGACAAAGAAGTTGCGCATCACTGCATACTCCCTCTTCTTCACATTCAGGAATGCTGCTTGGCTGGCCCCCTCTTTCCAAGCCAACAGATTCCGAGAACAGAAGTAGAGATTGTGATGGCTCCTGTCCATGTCTCTCTGACTGCCTGGGCACTTTGGCAGGTGGTGAAGAGACAGATGGTTGCTCTTCGGTGCTCTGACCCTGAGAGGATGCGGAAGTAATTGAAGTCGATGCGTTAGCTGCCATCCATCCGACAACGGCTTCAATTTGTTCCTCCCGCAGCAGTGGGGTACGTTGAGGTCCTACAAAGCTGCGCATAAAGGACTGTTGCCTGCTAAAACTGGGGGATGCTGATCCACTGGTGCCCGCAGCAGGCCCAGAATCCCCACGTCCTCTACCTGTAGAATCCCCACGTCCTCTCCCTGCAGAATCCCCACGTCCTCTCCCTGCTGAAACTCCACGCCCACGCCCACGCCCCCGCGCCTTACTCCCTGCCTTCTTCATCTTGCAAGACTGCTTAAGATAGGCAAAAAAGGACAAAGGGGGGCCTTAGTGTGCTTATTCCTGAACAGCTGGTTACAGGTACAAGAAACACTAATTTTATGAAGTGTGTGTGTGTGGACTAGACTTTAATAGGAGCTGATGTGGCCTACACAAGTTCAAAATGTAGTGTTTGGTGAACTTTTTATGTGGTTTCTTTGTTTGAAACAAACTCAAAGTATGAGAACAAAGAATTGAAACTGATAGTATCACCAACTTTTTGGAGCTATTACAATGCAGGCAGGTAACCTACAATGCAAAAGATGAGGCTCCAAAAAAATTGGGTAATACTAATCTGGCTGCGCCGGCAGGGCACAAGCCAGAAAAAAAGGCTCCTCTATCTACTCCTATATAGTGTTTGCAACCAACCAATGTTGATGGATACGGATGGATGCACACTAATAGGAGAAGAAAAAATGAGCTGCACTCAGAGACAAATATGTGTGAGGCAGTGACGCACGTTGAGCGTCCTACAACCAGACGTAGCTGCAGGACACTCTACTCAGCGTGAGCTGCACTCACACACAGTCAGAGACCTCTCAGACAGCCGTCAACAGTGCAGCTAAGTGGGCACTGGCACTGACAGGCTGCAGAAAGGCTCCGCTGTGTACTCCTATATAGTGTTTGCAACCACCGTAGATGGAGACGGATGGATGCACACTAATAGAAGAAAAAATGAGCTGCACTCAAATAAAAATATGTGTGAGGCAGTGACGCACGCTGAGCGTCCTACAGCCAGACGTAGCTGCAGGACACACTACTCAGCATGAGCTGCACTCACACACAGTCAGAGACCTCTCAGACAGCCGTGAACAGTGCAGCAAAGTGGACACTAGCACTGAAAGGCTGCAGAAAGGCTCCGCTGTCTACTACTAGTGTTTGCAACCAACGTATATGGATACGGATGGAAGCACACTAGATTGAAATTATTTAAAAAATGCAGCTCAAAAAATAAAAGATGTATGAGGCAGCAGTGATCACACTGGGTGGCCTACAGCCTGACGTGGCTGCAGGACCCACTCCACAGCGTGAGCTGCACTCACACAGCCCTTGCAGACAGCTGTGAAAACAGCGCTGCTAGGGAAAAGCAAGCTACAGTGGTGGTTTATGTAGCCTGGATAAAGCACAATATTGTTTTTAGAATCGCTATTTCTAACTGTCCCTCACAGTCTTCTACAGCAGCCTGTCCCTAACTGAATTCACAGCAGAGTGACCAGAAATGGCGGCTGCGGTGGCTTTTATAGTGCATCATGACATCATTTCGGCAGCCAATCACAGCCATGCCAATAGTTAACATGCCTACATGCCTAACAGGATGTGCCCACACTTCGGAGGATTCCCATTGGCTTAATCAAAGCAAGCAGGCTCATAGCATGATGGGAACTTCCTATTCCGATTCCGATCCCGGAATCCGATATGAAAAAAGTATCGGAATTAAGTATCGGAATTCCGATACCGCTGATATCGGCCGATACCCGATACTTGCGGTATCGGAATGCTCAACACTAGTGGTGATGCAAAAACTATTTTTACAATAAAAAGCGTCTTTTAGCGTGCGACAGCTGCCAAAAATAAAAACCGCCATAAATAGTAAATCAAACCCCCCGTTATCACCCCCTTAGTTAGGGAAAAATAATAAAATAAAAAAAATGTATTTATTTCCATTTTTCCATTAGGGTTAGGGCTAGGGTTAGGGCTAGGGGTGTGTTGGGGTAGGGTTAGGGCTAGGGTTAGGGTTAGGGCTAGGGTTAGGGTTAGGGTTAGGGCTAGGGTTAGGGCTAGGGTTAGGGTTAGGGCTAGGGGCATGTTTGGGTTCGGGTTGGAGTTAGAATTGGGGGTTTCCACTGTTTGGGCACATCAGGGGCTCTCCAAATGCAACATGGCGTCTGATCTCAATTCCAGCCAATTCTGAGTTGAAAAAGTCAAATGGTGCTCCTTCCCTTCCAAGCTCTGCCATGCGCCCAAACAGTGTTTTACCCCCACATGTAGGGTATCAGCCTACTCAGGACAAATTGCAAAACAATTTTTGGGGTCCAATTTCTCCTGTTACCCTTAGGAAAATAAAAAATTGGGGGCAAAAATATCATTTTTGTGGAAAAAAATGATTTTTTTATTTTCACGTTCGAGTGTTATAAACTTCTGTGAAGCACTTGGGGGTTCAAAGTGCTCACCACACATCTAGATAAGTTCCGTGGGGGGTCTAGTGTCCAAAATGGGGTCAATTGTGGGGAGTTTCAATAGTTTAGGTACATCAGGGGCTCTCCATACGCACATGACACCCGCAGACCATTCCATCAAAGTCTGCATTCCAAAACGTCACTACTTCCCTTCCGAGCCCCGACGTGTGCCCATACAGTAGTTTTCTCCCACATATGGGGTATCAGCATACTCAGGACAAATTGGACAACAACTTTTAAGGTCCAATTTCTCCTGGTACCCTTGGGAAAATAAAAAAATGGTGACTAAAAGATCATGTTTGTGGAAAAAATACGAATTTTTTATTTTCACGCCCGGGCGTTATAAACTTCTGTGAAGCACTGGGGGGTTCAAAGTGCTCACCACACATCTAGATAAGTTCCTTGGGGGGTCTAGTTTACAAAATGGTGTCATTTGTGGGGGGTTTCCACTGTTTAGGTACATTAGGGGCTCTCCAAAGGCAACATGACACCCGCAGACCATTCCATCAAAGTTTGCATTCCAAAACGTCACTACTTCCCTTCCGAGCCCCGACGTGTGCCCATACAGGAGTTTTCTCCCACATATGGGGTATCAGCATACTCAGGACAAATTGGACAACAACTTTTAAGGTCCAATTTCTCCTGGTACCCTTGGGAAAATAAAAAAATGGTGACTAAAAGATCATGTTTGTGGAAAAAATACGAATTTTTTATTTTCACGCCCGGGCGTTATAAACTTCTGTGAAGCACTGGGGGGGTCAAAGTGCTCACCACACATCTAGATAAGTTCCTTAGGGGGTCTAGTTTCCAAAATGGTGTCATTTGTGGGGGGTTTCCACTGTTTTGGTACATCAGGAGTTTTCCAAACGCGACATGGTGTCCGATCTCAATTGCAGCCAAAAACGTCAAATGGCGCTGCTTCCCTTCCGAGCTCTGCCATGCGCCCAAATAGTGGTTTATCCCCACATGTGGGGTATCAGCGTACTCAGGACAAATTGCACAATAATTTTTAGGGTCCTGTTACCCTTGGAAAAATAAGAATTGAGGGTGAAAAGATCATTTTTGTGGAAAAAATATGATTTTTTAATTGTATGGCTTTATGTTATAAACTTCTGTGAAGCCCATGGGGGTTCAAAGTTCTCACCACACATCTAGATAAGTTCCTTAGGGGGTCTAGTTTCCAAAATGGTGTCATTTGTGGGGGGTTTCCACTGTTTTGGTACATCAGGAGTTTTCCAAACGCGACATGGTGTCCGATCTCAATTCCAGCCAAAAACGTCAAATGGCGCTGCTTCCCTTCCGAGCTCTGCCATGCGCCCAAATAGTGGTTTACCCCCACATGTGGGGTATCAGCGTACTCAGGACAAATTGCACAATAACTTTTAGGGTCCTGTTACCCTTGGAAAAATAAGAATTGAGGGTGAAAAGATCATTTTTGTGGAAAAAATATGATTTTTTAATTGTATGGCTTTATGTTATAAACTTCTGTGAAGCCCATGGGGGTTCAAAGTTCTCACCACACATCTAGATAAGTTTCTTAGGGGGTCTAGTTTCCAAAATGGTGTCATTTGTGGGGGGTTTCCACTGTTTTGGTACATCAGGGGTTTTCCAAACGCGACATGGTGTCCGATCTCAATTCCAGCCAAAAACGTCAAATGGCGCTGCTTCCCTTCCGAGCTCTGCCATGCGCACAAATAGTGGTTTACCCCCACATGTGGGGTATCAGCCTACTCAGGACAAATTTCACAATAACTTTTAGGGTCCTGTTACCCTTGGGAAAATAAAAATTGGGGTGAAAAGATCATTTTTGTGGAAAAAATATGATTTTTTAATTGTACCGCTGTACGTTATAAACTTTTGTAAAGCCCTTGTGGGTTCAAAGTTCTCACCACATATCTAGATAAGTTCCTTGGGGGGTCTAGTTTCCAAAATGGGGTCACTTGTAGGGGGTTTCCACTGTTTAGGTACATCAGGGACTCTCCAAACGTGACATGGCGTCCAATCTGAATTCCAGCCAATTTTGCATTGAAAAAGTCAAACGGCGCTCCTTCCATTCTGAGCTCTGCCATGCGCCGAAACAGTCGTTCCCCCCCACATATCAGGTATCTGCGTACTCAGGACAAATTGCACAATAACTTTTGCATCCAATTTCTCCTGTTACCCTTAGTAAAATAAAAAAAATTGAACCTGAATTATTTTTTTTATGAAAAAAAGTTAGATGTTCATTTTTTTTAAACATTCAAAAAAATTCCTGTGATGCACCTAAAGGGTTAATAAACTTCTTGAATGTGGTTTTGAGCACCTTAAGGGGTGCAGTTTTTAGAATGGTGTCACTTTTGGGTATTTTCTATCATATAGACCCCTCAAAGTGGCTTCAAATGTGATGTGGTCCTAAAAATAAAATGGTGTTGTAAAAATGAGAAATCGCTGGTCAACTTTTAACCCTTATAACTTCCTAACAAAAAAAAATTTTGGTTCCAAAATTGTGCTGATGTAAAGTAAACATGTGGGAAATGTTAGTTATCACGTTTTTTGTGTGCCGTATCTCTGTGATTTAAGGGCATAAAAATTCAAAGTTGGAAAATTGCGAAATTTTCAAAATTTTCGCCAAATTTCCGTTTTTCTCACAAATAAACGCAAGTTATTTGAATAAAATTTTACCACTAGCATGAAGTACAATATGTCACGAGAAATCAATGTCAGAATCACCGGGATCCATGGAAGCGTTCCAGAGTTATGACCTCATAAAGGTACAGTGGTCAGAATTGTAAAAATTGGCCCAGTCATGAACGTGCAAACCACCCTTGGGGGTGAAGGGGTTAATGTAAAAGGTCTTGTATCTTGTTCTAAGCATCTAAATCTATCTAGCTGTTGAACTTATCATCTGTCTATTTTTTTGAGCATCTTCTACCCAAAATCCTCATCTATTGATTTACCTATCTATTCAATCCATCACCTAAAATTTGTGCACTCACATAGTTGAAAATTAGAACTGAACCTTGGATTATAGGTATTAAAAACAAGCAATGATTTCACCAAACTGAACAAATGTGTTACACGTTATATGCTTTACACAATTTTTTACTTATCAATGATGATTTTCTTCTGGATATGAAAAAGATTGATATTGGCAATGTGTATGATATGGGGGATTTGAGCAATGGTTATAAAACATATGGTGACCATTTCTTTTTTGTATAAATTTATCTATTAATCTATCACACTGACTAATGTTTATTCCTGTGTTGATTAACCCCTTCATCTATATAAAATTCCCTTTCTGTACAGTTGGCTTAGGTGGATCCTGGGTCTGTTCTGGTCTCTTCTTATGCTAAATTACCGATGGGATTACAAGGATCAGGACAAGTGTGACCTCTGAAGAGTCTGTTGTGTCTCATGGAAAAATCTATAAGGTCAATTACATAATAACAGAAGAACTACAGCACAAACCAATTCAACAATACCTGACTGGTTTTTGTAGAGGAAAATTTGGACAGAGTATTTATTTTATTTAGAACTAGCTGAAGAGCCCGGCGCTGGCCGGGCATAGTATCTAACTGTGGTTAGTTATAGCAAATTATAATTATCCTCCATCCCATAGTCCCGTGCCCATATACCCATCATACATATCCACCATCCCATAGTCGAGTGCCCATATACCCATCACACATCCTCCATCTCATCGTCCCATGCCCATGTACCCATCATACATATTCTCCATCCCATAGTCCCATGCCCATATACCCATCATACATATTCGCCATCCCATAGTTGAGTGCCCATATACCCATCACACATCCTTCATCTCATAGTCCCATGCCCATATACCCATCACACATATCCTCCATCCCATAGTCCCGTGCCCATATACCCATCATACATATCCGCCATCTCATAGTCCTGTGCCCATATACCAGTCATACATATCCTCCATCCCATAGTCCAGTGCCCATATACCCATCACACATCCTCCATCCCATAGTCCCGTGCCCATATACATATCCGCCATCCCATAGTCCCATGCCCATATACCCGTCAAACATATCCTCCATCCCATAGTCAAGTGCCCATATACCCATTACACATCCTCCATCCCATAGTCCCGTGCACATATACATATCCGCCATCCCATAGTCCCGTGCCCATATACCCGTCATACATATCCTCCATCCAATAGTCCAATGCCCATATACCCATCACACATCCTCCATCCCATAGTCAACCATTATGACATCATAATGAGCGGCGGCAGGGCTTGCAACCTATGATGAAATCAGCATCACCATGGCAACCATTGTGACATCATAATGAGGGGCGGGGCTTGATACGCACACACTGCTTCCCCAGTATGCAAATAGGGGCATTATGACATCACAATGAGGGCGGGGCTTGACGCGCACACACGTTTTCCCCCAGTATGTAGATAGGGGCAAAATTGTTTGGTGAATTGGAACGCGCGGGGTTAAAATTTCACCTCACAACATAGCTTAGGACGCTCTCGGTGTCCAGAAGTGTGACTGTGCCAAATTTTGTGGCTGTAGCTGCGACGGTGCGGATGCCTATCCCAGACATACACACACACTTACACACACACACACACACACATACATACACACATACATACACACTTTGAGCTTTATATATTAGACTAGCTGAAGAGCCCGGCGCTGCCCGGGCATAGAATCTAACTGTGGTTAGTTATAGCAAATTATAATTATCCTCCATCCCATAGTCCCGTGCCCATATACCCATCATACATATCCACCATCCCATAGTCGAGTCCCCATATACCCATAACACATCCTCCATCCCATCGTCCCATGCCCATATACCCATCATACATATTCTCCATCCCATAGTCCCATGCCCATATACCCATCATACATATTCTCCATCCCATAGTCCCATGCCCATATACCCATCATACATATTCGCCATCCCATAGTTGAGTGCCCATATACCCATCACACATCCTTCATCTCATAGTCCCATGCCCATATACCCATCATACATATCCTCCATCCCATAGTCCAGTGCCCATATACCCATCATACATATTCTCCATCCCATAGTCCCATGCCCATATACCCATCATACATATTCTCCATCCCATAGTCCCATGCCCATATACCCATCATACATATTCGCCATCCCATAGTCAAGTGCCCATATACCCATCACACATCCTTCATCTCATAGTCCCATGCCCATATACCCATCATACATATCCTCCATACCATAGTCCCGTGCCGATATACCCATCATACATATCCGCCATCTCATAGTCCCATGCCCATATACCCGTCATACATATCCTCCATCCCATAGTCCAGTGCCCATATACCCATCACACATCCGCCATCCCATAGTCCCGTGCCCATATACCCGTCAAACACATCCTCCATCCCATAGTCCCGTGCCCATATACATATCCGCCATCCCATAGTCCCGTGCCCATATACCCATCATAAATATCCTCCATCCCATAGTCCAGTGCCCATATACCCATCACACATCCTCCATCCCATAGTCAACCATTATGACATCATAATGAGCGGCGGCAGGGCTTGCAGCCTATGATGAAATCAGCGTCACCATGGCAACCATTGTGACATCATAATGAGGGGCGGGGCTTGATACGCACACACTGCTTCCCCAGTATGCAAATAGGGGCATTATGACATCACAGTGAGGGGCGGGGCTTGACGCGTACACACTTTTCCCCCCAGTATGTAGATAGGGGCAAAATTGTTTGGTGAATTGGAATGCGCGGGGTTAAAATTTCACCTCACAAGATAGCTTAGGACGCTCCCGGGGTCCAGACGTGTGACTGTGCCAAATTTTGTGGCTGTAGCTGCGACGGTGTGGATGCCTATCCCGGACATACACACACACATACACACACATACATACATACATACACACACACACACACTTTGAGCTTTATATATTAGATTTCAATTATGGATAAATGTTTTTAACATTTTTCTTTCTCTGGTGCGTAATATATATATATTTCTATTTTCCATAAAAAAAGGTATTACATAATACAGATAGGGAAAAAATTACAGTATTTTTAAAACGATAACGACGTAACAGACCATAAGACGCACCCCAAATTTTGAGAAGGAAAATAGGGATTTTTTTTAAATGGCTGTCCATCTTATTATGCAAATTTAGCTGATCAATTCTGCAGCATGAAGATGAAGCAGTATCCCCATGCTGCAGAAACTGTCAGTTCTGCACTGACAGACAAACTTGCTCATCATGCACTGGGCAACTTTGCTAGGTCTGGTGACCCTGATGTCATCATTACAAAATCGGTTCATCATGGCAACGATCGGGACCATGAGTCACGATGGGGGGGTCTCCGATCCAAAGGCAGACCAGCTGTCAGCCCTTTTCTGGCTTCTGGAATGCTGCGATCATGTTCGATCACAGCATTTCAGGGGTTAAAGTGCCAGGAAAGATCACAGACCACTCTTGACACTTAGTGCCGGGTATCAGCAGCTAGAATCAGCTGATACCAGGCAGCGATCGCGTGCACATCCCCAGCATGCACAGGTGATCGCGTGGACAAAATTATCCATCCCTGGTCAAACAGACCTAGGGCACATGGAAGGATTGCTACATCCGATGTCAGAAAGGGGTTAAAAAACACATTGAAAAACTGGAGCAAGTTTAGAGAAGAGCTACCAGGATGGTGAGTAGACTGCAATCTATGTCTTAGTGTAAGGAAGTTGGACTGACGGACAGACCTGCCTGTAAGTGAGAGGCAGAGGTGTAGCGCAGTGTAGGTGTGAAACCGCTGAGATAAAGAGAAAAGGGTGCCGTATTATAGTTTGACCATTAGAGGGCAGTGGAGAGTGTAAGAGTGGGACTGAATAACTGCCATTGGTCAGGGAAACTGTCAGGTGATGATACCAGAACAGGAAGTATAAAAGACCGAGGGAAGGTTCTGGAAGGTTCAGTCAGTGACAGGAGCACAGTAGAGAGGAAGTTCTGCTGAGGAGAAAGAGACAGTAGAAAGGCTCCGGAGGGGACTGACAGTTGAGATGGTCACAGGGGGTGGCTCAGAGGACTGTAGCCGCAGACGGAGACAGTCTGGGGGTACCAAACGGACGGCGTACTTAGATTGGTAAAGCGCTGTGGTGGATGGACCTAGGGCAGCCACAGTGAGAAAAGCCACGAAGGAAGCCACGACGATAGTAATAAAGAAGTGAAGGTACCCGGGTCTCTTGTGTACAAGAGAAGTGTGATATTCCTGTGGTGAATTGCG
Organism: Dendrobates tinctorius; assembly: GCF_039654945.1. NCBI lineage: Eukaryota > Metazoa > Chordata > Amphibia > Anura > Dendrobatidae > Dendrobates > Dendrobates tinctorius. The sequence continues at coordinate 33,979,843 of NW_027361696.1, read as the reverse complement.
GTGGTCGTCAGAAAGGCGGACAATAAAAATGGACCTGTTGAATACAAATTCTGTCTCAGTCTTGTGTTTGTCTGCGGCAAGAAGTGGGTCACCCCCCCAGTCAGTTGCCCTACCTACATTTGGCGTAGTCGGCAGGATTATTGCCGCAAATACAACACCTTAAGTGGCAAGCCTGCCACAAAGTACCAAAGGACTCCAAGCTGTACGGGGTGAAGATTTTATTTTCCCTGTGGATTACAAATTGGGCCTGTGCCTAGGAATTGCTGGCTGTCATTGAGTGGATTCAGAGCAGGAAAGTGTTCTGTCAAAATGGCTGTGGCATTTCAGCATCAGGATGAGACACAGGAGTTTGCAGCCATATTGGACCATCTGGGACTATGTCGCATCCACCCCTGGGGGGAGCGGCCTACATCAGGAGACAGCCACCCTCCCATGCTGGACATTGAAAGACGGGTGGAGAGGCCGACCAACGCCCCACCCATGAGCGGGAGTGGCCCGGGTGAAGAGACTGGGTGCAGCTGCTTGGCGCCATTGAGCTTCGGGAACTTGGGCAATATGTGACGCTGTAGCTGCCATGGCCTTGGATGCCTCGGACGCCTGGAGTGGAAATGGCGTCAGGAGGTTGAAATCCGTCGGGAGACCTGCCCCTGGAAGCCATTCTCGATACCCCGGACCTTGTTGCAACAGCCGCTGGAAGAAGCTGCACGAGTTCTCCCCGCAGAGCCATCGGGCCTGGAGGCCGGCCCTGCCGGACGGCAGGGTGAAGACCCACGGCCATTGGAGGAGCTGTGGGAAAGCCTGCTGGGAGCCGCAACGCTGGGGAAGGTGAGCGTTCCCTGGGCCCAGCCGGCGGCATCGCAAGCAGATCCCGCCCCCATGCCCAGTTCACAAGACAGGCCCCCGGACCTTGACACTGGCCCTCGACTACCCCGGCCGACCTCCCGCTCTCCAGCAACTATGGCCCTGGATGACTTTACGGCTCCTAACAACCATCCCGAGCCGCCCCCACCCTGCGGCCGCCCCTGCCGCACTCCATCTTCCGGCTGCGGCCTATTCATCGGAGCCTGCTGCCACTTTTGGCCTGCCGCAGATCGCAGAGGTCTACTTACCGGCATCCACGGCCGCGGCTGTCTCATCTGCGGCCTCGGCTGCGGCCTACTCACTGGAGCCCACGGCCGCCTTGATCCCGGCTGCGGCCAAATCCACAGCCTACCCGATGACACCTGTGGCCATTTCTGTCCTGTCCACTACTCCACTTGCGGCCTGCTTCCCAATGTCTGTGGCCACCTCTGCTCCACTCTCGGTTGCGACCCACTCACCCGACACTGCGGCCTATACTGGACCCTCTGCTTGGGCTGCGGAGATTATCGAGAAGAAGGCCAAAAAGCGGGAGGTGTGGGAGCTGCTCCATGAGAAGGGGGAGGCCGCCATGTCTACTCCTCGGTCGTACGGGTGACTGGTGTATATGGACACCGGCAAGGGCTACGGTCTTATTCGAGACCTCACCACCGGCTACAAAATTTATCTGAACGTGACCTCAATCATGCACGACTGGGTTCCACGGGAGGGAGACCTAGTCTCCTATTACAAAGAGTATTGCCCCCGTGGCTACTATCTGGTGGCCGTCATCACCTACCCTGAGGGGTACGAGCCCCCATAAAGAGATGAGGACTCCTGCGTCTCGAGCATCAGGGACACTCAAGGCCCAGAGATACTACAAACATCCCAGAGACTCCACGGCTGTGGAGTCCCCTGTTATGGCGAGACATTGGCCTCCAGGAGGTGGCCCGGAGTACCCAGTAAAATGGACTGCTGGGACTACAGTGCACCGTTGCACAACTAGGGAACTGTTCCGCATCCCCTCGGGGTAGAATACCCTACTCCTGGTGAAACAGGGATGCCTAGATGGAGTGTACTTCTTAAAGGAAGGGGGAGCACCCCTGTCCTCATATGTTTAACATTTTAGCAATGTACATTGTTTTGCTAAAAAAAAAGTAAAAGTAAAAAAAAATGTTCTGATAAATACGTATTGCAGTAAATATTGTAGAATGTGTAGTAAATTTGAAAGGCTGAAGTGTTATTTAAAAAAAATGTGTGTTCAACAGGTCCCGGGTACTTGGAGTATGCCGACCACGACTTATTTAAGTCGGCAGGATGACAAGACAAGTAGAATGGAGACAGACAGTGGTCCTTAAGTCAGGCCCCCAGTACCACGTACCCATAGAAGAATAGAAGGAAGCTGACGATGACCTGATAGGTTAGGGCCACGGTTATGGCGGTCCGAATGAAAAAGGGGTCACAGAAAAGGAGAAAGGTGGGAGGTACACTCCTGAAGAATGGTGCAAGATTGTCGAGGACCACAATGGATAAAGGAAGGGGGAGTGTAGGAAAGTTGGACTGATGGACAGACCTGCCTGTAGTGAGAGGCAGAGGTGTAGCGCAGTGTAGGTGTGAAACAGCTGAGATAAAGAGAAAAGGGTGCCGTATTATAGTTTGACCATTAGAGGGCAGTGGAAGGTGCAAGAGTGGGACTGAATAACTGCCATTTGGCAGAGAAACTGTCAGGTGATGGTGGGTGGAGTTACCAGAACTGGAAGTATAAAAGGCTGAGGGAAGGTTCTGGAAGGTTCAGTCAGCGACAGGAGCACAGTAGAGAGGAAGTTCTGCTGAGGAGAAAGAGACAGTAGAAAGGCTCCGGAGGGGACTGACAGTTGAGACAGTCACGGGGGGTGGCCCAGAGGACAGTAGCTGCAGACAGAGACAGTCTGGGGGTACCAAACGGACGGCGTACTTAGATTCCTAAAGCGCTGTGGTGGATGGGCCTAGAGCAGCCACAGTGAGAAAAGCCACGAAGGATGCCACGACGATAGTAATAAAGAAGTGAAGGTACCCGGGTCTGTGTACAAGAGAAGTGTGAAATTCCTTTGGTGAATTGCGGTGGTCGTCAGAAAGGCGGCCAATAAAAACGGACCTGTTGAATACAAATTCTGTCTCAGTCTCGTGTTCGTCTGCGGCAAGAAGTGGGTCACCCCCCAGTTGGTTGCCCTACCTACACTATGAGGAGCGGTTAAAGGACCAGGGAATGTTTAGCTTGAAAAAAGAAGGCGACTTAATAGGTCCCTACAAATATCTGAAGGCTCTCACATTGTAGAGGGATCATCATTATTCTTATTGCACTTGGAAACACAAGAAGCAATGGGATGAAACTGAAAGGGAGAAGATACAGATCAGATATTAGAATTACTTTTTGACAGTGAGGGTGATCAATGAGTGGAGCAGGATGCCACGAGAGGTGGTGAGTTCTCCTTCAATGGAAGTCAACAAACAGAGGCTGGATAGACATCTATCTGAGATGGTTTAGTGACTCCTGCGCTGCACTGAGCAGGGGGTTGGACACGACCCCTGAAGTCCTTTCCAACTCTATTAATTCTTCTAAAAGCCAAACACAAATGCAGCAGCAGTGTAAATCTTCTCATTTCTTGACCTCCAGTTCTCTAACCTGCAAAATAATTTGTGTTTCTGCTGAACTTCTACTTCTAATCATGTTCCCATACACTGACAGCAAACAGATCATATAAATGGAGGGGAGATTAAAGAACAGTTTATTAAAAGGTGGTAGAAAAGTTCATTTACAAAAGTCTGAGATTTTGGTCATCAGTTATATCATTATAAGGATAATTTAAAATGTGACCCTTACATTTATTTCCATCAGAATTGCATAAATTTCCAGTGCAGCAATTTATATGAAATTGATATTTAATATGTTGCTGATCCATTGGCTCCACACATAGTTTCATTAGCACAACCTTTCATTATTGACTTGAACATTCTCCCATCTTTAAAATAAGTAAATAAGCATCATAAACCAGAACAGAAATAGTGATTTTGCAATTTTAAATAAATGGAGGATGAGACTTGTACTCACTGTTGTCAGAGTATTGGGAGACGGTCATAAAGTACATCAATCTCCAAGGCATTCAGTCTCAGCCTCACCACATGTTGTTGAGTTTGGAGATAATCCAAGAATAACATTTACGTATAAGAAAAGACCGGTAAAAAAAAAGGAAAACAATCAATTAAGAATGGGGCATTCAGGAGAAATGATGATTATTTGGATTTTCATTATAGTAATGTAATTATAGTCTTTGGGACCTGGATATTACTTTATTGCAACATTGCTACCTTAATTTTTTGAACAGCTATTTGGGTTTATAAGCCTTATGTAATTGTTTGCTGACTTTTTTTAATTTGAGTATTTTGAATATTAAACTTCTTGTAAATTTAGTGATATCACAAATTAGACTGTTTTTGTTAATTTGGAAACTATTTGTTGACATCCCGTCTCTTACATGTCCAGTAGTGTATCCATATAGACCCAACTCTTTCATGTCTAGTTACAGTGTGCTTTTTTCATCACTTTTTTTGGATTGTTTATACAGAACCGTCATTGGGTTTATTAGAAATTAATCCATGTAAAACTATCACTGGACATGAAATAGTTGGGTCTACATGGATACATCAATGTATACATATAAGATGTGATGCCACCAAGTAGTTTTTCAAATGAGGAAACATGGTCTAATGTGTGACATCACTAAATTTACAAGAATAATCATCAAAGAACTTTGCAAGAAAGTTGTTCACACTCCTCTGTGTATTTTGTGTAAATGTTGTAGAGCAGGGGTGGGCAATTAATTTTCCCGAGGGGCCACATGAGAGACCATGACTGTTGTGGAGGGCCAAACCAATAGCTTGAAATTAATTCTACTCAATATTAATCTATCAATATTAACTGTATCACTTAATATTGAGCAGAATTAAGTATGCTGACACCCCTCTATATATCTTTGAACCCAAGTACAGCTCCTTCTGTATATCATAAGAACCCCCCACAGCCCCTTATATGCAGTCTCCCCATGTACAACATGAGCCCAACACAGCCTCTGCATATACCGCATGAGCCCCACACAGCCTACCTATGTATACTGCATGAGCCCCAGAGTCTCCCCATATACTGCTTGAGCCCCATACAGTCTCCCCATATATTGCATGAGCACCACACAGCCTCCTTATATATACTGCATGAGCCCCACACAGCATTCTCATATACAACATGAGCCCCACAGTCTCTCCACATACTGAATACTGAATGAGCCCCACACAGCCTCCCCATGTACTGCCTGAGCCCCACACAGCCTCCCTAAATATTGCATGAGACCTACAAAGCCTTCCCATATACCGCATGAGGCCCCATAGTCTCCCCATGTGCAGCATGTCACCTCCATAGCATCCCCATGTTCTGCACGACAGCTCCATAGCCTCCCCATGTGCAGCATGTCACCCCAATAGCATCCCCATGTGCAGCATGTTACCCCCATAGCATCCGCATGTTCTGCACAACAGCACCATAGCCTCCCCATGTGCAGCATGTCACCACTATAGCATCCCCATGTACTGTGTCACCCCCAAACAATCCCCATGTGCTGTATGTCACCCCATATAATCCCCATGTACTGTGTCACACCCATAGAATCCCCATGTGCTGTCTTTCACTCCATGGAATCCCCATGTTCACACACATGAAAAAAAAAGTCCACCACATACTTACCTTGGTCCCGCTCCCTGGTACTCTGCTCTTCTCTCTGCCTCCGGTGCGCTGACTTTCTGTACACAGCTGACGCGATGATATGACGTCATCGCATCAGCTGCTTCACACGCTGATTGGTGGAGGAAGTGGCCTAGGGAGAAAATAGAGAGAGCCAGCGGGTGGGCACGGTGCGGCCCGTGGACCTTTGGCTTTCAGCCCCAAGGCCTGTTGTACAGTTACTATACTCGTCTTACCTGAGACAACAAGAACAGAGATCATGAAAAAGCAAAGTGACCAGGTTCTTCATTGTGAATGATTGGTGGCTTCTCAGATTCTCTTGTACTTGTATTTATTATGTATACCCCCTCACATGTAAAGCGCCATGGAACAAGTGGCACTATAATAATAAATAATAATAATTCTCTACTGCTCATCCTGTAGTCTATACACCGGGGTCATATAAATATTCTTTGAAATGGTAAAGAGGCTATTGTATCATGAGATGGATGAGATCACTCCTATACCACCATGGCACAACACATACTTTAAGTGGCTCTAGTAAGACATTCTCCACTATACAATGAAGTGAAGAAAAGCCATATGAGGTCATCAGAATATTTATCAGTTTGATCTTACCAAAAACAAAACAGTTGTGTATTTAATGCTAATTTGTTCCAAAAAGTCAGGAAAATATATTTACCTTCCCTGAGGAACGGTAAAAGATAAATTTAAGTTGTGTGCACAAGATTCTTGCCATTTGTTTCTTTTTCAGATTCCTACACTAAATTTCCAGCTTTGAAAGTCATTTTTATTTTCACGACTTAAAGCAGCAACCTTTCTTACCTTACAATCCACGTTGAGCTCTCAGAGTTGTGGTGAGCCACATCCAGTGTATATGTGGCGCCCCTAAGGGTTCAGTCGCCACAGAAGTACTGCACCTCACCCAGAGGTGTGGTACCTCACTCTCAGGTAAGGAGGGAGCACCTCACAGGACTCTAACACCTGCACCCAACACACCCTATAGCAGCAGGGCATCTGGATGTACCCTATGGGAGGAGGATCTCAACCCTGCCTGGGTAGTAAAGGGTGTTGGGAGGTGGGTGCAGTTAGTAGGATTGGGAGAAGACAGTTTAGTCAGGAGTCTGTCAGAAGGGGAGGAAGTGGAAAGACGTGTGTGAAGCTGCTCCCTGTCAGGACTAGCTGCAGGGAAGGAAAGTGGCAGAAGGAAGCTCCCTGAAGAGGGAAAGGATCCTAGAGGCACAAGCAGCAACCATACTGCCCGTGGGGCTCATTCGACGCCGTCTAATGTCGGGTGGAGGGATCAGTTCGCAGTATAGGGACTGGTCCTAAAACTAATGGAGTGAACAACGGACTCAGCTAGATCAACCCGAGGCTATGAGCATTGCAAGCGCTGCAGCCAAATCCACAATCATTTGCTGAAAAGACAGACACATAGGATCCAGGGACCTAGAAATTATTCCCGACAAGATCCAAGTTTGCTGGCTTGGGACACTGCTTGTGAAGGTGCTGGACAGGAGGGAGAAAATCAGTGCAGTGAGATGGCCAGGAAAGGCATATACTAAAGGGAGTCCTGGAAGGGTGTTCTCCATCTACCTGGGAGTTTGCTGGACCTCTCACCTGGAGGACACAGCATCAAGCAGGCATCGCCGGCTCTTGAGAACTGTGAGAAAAGCTTTGGAAACTGCATTTACTGAGGCCTGAATCCTTTCTAACTTTCCCGCCCTGCACTGCACTCCAATATCTACCACCACAACCATCTACCTTTTAATCTACAACCACACTGCCCTGGGGACTAGCGCCACCTGTGGGGAGCTGAACCAACTCTGCTGGATCACCCAGCGGTCTGAACTGCAGCGTCAGCCTAACATCTAAGTTGCCGAGCATCACAGTGGCGTCACAAACTTTTCTACCCATAGACTTTGTTCCTCATCAATTCTTATTTTTCATGGACACTCAGGGCCACAGACCTAGTCACTGCCTCCGTGACACATCCCTTTAAGATACCGGCCCGGTACGAAGAAACCCACAGCCCTAGGGGGCGCTCCATATCCCTATACACATTAGTGACACCCATGCACATGCCTATGATTAAAAGTTGGTGGTTACCGGGAGAAAAGTCGTTCAGCTTTGTGTCACTTTCTTAAAAATGCTGTCAATTTTGAGATAGAGATTAAATTATTAATCTTTTCTGGTCTGGACACTTTTTCAATTTTGTGCTTTTTGTTTTCCCTCCTTCAAAGGGCCATAAAATTTTTTATCTTTGGATTGATATAGCTGTGTGAGGTTTTTTTTCAAGGAGAGTTGTAGTTTTGAATGATGACATTCATTTTGCCATGTCATATACGTAACCCCTTAGTGAGAGAGCCAATTTTGCCCTTAATGACCAAGCCAATTTTCACAATTTTGACCACTGTCAATTTATGAGGTTATGGCTCTGGAACGCTTCAACGGATCCCGGTGATTCTGAGATTTTTTTTGTGACATTGAACTTCATGTTAGTGGTAAAATTTCAAGAGTGGGAGTAGAGGGTTACAGTCACAATCCAACACAATGGGCAGCACTTTGAGCACATTTTATAAGTGGTCATAAACTTGTAAATAACTCATGAAAGAATAAAGCTATGTTAAAACCAAGCACAACATTGTTTTTCTTGTGAAGTTTGAAGTGTCACATGACCCTATTCCCTATTTGATGAAAATAAAGTTAGATCCAAAATGGCCAACTTCAAAATGGCCACCATGGTCACCACCCATCTTGAAAAATTTCCCCCTCTCATATACTAATGTGCCACAAATAGGAAGTTGATATCACCAACCATTCCCATTTTATTTAGGTGTATCCATATAAATGGCCCACCCTGTATATCCTCTGGTGCCAGGTGTTGCTTTAAATTGTGACTTTTAATGTGTAATATCTTTGATGATTTATTTTTATGCTTGTTGGCGAGGAATAGATAAAACTAGTGTTGGCTGAAATTTTGAATGGGCCATTACATACTGTAGATGTAATATGCAATTAGATGCAGCCATCTCCAGATGCATACACATTAGGGCACTGAGATACTATGTTAATGCTTGAGAACCCTTTAAAAATACAGAAATGCAACATATTGATAAGGGTTCCAATAGATTTTTTTTTTATTTTTTAGGGATCATACAGACCTCAATCTTTTACTCAAGAGTTTTATGTGTTTTTCATGCATAGAATTCATACCATTGGACCTGTTCACATGTCCGTGTATTTTTGCAGAGTTAGTTGACTGTCCAAAACCATTAAGGCACCACTCCAGCGATTTGTTTATTTTCAGCACTGGAGAAGTGCTATAAATATAGAGAGTCCATGGATAATGAATTAATTAATTGTCTCCAGTGCAACCATAAATCAACCATGACTTTTGGTCTTCATCAAGTTTTCATAACAATGTCATCAGAACAAAAGAGTCATATGAGTTACTTTGGAAATCACAAGAGACCAACCAGGATGACGTATGTGTATTCAGCACATGACACTGATGGTCAAAGATAGCTAGAAACCTCCAAGCAGCTGATGTCTGAAAAATAGAAAGGTAGAAAGGTATATATAGACTAAAATTGCCGATTTCTATTTACAACTATAATTAAAATAATTACGAAACATTTTAAGGTAGAAGGAGGAATAAAGAGGCAAAATAGTGCACCAAGAGAAACAAATACAAGAGACATGTTTAAAAAAGGTCTTATGCACTCATTGCCCAACTGTTGGGCATGAAACACTAGAGCGTGCAAATCTAAAATGATTCTCGTTGGATCAACAATTTATACTTGTTTAGAGCATTTGAAGTGATGATCTCTCTCACGCAAATGGTCGATTTTCTTCTACACCTGATATTCATCGTTTTTAGAGATAGCACTTGTACCTATGATATTCTGTTGGGTTCTGCGCAAGTTCAATTTAATCCTTGAAATTAGTGGTCCGCAGAAAAAAATCTCAGACATATAATATTTATGTCCAAGGTTTATGAACAAAATTGGTAATGCAAGTGTATGGATCTGTGAGAAAAAATTGAACTCAACATGAATGATATCTGAATGCGGTCTGAATTTCCTGGATTGACGGGAAGGACAAGTGAAGGAACTATTTTTTTTCTCTCCACGTACAGGAAAAACTGGTGCCACTCTGATCACACTCTGATCAAATCTTGATCAGTTAATATTAAATGGTCTATTTTTCACATATGTGGAGAAAACAGTCGAGTGAACCTACTATAATAGTGAGATCCAAAGTTTTGCTGCTATTCCGCAATGTATCTGTGTGAAAAGACGGGTTAAGGTATGATCACGTAATCCTGATTGTATTTTATGCTGTTGGTTAGTTAATATTTTTCTCAACGTCTTAGCAGTCCTCCCTTTGTACTGCAGACCACGTTCACAATCAATCATATAGATAAGGAAAGGAAAGAAGCAGAAGCTCAAAAATTATTTAATTTCATGTGTTTCCAAAATTGCTTATTATTTAAAGACTCTCATCTTATCGTCAGTATTTTCACAGCAAAGACAATTCCGTTATTCACATCTAAATTATTATTATTATTATTATTATTATCCTCACTAGTTTTCACACTAAAACATTCCGTATTATCCAATCTAAGATTCTTTGATATTCTAAGATTTTAAGACAACTTCCAGTTTTTGAACTTATAAAATATTCTCACAATAGATTCATTTTAGGAACAATTGATTGACTCAATCTCTATCCCCTTATCTGTTGGAGTTATGGCTACATTTCCCTGAAGTCATATAGACACAAAACATTGCTCAGAGAGTATTTATTGTTCAGATAATCAATCACATCTCGATCATAATCATAATTTTAAAATCAGAAAACGCTCCCTATCAATGGTGTACAACTTATGGCTTTTGATATCTTGCAACTTCCAATATGACAAGAATTTTAAGTTTATGTGTTATACTTCCATCAATATTATTGATTTATATTCATGTAACTACGTGGAAAAGAACAAAAACAATTGGAGAGCTAAAGAATAATATGGATACCCAAAGGAAGACATTATGCATTGGGTCCATCCATGTCCTTCTCTCTGTTGTATCCTTCAATATGATTTCTGATTAATGAAGCACTCCCATTATTTTTTTTACTTGTTTAATGTGTGTGCATATGGATATAATGTAGTGTGAGTGTGTTAATATACTCACCTACTGCTGCTCTGTTCGGGATCCAGTGCTGTTCTGCTCCTCTTCTCAGTGACATCACCACTCTGCAGACTGTCCAGGTAACACTGCGCTGTACGCGACCTGGAATTGACTTTTACAATGCAAATTTATGGTGCGTTAAAATGAGGCTGCACAATCTTTCTTTGTAAAAGAGACTTCTGGCTGACGCACAGAACACAGTTAGTTGGACAATTGCAAATTCGAAGATGTCACAGAGAAGAGGAGTAGAGCGGTGCTGGACAACAGAGAGAATGGCAATAGTTGTAGTAGGTTCCATGACAATTGTGTACAAGATAATTGTGTACGGACAATTGTGTACAGAAAATTGTGTACAGGCCAATTGTGTCCAAGGACAATTGTGTACAAGGACAATTGTGTACAGGGCAATTGTGTACAAGGACAATTGTGTACAGACAATTGTGTACAGGGCAATTGTGTACAAGGACAATTGTGTACAAGGACAATTGTGTACAGGGCAATTGTGTCCAAGGACAATTGTGTACGGACAATTGTGTACAGGGCAATTGTGTACAAGGACAATTGTGTACAGACAATTGTGTACAGGGCAATTGTGTACAAGGACAATTGTGTACAAGGACAATTGTGTACGGACAATTGTGTACGGACGATTATTTACAGACAAGTATAGGGAAAACAAAAAATTAAACGTCCAAAAAAAGAAAATACTATATTCATCATTGATTTTAACGTAAGATTGCTTATTGAATAACAGTTTCAAAGCTTCTTCTATTCTTATTCTACAAATATTGCTGGTCATGTCTATCGTGCCTGCATGTTGCTGATCGCTCGTAGATACCGCAGCTTGTCTCCTTGATTGTGATAATCAGCCACTTTCACACGCAGTCGTTCAGCTAGCTGGACATACTTGCTTCGTGGATGCTCAACATTCAGTACCTCAGCATTCTGGGCTGTAAGTCTATGAATTGCCATGTCACTAATGAGTCCGTTGAACAGTTTCCACACGGTAGGATGAGCACAAAGAAAGAGTGCTTGTAAGGCGTTATGAAACCCCTCGCAGCAATTCGTGGTCTTGGGGGCAGAGGCCAAAGCGTCAGCATAATGATTCCAGACCTCTGGAGTAAACCTTGCGTTTCGAAAGCGTCCATCTACTCCTGGCCCCCTAACGTAGGTATGCTCAAAGTAGGAGAGGAGCTGATTGGTAGCATCATCATCAGGGAAGATTTGGGCTAGTTCGTCATACCTTGCACTTACTTCGGCTGGTGGGACAAACGCCAAGGAGGCCAAAGATTTTACCTTGAGATTGAACTCTCCATCCTCAGCCTCAAATTCAGCCTTTAGGCCCAGCTCATTGACCTTTCGAATAATGGACTGGCTCAGATGAAAGAAGCAGCCAGAAATCGCTGCAGCTGGAAACTCATCTTGGAAAGCTGACATTGCTGCCATCTCAAAGTCAAGAAGAATTTTCTGGGGATTTGCACCTGGCATCAACCCTTTGAGCGCCGTGATCATTCGACGATAGGTTGGACCAGTCTTGTTTGGCAGCAGGCAGTAGATCAGGGGAGGATAGGAGTTGCCGACTTTTGCATGGAGAGAATACAGCTGAAAGAACATGGTTGGCACCACCTTGAACGTTCCATCGCCAAACCATGTGTCTCCTCTTTCGAAATAAGGCAACAGTTCATTGCTACCAATGACAAGAATCCTTTGGGGGTCATCTCTTGCAGAGTCATATAAAATGATGTCGCTGTATTCCTGGGGGATAGCAAAATTGATGCTTTGAGGAGGAGCCAGCATGGTGTTTGCTCGCTGCCTGACCCGACGTGTATTTCGCTCAACGTCACTTCGCTTGGGCATTCGAGACAACACGTCATCAGACCTGTCTCGAAGAACCTGTCCAACAATGCTTCTAGTAAATGCTTGAGAGCTGATTGCTTCTTGCCTCAGAGCAGCCATTGTAGCTCTGGCTTCAGCTTGAACTGGATCTGCAGAGTGACTGTGCTCAGTCGGCTGTTTAACAATCGCGGCTCCAGATGTGTGCATGCGTGCGGGACACTTGAATTTGTTGACTTGCCTGCACCGCCATTCTTTGATGCTGTCATCACGTGTCCTGTGCAGGATATACTCGTGTCCCCCAAGCCTAAGGACATCTTTGTCTTTTTCAGACTTGCTCATAGTAAAAGTCATGGTGAAAGTTGCAAGGGGTGAGTAATGAAACCGAAAGTAAGCGTCAGTGTGAAAGTGGCCTGTACAATTATCTTTGTCTTTTTCAGACTTGCTCATAGTAAAAGTCATGGTGAAAGTTGCAAGGGGTGAGTAATGAAAGTGAAAGTAAGCGTCATTGTGAAAGTGGCCTGTACAAGTGGCCTGTACACAACAAGTAAAAGTCATGGTGAAAGTTGCAAGGGGTGAGTAATGAAACCGAAAGTAAGCGTCAGTGTGAAAGTGGCCTGTACAAGTGGCCTGTACACAAATAATTGCCTTGTACACAATTGTCCGTACACAATTGCCTCTTGTACACGGTTCCATGACCTTGTACACAATTGCCCGTACACAATTGCCTTGTACACAATTGCCTTGTACACAATTGTCCGTACACAATTGCCCGTACACAATTGCCCGTACACAATTGCCTTGTACACAATTGTCCGTACACAATTGCCCGTACACAATTGCCTTGTACACAATTGTCCGTACACAATTGCCTTGTACACAATTGTCCGTACACAATTGCCCATACACAATTGCCTTGTACACAATTGCCCGTACACAATTGCCTTGTACACAATTGCCTTGTACACAATCGCCTTGTACACAATTGCCTTGTACACAATCGCCTTGTACACAATTGCCTTGTACACAATTGTCATTGTACACAATTGGCCTGTACACAATTGTCTGTACACAATAGTCCGTACACAATTATCTTGTACACAATTGTCCTGTCACCGTTGTAGTATATTAGTACACTCACACTACATTACATGCATATACAGCTCTGGCAAAAATTAAGACACCACCACATCAAAACCCTGTCGTAGGCAGCCCATTCTCTAGACCTGAACCCCATTGAAAACTTCTGGAATATAATCAAGAGGATGATGGATAGTCACAAGCCATCAAACAAAGAAGAACTGCTTAAATTTTTGTGCCAAAAGCAGTGTAAAAGACTGGTGGAAAGCATGCCAAGACGCATGAAAGCTGTTTTTAAAAATCATGGTAGTCAACAAAATATTGGTTTTTGAACTCTTCTTGAGTTAAAACATTATTATTGTTGTTTCTAAATGATTATGAACTTGTTTTCTTTGCATTATTTGAGGTCCAAAAGAACTGTTTTTTTATTTTTTTATTTTAACCATTTCTCCTTTTCAGAAAAAAAATACAAATTTTATTGCTTGGAAATTCGGAGACATGTTGTCAGAAGTTTGTAGACTAAAAGAACAATTTACAGTATATTTTGCTAAAAAATATACCTATAAAGAGAAAAAACAGACAAACTGAACATTTGGAAGTGGTCTCTTAATTTTTGCCAGAGATGTACACTCATTTAATAAATAACAAACATTAATGGGAGTGTTTCAGTGGATTAGAATTGAAGAAGGCTGATTCATTCATTCAATTATTTATTCATTCATTGAAGTTGCGTTTTGTGGCTTATAACAGTTAACAAACTTCTTTAGTTCTGAAACTCCGATGGCGCAGTCAAAGTTATATTTACAGGTATCTGAGTTACAACAACCTTTTATAGAAAGCTTCATCTCTTTTTGACCTGTAAAAACATGAACAGACATTATAAGATTAATCTTATGTACACAGGGGCTTGGAAGAAAAATATGCGAATAAAAAATGTATTTTATGCTTATTAAAACTACCCTGGCAGAGTAAATAAGTGGAGGGGTCAAAACACTGATTTTCTTACTTCAAGTTAGAATATGGAGTAGCAGCAATAAGCTCCTGTTAGTGTTTCTGTGCAGTATGGGCTGTATACATGCACAATCTGCATCATCTGTATTATTTACATCTCTGTAATGAGTACGCTCACATAAACCATCTGAATAATAGATACTCCACATTGCCCTGCGGCAGACATACTAGAGATGAGAGGAGCAGGCAAAATTCAAATTGGTTTGGGCCTCCTCCCTGGAAATTCAAATAAGATTCTAGAATATAATAAATGTTATAAGTGAACAAAAATGACATCCTCGCCTCACTGGTCACCTCTCCGAAAGCTCCACTACTCACTGCTACTTGTCTGATCCTCACCACATGTTCTAAACCCCAGTTGCTCACTTTGGAGTCTTCAGTCCTCTTGCAATGTTTTGGACTTCTGAGTGTGAGGTGCCTGTGACAGTTCTGCACAAGCCTGTGCTAGGTCAACAAGCTGTGCAGCGTGAATTTTTGGACACCTGTATAAAACGCTCCCAGGTGCTATGACACATGGAAGTACGAAAGAGCCAAAAGTTCCATTGCAAACAGTAGGTATCAGAAGATGAGGCAAGGACCAGACAGGTAGAGGTAAGTAGTGGAGGGGTTGAAAAGGTGAGCATTAAGGTGAGGATATGTACAAGTGCTTCTCACTAAATTAGAATATCATCACAAAGTTCATTTATTTCAGTTCTTCAATACAAAAAGTGAAACTAATACATTATATAGAGTCATTACAAACAGAGTGATCTATTTCATGTGTTTATTTCTGTTAATGTTGATGTTTTTACAATGACCTTTTGTGACTTACCCTCCTTGTAGAGTGTGTCAAGTCAGCAGTCTTCCCCATGATTGTGGAGCTTCTGAAACAGACTAAGGAACATTTTTAAACACTTAGGAAGCCTTTGCAAGTATTTTTGGTTAATTATTGTAACTTACTGAGATAATGACGTTTGGGTTTTCTTTGGCTGTAAGCCATAATCATCAACATTAACAGAAATAAACATGTAAAATAGATCACTCTGTTTGTAATGACTCTACTCTATATAATATACGAGTTTCACTTTTTGTATTGAAGAATTGAAATAAACTAACTTTTTGATGACATTCTTATTTAGTGACTAGCACTTGCATCTTTTTGTTCACCTTTTGATGGTCTATTAGGGTTCAGAGAAATGGTGGCGAGTAGCGGCCATTTAGCAGAATCAGCTCAAAGGTGAATTGCAAAAAAAGCTGCATTTCGGTGAATTTGGATTTTTGTATAATATATTAGAATTCATTTCTGCTTAAAATTATGCTCTCATCTCTAGGATTTACATTCACACAGCTGTGCTGCGCATACACATACAGTTACATAACACTGCTGTACACATACCTACACTCACCAAATACTATTGCATACACACATCTTTGCAGAATCCTAAATCACAGCTATTCATAAATAAAGGTTCGCATTGAATACTCTGCATTTGTAAGTTCCTTGAAGGTATTTGCCATGAAAGATCCTACTTAATTAAGACTTTCGACTGCCTGCCCTGCTGCCCTGTTCTATGGTTGCTTTCTCAGGACTTGCAGCATGAGTAGATCTGTGCAGGTCCTGTCCAGCTTTCTATCTTGCTCAATACTGATAGATCATTGTCAGAAGGGAGAAAAAGTCCTGTGTGGCCACATAGTTCACTCAGTCATTGGGAAGGCTGAGTCCCATAATGCTATGTGTATAGAAACTTGGCACACACGTGAATTTGGATGCAAAAGTAGTGATTTAATAGGGTACAGAACATACAGTAACGTTTCGGTCATTATGACGTTCATCAATGTACTAAAATAAAATTGACAATGAGAAAAGGAATAAATAAAGAATATACAAAGCATATGCAAAATATGTGCAAAAGTATGGGTATAAGCTGCTTTTTTTCAATTCACATGCAAGGAAACATCGAAAGCATCATAGCAATAATAGAATAATATTCAGATCATGGAGTAACAACAATGCACAAGGTCAAGTAACAAAGAGAATGGAGAGGAACATACCCCTATAATGCACTGTAAACTTTCACTATATAGGCAAGCAAAGCCTAGGAGGTAAAGAGATAAATGTCATGGGTTGTGCATTACAAGAAAATGTATACCGCACTGTGGTAGTGAAGGAGGGTGCTTACATACCATACAGGGCTGAGCAGGCTGATTAAGGCCGTAGATCTGAAACAGGCGATGGTGCCATAGATCAGTGAACACATTCTCATAAGGGCCGTCATAATTAAAAATGGTAAGAGTGCCCCCAAAGATCTTACCGGTAAGATGTGCGCAGGGTGAATGCCAGCACTGACGCGGCGTCCGCTGCTAGTCCCTTGGTGCTGGATTACGTGTGGCCGGCGATCTATTTATCTAAGAAGATAATGGCAGCCAGGCGGAAGTGTGGGGCCGGAAAAACCCGGCGTGCGTTCCACCGCCGCCATCTTGCGTTCCACCTGCCGGTGGAATTGTGGGAGGAGGCGCGGCTTGTGCTTACCATTATGAGGATACTAATTATATGCATTTCTATTACAGAATCAACAGAGTTGAAATGTGTGACTATTTCCCCATCTGAGCACAAGATGTCACTATTCTCCTATTTGACACTCTATATATCTCATAATGGAGCATCTGGGATCCAACAGATCGTATCCACCTTCCTATAGTGACACGCGCCGACAGACACATAATATATGCACGCCCCCACAGTATCCTCTCACTGAAATGGTAAGCACAAGCTGCACCTCCTCCCACAATTCCATCAGCAGGTGGAACACAAGATGGCGGCGGTGGAACGCACACCGGGTTTCTCCGGCCCCACACTTCCGCCTGGCTGCCATTATCTTCTTAGATAAATAGATCGCTGGCCACACGTAATCCAACACCAAGGGACTAGCGGCGGACGCCACGTCAGTGCTGGCATTCACCCTGCGCACATCTTACCGGTAAGATCTTTGGGGGCACTCTTACCATATTTAATTATGATGGCCCTTATGAGAATGTGTTCACTGATCTATGGCACCATTGCCTGTTTCAGATCTACGGCCTTAATCAGCCTGCTCAGCCCTGTATGGTATGTAAGCACACACCTTCACTACCACAGTGCGGTATACATTTTCTTGTAATGCACAACCCATGACATTTATCTCCTTACCTCCTAGGCTTTGCTTGCCTATATAGTGAAAGTTTACAGTGCATTATAGGGGTATGTGCCTCTCCATTCTCTTTGTTACCTGACCTTGTGCATTGTTGTTTCTCCATGATCTGAATATTATGCTATTATTGCTATGATGCTTTCGATGTTTCCTTGCGTGTGAATTGAAAAAAAGCAGCTTATACCCATACTTTTGCACATATTTTGCATATGTTTTGTACATACTTTATTTATTCCTTTTTTCATTGTCTATTTTATTTCAGGACATTGATGAAGGTCATAAAGACCGAAACGTCACTGTATGTACTGTACCCTATAAAATCACTACTTTTGCATCCAAATTCACGTGTGTGCCAAGTTTCTATACACAAGTTCACGGATTGGGACCCTACTTGTGCACCACCACTACCGAGTTGTGCCAACGGTCATATTTACATAAGTTACCCTTAATGCTATGTGACATTACCCTGCCGAGGCAATGTTTCTGCTTTATGCCATGTATGCAACAGAATGTGAATTGAAAAGTTGCAGATGATCGAATATTCACAGAAGCTGTATATGCAGAATGGTGTGATATTATTTAGTGAAGATGATACAAGCAGTTGCTGAATTTTGTATCCACAGGCATTTGAATCAATAAAGATTTTTCTACTAAAATGTATACAGTCTTGGAAAAAAAAAGTGGAATTTTGCTCACCTGGATCACTCACATCTGATATAAACTCAAAACATCGGTCCATGGATCCAGTGCAGTTCAGCTCTTTCTCACTCTTACATTCCTGCAAATTTCCCATACAGTAGGCAGTTGGACATTTTACACCATTTGGGGTTGGATCCTCTAAAGGAAATGGGGAGAAAAATATAATTATTATTCTAATGAAATATTTTCACCGAGTTCTAGCTTTAAACATGATGATGTAATTCTAGTACATTCGTGTTTCTGCTTGTTGTCATAAAATGGGATTTTCTTGTTTATTTTCTTGATTCTAGCTTGTTACAATGTACGGTAATTAATTATTCTACGAGCCAAACACACATGCAGAAACAGTGTAAATCACTTTCATTTCTCGACCTCCAGTTCTCTAACCAACAAATTGTTTGCATTTCTACATGACTTCCACTTCTAATCAAGAAGGTTCCCGTACACTGAAAGCAAACAGATCATATAAATGGAGGGGGATTGAAGAACAGTTTATTAAATGGTGGCAGAAATTTTTATTTAGAAAAATTTGGTTTGGCTTTGGTCAACAGTTATACCATTATAAATATAATTTCCAATCTGACACTTACATTTATATCCATCAGAATTGCATAAATTTCCAGTGCAGCAATTCGTATCAAATCGATATTTGATATGTTCTATACTTTCAACTGTTGCTGATCCTTTGGCTCCACACATAGTTTCATTGGCGCAGCCTTTCATTATTGACTTAAGTATTCTCCCATCTGTAAAAGAAGTAAATATATATATATATATATCTATATATATATCTCAAAACCTAAAAAGAAATGGTAATTCTGAAATTGTTGTAAAAGAAAAACTAGGCTGTACTCACTGTTGTCAGAGTATTGGGAGATGGTCATACATCGATCTCCGAGGCATTCAGTCTTCAGACTCATCACATGTTGTAGAGTTGCGGGAGAAGCCGGAATAACATTTATTAGAAAAGACTGGGGAGAAAAAGAAATCAATTAAATAAGGAGGCATTCAGGAGAAATCGTAAATATGTGGATCTTTTCATTACAGTATTGGATTCATAGCGTTTGAGACACGGATATTGGTCATTGTAAACAGTGCTACCTTGGTTAAATAGAAAAAATCAATTACGGTAGATTAAAAGTTAAAATTAATTCATGTAAATCTATTACTTGAAATGAAAGAGTTTGGTCTTTATGGATACAAGACTTGTAAGAGATAGGATGCCGACAAGTAGTTTTCCAAATGAACAAAAATGGTCTAATGTTTGATATCCCAAAATTTACTAGATGTTTTAATTTTAAATTAAATTATTCCTGTTTAAAATTATGAAATAACTTTACAATAAAGTTGCTGACACTCCACAGTTCACTAGGTGTCTATGTCGTGTAGTGTCAACACTATTCTTACCTGAGCCAACAAGAGCGGAGATATTCCAAAGCAAAGCGACGCGTTTCTTCATTGTGGATGATTGGAGGCTTCTCTTCGGATTCTCTTCTGCTCATCCTATTGTCTGTACACCGGGGTCATATAAATACTCTTTGGAAAGGAAAAGAAACTATTGTATCATGGGATGGATGAGATCACTCCTATAACACCATGGCTCACTAGTTATTACAGGCTGAAATTATGAGGTGATTGGAATATTTACCGATTTGATCTTGCCAAAAAGAGGACAATTGTGTCTTGTTTGTTTTATCTACTGGTTATTTGTCCCAAAATGTCAGGAAAACATATTTACCTTCTCTTCTTGTCATTTAATTCTATTTCGGATGCCTAAAGTAAATTTATAACATTGAGAAACCTTTTTTATTTTCACAATGTAAAACAGAAGTCCCCAACCTTTCTTACCTTACAAGCCACATTCAGCTCTGAGATGTTGTGAGCCACATCCAGTGTATCTCCATACACACTAGTGA
This sequence comes from Dendrobates tinctorius, assembly GCF_039654945.1. NCBI lineage: Eukaryota > Metazoa > Chordata > Amphibia > Anura > Dendrobatidae > Dendrobates > Dendrobates tinctorius. The sequence goes on along the minus strand of NW_027361696.1, from coordinate 33,959,340 downwards.
CTACCCGAGCCTCCCATCCCCAGTATAATGTCAACCATAGTTTCCCCACAGATTGCACACCAAGATCTTTTGCTCCTCTCCTTTATAAGCAGTATCTATTGCAACCAGCATCAAGCATCCCCCCTAACTGGCAATATCCCCCTATTTCAGCTTATCATATTTATCACCTCCTTTCCCACCAGTATATGGGTGTAAAGATCTGCTCTTCTGTGCAGGGTTATTCTCAAAAGTCACCATCTGATGGCCTGCTCTTCATAGATGTTTGCTAGATATAGTGCTAATGTACCAAACTGGCAGAGAGCTATGAGCCACACATCATTGGTCCGCGTAAAGTTAATCTGCAGATAAAAAGAGTTACAATGCTGCACAGCTATCTTACTGACAATGCTTCTACTCAGTGAAAATTAATTTGTTTCCTCCTGGGAGCTGCCCGCTGCTTTCAGTCATGGTGCATGAAGCAGCTACATTCAGTGCTCACAATACTGTTCACTACACTGTGACCGACATCTGTAAGCATGGCCCTGTATTCTCATTGACAGCAGGTTGTGCAGAGCATCTGTGCAGAGCCAGCTGTCAATCATTGTGCCGAGGAATGCTTACAGACACCCTTCATTGTGTATGTACCAGTGACTATAGCTGCTCCATGCATGCGTCTATGACTGAAAGCTGTTGTCATGATCCAGGATGGGGTTTGTCTTTGGCCCGTCCTGGTCAGACAGGGGTTAATTGTTTCTGCCTCTCTCTGGCAGAGGGCAGCTATTTAATGCTCACTCGACCTAGGTCCGGTGTCAGTTATACTCCTGCCCTCGGCTGAGATAGTTGACCTCGTGCGTACGTATGCCTTGTGCCTGATAACTTGTTGCTTGCTTGGCTTTGATTCGGTTCTGTCCCTATTACGAGTTCTGCCTGTCCCTCTTGTACTGCGCTATCTCTCTGTGCATGACCCTCTGCCTGTGACCTGACTATTCTCTGCTCGTCCCTCTGGCACCGCACAGCCCTCTCCGTGTACGACCCTTGCTTGTCTGACCTGCGTTTTCCTCTCCTCTACAACAGTTGCCCTGCGGTAGGTATATTACATCATCTACAGCAGTAGGACGCTAAGCCCCGCCCCCTGGCATCACATGATCGTAGGTCCTGGGACTCCTTACTATTTTCTGTGCCGCAGGTCCTGTCTGCTTGAACTATCACTACAGTGTTGGACCCCGTGCTCTCCCATAGTGTGGGTAAGTCGCCCTGCTCTGCGTGGCAGTTTGCTGACGCTGACAGGCTCCTGACATTAGAGTCCTGACATTATAACTGACCATTACCATTTTTTTTCTCCGCTCCCCTTCTCCTGTGTGTGTGATGGATCCTATGCACGCTCTTACTGAGCAGGTAAAGTACCTTACTCAGATGTCTCAAAAACTCCTGGGGGAACAACTAGCCCAGACTCAGTCTCAGCAGCTGATCGCTGACACTGTGCAGGGGGCTTTATCATCAGGGGCTCGAGATGTTACATTAGTTTCCCCTGAGTCTCCGGTTAAGTTACCGGATAACTTTTCTGGAGATAAAAAAGAATTCAAAGTTTTCAAGGAGGGCTGTAAACTTTTTTTTTCATTGAGACCACACTCTTCTGGGGATGAAAGTCAGAGAGTGGGGGTCATTATGTCTCTGTTAAGGGGAGCCCCCCAGGCTTGGGCTTTCTCCCTTCCGACCACTGCCCCTGAGCGTATGACTGTGAGGTCTGCAGGGATGATGACGCCCTCCGGGGTATGTTCCGTAGAGGCCTGTCTGAACATCTGAAAGATGCCTTGGCTCTCCACCCTCCGCCTGATTCCCTGGAGGAAGCTATGATACAGGCCATCCGAATGGATCGTAGGCTACAGGCGAGGGGAGTGATGCAGATTGACATCTTGTTATTCTCCCAGTCCTACATTGGAAACCATGGAGATGGGAACCATCGACCTTCGTGGATTGCGGATCGTCGTTGAACTTTATTGACTCTGACTTGGTGTCCAGGTGTAAGTTAGGGACAGTTAGGCTGGAGACTCCCATCCATGTTGTTGCCATTGACAAAACACCACTGGCTAAGAATGACATCATATTTCTTACAGAGGAGTTTCTCCTTAAAGTGAGTTCCTTGCACCAGGAACATATTTCATGCTTTGTTTTGTGAAAAAAATATTATTTTTTTTATTTTTATGGCTCTACGTTATAAACTTCTGTGAAGCACTTGGAGGTTCAAAGTGCTCACCTCACATCTAGATAATTTCCTTTGGGGGTCTAGTTTCCAAAATGGGGTTACTTGTGGGGGATTTAACCAGCTTAGGCACATCAGGGGCTCTCCAAACACGGCATGACACCCGCAGACCATTCCATCAAAGTCTGCATTCCAAAACATCACTACTTCCCTTCTCTTAGGCGTCAGGTTCCTGCCACTTCACAGCAGGAATCCAGAGCTTTGCACCCAGCGGTCTCCCATTCTTTTTCGGCTGCAGTGGAGTCTGCTCAGCAGATTCATCGGTCCCGGTGCTCTGCCCAGGCCAACTCTGTGGGTTTGCTTGCTGCTGCCACCTCTGGCACAGCTATGACAATGCATGCTGCTCTGCAGCGAGATTCTCCAGGGACTAAGTCCTCATGTCGGGCCACTGAGCGTGCCCGTGGAGTGATCTCCCATTGGAGATCGAGGGTCACGTGCTCAGGTCCTGCTCGTGTTCGGATTGGCCCATACAAGAATCAAGGAAGGTCCCGGACGCCCGTGGCTATAAAAGGTTCGCATGGCCGCTCGCCCATGCGCTAGTATAGACTGAAATAGTTTGGAGTGTATGATGATGGATGCATGTATCTGGTGACTGACTCATTATGAAACCCCTTCCCTCTGATAATACGAATGTGGTAAGGGTTTAGAGTCTGAGTCAGCGCCTGTCAGTTGTTAGTCTATAGGCCACAGTGCATACCAGCCATCTGCACACTAGCGTCCGATGGTGTCGCCCACTGCAGGGCACTATCGAACCGCGGCAAGTGACAGCCATGCCAGTGCAATGCCTTGCGCAACCTGTGCGCTCACCTGGCCCCACCCAGGGCGATTAGTGGCGTCTACCTGAGTGGCCCTGTGCACACTTGCACACGTGATTTAACCCTTGCTGGCATCGCACTTGCGGTGCCGAGTGCTAGCGGTCTAGAGGGACTTCAGTCCTGCGGTCTAAGGGCTGAGTTCTGTGACTTTACGCTAGCGCTCACACTGCCGAGCTCTGCGAGCAATAACAGGCTATGGCATTTATTATTTGGTGGTTGTGCGACTCTGAGAGATAAGAGTCCGCCTCTGTACACATTGGGTGAGGTTAACTCCGTTTGTCCTGTTATTATATAGCGTCCGCCATTACCGAGCAGCAGTTAACACCTCTGCACGGTGAACCCCGGGCTGCGAACGCACCTAAATACCATCTTTATTATTTGGTGCGTTCTGCCAGCCCGTAACATTATACTAGCACCAGGGTCTGGCTAGTAATGGCGGATGAACAGCGACTGCTGCAGTACGTTCGGCAGCTGCAGGGCAGGTTGGCGGCTCTCGAGCGTTCAGCCTCAGCTGCGGATGTTACTGCGGTCGCTGCTCAGGCATCCACAGAGGCTGTCTCCCGTGTGACCACAGCCATCTCTGCCCCAACTTTGCCCCGCCTCCCGCTGCCCAAGAAGTTCTCGGGTGATAGTGCTTCTTGTAGGGGTTTCGTAAACCAGTGATTTATACAGCTGGAGCTGCTGGCCGCACGATTCCCCTCTGAGCGGGCTAAAGTGGGATTTATTATTTCCCTCTTGTCGGGCAGGGCTTTGGAGTGGGCCACACTGCTGTGGGAGCGTGGTGATCATGTGGTGCAGAGTGTCTCGATGTTCTTGGACACTCTGAAGCAGGTCTTCCTGGGACCACGAGTCACCCATGATACTGCGCTCTGGCTGCTGGCATTATCACAGGGCTTGTCCATGGTCAGCCACTTTGCCATCCAGTTCCGGACGCTGGCCTCAGAGTTAGAGTGGCCAGATAAGGTCCTCATTCCAGCATTCTGGAGAAGTTTGGCTGGCCATGTGAAGGACGCTCTGGCTACCAGGGAGATTCCCGCTACACTGGAGGAGCTTATCACTGTCTCCACCCATATTTATCTCCTCTTCACCGAGCGAAGGTTGGAGCGGGCCTAGTGTAGGCAGAGGTTTAGGTTGGCACCTAGCTTTGCTAAACCTCTTGTATCTTCCGATCGGGCGTCCAAGCGTCAGGGGGCTTCCCGTGAGGGATCCAGGCCCCGGTCCGCTCGAGCTCCTGTGAGCTGTCATGTTTGCCGGCAGTCCGGTCACCTTGCCAACCGGTGCCCACAGCAGCTGGGAGAACGCTCGTTCCTAGTGGCCGTAGGAGGCGGCACACTAGAATCAACGGCGTTTTCCTCCAAGCTGTCCTTTAAGGGGACACTTGAGGTTGATTCTTCCACTCTGGACGTGGAGGTTTGCGTGGATTTCGGGGCAGAGGGCAATTTTATGTCATCAGCCTTTGCTCTACGGCACACTATACCCCTGGTTATGATGTCTACACCAGTCACCGTCAGAGTGGTGAACGGCGCCACTCTACCCTCACAGATAACCCACCAGACCGCCCCCTTGTTACTCAGTGGCTCCATCTTATCAGGAGACGATATCCCTCCTCGTCATGCCCGAGGGTATTGACCAGGTATTTCTAGGGGTCCCCTGGTTGTGGTACCACTCCCCCCATATAGAGTGGTCCTCAGGGAGGATTATTGGGTGGAGTAAATCTTGTGAGGGTAGATGTCTGAGGGAGTGCGTTCAGGTTGCCTCCACCGAGGTTCCCGCAGATCTCTCCTCACTCCCCAAACACTATCGACAGTATGTGGATGTGTTCTCCAAAAAGGCGGCGGAGACCCTTCCACCGCATCACCCCTATGACTGTCCTATTGACCTCTTGCCTGGTGCTGAGCCTTCCCGGGGTCGAGTCTATCCCCTTTCTCTCCCAGAGACAGAGGCCATGTCTCAATACATCAGGGAGAATCTGGCAAGAGGATTTATTAGGAAGTCAGTGTCACCAGCGGGGGGCAGGATTCTTCTTCGTCCAGAAGAAGAGTCGGGAACTACATCCTTGCATTGATTACAGGGGTCTTAACGCCATCACCGTTAAGAATAAGTATCCTCTGCCCCTGATATCAGAGCTGTTTGATAGGCTACAGGGACCGAGGGTGTTTTCCAAACTTGATCTGCGGGGGCTTACAACCTGATTCGCATCCGTGATGGGGACGAATGGAAGACGGCATTTAATACCAGGGATGGGCAGTATGAATACCTGGTGATGCCCTTTGGCCTCTGTAATGCCCCAGCTGTCTTCCAAGACTTTGTGAACGATATCTTCCGGGATATGCTTACCACCTCGGTTGTAGTCTATCTGGATGATATTCTCATCTACTCACCAGATATTGACTCCCACCGGAGAGATGTTTGCAAAGTTTTCGATCGCCTGCAGGCAAACTCCCTGTATGCCAAGTTGGAGAAGTGTGCGTTTGAGCAGGAGTCCTTGCCTTTCCTGGGCTATATTATCTCCGCCCGGGGATTGGCCATGGATCCTGTCTAGCTACAGGCGGTGATGGATTAGCAGGAACCTCATTCTCTCAAAGCGGTGCAGCGCTTTATGGGGTTCATAAATTACTATCGCCAATTCATCCCCCACTTCTCGACTTTGGTAGCACCCTTGGTAGCCCTCACCAAGAAGGGTAAGCAAAACCAAAGGAAAAACAATGTATGTATATACCCTAATGAAAATCAATAAGTAAAAAAGCAAGTGCATTAAATAACATAGGGTACTTGGTAAACACTATTTTGATCAAAAAAGTATAAAGCTGTCCCACCACGGCAAGGTGTACCCATTTGAGACAGTAACTACACTAACGGTTAAAACCTACCTAGTGTGAATAGTGGCAGAGTCTCTGGGTCCCAAACGGACACCCAGCTTCAGAGGGACTATAAATGAACTACACAGCTCAGTAGAAAGGAGGCCACACCCTATTTGTACTGAATACAAAAATGCTGAAGAAAAAACAAAAAAACTGAACTGGAGTAGACTTGAATGACATGCATGATGTAAAAGCATGTTCACACTGGCCATAAGAGCAAGCAAAACCAAAGGAAAAACAATGTATGTATATACCCTAATGAAAATCAATAAGTAAAAAAGCAAGTGCATTAAATAACATAGGGTACTTGGTAAACACTATTTTGATCAAAAAAGTATAAAGCTGTCCCACCACGGCAAGGTGTACCCAAGAAGGGTGCAAACCCCAAGTTGTGGTCGGAACTGGTCTCCAAGGCCTTCTCCTCCATTAATTCCCATTTCGCTAGCGCTCCCATTTTACATAGCCCCGATGTAGATAAGCCCTTCATTCTGGAAGTGGATGCCTCTTCCATCGGTGCTGGAGCGGTCCTGTTTCAGAAGGACACGCAAGGTCGGAAGCACCCATTCTTCTTTTTCTCCAAGACCTTCACACCGGCGGAGAGGAATTATGCCATCGGGGACAGGGAGTTGCTAGCGATGAAGTTGGCCTTCTCAGAGTGGAGACACCTACTGGAGGGGGCTCGCCATCCTTTCCAGGTGTTCACCGACCACAAAAACTTGGGGTATTTACAAACATCCCAGCGGCTAAATCCTCGCCAGGCTAGATGATCTTTGTTCTTTTCCCGATTCCACTTCACCCTCCATTTTCTCTCCGGGGAGAACGTCCGGGCTGACGCTCTCTCCCGCTCCGTGGTGTCATTGGAGGAAGAGGAGGAGGAGCCTCGGCTGATCGTCCCATCTGAGAGCCTGAGGACTGTGGCTCCGGCTGCCCTTGAGTCAGTACCTCCGGGCAAGACATTTATCCCTGCCCGTCTGCGACCGGAGGCCCTCTCTTGGGCTCATTCGTCCAGGGAGGGTGGACATTTCGGGACAAAACGGACCTCTGAGCTTCTGGCGAGGACGTACTGGTGGCCGCATATGGCCCGTGACATTAGGGTCTATATTCAGGTGTGCGTCTCTTGCACCCAGAATAGGTCCTCTCGGCAGTGGCCCGCTGGGCTTCTTTATCTTCTGCCGGTAGCGGACAGGCCCTGGGAGATGGTCGGTATGGACTTTGTGGTGGAGCTACCCAAGTCCAGTGGCAGCACGGTCATTTGAGCTGTCACCGACCATTTCTCTAAGATGGTGCACATGGTACCTCTCTCCCGGTTACCTTCTGCGCGGGGCCTGGCAGTGTTGTTCATTAAGCACGTTTTCCGCCTGCATGGCATGCCGGACAAGATTATCAGTGACCGGGGTCTCAGTTTGCGTCCCGGTTTTGGAGAGAGCTTTGTTCCCTGCTCAGCATTGAGCTGAATCTCTCCTAGGCCTATCATCCCGAGACGAATGGGTTGGTAGAGAGCCAACCAGACCCTGATCACATATCTTTGACATTTTGTCTCGGCCAGACAGGACGACTGGGCATCCTTGCTGCCGTGAGCAGAGTTCGCTTTGAACAATGCTGTGGCCGACTCCACCGGTCAGACCCCATTCCTCCTAAATTACGGCCAGCATCCGCGCGTCCCTGTGCCCATGCCCATGTCATCCACTGACTCCAGGGTGGCAGACTGGGCGATGGAGGCACGCGACATTTGGGATCACACCCAGGATGCTATCCGGGCTTCCAAGGAGAGAATGAGGACCTCCGCTGATGCACACCGGCGCCCTGCTCCCACTTTTGCCCCTGGCGACTTGGTGTGGCTCTCCGCCCAAAACAACAGGCTGCGGGTAGAGTCCTCTAAGTTCGCACCACGCTACATTGGTCCCTTCAAGGTCCTCAAGCAGATCAGCTCTGTGGTCTACCTTCTGGCCCTTCCACCACACTTGGCTATCTCTGATACATTCCACTTGTCCCTCCTTAAGCCTGTTCACTTGTCCCGGTTCTCCGAGTCATCTGCTGGGACATCAGACTTGTCTTCGGATGAGTTTGAGGTCAATGCCATCGTGGGATGCAAGGTGATGCGGGGCAAAAAGTTTTATTTGGTGGATTGGAAGTGTCATGGTCCAGAGGCCCAGACCTCGGAGAATATCCACACTCCGCTCCTCATTGCGGCGTTTGAGCGTAGCAAGGCTCACAGGGGAGGGGGCCCTAGGAGGGGGGGTAATGTTAGGCGTCGGGTTCCTGCCACTGCACAGCAGAAATCCAGAGCCTTGCACCCAGTGGTCTCTCATTCTTCTTCGGCCGCAGTGGAGCCTGCTCAGCAGATTTGTCGGTCCCGGCGCTCTGCCCAGGCCAACTCCGTGGGTTTGTTTGCTGCTGCCACCTCTGGCACAGCTATGACAATGCATGCTGCTCAGCAGCGAGATTCTCCAGGGACTAAGTCCTCATGTCGGGCTACTGAGCGTGCCAGTGGAGTGATCTCCCATTGGAGATCGAGGGTCACGTGCTCAGGTCCTGCTCGTGTTCGGATTGGCCCATCCGAGAAGCCAGGAAGGTCCCGGACGCCCGTGGCTATAAAAGGTTCGCATGGCCGCTCGCCCATGCGCTAGTATAGACTGAAATAGTTTGGAGTGTATGATGATGGATGCATGTATCTGGTGACTGATAGAGTTGAGCGACTTTTGCTTTTTTAGGGTCGCGTTTCGTTTCGTGAAACCCGACTTTTCCAAAAGTCGGGTCAAGCAAGATCGTCCGATTATAGGGAAAAGTCGGGGTCGTCCCGAAACACGAAACCCAATGTAAGTCAATGGGGAATAAAAGTCGGCAGTGAGAGGAGGACAGGAAACACACCTACAGTGCCCATTTGAATGCCAAAAGCATCAATTCTTCTTACTTAAGCTTGTCAACCTTAATTAACTTCATAATACAAGTTACGCACTGAAAAATGGGGGTTATTTGGCTAAATTTGTGGGGGGGAGGGCTGGCTGCAGGTTTTCATGTGCCCTGGGCGAAAGAGCGCCCCTTTAACACATACCACAACTCATCATGCTCCGATACGGCAGAGAAATAGCGGTATAGTACAATGAAAAATACCTCACTTTTTACATCTCATGACGAGGCCCATCTATTTCTCCATACAAAATCATTGGTCCCATATAATGTTTAAAACAGTATATGATGAGCTCCACATAATGCTACAGTATATGTTGGTCCCCATGGATGAAGCTCCACTGTCTTATGGGCCCAAATAATGCTCCAAACATAATGGGCCCCATTTCTACTGCTCTAGTGTATAATGGGCCCTGTAAATGCTGCTCCAGTGTCTGATGTCCACCTTTGGAATGTTCCAGTGTATGGTGGGCCCCATCTATCATTCTCCAGAGTATAGTGCTCCCCAAAAATTGCTGTCCCAACATAGAAAACAATCAAATAAGTCTCCTCGCTAGGGAATCCCTGTACATGTCTGGACAGGTGCTGTAGCTTGCTTAACAGCTCGCCAGCCGTTCTCACGCCCAGTATGGATTGCACGTGATTGCACAAAGGTTAGAAAGGGTACCGTATCCCTGGATAACATGTATGGATAGCGTACACATTCAAAATATATGTCTATACAGCATGAGGCAGGCTCAGACGGTGTTAGGCCCAGTATGGATTGCACGTCATTGCACAAAGATTAGAAGGGGTACCGTATCCCCGGATAACATGTATGGATAGCGTACACATTCAAAATATATGTCTATACAGCATGAGGCAGGCTCAGATGGTGTTAGGCCCAGTGTGGATTGTACGTGATTGCACAAAGGTTAGAAGGGGTACCGTATCCCCGGATAACATGTATGGATAGCGTACACATTCAAAATATATGTCTATACAGCATGAGGCAGGCTCAGACGGTGTTAGGCCCAGTATGGATTGCACGTCATTGCACAAAGGTTAGAAGGGGTACCGTATCCCCGGATAACATGTATGGATAGCGTACACATTCAAAATATATGTCTATACAGCATGAGGCAGGCTCAGACGGTGTTAGGCCCAGTATGGATTGCACGTCATTGCACAAAGGTTAGAAAGGGTACGTATCCCCGGATAACATGTATGGATAGCGTACACATTCAAAATATATGTCTATACAGCATGAGGCAGGCTCAGACGGTGTTAGGCCCAGTATGGATTGCACGTGATTGCACAAAGGTTAGAAGGGGTACCGTATCCCCGGATAACATGTATGGATAGCGTACGCATTCAAAATATATGTCTATACAGCATGAGGCAGGCTCAGACGGTGTTAGGCCCAGTATGGATTGCACGTCATTGCACAAAGGTTAGAAGGGGTACCGTATCCCCGGATAACATGTATGGATAGCGTACACATTCAAAATATATGTCTATACAGCATGAGGCAGGCTCAGACGGTGTTAGGCCCAGTATGGATTGCACGTCATTGCACAAAGGTTAGAAGGGGTACCGTATCCCCGGATAACATGTATGGATAGCGTACACATTCAAAATATATGTCTATACAGCATGAGGCAGGCTCAGACGGTGTTAGGCCCAGTATGGATTGCACGTCATTGCACAAAGGTTAGAAGGGGTACCGTATCCCCGGATAACATGTATGGATAGCGTACACATTCAAAATATATGTCTATACAGCATGAGGCAGGCTCAGACGGTGTTAGGCCCAGTATGGATTGCACGTCATTGCACAAAGGTTAGAAGGGGTACCGTATCCCCGGATAACATGTATGGATAGCGTACACATTCAAAATATATGTCTATACAGCATGAGGCAGGCTCAGACGGTGTTAGGCCCAGTATGGATTGCACGTTATTGCACAAAGGTTAGAAGGGGTACCGTATCCCCGGATAACATGTATGGATAGCGTACACATTCAAAATATATGTCTATACAGCATGAGGCAGGCTCAGACGGTGTTAGGCCCAGTATGGATTGCACGTCATTGCGTACACATTCAAAATATATGTCTCAGGAGGCAGGCTCAGACGGTGTCAGGCACAGTATGGATTTGACGGCCCAGATTACACAGCGGAGGAGCAGGGAGAGGTAAAGATTGCAAATGCTGGGGCCCTGCCCAAGCAAGGGGGGCCCACTCGTGGGCGTCGGTACTGGCACTGGGCCCCTCATAGTACAGCGGTTTGTCTGACGGCGGGTGTGCACCACCACCGTCAGAGACACTTGATTGCACTATGAGGGACCCTGTGCCAGTGCCCGCGCCCAAGAGTCGGCCTACCCACCTGTCCAGGGCAACGGCCATGGGGGGGGAGGCAGCACAGTTAGGGAGTTTTAGAAAGTGGCATATGTTGATGTTGGACATTCAACTGATGCAAAAGGCGAAATAGGTGAAGTACCAGGAAGAGGTGGACCAAAGCAAGCCATTTTTCTGTCACCCTATGTGTCATCAGGGGAAGGTGGGACAAAATCCTTGGAAACCCATGCGTGGTTCATTTTAATGAAGGTTAGATCATCCACATTTTGGGTTGACAGACGGGTCCTTTTTTCTGTCAGGATTGATCCAGCTGCACTGAAGACTCTTTCCGATAGCACACTTGCAGCTGGGCAAGCGAGCTCCTGTAAGGCATATTGGGCCAATTCAGGCCAGGTGTCCAGTTTAGCGGCCCAATAGTCAAAGGGGAATGACCTGTGTGGGAGAACATCGATATGGGAGGAAAAGTAGTTTGTAACCATAGTTGACAACTGCTGTCTCCTGTCACTTTCCATCGATGCAGTATTACCAGTTGTGTGAGCGGTATTTGAAAAATCAGTCCACAACATTGTCATGAAACCCGTCTCCAACGCCACTTCTGCTGTGTGCACCACGAACACCTCTGCCAAGCTGCCCCCGGCCCGTACGGCTCGTGTGAGAACCATCACCGCTGCTGTGTGCTGGGAATGCCTCAAGCAACCGATTTACCAGAGTTGCTTGTTTATTAGCCAATATTAGGTCAAGGTTCTCCTGTGGCATGATGTTTTGTAATTTGCCTTTATAGCGTGGATCCAGGATGCTGGCCAACCAGTAGTCGTCATCGTTCATCATTTTGGCAATGCGGGGGTCCCTTTTTAGGATCCGCAAGGCATAATCTGACATGTGGGCCAATGTTCCCGGTGTCAATGATGCACTGCGAGTGCTGGGTGGAGGAGCACTTTCTGGCAAATCCACATCCCTCCAGTCACGCACAAACCCTGTACCAGACCTTGCCACGCCAACATTTTCACTTGCCCCACGAGATGCATCCTCCTCCCCTAAGTAATCATCCCCATCATCCTCCTCCTCCTCCTCCTCTTCTTCCTCCACCTCGTCCAGGAGAGGTCCCTGAGCAGACAATGGCTGAATGTCATCAAGGATTCCCTCCTCCTCTTCCTCCTCATCAACATTGGCTGCAGACACCTGCTCCTTAAGGTGCGTCAAAGTTTGCATGAGCAGACGCATAAGACGCAAAACACTGAAGGACTTTACAAAGGTCTTTCAGCTTCGACCACTGCACGCCTGTCAACTCCATGTCTGCTCTCAAAGTGCCTGGCCGTGTATCCTCCCACAAATGCATTATGGCCTGCCTCTGCTCGCACAGCCGCTCCACCATGTGCAGGGTGGAGTTCCACCTTGTTGCAGTGTCGATAATGAGGCGGTGGTTGGGAAGGTGGAGCAATCGCTGCAGCTTCTGCATACGAACGGAGTGTACAGGCGACCGGCGGATGTGCGCACACAGTCTTCGCACCTTCTGGAGCAGGGCTGTTAACTCCGGATAATTTTTGAGGAAGCACTGCACCACCAGGTTCAAGGTGTGAGCCAAGCAAGGTATGTGGCTGAGTTTTGAAAGGGCTATGGCTGCCACAAAATTACGGCCGTTATCACTAACTACCTTGCCTGCCTCAAGATGTACACTGCCCAGCCATGACTCAGTTTGTCGCTTCAAGTACTCGGCCAGCACCTCGGCGGTGTGTCTGTCGCCCAAACACATCATCTGCAACACAGCCTGCTGACGCTTTCCACTAGCTGCTCGATAGGGGGACACATCGTGTGCAACAGTGGCAGCTGCAGATGGAGTGCTCGTACGACTGCGCTCTGTGGACGAGCTGTCGCTTCTGGAGGAGGAGGAGGAGGGTCGAACGCCTACAGCCAACTGTTTCCTATACCGTGGGCTAGGCAGCACTGTCCCACCACCGCTGTCCCCTGTGGACCCTGCATCCACCACATTAACCCAGTGCGCAGTGATGGACACGTAACGGCCCTGGCCATGCCGACTGGACCATGCATCAGTTGTGAGGTGCACCTTTCCGCTCACTGACTGCTTGAGTGCATGGACAATGCGGTCTTTCACATGATGGTGGAGGGCTGGGATGGCTTTGCGAGAGAAGAAGTGGCGACTGGGTAGGTCATAGCGTGGTACTGCATAGGCCATGAGTTCGCGGAAAGCTGTGCTTTCCACCAACCGAAAGGGCACCATCTCAAACGAGATTAGTTTGGCAATGTGGGCGTTCAAACCCAGTGTACGCGGATGAGAGACTGAGTACTTTCTTGACCTACTCATAGTGTCTGGGAGGGTGAGCTGGACTTGAGAGCTGCATATGGTGGAAGTAGCGGTGGACAGGGCGGACTGAGAGAGGGTTGATGATGGTGATGGAGTTGGTGTTCTTTCTGATGGCCTAGAATCAGTCTTTCGTTGATATAACAGTGGGATTCCCTGACTGCTGTGGCCTTGCAACGACACCTCAACATTTGCTGCTGTGCTAACCGGTGGGCTTACAGTGGGGGAAACAATGTAGCGTTGCTGACTACCTTCGTTGTGATCAGTTGCACATGTGGCACTTGAGGTTTGGTGTTGTGTCCACGCTTGCAAGTGCATGCTGGTTAAATGTCTAAGCATGCAACTGGTATTCAAATTTTTCAGATTTTTCCCTCGGCTAAAGGTCTTTGCGCACTTCTTACAGATAACCTTGGCCTGATCATGAGGATTTTGTTCAAAAAAGTGCCACACTGCACTCTTCCTACTTTGGCAGACATTTTGCGGCCTAGCACGCTGTGATCTTTTGACCCTCTGGACAAGCTGTCCAGCAACTCTTTTGATGTTTGGAACCTGTCTTTGGAGTGCTCCGGGCCTGCCAGATAACAGCTGTTGCGATGTCGATGTCTGCTGTGGATGCTCCTCATCTGAGCTATTGGAAGCAGCACCCTCTTCCCCCAATGGATGCCAATCTGGGTCAACAACTGGGTCATCCATCACCTCCTCTTCTATGTCATGTGCACCTTTCTCTGTGTCACCGTGTATGGTGGTATAGTGTGCGGGAAGGGGCACCTGAGTCTCATCAGGGTCAAAATCTGGCTCTGTACACTGCGAGGACAATGTAGTGCTCTGAGTGAATGTACCAGCAGAATCATCCATCAGCGGCTGTGCATCAGTGCACTCCATGTCAGATTCATCTTGGCCTGGGTAATTCACCATTTGACTTGATAATCCAGGCATGGTATGTGAAAACAGCTCCATGGAGTAATCAGTAGTATGGCCTGCGTCATCCTTCAATCTTGGTTGGGGTGAAGGACACAAGCAAAGGTGTGGTTCATGAACATGAGCCTCCAATGACGACTCAGTGCTTTTACTTTTTACAACTGAAGAAGAGGAGGCGATAGAGCTGGAGGCTGAGTCAGCAATGTAAGACAAAACTTTTTCCTGATGCTCTGCCTTTAAAAGCGGTTTGCCAACTCCTAGAAAACTAAGCGTTCGAGTCCTTATGTAGCCAGACGATGACGCAAGGTCAGCACCTCCTGCATTCGGTCCTATTTTGCTCTTGCCACTACCATCAGATCCACCACCAACACCATCATTACCAGCTGCCAACCCCCGCCCAATTCCACGGCCTCTTCCACCAGCCTTCCTCATTTTTGGTAGAAATGTAGACAAAATCCAACAAACTATATAGTAATGTAAAACAAGGTACAAGGTGTCTATAGGACAGGGGAGTTTTAGAATTTCTGCGTACACTTTTGGACAGTGGACACTTGTGGATTGTGTGCGGCCCACTGATATCTGAGCGCTATGTGACACGCTCGATGGCACAGCTGCCTGTGACCAAAGTGACGAGAGGATAATGGAGATTTTGAATCTCTGCGTACACTTGTGGACAGTGGACACTTGTGGATTGTGTGCGGCCCACTGATATCTGAGCGCTATGTGACACGCTCGATGGCACAGCTGCCTGTGACCAAAGTGACGAGAGGATAATGGAGATTTTGAATCTCTGCGTACACTTGTGGACAGTGGACACTTGTGGATTGTGTGCGGCCCACTGATATCTGAGCGCTATGTGACACGCTCGATGGCACAGCTGCCTGTGACCAAAGTGACGAGAGGATAATGGAGATTTTGAATCTCTGCGTACACTTTTGGACACTGGACACTTGTGGATTGTGTGCGGCCCACTGATATCTGAGCGCTATGTGACACGCTCGATGGCACAGCTGCCTGTGACCAAAGTGACGAGAGGATAATGGAGATTTTGAATCTCTGCGTACACTTTTGGACACTGGACACTTGTGGATTGTGTGCGGCCCACTGATATCTGAGCGCTATGTGACACGCTCGATGGCACAGCTGCCTGTGACCAAAGTGATGAGAGGATAATGGAGATTTTGAATCTCTGCGTACACTTTTGGACACTGGACACTTGTGGATTGTGTGCGGCCCACTGATATCTGAGCGCTATGTGACACGCTCGATGGCACAGCTGCCTGTGACCAAAGTGACGAGAGGATAATGGAGATTTTGAATCTCTGCGTACACTTTTGGACACTGGACACTTGTGGATTGTGTGCGGCCCACTGATATCTGAGCGCTATGTGACACGCTCGATGGCACAGCTGCCTGTGACCAAAGTGACGAGAGGATAATGGAGATTTTGAATCTCTGCGTACACTTTTGGACACTGGACACTTGTGGATTGTGTGCGGCCCACTGATATCTGAGCGCTATGTGACACGCTCGATGGCACAGCTGCCTGTGACCAAAGTGACGAGAGGATAATGGAGATTGGATTGCTTTTAAAAAAGCAGTTTGCGGAGTAGTGGGTAAACAGCAATGCCAGCGTGTCAGGAAGCCTTAAAAGGCAGCCCAACAACCAACACCACTGATACACCACAATATAGCCTCCCCTTGCACTGCACACACAGTGACTTGTGTGTTGTGCAGGCCAAATCGCTAGCAGCAGAAGCAGTTTTTTTGTCTTCTTCCCTGCCTAACGCTCTCCCTACAGAATCAGCAGCAACCTCTCCCTATACTAAGATCGGCAGAAGTAAGATGGCGGTCGGCGTGCACGCCCTTTTATACCCCCTGTGACGCCCACCAAAGCAAGCCAATCACTTGCATGCCCTTCTGAAAGATGGTGGTGACCCGTGCCTATGTCATCACGTTGCCCACAGTGTCCGTGGATCCTGATTGGCTGAAAAAGAGCGCAAAACAAACTTTTGAAACGCGACTTTGGCGCGTAAGTCGCCGACCTCGTGGCCGACCTCATCCTAGGGTCGGGTTTCGTTTCATGAAACCCGACTTTGCCAAAAGTCGGCGACTTTTGAATTTTTTCGACCCGTTTCGCTCAACTCTAGTGACTGACTCATTATGAAACCCCTTCCCTCTGATAATACGAATGTGGTTAGGGTTTAGAGTCCGAGTCAGCGCCTGTCAGTGGCTAGTCTATAGGCCACAGTGCATATCAGCCATCTGCACACTAGTATCCGATGGTGTTGCCCACTGCAGGGCACTATCGAACCGCGGCAAGTGACAGCCACGCCGGTGCAACGCCTTGCGCAACCTGTGCGCTCACCTTGCCCAACCCAGGGCGATTAGTGGCGTCCACCTGAGTGGCACTGTGCACACTTGCACACGTGATTTCACCCTTGTTGGCATTGCAGTCGCAGTGCCGAGCGCTAGCAGTCTAGAGGGACTTCAGTCCTGCGGTCTAAGGGCTGAGTTCTGTGACTATACGCTAGCGCTCACACTGCTGAGCTCTGTGATCAATAACAGGCTACGTCATTTATTATTTGGTGGTTGTGTGGCTCTGAGAGATAAGAGTCCGCCTCTGTACACATTGGGTGAGGTTAACTCTGTGTGTCCCGTTATTATACCGCCATATAGCGTCCGCCATTACCGAGCAGCAGTTAACACCTCTGCACGGTGGACCCCGGGCTGCGAACGCACCTAAATACCATCTTTATTATTTGGTGCATTCCGCCAGCCCGTAACACCTTCCAAGCCCTGACATGTGCCCATACAGTAGTTTTCTCCCACATATGGGTCATCAGCGTACTCAGGACAAATTGGACAACAACCTTTGGGGTCCAATTTCTCCTGTTACCCTTGGGAAAAAATTGGGGACTAAAAGATCATGTTTGCGGAAAAAGTATGATTTTTTTGTTTTCATGGGGGCATTTATAAACTTCTGTGAAGCCCTTGGGGGTTAACCCCTTCACTACCAAGGGTGGTTTGCACGTTAACTACCGGGCCAATTTTTACAATTCTGACCACTGTCCCTTTATGAGGTCATAACTCTGAAACGCTTCCGTGGATCCCGGTGATTCTGACACTGTTTTCTCGTGACATATTGTACTTCATGTTAGTGGTAAAATTTCATTCATATAACTTGCGTTTATTTATGAGAAAAACGGAAATTTGGCGAAAATTTTGAAAATTCCGCAATTTTCCAACTTTGAATTTTTATGCCCTTAAATCACAGAGATATGGCACACAAAAAAGTTAATAAGTAACATTTGCCACATGTTTACTTTAAATCAGCACAATTTTGGAACCAAAATTTTTATTTGTTAGCAAGATATAAGGGTTAAAAGTTGACCAGCGATCTCTCATTTTTGCAACACCGTTTTATTTTTACGGACCACATCACATTTGAAGCCACTTTGAGGGGTCTATATGATAGAAAATACCCAAAAGTGACACCATTCTAAAAACTGCACCCCTTAAGGTGCTTAAAACCACATTCAAGGAGTTTATTAACCCTTCAGGTGCGTCACAGGAATTTTTTGAATATTTAAAAAAAATTAACATTTAACTTTTTTTCACAAAAAAAATTACTTCAGGTTCAATTTTTTTATTTTACCAAGTGTAACAGGAGAAATTGGACTGCAAAAATTATTGTGCAATTTGTCCTGAGCACGCTGATACCTGATATGTGGGGGGAAACCACTGTTTCGGCGCATGGCAGAGCTCAGAAGGGAAGGAGCGCCGTTTGACTTTTTCAATGCAAAATTGGCTGGAATTCTGATCAGACGCCATGTCGCGTTTGGAGAGCCCCTGATGTACCTAAACAGTGGAAACCCCCCACAAGTGACCCCATTTTTGAAACTAGACCCCCTAAGGAACTTATCTAGATATGTGGTGAGAACTTTGAACCCACAAGGGCTTCACAGAAGTTTATAATGCACAGCGGTACAATTAAAAAATCATATTTTTTCCACAAAATGATCTTTTCACCCCCAATTTTTATTTTCCCAAGGGTAACAGGACCCTAAAAGTTATTGTGCAATTTGTCCTGAGTACACTGATACCCCATATGTGGGTGTAAATGACTATTTGGGCACATGGCAGAGCTCGGAAGGCAAGCAGCGCCATTTGACTTTTTTGGCTGGAATTGAGATCAGACACCATGTCGCGTTTGGAAAGCCCCTGATGTACCAAAACAGTGGAAACCCCCCACAAGTGACCCCATTTTGGAAACTAGACCCCCCCAAGGAACTTATCTAGATGTGTGGTGAGAACTTTGAACCCCCAAGTGCTTCACAGAAGTTTATAATGCCCAGGCGTGAAAATAACAAAAAAACATTTTTCCACAAAAATGATATTTTTGCCCCAAAATTTTTATTTTCCTAAGGGCAACAGGAGAAATAGGACCCCAAAAGTTGTTTTGCAAATTGTCCTGATTAGGCTGATACCCCATATGAGGGGGTAAAACACTGTTTGGGTGCATGGCAGGGCTTGGAAGGGAAGGAGCACCATTTGACTTTTTCAACGCAGAATTGGCTGGAATTGAGATGAGATGCCATGTTGCGTTTGGAGAGCACCTGATGTGCGCAAATAGTGGAAACCCCCAATTCTAGCCCTAGCCCTAACCCTAACCCTAACCCTAGCCCTAGCCCTAACCCTAACCCTAGCCCTAACCCTAACCCTAGCCCTAACCCTAATGGGAAAATGGAAATAAATACATTTTTTTAATTTTATTATTTTTCCCTAACTAAGGGGGTGATAACGGGGGGTTTGATTTACTATTTATGGCGGTTTTTATGTTTGACAGCTGTCGCACGCTAAAAGACGCTTTTTATTGTAAAAATAGTTTTTGCATCACCACATATTGAGAGCTATAATTTTTCCATATTTTGACCCACCGAGTCATGTGAGGTCTTATTTTTTGCGGGACGAGTTGACGCTTTTATTGGTATCATGTTCGGGCATGTGACATTTTTTGATCACTTTTTATTTCGTTTTTTGGGACGCAGAATTTACAAAAACCAGCGTTTCATGAATTTCTTTTGGGTGGTGCGTTTACACCGTTCCGGGTGCGGTAAAATTTATAAGGCGGTTTTATTCTTCGGGTCAGTACGGTTACAGCGATACCTCATTTAGGTCGTTTTTTTATGTTTTGGCGCTTTTATGCAATGAAAACAATTTTATATAAAAAATAATTATTTTTGCATCACTTTATTCTGCGAGCTATAACTTTTTTATTTTTTTGCTGACGATGCTGTATGGTGGCTCATTTTTTGCGGGACAAGATGACGTTTTCAGCGGTACCATGGATATGTATATGCGTCTTTTTGATTGCGCGTTATTGCACTTTTTGTTAGGCGGTATGATAATAAATCATTATTTTTTGCTTTGTTTTTTATTTTTATTTTTTAAGGGGTTCGCTTAAGGGGTTAACTATTGGGACAGTTTTATAGGGTGGGTCGTTACGGACGCGGCGATACCAAATATGTGTACTTTTATTGTTTGTTTTTTTTTTATTTCCAAAAAATGAATTTATTGGGGAATATTTTTTTTTTTTTTTTTTAATTTATTTGGCGATTTTTTTTTAATTATTTTTACACTTTTTTTATTTTTTTTTTACTTTATTACAATGTCCCATGGGGGACATCACTGTCCTGTGACAGATCGCTGATCTGTCACATCACAGATCACTGTGACAGATCAGCGATCTGTCACAGGCACTGCACAGGCTTCCTCATGCCTGCGCTTTGCAGGCACTGAGGAAGCCAGCTTCCTGCAGGCCCCCGGAGGTCCCCGTCGCCATATTGGATCCGGGGACCTGCAGGAAAGGAGTCCCCCGCAGCAGCGCTGCACATTGCGCTGCCGTGGGGGGCTCAGGGAAGCACGGAGGGAGCCCCCTCCCTGCCGATGCTTCCCTTTAACCCCCGGTACACCGCGATCGTGTTTGATCGCGGTGTGCAAGGGGTTAACGTGTCGGGGGCGGTCCGTGACCGCCCCTGACACATTGTGCCGGGTGTCAGCTATGATAATTAGCTGACACTCGGCCGCAATCAGCGGCGCTCACCACGTGGGCGCCGCTGATCGCGATGACGTAATATTCCATCCATGGTAATTAGGTCCATGGTCACATGGACGGAATATTACGTCAATTGTAGGTAAGGGGTTAAAGTGCTCACCACACATCTAGATAAGATTCCAGCCAAAAAAGTCAAATGGCACTGCTTCCCTTCCAAGCTCTGCCATGCACCCAAATAGTCGTTTACCCCCACATATGGTGTATCAGCGTACTCAGGACAAATTGCACAATAACTGTTGGGGTCCTGTTACCCTTGGGAAAATAAAAAATGGGGGTGAAAAGATCATTTTTGTGGAAAAAATATGATTTTTTAATTGTACGGCTGTACGTTATAAACTTCTGTGAAGCCCTTGGGGGTTCAAAGTTATCACCACATATCTATATAAGTTCCTTGGGGGGTCTAGTTTCCAAAATGGGGTCACTTGTGGGGGGTTTCCACTGTGTTGGCACATCAGGGGCTCTTCAAACGTGACAGTGTCCGATCTGAATTCCAGAGAAGTTTGCAGTGAAAAAGTCAAACTGCGCTCCTTCCCTTCTGAGCTCTGCCATGCATCGAAACAGTGGTTCCCCCCCACATATCAGGTATCAGCGTACTCAGGACAAATTGCACAATAACTTTTGCAGTCCAATTTCTCCTGTTACCCTTGGTAAAATAAAAAAATTGGACCTGGAGTAATTTTTTTGTGAAAAAAGTTAAATGTTCATTTATTTTAAACATCCAAAAAATTCCTGTGATGCATCTGAAGGGTTAATAAACTTCTTAATTGTGGTTTTGAGCACCTTGAGGGGTGCAGCTTTTAGAATGGTGTCACTTTTAGGTAGTTTCTATCATATAAAACTGACTTCAAATGTGATGTGGTCCCTAAAAATAAAATGGTGTCGTAAAAATGAGAAATCGCTGGTCAACTTTTAACCCTTATAACTTCCTAACAAAAGGAAATTTTGGTTCCCAAATTGTGCTGATGTAAAGTAAACATGTGGGAAATGTTATTTATTAAGTTTTTGTGTGCCATATCTCTGTGATTTAAGGGCATAAAAATTCAAAGTTGGAAAATTGCGAAATTTTAAAAATTTTTGATAAATTTCCATTTTTTCTGCCGGTGGCTGAAATAGCCACCTGCAGAAGACAACACAGATTCAAATTAACTGTGTGCAGAACCCATGTGGAGTGGAGCTAGGCAAAGAAGAGACCCGACGCATGTCGCCACACTGGGTGGCTTCAGCCCATATTACTTATCCTTATGTGCCCATCACTATTTGGTCATTTTGTGGGCCCCCAGTGCTCTATGTCCGTTCTTGGGGCTTGGTTTATTATACTCTGGAGGTTGGTTATTTAAACCTATGCACTGTATATGGATAAGCCGCTTTTAGGTAGCACGGCTCTATTCATGCCTTTTTTCTAATTGTATTTACTATGTGTGCACCCTGTCCATAGTGATCCCTAGATATCAATATTAGCTTTGACATATTAGGTTCTGAATTATTTTTCTATGCATATACATTTGTGTATGGGTCAACTTTTTACTCTCTGCATGGTTAATCCATTTACTTCATGGATGATCTGTACCTACCATACTTTGATATGCTGTTTATATGGATCTAGGGTTTGTACCTAACTTAATATTCTGTGGAGTGTTCTGCTACAGGTAGTTGGCTCTATTATAAGCCTAGTGGTATTTGTCTATATGTCACATGTGTGACTATTATTAATGTTTTTAGATGTTCTTTCTTGCTTGTTTTTTCTGTGTCTAATAAAGTTTGAATAATTTTATGCTATTTCCTGCCTTGGGTGATCCCCTGTTTGTGGCTTATTTCTCTCCTCTTCTTCTATATTGTCACATTGTCGTACAGGCCAGGGTTGAATCCCTACAGATATTTCGGTGGTGCCCCCGTTTTCTGATTTTTTCACAAATAAACGCAAGTTATATCACTAAAATTTTGCCACTAACATGAAGTACAACATGTCACAAGAAAACAGTGTCAGAATCACCGAGATCCATGGAAGCGTTCCAGAGTTATTACCTCATGAAAGGACAGTGGTCAGAATTGTAAAAACTGGCCCGGTCATGAACGTGCAAACCACCCTTGGGGGTAAAGGGGTTAAAGATTGTAATCTATTTGCAAATCAGAAGGTCATTGTGTGAGCTGGCAAAATATTGATTTACTAGCAACTTATGCTTTGTGGATAATACATCTGGTATACATTTGTCAAACAATAATTCATTGATTTTATTGGTCTCTTAGCATTGTATCGACTGTATATTAACAGCGCAAAAAAATAAATCTGATTCCACTGCTTTGTGTGGTCAACAGGTCTTCTTTCACTGTCAAATGACCACTAATACTCCGTTTCATAGCAGTCTATTAGGGCTCTTATTCTAGACAGTTTCAGGCCCCTTTCACATGTCCGTGTCTCTGGTACGTGTGGTGAGTTTTCACGAGTACCGGAGACACTGACATGCTAGACCCATTCAAATGAATGGGTCTATGCACATGTCAGTGTGTTTTCATGGACCATGTGTCCGTGTGCAAGACACGCAGACATGTCCGTTTTCACCCGGACACACGGACCGCAAAACGTGCCCCACACAGAGAACAGTGCACACTGTCCTCCGTGTGCACGGCCGGCCCCTGGTGAATCAGCGCTACTGTAAGCCGCTGTTCCCTGGCAGCAGGTGCTGAACGCAGTTGTCATTATTCTCCCCTGCTCAGCTAGCGAGCAGAGGAGAATGAATGACTGAAAAACCCCACGTGGGTTCCCTCTATGTTTTTAAACCAACCCGGCAAAACTCACAGGTGCGGGCTGCTATTCTCAGGCTGGTAAGGGGCCATGGATATTGGCCCCCCCAGCACAAAAACAGCATCCCGCAGCTGCCCAGAAAAGGCACGTCTATTAGATGCGCCAATTCTGAAGCTTTGCCCTGCTCTTCCCACGTGCCCTGTAGCAGTGGCAAGTGAGGTTAATGTTTGTGGGGTTAATGTCACCTTTCTATTGTAAGGTGACATCAAGTCCGCGGCTTAGTAATGGAGAGGTGTCAATAAGACACCTCTCCATTACTAATCCTATAGTTTGTAAAAGGTTAAATAAGCACCACACAGTTAGAATCAAGTATTTTAATGAAATCTTACACCCCACAGTTTTGCCATCTTTATTATACGGTTAATCCAAGCGACGCCCTCGATCTCCTGCAAGAAAATAAAATAACAGTCCCACGGCATAATCCATATCTGGGGAATAATCAATTTACAACCGGAGCGGTGCTAATGCGACCACTCCAGCTGTAAACTACTGGGGAATGAATGAGAAGTAGCAGGCACAGGCTCAGTGACCAGCAGGGACGTCACTGAGTCTGTGCTCACTGCCGTTCTGAACTCCTGTGACCTCAGGACCGTGGAAGAATGCAATTGATGAGGTCACGGCAGTTCAAGCTCTGTCACAGTGAGCTCATCACTTGCATTCTCCCACGGTCCTGAAGTCACAGCAGGTCAGTTTTTTATTCATTCATTCTCCTCTGCTCACGCTGATTGAGGCAGAGCAGGGGAGAATGGATGAAAGCCGCTTTCAGCACCTGGCACTGGGGAACAGCACTTACAGTAGGGCTTCTTCCCCGGTGGCCGTCCATGTGGTACTGATGTGGCACACGGGTGTCACACGGTTGCTGAACGTGTGACACACGTAGTACACACACACGGACACTGATATCTCCGGTACCTGTTTTTCCGGTACGGCTGGAGTCACACTAGCAATAAAATCGGACGAATGCAATGCGATAAAAAATTGCATTGCATTCGTCCCAATGTTATTCTATGTTGCTGCTCCCATCATGCGTTTTTTTATCGGATCCGTTCCTCGGACCGAGACAATCGCAGCATGCTGCGATTGTCACCGATTTTCGGATCTGATTCGACAATGCAAGTCTATGGATGCGATTAAAAAACGCATTGAAAACTCACCACACATGTGACTTGCAATTAAATCGCAAGACTTCTCCAGGTCAACAGGAAAGAGCATCAGGCATTGGCATTGGATGTCAATTTGATGCTTAGGCCGGAGTCACACTAGCGATTAAAACGGTCGAATGCAATGCGATAAAAAATCGCATTGCATTCGAACCCATGTTATTCTATGGGGCAGCTCACATCTTGCGATTTTTTATCGCATCCGATCCTCGGACCGAGACAATTGCAGCATGCTGCGATTGTCACCGATTTTCGGATCGGATTCCCCAATGCAAGTCTATGGATGCGATAAAAAAACGCATGGAAAAGGCACCAAACGTGTGACTTGCGATTAAATCGCACAACTTCTCCAGGTCTACAGGATAGGGCATCAGGCATTGGCCTTAGATGTCAATTTGATGCTTAGATGCGATTAAAATTGGTTCCTTGCCGGAAAATGGGATGACAGACGGATATCTGGCCAAGAATTCTTTGTGCGATTTCGTACCGTTAAAATGGGACTGATTTTTTATTCGTTGTGTGTGACTCCAGCCTTCGATGCGAATAAAATCGGTTCATCGCCGGAAAATGGGATGACAGACGGATCCCTGGACAAGAATTCTTTGTGCGATTTCGTACCGTTAAAATGGGACTGATTTTTTATTCGTTGTGTGTGACTCCAGCCTACTAGAAATATCAGGACGTTTGAAACCGGCCTTAGCCTGGTTTCACCTGTCCATTTTTTCCGGCACCGGAAAAATCGGTACCGGAGATGTCAGTGTCCATGTGTGTAATACTTGCGGCATTCATGTGGAAACCATGTGTCGCATCAGTACCACGCGCACAAGCGCCTTTGAAGCTGCGGTACAGTTAGCGCTGTTCCCAGATGACGGGTGCTGAAGACCACTCTTAGGCTGGAGTCACACACAGCGAATAAAAAATCGGTCCCATTTTAACGGTACGAAATCGCACAAAGAATTCTTGGCCAGATATCCCTCTGTCATCCCATTTTCCGGCAAGGAACCAATTTTAATCGCATCTAAGCATCAAATTGACATCCAATGCCAATGCCTGATGCCCTATCCTGTAGACCTGGAGAAGTTGTGCGATTTAATCGCAAGTCACTCGTTTGGTGCGTTTTCCATGCGTTTTTTTATCGCATCCATAGACTTGCATTGGGGAATCCGATCCGAAAATCGGTGACAATTGCAGCATGCTGCGATTGTCTCGGTCCAAGGATCGGATGCGATAAAAAATCGCATGATGTGAGCTGCCCCATAGAATAACATGAGTTCGAATGCAATGCGATTTTTTATTGCATTGCATTCGACCGTTTTAATCGCTAGTGTGACCCCGGCCTTATTGTTCTCCCCTGCTCTGCCGGCGATCAGCACAAGCACGGAAGAATGATGAGTTACTGTATATTCAACTGATAACAGCGACAGCAGGCAGCAGCTGATGGGACTACTGTTCCCATCAGCCTACACCTGATGTCGCTAATAACAGTGAGAGCAGGCACTGGCTGATGGGAGTATTCATCACCCACCGCCTGCACTATAAATAAATGAAAAATATGGCGTGGGAACCTCTCTATTCTTGATATCCAGCCTTGCTGAAGCTGACAGCTGAGGGTTGCACTCCCCAGCTGTTAGTTTTTCCTGGCTGGTTATAGAAAATACAGCAAATTTTCTGCAGCAAATCCTGATCTCTTGGCAGGGGAGAAGCTGCAGAAAAAAAGCATATTTTCCTTGGTTTTTCATTCGTTTTTTTTTTTTTTTTTTTGCGGCTGTTCTGACATGCTAAATTTGTGTCTTATGCATGCTGATAAAGTTTAGTGTTGAAAAAAACAGTCCTATTACATAGAATCAGGTTTTGGCATAAAAAAACAGTGCAAAACATGATACCTGCGTTTTTTTCAGGGTTTTTTCACTATTCATTCAAGTCAATGGGTGAAAAACACTGAAAAAATGCTGAAAGAAATGACATGCTCCATGTCTAAAAAATATGCAAAGCACAAAATACTGATGACAAAAAAAAAATAATGTGTGTGCATGAGATTTCAGCACAGTTTCAAAAGAATCCGTTACCTGTGTGAATGCTACCTAACACCTACCTGATTATGAAACCTTACAACATGTTTGTGTATATAATATATATTAGTATTTCTGCACTCCTACACATAGAGATCTATATAAGTATTCTCTAAAGAAAGCAGCGCTATACAAAACTGATATTGCAAATGGGTGAAAGCCTCAGAGAATCAATAAAGTATCTTTCAAGTGTTGAAAGACCCATAGATGGGTGTCTGTCAGTTTGGTAGCTGGCACTAAGTGGTAATACATATAATAGGTGAGATGTGACCATTGCCTTTGGTTCACATAGGTCCCTGTTCAAACAATGTGCTGCTTCCTATACTATTTATTACTACCATGCCAACCTTTTTATATATTAGATATATCTGTAATTCCTTTTGTCTATATTTTACTATTGAGAAACCAGAGCAATCTTCAAATTATCTACAAGCTTGTACAGCTTGTGCAGGACTGTGGGCATTCCCCACTCCAATATGGCAGTTACATACAGTAGGGAAAAAAGTATTTAGACAGCCACCAATTGTGAAAGTTCTCCCACTTAAAAAGATGAGAGAGGCCTGTAATTGACATCATAGGTAGACCACAACTATGAGAGTAAAAATGAGAAAGCAAATCCAGAAAATCACCTTGTCTGATTTGGCAAGATTTATTCTTCAAATTATGGTGGAAATTAAGTATTTGGTCACCTAAAAACATGCAAGATTTCTGGCTCTCACAGACCTGTAACCTCTTCTTTAAGAGGCTCTTCTGTCCTCCACTCATTACCTGTAGTAATGGCACCTGTTTGAACTTGTTATCAGTATAAAAGACACCTGTCCACAACCTCAAACAGTCACACTCCAAACTCCACTATGATGAAGACCAAAGAGCTGTCGAAGGACACCACAAACAAAATTGTATCCCTACACAAGGCTGTGAAGACTGAGTCTGCAATAGGCAAGCAGCTTGGCGTGATGAAATCAACTGTGGGAGCAATAATAAGAAAATAGAAGACATACAAGACCACTGATAATCTCTCTAGATCTGGGGCTCCACGTGAGATCTCACCCCGTGAGGTCAAAATGATCACCAGAACGGTGAGCAAAAATTCCAGAACCACTCGGTGGACCTAGTGAAAGACTAGCTTAGAGCTGGGATCACCGTAAGAAAGGCTACCATCAGTAACACACTATGCCGCCAGGGACTCAGATCCTGCAGAGCCAGACATGTCCCCCTGCTTAAGACAGTACATGTCTGGGACCGTCTGATATTTGCTAGAGAGCATTTGGATTATCTAGAAGAGTATTGGGAGAATGTCATATGCTCTGATGAAACCAAAGTAGAACTGTTTGGTAGAAACAAAACTCATTGTGTTTAGAGGAGACAGAATGCTGCATTGCATCTAAAGAACACCATACCTACTGTGAAACATGGGGGAGACACATCATGTTTTGGGGCTGTTTCTCTGCAAAGGGTCCAGGAGGACTGATCCATGTACATGAAAGAATGAATGGGGCCATGTATCGTGAGATTTTGAGTGCAAACCTCCTTCCATCAGCAAGGCCTTTGAAGATGGAACATGGATGGGTCTTTCAGCAGGATAATGATCCCAAGCACACCGCCAGGGCAATGAAGGAGTGGCTTCATAAGAAGCATATGAAGGTCCTGGAGTGGTCTAGCCAGTCTCCAGATCTCAGCCCCATAGAAAAGCTTTGGAGAGATTTGAAATTCCGTGTTGCCCAGCGACAGGACCAAAACATCACTGCTCTAGAGGAGATCTGCATGGAGGAATGGCCAACATACCACCAACAGTGTGTGCCAACCTTGTGAAGACTTACAGAAAACGTTTGACCTCTGTCATTGCCAACAAAGGATATATAACAAAATATTGAGATGAACTTTTGTTAATGACCAAATACTTATTTTTCACCATAATTTGAAAAATAAATCGTGCCACATGAGACAAGGTGATTTTCTGGATTTGTTTTCTCATTTTGACTCTCATAGTTGTAGTCTACCTGTGATGTCAACTACAGGCCTCTCTCATCTTTTAAGTGGGAGAACTTGCACAGTTGGTGGCTGACTAAATACTTTTTTCCCACTGTATAAGAAAACATAACACTTTGTAATAATTGGACAACACTGTACATAACAGAGGACACTACATATTAGGGGACCACCCCATACATAACTAGAGAGGATGGCACATAATAAGGGACCCCCTTTCCTCAGATAATGTCCCCCATACTGGGACCATTCCTTGTATAATGTGCCCCTTCCTGGGATAATGTGCCCTGTTCTGTTCTCCAATGTCAGCTGCCAGCCTCTGATTAGTCGCCATATTGCAGCTCAGGGAGCTAGCGTGTCCCTCGCACCACAATATGTTTCAGCTGAAATTCGCTGGTGTCTGTGTGCCCCTCCACCTCTGGACCACAATACAACTGCAACGGCGATATGTCAGCCCCTGCAGCAGTGAGTAGCTGGGATCGCTGCCATCTCAGCTGAGCCTAGAGCACAGACAAGGCCGTCCCTTGGACACCATACTATGTATATTAACATGTATATTACTAACATTGCCAGTAGCGTGAACAGTCTTAAATTATAACACAAGTGTTAGCACATTATCATTATGATGCTATTAAGAATTTTTAATATTATTTGCATAATTCATGTGAACTGGCACAGAATAAAAATGAATTATTGTGATATCATATTGACACATGGGGAGATTGATATTATTGAACTGTATATATATGCACTATGCTTTCCTGATGTATATTGATTAGTGCTGAGCGGTACCACCCGATATTGAAAACTAGCAGATCGGATTGGATCGGCCGATATGAAAAAAGTATCTGGTATCGCCGATTCCGATCCCGGAAGTCCCATTCAAGTGAATGGAACAGAAATATCGGAATTAAAAAAACCCTTTCTTTCCGTGTAGTTTAATTCTACATGAAGAAAAACAACTAAAAATAATGTAGAATGTATTGGGGGAGGTGGAGGAGACATTAAAGGCATTGAGGTTTAGCCCAATCAAATGGAATAGCAGGAATATTTTTTTTTTAAAGATGTTCGGAGTTACAAAGATATTGACTATGTTAACCTTTTGTATATTTTGTTAGATATGTATGTTTCACTACTTCCATGCTCTTCACCTTCTTTTTTACTTCTCCAACACTTTCTCCTTCATAATCCTCAGCAGCAGCATCTTGTTCATCAACTTCTTCTTCACCTTATTCATCTTCTTCTTCTTCACCTTCTTCCTATTATTCTTTTCTTTTACATTCTTCTTATTCAACTATTATTCTTCTTCATCTTCATCCTATTCTTCTTCTTCATCATCATATTATTATTTGTGACAGGCATTCCTGTAATTGTTATCTTTAAAAGTTTGAAGATTACACCTTCCGTTCTGCCTGTCACAAAAGATTTACAACAGGATTTGTCCGCGTTCAGTTTGGCCTGCAGCAGCAGGCTTTTTCCAGGGGCAGCACGAGGAGGAACGGACTCACCCCCGTACACTACTTAGTCTTCTTCTGCTTAGAATTTAGATAATATCTTTTGCTCTGATTTTTAGTCTTATGCTTAATGTTCTTCTGCTTTTGGTCCTTCTGCTTTTTGTTCTTCTGCTTCTTGGTCTTCTGTCTCTTGTTCTGCATCTTGGTGGTTGTCTTCATGTTCTTTGTCATCTTGGTCATCTTCTTCAGTGTCATCTTTTTGGTCTTCTTCGGTGTGGTCTTCAGGGTCATCGTCTTCAGGGTCGTCGTCAGGGAGATCCAGAGTGAGAACCAAAAACCATTTCCGCAAGCGTGAACTTTGAAAAGTAGCAGAAGGTATAAGAAGGCTGAGGAACTGCCGAGAACCAGCTGATGGTACTGGAACCCGGAAGGGCAGCAGAAGGAACAAGAGCCAATGGCACAACCGTGGACCAGCTGACGGTGCTGGAACACGGTTACTAAGAAGGAGGTATCTGTGCTACAAAGAACTACCATGGACCAGCAGACGTTGCTGGAACTCGGATACCGAGAAGGAGGCACCTAGGCCAAAGACACTGCCGAGAACCAGCTGACGGTGCTGGAACCCGGATGGGTAGCAGAAGCTACAAGAGTCAATGGAACTACCGAGAACCAGCTGACGGTGCTGGAACCCGGATGGGTAGCAGAAGCTACAAGAGTCAATGGAACTACCGAGAACCAGCTGACGGTGCTGGAACACGGTTACTAAGCAGGAGGTACCTGTGCTACAAAGCGCTACCAAGGACCAGCAGACGTTGATGGAACTCGGATACTGAGAAGGAGGCACCTAGGCCAAAGGCACTGCGGAGTACCAGCTGATGGTGCTGGAACCCGGATGGGCAGCAGAAGCTACAAGAGTCAATGGAACTACCGAGAACCAGCTGACGGTGCTGGTACCCAGAGTGGCAGCAGAAGGAACAAGAGCCAATGGCACAACCGTGGACCAGCTGACAGTGCTGGAACACGGTTACTAAGCAGGAGGTACCTGTGCTACAAAGCACTACCAAGGACCAGCAGACGTTGCTGGAACTCGGATACCAAGAAGGAGGCACCTAGGCCAAAGGCACTGCCGAGAACCAGCTGACGTTGCTTGAACCCGGATGGGTAGCAGAGCTACCCCTGAAAAACAATGTTGCAAGGCCGCGAGCCGGCCGCAGTTACCGAAACCCAGAGTCCTACAGGGGGTGCTTGTCCTATTGGCACTACGGAACCAGCCTTTATTACCAGAACCTGCAGCCCACATAGGAAGCACATAAACTGCAGGCACCATAGACTCGGCTAACCCGACCGCAACACGACAGGACTATGTATTGGTGGCAAAGTAACGTTGACACTACCCGGAAACAGCAGGCGTGCTGGAACCAGGTTGGGCAGGAGGGAGTACCTGTGCCAAAGACACTGCCGAGGACCAGCTGACGGTGCTGGAACCCGGATGAGTAGCAGAAGCTACAAGAGTCAATGGAACTATCGAGAACCAGCTGACGGTGCTGGTACCCAGAGTGGCAGCAGAAGGAACAAGAGCCAATGGCACAACCGTGGACCAGCAGGACGGTGCTGGAACACGGTTACTAAGCAGGAGGTACCTGTGCTACAAAGCACTACCAAGGACCAGCAGACGTTGATGGAACTTGGATACCGAGAAGGAGGCACCTAGGCCAAAGCCACTGTGGAGAACCAGCTGACGGTGCTGGAACCCGGATGGGTAGCAGAAGCTACCACTGAAAAACAACGTTGCAAGGCCGTGAGCCGGCCGCAGTTACCGAAACCCACAGTCCTACAGGGGGTGCTTGTCCTATTGGCACTACGGAACCAGCCTTTATTACCAGAACCCGCAGCCCACATAGGAAGCACATAAACTGCAGGCACCATAGACTCGGCTAACCCGACCGCAACACGACAGGACTATGTATTGGTGGCAAAGTAACGTTGACACTACCCGGAAACAGCAGGCGTGCTGGAACCAGGTAGTGCAGGAGGGAGTACCCGTGCCAAAGACACTGCCGAGGACCAGCTGACGGTGCTGGAACCCGGATGAGTAGCAGAAGCTACAAGAGTCAATGGAACTACCAAGAACCAGCTGACGGTACTGGTACCCAGAGTGGCAGCAGAAGGAATAAGAGCCAATGGCACAACCTTGGACCAGCTGACGGCTAGTAATGGGAATGTCGACAGAGCAGGAGACATTACCGGACACACATCAGGGGATCAACTGAAGTGACTGAGCCCCAGGAACAAGTGTGGATTGTGCAGACGCCACTTCAGAGCAGCAACTGGCTGGATTGGAGGCAAGGGGAAATACTAGAGACAGTGGAGCCAGAGCCCTAAGTGCAGCACGGTTAAAAATCAGTAGTAGTTCGATTGTGGAGGGAGCAGGAGACTTTGCCGTCCACACAGCAGGGGAGCAGATGGCGTTACTGAACCCCACTAACACAGGAGCTAGTGTTTTTCTCTGTCCAGATGGCACTTCTGAGCAACAACTGGCTGTGTTGAAGCCCAGGGATTACAGTTCAGGTGGTAGAAACATGAACACAACAGGAGACCTGGATACTGCTGCCAACCAATTATTTATTCTGGCAGAGGACTGGCAAATTCTGGCGAGATCCAGGCCTTGTTCATTTTCAGAAAAGTAAGCCGGTCAACGTTATCGGAGGATAGTCGCGTACGACGGTCTGTTAGTACACCACCTGCGGCACTAAAAACGCGTTCCGATAATACACTGGCAGCAGGGCAAGCCAGCACCTACAATGCATACTGGCTAAGCTCTGGCCATGTATCCAGCTTTGAGACCCAAAACTTGAAGGGGGAAGAGCCATCTGGGAGTACACTGAGAGGGCAAGACATGTAGTCTGTCACCATCTGACGGAAACGTTGCCTTCTGCTGACTGGAGCCATCTGTGATGGTGTAGACATTTGTGGCGGGCACACAAAACTTTGCCACATTTGGGCCGTAGTGGTCTTGCCTTGTGCTGAGGCGCTGCCTCTGCTCCCTCTTTGTGCAGAGCTTCCTCCACTGCCTCGACGCACAGAGCTGCTTTGTAAAGCACTAGCAGCACTGCTGTCGGTTGGAATGGAGAACATGATGGACTGTACCAGTGTGTCTTGGTACTCCCGCAGTTTATGCTCCCGGTTCAACGGTGGTATGAGGCTTTGTAAGTTGTGCCGGTAGCGAGGATCTAGGAGGGTGTACGCCCAATAATCAGTCGTGCTGAGAATGTGAGCGATGCGGCTGTCATTTCTCAGGCACTGCAGCATGAAATCAACCATGCGCTGCAGACTCCCAACTGCCAAAGAAACACTGTACCCTGCTTGAGTCATCATCTCTGCCTGCTCTACATCACCCCACACTCGCTCTACATACTGACTAGAGTATTGTGTATCTCCCTCCTCTGGAGAGATGTCTTCCTCCTCCATTGACTCCTCCTCATCCTCCTCACAAAGTGTCCCCTGCCTAGGCCTTTGTGAGGAACCACGTAGTGCAGACTGTCCAGAAGCAGATGGCATTTGTGACTCCTCATCCTCCACCTCTTCCAAAACCTCCTCCCTTAGTGCTTGCAGTGTTTTTTGAAGCAGGCAGATAAGGGGGACAGTCATACTGACTAGTGCATCATCTGCACTCGCCATCTGCATGGAATCATCGAAGGCACCCAAAACGAGGCAGATGTTTTTCATAGAGGCCCACTCAGTGGTGCTGAAGTGTGACCGGCGCACAGTGCGACTTGCTTGCGCCTGATGCAGCTGGTACTCCATGACTGCTGCCTGCTGCTCACACAACCACTCCAACATATGTAACGTTGAATTCCACCTGGTGGGTAGGTCACATATGATGCGATGTTCCGGAAGGTGTAATCGGCGCTGCAGAGCAGCATAGCGCGATCTTGCCGTGCTGGAACACCGCAAGTGAGTGCACTCTATGCGGACCTTGTGCAGCAGTGCATCAAGATCCGGATAGTCCCTCAGAAAGCTCTGCACGACCAAGTTGAACACATGTGCCAGACATGGGATGTGAGTGAGGTTGCCTAGGCCAAGAGCTGCCACCAGATTTCGGCCATTGTCACACACTACCAAGCCCGGCTGGAGATTCGCTGGCACAAACCACACGTCGCTCTCCTGCTTGATGGCATTCCAGAGCTCCTGCGCTGTACGGCCTGTTGACATTTGGCCACGGCTGTGCTCATATCGGTCGTAACAGGCTCCTGCAGCGCTGTTTCTGAGGAACTTGAGTAGGAGGAGTCAATGTGTACAGACTGGATTCCTGCAATCCGTGGAGTTGGCAGAACACGTACAGCGCCACTCTCCAGATCTGTACCTGGCTCCACAACATTGACCCAATGGGCAGTGAGGGAAAGGTATCGTCCCTGTCCATGGTTACTGGTCCACGCATCGGTGGTCAGGTGGACCTTGCTACTGACGGCGTTTAGTAGCGCATGTTTTATTTTTCCCTCCACATGTTTTTGCAGGGCAGGGACGGCTTGCCTGCTGAAATAAAAGCGGCTGGACACGGTGTATTGTGGGACTGCCAATGCCATGAAGTTCCGGAAGGTGTCAGTCTCCACCAGCCTGAATGACAGCATTTCAAGGGCCAGTAGTTTGGCAATGCCAGCATTCAGAGCCTGTGCCGCCTTTTATCCCAGGGCTGTGCTACCGATGGCTGTAGAGTGGCCTGGGAGTGTGAGGATGACTGGGAACGTGGTGCTGTGGGTGGAATGTCACTGGGTCTCTGGACAACAGTGCCAGAGGTTCTTCCTTGGCGATCCTGTGAGGAAGCCGAACCAGCTGTGTGTAAGCTGGAGGAAGAGGCTCCAACACGAGCTGAAGAGGTGGTAGGTGGTCCTGTACATTGGCCTACGTCTTCAGTGTGTCTGTGTAACTCCACCTCGTGCTTGATCCGCACATGTTTCCACATGTTTGTGGTATTGAGGTTGCTGACATTTTTCCCTCTTTTAACTTTCTGATGACACAGCTTGCATTTGACAAAGCAAATGTCATCTGCAACTGTGTCAAAAAAGGACCACGCACTGCAAGTCTTGGGAGCGCCCGTTTTGGCTTTTGAAAGATGAATGCTCCTAACGGGTGCCGAAGTGGAGGCTACAGGCAACCAAGTCTGCCCCCTCCCTCTCCCTCCTGTTTTGGCCATTCGTGGAATCTCTTCTTCAGTGCTGTTCCCACCACCTTCCTGTTCCTCATGCCATGATGGGTCAAGGACCTCATCATCTACACTCTCCTCTTCAAACACCTGCTTCTCCTGGGTTGTCTCGCCAGCACCGTACGCACCAGAAAGTGGCACCTGAGTCTCGTCATCATCTGATGCGTACTGAGGTGTGCTGACCATAGGCACTGGCCCACCCGCCTCTTCAGATTCAGAGGGACAAAGAAGTTGCGCATCACTGCATACTCCCTCTTCTTCACATTCTTGAATGCTGCTTGGTTGGCCCCCTCTTTCTAAGCCAACAGATTCAGAGAACAGAAGTAGAGACTGTGATGGCTCCTGTCCAGGGCTCTCTGACTGCCTGGGCACTTTGGCAGGTGGTGAAGAGACAGATGGTTGCTCTTCAGTGCTCTGGCCATGAGAGGACGTGGAAGTCATTGAAGTCAATGCGTTAGCTGCCATCCATCTGACAACGGCTTCAATTTGTTCCTCCCGCAGCAGTGGGGTACGGCGAGGTCCTACAAAGCTGCGCATAAAGGACTGTTGCCTGGTAAAACATGGGGATGCTGACTCACTGGTGCCAGCAGCAGGCACAGAATCCCCACGTCCTCTCCCTGCAGAATCCCCACGTCCTCTCCCTGCAGAATCCCCACGTCCTCTCCCTGCTGAAACTCCACGCCCACGCCCACGTGCCTTACTCCCTGCCTTCTTCATCTTGGTAGACTGATAAAGATAGGCAGAAAAGTACAAAGGGGGGGCTTAGTGTGCTTATTCCTGAACAGCTGGTAAGAGGTATAAGAAACACTAATTTTATGGAGTGTGTGTGTGGACTACACTTTAATAGGAGCTAATGTGGCCTACACAACTGTGAAATGGAGTGTTTGGTGAACTTTATTTTGTTTTGTTTTTTGAAAAAAAACTAAAAGGATGTGACCAAAGATTTGAAAGCGATAGTATCACTAACTTTTTGGAGCTATTACAATGCAGGAAGGTAACCTACAATGCAAAAGATGAGGCTCCAAAAAATAGGGTAATACTAATCTGGCTGCAGATGAAGGGCACAAGCCAGCAAATAGGCTCCTCTATCTACTCCTATATAGTGTTTGCAACCAACCAATGTAGATGGATACGGATGGATGCACACTAATAGGAGAATAAAAAATGAGCTGCAATAAAAGAAAAATATGTGTGAGGCAGTGACGCACGCTGAGCGGCCTACAACCAGACATAGCTGCAGGACACACTACTCAGCGTGAGCTTCACTCACACACAGTCAGAGACCTCTCAGACAGCCGTGAACAGTGCAGATAAGTGGGCACTAGCACTGAAAGGCTGCAGAGAGGGTCCGCTGTCTACTCCTATAGTGTTTGCAACCATCGTATATGGATACGGATGGATGCACTCTAATAGGAGAATAAAAAATGAGCTGCAATAAAAGAAAAATATGTGTGAGGCAGTGATGCACGCTGAGCGGCCTACAACCAGACGTAGCTGAAGGACACACTACTCAGCGTGAGCTGCACTCACACACAGTCAGAGACCTCTCAGACAGCCGTGAACAGTGCAGCAAACTGGGCACTAGCACTGAAAGGCTGCAGAGAGGCTCCGCTGTCTACTCCTATAGTGTTTGCAACCAACGTATATGGATACGGATGGATGCACAGTGCACACTAATAGGAGAATGAAAAATGAGCAGCAAAAAATGAAAAATATGTATGAGGCAGTGACACGCTGAGCGTCCTACAACCAGACGTGGCTGCAGGACACACTAAGTGTGAGCTGCACTCACACAGACCTTGCAGACAGCTGTGAACACTGCTGCAAGGCAAAAGAAAGCTACACTTATTGAGAATGTAGCCTGGGTAAAGCACAATATGATTTGTAAAATCGCTCTCTAACTGTCCCTCACAGTCTTGAACAGCAGCCTGTCCCTAACTGAATTCACAGCAGAGTGAACCAGAAATGGCGGCTGCGGCAGCTTTTATAGTGCATCATGACATCATTTCAGCAGCCAATCACAGCCATGCCATTACAGTAGTTAACATGCCTACATGCCTAACAGGATGTGCCCACACTTCAGAGGATTGTCATTGGCTGAATCAAATCAAACTGGCTCATAGCATTATGGGAACTTCCGATTCCGGTATTCGATATGATAAAAGTATCGGAACTCAGTATCGGAATTCCGATACAGTGAATATCGGCCGATACCCTATACTTGCGGTATCGGAATGCTCAACACTAATATTGACTAATCACTGATTATAGAGTGTAACATATATGTACGGTGTTTATACACTGTGAATGTTCATGGCTTGAGAAAGGTTGACAGTTTGAAGAGCCGAAATGTTGTGCATACATGGGTGAATAAATATCAGTTTTTTACTATGTCACGTTTCGAGTGCTGCCATTTTTTTGCCATATATCACTATAAATAAATGTGTATCTACATCATTCTCTATTCCTACAGTTACAATTTTTATTTGTGAAGCAATAACTGCATGCTTGTGTCCTCATACATGTGAATTGTATAATTTACAGACTCGAGACAATCGATCAGCAGGATTTTGTGTAGTTGAGCCAAGGTTCCGCAAACTTCTTCAGTGACAGTGTAATATCTTCTGTGATGCTTTGCTTATGGGATGCTTGTGTGCTGCACCCCACACTGCGTGCTTCCCTTTAGGAACCACTACATATATAGGCCACAATACAGGGTCAGGAGAGAGGGATTGTGGGAGCTGGTTGGGTATAATTTGGCAGCTGGGACCAGCACACCAGGGGATGGTTAGATGATCAAAGGCACTAGAACAGGCTGTGTCTGTATGCTATAGTGCCTTCCTCCTGAAAAGATCTAGAGAGGCCCCAGTCACGGATCTAAAGCAGTAAGTATTACATACAGTGCAACAAATGAATTATACCAAAGCTTTAGCAAGCACATTAAAATGTGCAGCAAAATGGTAAAGCAGCAGAAGTATAGAGTTGTACCATTTGAATATATTGCAACAGAGGTGGGAAGTTGTACCATTCAGGCTGCTTGCTAGCAGTGAATGGAGTAAATATATGCAGGGTGGCTCAGTTCATTACCATTTGGATATATTGCAGCAGAGCAATAGAGGCAGCAGAGGTGGGAAGTTTGCTAGCAGTGAATGATGGAGTAAATACATGCAGGGTGGCTCAGTTCATTACCTGTGTGAAGAGAGAAGAGAAGATGAATGTTAATTCCAAGCCATGTATAACCGCCGTTTTCATGATGCTTAGCTTCTGTAATGCTTTGCTTATGGGATGCATGCGTGCTGCACCCCACACTGCGATAACATATTTACATTGTGTTACACAGCATTATAAACACACCAGCTGAAACACAGGCAGGAAAGTGGACTCCACCTAATCCTTGTGCAGCCCTTAGGCCTGTTTCACACTTCAGTTTTCTGGCGTCAGTAAAAATCCGTCGTTAGCAGAGAAAAAACGGATCTGACGGATTTGCCTGGCGGATCCGTCTTTTTCCCCAAACTTGTCTTAGCAACAGATTGTGACGGATTGCCATCCGTGTCGTCCATTGGAAAATAGGTGTCCATCGGCCGGAAAAAAGCGTCCATAGGAACATTTTTTGTCTCCGTCGAAAAGTCTGACTGTGACGGATCCGTCGCCGTCCATCATATGATGGAATCCGTCACTGGATTCTGTTTTTCAAACTGAGCATGGCCAGAACAATTTCTCTTCATTTAATTTAACCCCAAAAGCCGTTCTGGCACTGAAAAGTCTCTCTCTCGCTCCATCAAATTCTGCTTCAACAGATCTATCAAAAAAACGGATTGGGTGCATCAGTTTTTTACAATCTGCACAGGATCCGTTTTTTCAACAGTTTGACGGATTGTGATTGATTCTGAAAGATGGAAGTGTGATACAGGCCTTACACTGCAACCTTTCAGCAAGCTTTGTTTGGGCTGACAAACTTGATCAGTAACACAGACTTCCTGTAGAAGTCCGCGTTTGGGGTTCGTCCATCTCTATTGCTAACATCTGCTTTAGCTTTTTTACTAGCATTTCTTGGCTCCTCTCAGATAAAGGGGGTGCAGCAACTATTATTAAAAACTTCATTTGGGAACAATGCGATCTCTGTTCTTGTTGAACTAAGACAAACATCCTCCATCGCCTAAAGCGTCCTGGCGCAGTCTCAGTCCATATGTAAACAGCACCTGGATGAACTGCGTCCACAGACATCATCCATGTGACAGAGGTGGCGCCAAGTTATTTCATTAATTACAAATCAAATGTGAAGCGCATGATAATAAGGTTACATATTGCATAGAGGATGATCAAATTATATTATACAATGAGAATTGCAAAGAGAGCTCTGAGTTGCAGGATGTGTGGCAGCTAAGGACAAGAAAGTCTTTTTTTTAGCTCTCTCTGCAAAATGTGATCGCCAAACATAAATTCTGCACGAATATGGCACATTCGGATTCGCGATTGGAAACACGAGCAAATTTTTATAAAATCAGGAACAATCGGAAACATTCAGTAAAAAGTGCAGGAAAATATTTGCGTTGCCACTAAAGTATTTTCAGCACTTTGGCTATGATAATGGTGGTGCTTCATGAGCGTGGGGAACATGTTTGATGAGGGGATTGGGTTGGCAGAGCTCAAAGGCGCGGCGTGATTGTAAACTTTTTTCTCTTCTAACTTTATGTGTGCACATTGTGGCTATCCAGTCAGGGCGCAGGAAACACCCACAATGTCCTGACACAATGGCTTGTGTCATTGGCTGCTGAAATCACATGTCCCTCTCCATATAAAGAGCGGACATCTATTTTTAGCACCATTTTGACACTAACAGCGCAGAGAGGCTGCTCCTGATGCTGGGTCTGGGTGCTGAAAGATTTTAGCTAGTTAGCTAGGCGGTTGTTTCTTACTCAGATAGTTTAGCTAGGTAGTGTCCTGTATGGCTGTGAAATCGATCTTCCAGCAATATATATACATATATATATGTATATAGTAGGGATTGTACTCGCTCAAGTGCAATGGGTGGCAATCAGGTGGCACATTCCTTTTAAAGTTCACAGAGTTTATTGGTTCACAAACCCACAAACAAAAGAGAACAAAAGAAATAGCCTTTAGCTCAGGCAAAACAACATACAAATGTCCAGTACTTTAGGCTCAGTCTTGGACCCGGAACACACACAGGAGGCTTCCTCCTCCCCACATACAGCCCTGTGTTAAGCAGTAGTCTACATTAAATGGGTATAGCCACACCCACAAACCCACCATCTGAGTAGTCACATGACTGTGACATCACCACAGGTCCTTAAACACATATAGAAGTACGGTGACATCCCTTAGCGCTTATGTGCACTAAAGAAAAACACTCTGGGCTACATCAAAGAGACAAGCCATCTCTAAGACACATACCTCCCATCGACTATACGACCAATAGCCACGCCACAT
Source organism: Dendrobates tinctorius (assembly GCF_039654945.1). NCBI lineage: Eukaryota > Metazoa > Chordata > Amphibia > Anura > Dendrobatidae > Dendrobates > Dendrobates tinctorius. Next base: position 33,918,706 of record NW_027361696.1, on the reverse strand, counting down.
ACCTCCCCACTCTGCCTAAAGCCGTGGGGCTTGGCACTATCCCCCACTAGACAAGGGATTCTTGAGAGGGCATCAGCATTACCATGTAGCTTCCCTGCCCTATGTTCTACATGGTAGCTGAAGTCTTGCAGGGCTAAGAACCAGCGGGTGACCCTAGCATTTTTACCCTTTGTTTCCCTCATCCATCTGAGTGAGCATGGTCGAATATCAATCTAAATGTGTTGGGCGTCAGGTTCCTGTGCGCTGCACAGCAGGAATCCCGTGCCTTGCATCTAGCAGTCTCCCATTCCTCTTTGGCCGCAGAAGAGCCTGCTCAGCAGACTCGTCGATTCCGGCGCTCTGCTCAAACCAGCTCTGTGGGTTTGGTTGCTGCTGCTGCCACCTCTGGGCCAGCTATAGCAACACATGCTGGTCAGCAGCGAGCTACTCCAGGGGCTAAGTCCTCCTTTCAGTCCACTGAGCATGCCCGTGAGACGATCTCTCATTAGAGATCGAAGGTCACATGCTCAGGTCCTTCTCCAGCTCAGATTGGACCATCAGAAAGGTCAGGAAGGTCCCGCAAGGATGTGACTATAAAAGGTTCGCATGGCTGCTCGGCCATGTGCTAGTATAGACTGCATTACCAGACTATGAGGAGTGATTGTTGTATACACGTATGAATGTCTCTGGTGACTGACTTATTTGAAACCCCTATCCTTGGAGCGCATGTGTTGTATAGCCTAGCCTGCTAGTGCCCAGGCTTAGGTGTAGGTAGGACAGAATCTGAGACAGGCATTAGTGTCCACCGGTGACTCGGCACGCCAAGGTGCACATGCTCACAGCTACTCCTTAGTCAGCTTCTATAGAGACGTCCGCAGGAGCGACACCGCGCGCTCAGAAGGTCTAGAGGGACTCTGACCCTGTGTCCTTGGGGCAGAGTTCTGTGACCGCTTTCTGTGCGCTCCGTTGCCGGGCTCTGTGAGCTAAACAGGCATCGGCATTTATGTTCTGCAGTAGCGCGGCTCTGTGAGTTAACAGAGTTCGCTTCTGTTCACACTGGGTGACGTTAACCCACGTGTGACCTTTTGTACACCGCTTTATACTTCCGCCATTACCAAGTAGCAGTTTACCACCCCTGCATGGTGGACCCCGGGCTGCAAATGCACCTTACTATTACTTTATTATTTGGTGCATTCCGCCAGCCCTAACATTATACTAGTGCCAGAGTCTGGCTTGTAATGGCGGAGGAAGAGCGACTGCGTTCAACCTCAGCTGAGAATGTTACTGCGGTCGCTGCCCAGGCAGCCCCGGAGGCTGTCTCCCGTGTCCCCACTATCATCCCTGCACCGATATAATCCCACCTCCCGCTGCCCGAGAAGTTCTCGGGCGATAGTGCCTCCTGCAGGGGCTTCGTGAGCCAGTGCGCTATTCAGTTAGAGCTGCTGGCTGATCGATTTCCTTCTGAGCGGGCTAAGGTGGGATTCATCATTGCCCTTTTGGCTGGCAGGGCTCTGGAGTGGGCCACCCCACTGTGGTTGTGTGGTGACCTCGTGGTACAGAGAGCCTCTCAGTTCCTGGACTCTCTGAAGCAGGTTTATCTGGAACCACGGGTGACACATGATACCGCGCTCCAGTTGTTGGCTCTGACACAATTATGGCTATTATGCCATCCATTTCCGCACACTGGCTTCCGAGTTGGAATGGTCAGACAAGGCCCTTATCCCTATTTTTTGGAGGGGTTTGGCTGACCACGTTAAGGACGCTCTGGCCACTCGGGAGGTTCCCGTCACTCTGGCGGAGCTTATTACCATCTCCACCCGCATTAATCTCCGCTTCTTAGAGCGAGGGTTGGAGCGCTCCCAACTAGTGTTGAGCATTCCGATACCACAAATATCGGGTTTTGGCCGATATTCGCGGTATTGGAATTCTGATACTGAGTTCCGATACTTTTAGCATATCGAATACCGGAATCGGAAGTTCCCATAATGGTATGAGCCAGTTTGATTTGATTCAGCCAATGAGGAATCCTCAGAAGTGTGGGCACATCCTGTTAGGCAAGTAGGCATGTTAACTAATGGCATGGCTGTGATTGGCTGCTGAAATGATGTCATGATGCACTATAAAAGCTGCCGCCGCCATTTAGGGTTCACTCTGCTGTGAATTCAGTTAGGGACAGGCTGCTGTTCAAGACTCTGAGGGACAGTTAGAGATAGCGATTTGCTAAATAATATTGTGCTTTATCCAGGCTACATTATCAATCACTGTGGCTTTCTTTGGCCTTGCAGCGCTGTTCACAGCTGTCTGCAAGGTCTGTGTGAGTGCAGCTCACGCTGTAGTGTTTCCTGCAGCCACCTCTGGTTGTAGGCCGCTCAGCGTGCTTCACTGCCTCATACATATTTTTGTTTTATTTCTGCTCATTTTTCATTAGTTCTCCTATTAGTGTGCATCCATCCGTGTCCATCTACATTGGTTGCAAACACTATAGGAGTAGACAGCGGAGCCTTTCTGCAGCCTTTCAGTGCTGGTGCCCAGTTCTCTGCACTGTCCACGGCTGTCTGTGAGGTCTCTGTGTGTGAGTGCAGCTCACATTGTAGTGTGTTCTGCAGCCACCTCTGGTTGTAGTCCGCTCAGCGTGCATCACTGCCTCATATATAGTCCTTTTTTGGTTTTATTGCAGCTCATTTTTCCTGATTTTTTTCTCCTATTAGTGTGCTTCCATCCGTATCCATCTACATTGGTTGGTTGCAAACACTATATAGGAATAGATAGAGGAGCTTTTTTGCTGGCTTGTGCCCTGCAGCCACAGCCAGATTAGGATTAGCCTATTTTTTGGAGCCTCATCTATTGCATTGTAGGTTACCTTCCTGCATTGTAATAGCTCCAAAAAGTTTGTGATACTATCGCTTTCACATCTTTGGTCACATCCTTTTTGTGTTTTTGAAAAAAAACACGTAAATAAAGTTCACCAAACACTCCACTTGACAGTTGTGTAGGCCACATTAGCTCATATTAAAGTGTAGTCCACACACTTTATAAAATTAGTGCTTCTTATACCTGTTAGCAGCTGTTCAGGAATAAGCACAGTAAGCCCCCCTTTGTACTTTTCTGCCTATCTTTATCAGTCAACCAAGATGAAGAAGGCAGGGAGTAAGGGGCGTGGAGTTTCAGCAGGGAGAGGACATGGGGATTCTGTGCCAGCTGCGGGCACCAGTGACTCAGCATCCCCCATTTTTACCAGGCAACAGTCCTTTATGCGCAGCTTTGTAGGACCTCGCCGTACCCCACTGATGCGGGACGAACAAATTGAAGCCGTTGTCGGATGGATGGCAGCTAACGCATCGACTTCAATGACTTCCACATCCTCTCAGGGCCAGAGCACTGAAGAGCAACCATCTGTCTCTTCACCACCTGCCAAATTGCCCAGGCAGTCAGAGAGCCCTGGACAGGAGCCATCTCTACTTCTGTTCTCTGAATCTCTTGGCTTGGAAACAGGGGGCCAGCCAAGCAGCATTCTAGAATGTGAAGAAGAGGGAGTATGCAGTGATGCGCAACTGCTTTGTCCCTCTGAATCTGAAAAGGTGGGTGGGCCAGTGCCTATGGTCAGCACACCTCAGTACGCATCAGATGATGAAACTCAGGTGCCACTTTCCGGTGCGTACTGTGCTGGAGAGACTACCCAGGAGAAGCTGGTGTTTGAAGAGGGGAGTGTAGATGATGAGGTCCTTGACCATCATGGCGTGAGGAACAGAAAGGTGGTGGGAGTAGCTCTGAGGAAAAGATTCCCCGAATGGCCAAAACAGGAGGGAGTGGGAGGGGGCAGACTTGGTTGCTGTAGCCTCCACTTCGGCACCCGTTAGGAGCATTCCTCTTCCAAAACCCAAAACGGGCGCTGCCAGGACTTGCAGTGCGTGGTCCTTTTTTGACACAGTTGCAGATGACATTTGCTTAGTCAAATGCAAGCTGTGTTATCAGAAAGTCAAAAGAGGGAAAAATGTCAGCAACCTCAATACCACAAATATGTGGAAACATGTGCGGACCAAGCACGTGGTGGAGTTACAAGACACACTGAAGACGTAGGCAAACCTACAGCACCACCTACCTCCTCTTCAGCTCGTGTTGTAGCCTCTTCCTCCAGCTCACACACAGCTGGTTCAGCTTCCTCACAGGATCGCCATGGAAGAACCTTTGGAACTGTTGTCCAGAGACCCAGTGACATTCCGCCCACAGCACCACGTTCCCTGTCATCCTCACACTCCCAGGCCACTCTACAGCCATCGGTAGCACAGGCATGGGAGAAAAGGCGGCCATACTCGGCAAACCATCCCCGAGCACAGGCTCTGAATGCTGGCATTGCAAAACTACTGGCCCTTGAAATGCTCTCATTCAGGCTGGTGGAGACTGACACCTTCCGTAACTTCATGGCATTGGCAGTCCCACAATACACAGTGCCCAGCCGCTTTTATTTCAGCAGGCAAGCCATCCCTGCCCTGCAATAGCATGTGGAGGGAAAAATTAAACATGCGCTACTAAACGCCGTCAGTAGCAAGGTCCACCTGACCACCAATGCGTGGACCAGTAACCATGGACAGGGACGATACCTTTCCCTCACTGCCCATTGGGTCAATGTTGTGGAACCGGGTACAGATCTTGAGAGTGGCGCTGTACTTGTTCTGCCAACTCCAAGGATTGCAGGAATCCAGTCTGTACACATTGACTCCTCCTCATACTCCAGTTCCTCTGAATCAGCGCTGCAGGAGCCTGTTATGACTGATATGAGCACAGCCGTGGCCAAACGTCAACAGGCCATACTGAAATTAATTTCTTTGGGGAATCGAAGCCACACAGTGCAGGAGCTCTGGAATGCCATCAAGCAGGAGAGCGACGTGTGGTTTGTGCCAGCGAATCTCCAGCCAGGCTTGGTAGTGTGTGACAATGGCCGAAATCTGGTGGCAGCTCTGGGCCTAGGCAACCTCACTCACATCCCATGTCTGGCACATGTGCTCAACTTGGTCATGCAGAGCTTTCTGAGGGACTATCCGGATCTTGATGCACTGCTGCACAAGGTCCACATAGAGTGCGCTCACTTGCGGCGTTCCAGCATGGCAAGATCGCGCATTGCAGCTCTGCAGCGCCGATTCCGCCTTCCGGAACATCGCATCATATGTGACCTACCCACCAGGTGGAATTCAACGTTACATATGTTGGAGCGGTTGTGTGAGCAGCAGGCAGAAGTCATGGAGTACCAGCTGCATCAGGCGCAAACAAGTCACACTGTGCGCCGGTCACACTTCATGACCACTGAGTGGGCCTCTTTGAAGGACATCTGCCACGTTTTGCGTGCCTTGGATGATTCCACGCGGATGGCGAGTGCAGATGATACACTAGTCAACATGACTGTCCCCCTTATCTGCCTGCTTCAAAAAACACTGCAAGCACTAAGGGAGGAGGTTTTGGAAGAGGTGGAGGATGAGGAGTCACAAATGCCATCTGCTTCTGGACAGTCTGTGGAACGTGGTTCCTCACAAAGGCCTAGGCAGGAGACACTTTGTGAGGAGGATGAGGAGGAGTCAATGGAGGAGGAAGACGTCTCTTCAGAGGAGGGAGGTACACAATGCTCTAGTAGTCAATATGTACAGCGAGGGTGGGGTGATGCAGAGCAGGCAGAGATGACGCCTCAAGCAGGGGACAGCATTTTTTGGGCAGTTGGGAGTCTGCAGCACATGGTTGATTTCATGCTGCAGTGCCTGAGAAACGACCGCCGCATCGCCCACATTCTCATCACGGCTGATTATTGGGTGTACACCCTCCTAGATCCTCGCTACAGGGACAACTTATAAAGTTGAACCGGGAGCGTAAAATGCGGGAGTACCAAGACACACTGTTGCATTCCATCATGTTCTCCATTCCACCCGAGAGCAGTGCTGCTAGTGCTTTACAAAGCAGCTCTGTGCGTCGAGGCAGTGGAGGAAGCTCTGCCCAAAGACGGAGCAGAGGCAGCGCCTTAGCACAAGGCAAGACCAGTATGGCCCCAATGTGGCAAAGTTTTGTGTGCCCGCCTCAAATGTCTACACCATCACAGACGGCTCCAGTCAGCAGGAGGCAACGTTTCCGTCAGATGGTGACAGACTACATGTCTTGCCCTCTCAGTGTACTCCAAGACGGCTCTTCCCCCTTCAAGTTTTTGGTCTCTAAGCTGGATACATGGCCAGAGCTTAGCCAGTATGCATTGGAGGTGCTGGCTTGCCCTGCTGCTAGTGTATTATCGGAACGCGTCTTTAGTGCTGCAGGTGGTGTACTAACAGACCGTCGCACGCGACTATCCTCCGATAACGTTGACCAGCTTACTTTTCTGAAAATGCATAAGGCCTGGATCTTGTCTCCTGTTGTGTTCATGTTTCTACCACCTGAACTGTAATCCCTGGGCTCCAACACCGCCAGTTGTTGCTCAGAAGTGCAGTCTGCACAGAGAAAAACACATGCTCCAGTGTTAGTGGGGTTCAGTAACGTCAGCTGCTCCCCTGCTGTGTGTCTGGCAATATCTCCTGCTCCCTCCACATTCAAACTACATCAGATTTTACACTTGCTCCAAGTAGGCCTCAGCCTATACCCTGATTGACCCTGGGCTCCAACATCGCCAGTTGCTGCTCAGAAGTGCCATCTGCACAGAGAAATACACTAGCTCCTGTGTTAGTGGGGTTCAGTCACGCCAGCTGCTCCCCTGCTGTGTGTCCAGCAATATCTCCTGCTCCCTCCACATTCAAACTACATCAGATTTTACACTTGCTCCAAGTAGGCCTCAGCCTAAACCCTGATTGACCCTGGGCACCAACATCACCAGTTGCTGCTCAGAAGTCCCGTCTGCACAGAGAAGAACACTAGCTCCTGTGTTAGTGGGGTTCAGTAACGCCAGCTGCTCCCCTGCTGTGTGTCCGGCAATATCTCCTGCTCCCTCCACATTCAAACTACATCAGATTTTACACTTGCTCCAAGTAGACCTCAGCCTAAACCCTGATTCACCCTGGGCTCCAACATCGCCAGTTGCTGCACAGAAGTGCCGTCTGCACAGAGAAAAACACTAGCTCCTGTGTTAGTGGGGTTCAGTAACGCCAGCTGCTCCCCTTCTGTGTGTCCGGCAAAGTCTCCTGCTGCCTCCACATTCAAACTACATCAGATATAAAACTTGCTCCAAGCATGGGATCAGCTGACGTTACTGAACCCCAGTAACAAGTGTTGATTGTGCAGACTGCACTTCTGAGCAGCAACTGGCATTGGAGGCCAGGGTAAATACTAGAGACAGAGTGGAGCCAGAGGCCTAATTGGAGAACGTTTGAAATCAGTAGTAGTCTACAACAGATATTAAACTTGATGAAATTAGGCCTCAGCCTACACCCTGATTGACCCTGGGCTCCAACATCGCCAGTTGCTGCTCAGAAGTGCCGTCTGCACAGTCAACATATGCTCCAGTGTTATTGGAGTTCAGAAATGTCATCTGATCCCCAGCTGTGTGTCCGGCAATTTCTCCTGCTCTGTCCACACTCACACAACTACAGATTTTAAACTTTCTCCAATTAGGCCTCTGTCTCCACTCTGTTTGTAGTATTTTCCCTGGGTTCCAGCACCGCCAGCTGTTTCCCAGCATTGTCTTTGGCACAGGTACTCCCTCCTGCCCAGCCTGGTTCCAGCACGCCTGCTGTTTCCGGATAGTGTCAGTCACTTTGCCACCAATACGTTCTCCTGTCATGTTGCGGTCGGGTTAGCCGAGTCTATGGTGCCTGCAGTTTATGAGCTTCCTATGTGGGCTGCGGGATCTGGCAACAAAGGCTGGTTCCGTAGTGCCAATAGGACAAACTCCCCCTGTAGGACTGTGGGTTTCGGTAACTGCGGCCGGCTCGCGGCCTTGCAACGTTGTTTTTCAGGGGTACTTTCTGCTACCCCTCCGGGCTCCAGTACCGTCAGCTGGTTCTTGGCAATGCCTTTGGCTTAGGTGCCTTCTTCTCGGTATCCGAGTTCCAGCACCATCTGCTGGTCCTTGGTAGTGCTTTCTAGCACAGGTACCTCCTGCTTAGTAACCAGGTTCCGGCACCGTCAGCTGGTCCTCGGTAGTGCCATTGGCTCTTGTTCCTTCTGCTGCCTCTCCGGGTTCCAGCACCATCAGCTGGTCCTCGGTAGTGCCATTGGCTCTTGTTCCTTCTGCTACCCATCCAGGTTCCAGTACCATCAGCTGGTTCTCGGCAGTTCCTCAGCCTTCTTGTACCTTCTGCTACATTTCGAAGTTCAAGCTTTCTGAAATGGTTTTTGGTAATCACTCTGGATCTCCTTGACGACGACCCTAAAGACCACAACCCTGAAGACCACCCCGAAGAAGACGATGACCCTGAAAACGACGACCCTGGAGACGATGACCCTGAAGACCACCTCGAAGAAGACGACGACCCCGAAGACGATGACCCTGAAGACCACCCCGAAGAAGACCAAGAATATGACCCTGAAGAAGATGACCAAGAGGACAAAGAACAAGAAGACAACCACCAAGATACAGAAGAACAAGAGATAGAAGACCAAGAAGCAGAAGAACAAGAAGCTGCAGAACAAAAAGCAGAACAACATTAAGCATAAGACTAAAAATCAGAGCAAAAAATATTATCTCAATTCTAAGCAGAAGAAGACTAAGCAGTGTATGGGGGTGAGTCTGTTCCTCCTCGTGGTGCCCCTTGAAAATGTCTGCTGCTGCAGGCCAAACTGAACGCCGACAAATCCTGTTGTAAATCTTTTGTGACAGGGAGAACGGAAGGTGTAATCTTCAAACTTTTATAGATAACAACTACAGGAATGACTGTCACAAATAAGAATATGATGAAGAAGAATAGGAAGAAGATGAAGAAGTAGAATATGAAGAAGAATAATAGTTGAATAAGAAGAATATGAAGAATGTAAAAAAAAGAATAATAGGAAGAAGGTGAAGAAGATGAATAAGGTGAAGAAGAAGTTGATGAAAAAGATGCTGCTGCTGAGGATCATGAAGGAGAAAGTGTGGGAGAAGTAAAAAAGAAGGTGAAGAGCATGGAAGTAGTGAAACATACATATCTGACAAAATATAAAAAAGGTTAACATAGTCAATATCTTTGTAACTCCGAACGTCTTTAAAAAAAAAAAAGAATAATTGATTTTAGTAACTTAAGATTAAACATTATGATATTTTTATGCTATTTTACTTGTGTGAACTTTGACATCACCGTTATATCACATGTTACTATTGGCGACAATTTTCAAATAAATGGATGTACTTCGTTGGGAAATAAATGGTTAATCTTTCTACATAACCTGGATGTGATACTTTGTCTAGCAGCGCACATAAGTCCAAGAATTCTTTTCTGAATGGAGACATCTCCTGGAGGGGGCTCGCTATCCCTTCCAAGTTTACACTGACCACAAAAACTTGGTCTATCTCCAAACCGCCCAGCGGTTAAATTCTCGCCAAGCCTGATTGTCTCTCTTCTTCTCCTGGTTCCACTTCACCCTACATTTGCTTTCCGCTGAGAAGAATGTCTGTGCCGATGCGCTCTCTCGCACCGTGGTGTCAGCGGAGGAGGAGCCTCGGTTAATTGTACTATCTGAGAGCCTGAAGACAGTGGCTCCGGTCGCCCTTGAGTCTGTACCCCCGGGCATGACTTTTGTCCCTGCCCGTTTGTGTCTGGAGGTCCTCTCTTGGGCTCACACGTCCAGGGTGGGTGGACACTTTGGTACTAAGCGGACAGCTGAGCTTTTGGCGAGGACGTACTGGTGGCCGCATATGGCTCGTGACGTCAAAGAATATATTCAGACGTGCGTCTCCTTGCGCCAAGAATAAGCCTTCCTGGCAATGACCCGCTGTGTTACTTCACCCCTTACTGGTGGCAGACAGGCCCTGGGAGATGGCTGGCATGGACTTTGTGGTGGGTATACCCAAGTCCAGTGGCAGCACAGTTATTTGGGTCGTTACCAACCATTTTTCTAAAATGGTGCACTTGGTGCCTCTCTCGGCTACCTTCCACACGGGGCCTAGCAGTGTTGTTCATCAAACACGTTTTCCGGTTACACGGCATGCCAGACAAGATTGTTAGTGACCGGGGTCCCCAGTTCGCGTCTCGGTTCTGGAGAGAGCTCTGTCGCTTGCTCAGTATAGAGCTGAATCTCTCCTCGGCCTATCATCCCAAGACAAACGGGTTGGTGAAGAGGGCCAACCAGACCCTGGTCACATATCTCTGACATTTTGTCTCGGCCAGGCAGGATGACTGGGCATCCTTGTTGCTGTGGGAAGAGTTCGCCTTGGACAACACTGTGGCCGATTCCACCGGCCAGACCCCATTCCTCCTTAACTATGGCCAACATCCTCATGTCCCTGTGCCCATGCCCATGTATTCCACCGACTCTAGGGTGGCAGACTGGGTGGTGGAGGCATGTGATATTTTGGACCGCACCCAGGATGCTATTCGGGCCTCTAAGGAGAGAATGAGGGTCTCCGCGGACGCACACCGGCGTCCTGCTCCCACCTTCTCCCCTAGCGACTTAGTGTGGCTCTCCGTCCGTAACATCAGGCTGCGAGTCGAGTCCACTAAGTTCGCTCCTCGTTACATTGGTCCCTTAAAGGTCCTCGAACAGATCAGCTCGGTGGTCTATCGTCTGGCCTTTCCACCACAATTGGCTATCTCAGACACCTTCCACGTGTCCCTCCTTAAACCTGTTCACATGTCCCAGTTCTCCGAGTCATCTGCCAGGACTAGAGTTGAGCGATACCGTCCGATACTTCAAAGTATCGGATCGGAATGGATCAGCCGATCTTTAAAAAAAGTATCGGTATCGCCGATTCCGATACCGGAAGTCCCATTCAAGTCTATGGGACTTCCGGTATCGGAATAAGAAAAACCCTGTTTTTGCCTTGTACAGCCTCTCTGGGGTCTGTACGGGCCTTTCGGGGGGCTGTGCCGGCCTGCCAGGGGGTCTGTGCAGGCTCCGGTGGTCTGTGCCGGCCTGCCGGGGGGCTGTGCCGGCCTGCCGGTGGTCTGTGCAGGCTCCGGGGGGCTGTGCCGGCCTGCCGGGGGGGCTGTGCCGGCCTGCCGGTGGTCTGTGCAGGCTCCGGGGGGCTGTGCCGGCCTGCCGGGGGGCTGTGCCGGCCTGCCGGTGGTCTGTGCAGGCTTCGGGGGTCTGTGCAGGCATCGTCCGATGGGACTACAAGTCCCATCGGGCGATGCCTGCTACCATGACAGTGATTGACACATTAGCCAATGATGGGACAGTAGTAGTCCCATCATCCGGCTAATGTGTTGAATGTAAAAAAAAAAAAAAAATTACATGCTACATACATACAACATGCATACTACATACATGCTACATTCATACTACATACTACATACATGCTACATTCATACTACACAAATACTACATGCAACATACATACTACATATATACTACATACATACTACATGCATGCTACATACATACTGCATGCTACATACATACTACATGCTACATACATACCACATATATACTACATACATACTACATGCATGCTACATACATACTACATACATACTACATACATACTACATGCATGCTACATGCTACATACATAACACATATATACTACATGCATGCTACATACATACTACATGCTACATACATACCACATACATACTACATGCATGCTACATACATACTACATGCTACATACTACATATATACTACATGCATGCTACATACATACTACATGCTACATACATACTGCATATATACTACATGCATGCTACATACATACTACATGCTACATACATACTACATATATACTACATGCATGCTACATACATACTACATGCTACATACATACTACATATATACTACATGCATGCTACATACATACTACATGCTACATACATACTACATATATACTACATGCATGCTACATACATACTACATGCTACATACATACTACATATATACTACATGCATGCTACATACATACTACATGCTACATACATACTACATATATACTACATGCATGCTACATACATACTACATGCTACATACATACTACATATATACTACATGCATGCTACATACATACTACATGCTACATACATACTACATATATACTTCATGCATGCTACATACATACTACATGCTACATACATACTACATATATACTACATGCATGCTACATACTACATGCTACATACATACTACATATATACTACATGCATGCTACATACATACTACATACATACTACATGCATGCTACATACATACTACATGCTACAAAAAAAAAAAGTCCCTAGTCTCACTTTATGCCATTGCTGTGTGGGAATTTCCCACGCAGCAATGGCATAAAGTGAGACTAGGGACTTTTTTTTTTTAAGTGGCGGAGGAATACAGTGCGGAAGGATACCTACCTTCCGTCATTGGATTCCTGCAGCCCGTAGAGAACGGCAGCATCATCTGATGCTGCAGTTCTCTACCCAAGATCGTCGTGGGACACACTCGTGGACTGCTTCGGATCGTGGGTGAGTATTTTTGTGGTTTGTTATGTTAATATTTATTCCGGAAAAGACAATGGCTTCGGGGAACAATGTGACAAGTATTGGTAAGTATGTTACTCTATGTTATATGTACTGTATGTCTATGTATGTATTGTATGAATGTATTGTATGTATGTAGTATATATGTGGTATGTATGTAGCATGTAGTATGTATGTAGTATGTATGTAGCATGCATGTAGCATGCAGTATGTATGTAGCATGCATGTAGTATATATGTAGTATGTATGTGGTATGTATGTAGCATGTAGTATGTATGTAGCATGCATGTAGTATGTATGTAGTATGTATGTAGCATGCATGTAGTATATATGTAGTATGTATGTAGCATGCATGTAGTATATATGTAGTATGTATGTAGCATGTAGCATGTATGTAGTATGTATGTAGTATGTATGTAGCATGTAGCATGTATGTAGCATGTATGTAGTATGTATGTAGCATGCATGTAGCATGCATGTAGTATGTATGTAGTATGTATGTAGTATGCATGTAGCATGCAGTATGTATGTAGCATGCATGTAGTATATATGTAGTATGTATGTAGCATGCATGTAGTATATATGTAGTATGTATGTAGCATGTAGCATGTATGTAGTATATATGTAGTATGTATGTAGCATGTAGTATGTATGTAGCATGTATGTAGTATGTATGTAGCATGCATGTAGCATGCATGTAGTATGTATGTAGTATGTATGTAGCATGTAGTATGTATGTAGCATGTAGTATGTATGTAGCATGTAGTATGTATGTAGCATGCATGTAGTATATATGTAGTATGTATGTAGCATGTAGTATGTATGTAGCATGCATGTAGTATATATGTAGTATGTATGTAGCATGTAGTATGTATGTAGCATGCATGTAGTATGTATGTAGTATGTATGTAGTATTTTTTTTTTTTTTTAACATTTAACACATTAGCCGGATGATGGGACTACTACTGTCCCATCATTGGCTAATGTGTCAATCACTGTCATGGTAGCAGGCATCGCCAGATGGGACTTGTAGTCCCATCGGACGATGCTTGCACAGACCCCCGGACATCAGCACAGCCCCCCGGCAGGCCGGCACAGCCCCCCGGCAGGCCGGTACAGACCCCCACAGGGTGCACAGACCACCGGCAGGCCGGCACAGCCCCCCGGCAGGCCGGTACAGACCCCCACAGGGTGCACAGACCACCGGCAGGCCGGCACAGCCCCCCGGCAGGCCGGTACAGACCCCCACAGGGTGCACAGACCACCGGCAGGCCGGCACAGCCCACCGGCAGGCCGGTACAGACCCCGGGCAGTCCACACAGCCCCCGGCAGGCCGGCAGAGACCCCCGGAAGGCCCGAAATGACGGCACATCATGATGCGCACACACCGCGCATCATGATGACGTCAGGCTGTCAATCAACTTTGAACTTCCGATTCCGATGCCGAATTCCGATATTGAAAAAATATCGGAAGTCGGTATCGGAATTCCGATACAGCAAGTATCGGCCGATACCCGATACTTGCGGTATCGGAATGCTCAACACTAGCCAGGACATCAGACCTGTCTTCGGACGAGTTTGAGGTCAATGCCATTGTGGGATGCAGGGTGGTGCATGGTAAAAAGTTTTATTTGGTGGACTAGAAGGATCATGGTCCAGAGGCTCGGACCTGGGAGCCAGTGGAGAACATCCACGCTCCGCTCCTTATTGCAGCATTTGAGCGTAGCAAGGCTCAGAGGGGAGGGGGCCCTGGGGGGGTAATGTTAGGCGTCGGGTTCCTGTCGTTGCACAGCAGGAATCCTGAGCCTTGCATCCAGCAGTCTCCCACTCCTCTTCGGCCGTAGAGGAGCCTGCTCAGCAGACTCATCTATTCTGGCACTCTGCTCAAACCAGCTCTGTGGGTTTGGTTGCTGCTGCCACCTCTGGGCCAGCTATAGCAATGCCTGCTGGTCAGCAGCGAGCTACTCCTGGGACTAAGTCCTCCTTTTGGTCCACTGAGCATGCCTGTGGGATGATCTCTCATTGGAGATCGAAGGTCACGTGCTCAGGTCCTTCTCCAGCACGGATTGGACCATCAGAAAGGTCAGGAAGGTCCCTCAAGGACTCGGCTATACAAGGTTCGCATGGCTGGTCGGCCATGCGCTAGTATAGATTGCCTTACAAGACTATGAGGAGTGATTGTTGTATGCACGTATGAATGTCTCTGGTGACTGACTCATTTGAAACCCCTATCCTTGGAACACATGTGTTGTGTAGCCTAGCATGCTAGTGCCCAGGCTTAGGTGTAGGTGGGACAGAGTCTGAGACAGGTATTAGTGTCCACCGGTGGCTCGGCACGCCACGGTGCACATGCTCACAGCTACTCCTTAGTCAACATCTATAGAGGCGTTCGCAGGTGTGACGCCGTGTGCTCAGAAGGTCTAGAGGGACTCTGACTCCGTGTCCTTGGGGTAGAGTTATGTGACTGCTTTCTGTGAGCTAAACAGGCATCGGCATTTATGTTCTGCGGTAGCGCGGCTCTGTGAGTTAACAGAGTTTGCTTCTGTTCACACTGGGTGACGTTAACCCACGTGTGACCTTTTGTACACCACTTTATACTTCCGCCATTTCCAAGCAGCAGTTTACCACCCCTGCACGGTGAACGCCGGGCTATGAACGCACCTTACTATTACTTTATTATTTGGTGCGTTCCTCCAGCCCTAACAAAATGTACGTCCCACCAGATAGTACCGTAACGTATCTACTGCCCACTTTATGGCCAAGCACTCCTCTACGACTGAGTAATACCTTTCACATGAAGATAGCTTCCTACTCAGGTAGAGAAGAGGATGCTCCTCCCCATGTATCTCCTGGGAAAGGACTGCTCCTACCCCGATATCTGAGGCATCTGTCTGAAGAATAAACTCTTTCTTAAAGTCAGGGGCCACTAGAATGGGTTGCTTACATAGAGCCCCTTTCATTTCATGGAAGGCTGACTCTGTCTCTTCGGACCATCTGACCATTACTGATTTTGTTCCCTTAAGAAGATTAGTTAGAGGCGTAGCCACCATGGTGTATTGCCAACTGTTTAGCAATAAGGTTCGGATACGGCTTTAAAGAAGGCATCACTTGGATATGACACAATTTTATTATTAATTTAAATGATAAAACACCAAATTAATGGAATGGCAGATATAATATTATCCTGTTTTGTGTTAATTCATTTCATGTGAATCATACAATTAATATGAATTATAGTACATAGGAAAATAAGCATCCATACTATACATTACCAAGTATTGTAACATCACTTCTCCACTGGAGGGACCACAGTGTCAGCGAGAAGGAAGTACTCTGGTCTTGTCATCACAGAAACCGTGCACCCACGATACCTTCTGGAAAATGTCCCTACCTCACTGACACAGGGTCCACCTTTTTATACACAATCCTTCCCTATTACATCAGTGCAGTATGTTTAGGCTGATTCATCATCAAAATCTTGAAATTGCACAGTATGTTGTTGTCTTGATAACAGCACAAGACTTCAAGGTTTGTTTGTTATAGACTACTACAGTCTTAAAGTTTGTTTACACCAACTCAAGATCTGTTTGCCATTGGTATGTCTCTTAACAATAGCACAATGCCTGAAGGTTCTCTGCTACTGATTGCAACCCAAGATCTCTTTGCCTCTAACAATCAATGTTGCCTGTACAGGTCCAACATATGTTGCTTGATACAAAGTTAGCTCTTCTTGCTCATAGCATAACGCTCTAAGATGGTCGCATATGGGCAGCATGACTTCCTTAATCACCTATTCTGAAAACTGGATACCTATCGTAACCCAGGCACACACGCATACTTGTCTCATGTGTGTCACAATCGGTCCTTGATTATTGATGTCATGCATGACCATTGCTACATGAGACCATAAAACATTTTGGTCTCTCTTGTCTTCGAGCATCATACTATTATTGAACACAAGACTTCCTTGTTTAAGCAGCAGCATAAATATTCATTAAAGATATTACACCGTAGCATATTGCAATATATAGTATTTGGATTCAAACAACCATATTTCATATTTGCAATACTTTCCACCCTTGGTCTAGTGACCACACTATATCAAGGCATATAAACAATATATTACAATATGTAGGCTATAAAATATCCATATTTTTATTAGCACCACACATGGCGAAGTTTGGGATGAACCTCCTGTAATATCCCACGATTCCCAGGAAGGCTCTAAATTGCTTTTTGGACAGAGGTCTCGGCCATGTTTGAATTGCCTCCAATTTACTGATTTGGGGTTTGATCTCGCCTCCCCCCACTACATATTCTGAAGGAAAAAGTCCTTGCTGAGAGCTGGAAAAGCCGGGAAAAAGATGTAGACAATCCTGTTATCAAGCTGAGGTTCAAGTTTATTGAAAGATACACGGCAGAACAGGTAGAGAGAGTCAGTTGAGATGAAGCATGCAGGCACAAAACAGGGGTCCAGACGGGCGAAGAATCGCTGAGAAGTCTGACGATGGAAAGGCCCTAGCCCTGGCCATGGTGTGGCACAGTGGCATAATGGTGGTGGAGTGGCCCCAAGCAACAGTAACAGGGGCTTTTTATACATAATGCGAACAAAGAAAGCTGCACCTTGCAGCAAAGGGTGTATACATGATGACCTCATATTGCAGAGAGAAACATATATTTTAGAACAAAGAATATAATGACATAATATGACAACATTAATTAACGTTTCCCCAAACTACATTAAAACCCATAAAAGTCATTGTTATCCATAGCTACTGTCAATAATCTTATCACTGCTTCCAGACTAAACCCATAAATTCATACATTTGACATTTTAATGAGTTTGTTTTCTACCAACACTATCACATATACACATATTGACTATATATTTGTTGACTCTATTCCCCTATTGCACCGAGGCCGATCTAATTTTCCTTTATGCATGTCTGCTAGGTTTGCTAGTAGACATGATCTCATTTTACATCCTCCATCCACTTTTCCAAAGTACACCATATTAGCCCTTTCTTATAAGTTGAATCTGTTGGTTTCTAACTTTCACGAGATGGCTGCCTGGGTCATCATGGCAGCTCAGTATATTATAGCTGACCATTCTCTTACAAGTCCCCCTCTTGTACTCTATCCAGAGTACAACATACAGTGCTGTAATATTCATGGGTGAATTATTGAAAATAAGAATATTGAGGTAATTCAGCGCTTTATGCACGTGCGTGTGTGTGAGGGCAAAAGTCCCTAAAAATAGCAAAAACACATAAGAAAAGTCACTAAACACTAACTGTTAGGTAGTTGCTCCGTACCTGGCTGTTGTGCCCGGCGCCGTTCTTTGCTAGCATAGATCAGTCACAGACCCTTCCTGCCGGCGATTCAGCTGCTTCTGCTGACCTTCACAGATTGGCGGTTTATTCTCTGTCCTGCCCTGCTCTGCTGACGATGCCATGTTGATTGACAGCTGACAGTTAGGCAGCGGGGATCCAGCTGTCACCCAGAAGGATGTTGGCAGCCCCGCTCTGTTAACCGAGCAATGTGGAAAAGAAGCCGTCGCTCTCTCAACGTCATGTAGCAGGAGCAGCTGAATCACCGGCAGGAATAGTCTGTGACCGCTCTGTGCTGGCAAAGAACAGCACCAGGTACAACAGGCAGATAGGTAGCAACAACTGCCTGTATGCTAGTGCTTAGGCATGTTTATGCTTCTTTTTACAGAGCCCTGGATAGGCCCTTTAAGTGGTGCCAAATTTTCAGAAATTCATTTAAAAAAAAAAAGTTAGCTTAAGTGACCATTTTCGAATACCTGTAACATGTTTAAAATAATGGTCTATCTATGACTGTACTTAATTCCTGCAGTACTCGGGGGTGTATCCCATCCGGGCCCGGGGATTTGTCAATTTTAGTGATTTTTAGACGCCGCTGTATTTCCTGCTGGGTTATGCAGGTGACATTTAATGGAGAATTTTTTTTATCACTGATCATGTTATCCGTCATAGGATTTTCCTGTGTAAATACTGATGAAAAAAAGTCATTTAGCATATTGGCTTTTTCCTCATCCTCATCCACCATTTCACCCAGACTATTTTTAAGGGGGCCAACACTATAATTTTTTAGTTTCTCACTATTTATGTAGTTAAAGAATATTTTGGGATTATTTTTACTTTCTCTGGCAATGAGTCTCTCTGTCTCAATCTTTGCTGCCTTGATTTGCTTTTTACAGAATTAATTTAATCTTCTGTATTCATTTAATGCCTCATCACTAGCTACTTGCTTAAATTCTTTAAATGCTTTCTTTTTGTCACTTATTGCGCCCCATACATCTCTATTTAGCCATAGTGGTTTCTTCCTATGTCTAGCATGTTTATTCCCATATGGTACAGTCATATGTTAAAGTTTGGGCACCCCTATTAATGTTAACCTTTTTTCTTTATAACAATTTTGGTTTTTGCAACAGCTATTTCAGTTTCACATATCTAATAACTGATGGACTCAGTTGTATTTCTGGATTCAAATGAGGTTTATTGTACTAACAGAAAATGTGCAATCTGCATTTAAACAAAATTTGACCGGTGCAAAAGTATAGGCACCCTTATCATTTTCTTGATTTGAACACTCCTAACTACTTTTTACTGACTTCCTGAAGCACTAAATTGGTTTTGTAACCTCATTGAGCTTTGAACTTCATAGCCAGGTGTATCAAATCATGAGAAAAGGTATTTAAGGTGGCCACTTGCAAGTAGTTCTCCTATTTGATTCTCCTATGAAGAGTGGCATCATGGGCTCCTCAAAACAACTCTCAAATGATCTGAAAATAAAGATTATTCAACATAGCTTTTCAGGGGAAGGATACAAAAAGTTGTCTCAGAGATTTAACCTGTCAGTTTCCACTGTGAGGAACATAGTAAGGAAATGGAACAACACAGGTACAGTTCTTGTTAAGCCCAGAAGTGGCAGGCCAAGAAAAATATCAGAAAGGCAGAGAAGAAGAATGGTGAGAACAGTCAAGGACAATCCACAGACCACCTCCAAAGACCTGCAGCATCATCTTGCTGCAGA
This sequence comes from Dendrobates tinctorius, assembly GCF_039654945.1. Classification (NCBI taxonomy): domain Eukaryota; kingdom Metazoa; phylum Chordata; class Amphibia; order Anura; family Dendrobatidae; genus Dendrobates; species Dendrobates tinctorius. Next base: position 33,899,120 of record NW_027361696.1, on the reverse strand, counting down.
TGGTGTCACTGTGCATCGGTCAACAATACAGCACACTTTGCACAAGGAGAAGCTGTATGGGAGAGTGATGCGAAAGAAGCCGTTTCTGCAAGCACGCCACAAACAGAGTCGCCTGAGGTATGCAAAAGCACATTTGGACAAGCCAGTTACATTTTGGAAGAAGGTCCTGTGGACTGATGAAACAAAGATAGAGTTGTTTAGTCATACAAAAAGGCGTTATGCATGGAGGCTAAAAAACACAGCATTCCAAGAAAAACACTTGCTACCCACAGTAAAATTTGGTGGAGGTTCCATCATGCTTTGGGGCTGTGTGGCCAATGCTGGCACCGGGAATCTTGTTAAAGTTGAGGGTCGCATGGATTCAACTCAGTATCAGCAGATTCTTGACAATAATGTACAAGAATCAGTGACAAAGTTGGAAGTTATCAGGGGATGGATATTTCAGCAAGACAATGATCCAAAACACCGCTCCAAATCTACTCAGGCATTCATGCAGAGGAACAATTACAATGTTCTGGAATGGCCATCCCAGTCCCCAGACCTGAATATCATTGAACATCTGTGGGATGATTTGAAGCGGGCTGTCCATGCTCGGCGACCATCAAACTTAACTGAACTGGAATTGTTTTGTAAACAGGAATAGTCACAAATACCTTCATCCAGGATCCAGGAACTCATTAATAGCTACAGGAAGCGACAAGAGGCTGTTATTTTTGCAAAAGGAGGATCTACGAAATATTAATGTCACTTTTATGTTGAGGTGCCTATACTTTTGCACCGGTCAAATTTTGTTTAAATGCAGATTGCACATTTTCTGTTAGTACAATAAACCTCATTTGAATCCAGAAATATAACTGAGTCCATCAGTTATTAGATATATGAAACTGAAATAGCTGTTGCAAAAACCAAAATTGTTATAAAGAAAAAAGGTTAACATTAATAGGGGTGCCCAAACTTTAACATATGACTGTATATATTGTGCACAGGTCCTATTCAGGATGCTAATAAACTTCTCCCATATTCTTTGTGTATTTTCATGTCTCAGTATATCGTCCCAGTTTATTGCACCAAGATCATCTTTCATCCTTTGGAAATTTGCTTTCCTGAAGTTTAGTGTCCTTGTAACCCCTCTACTACACATCTTATTAACCCCTTAAGCCCCAAGGGTGGTTTGCACGTTAATGACCGGGCCATTTTTTACAATTCTGACCACTGTCCCTTTATGAGGTCATAACTCTGGAACACTTCAACGGATCTAGGCGATTCTGAGTCTGTTTTCTCGTGACATATTGTACTTAATGTTAGTGGTAAAATTTCTTTCATATAACTTGCGTTTAATTGTGAAAAAACAGAAATATGGAAAAAAATTTGAAAATATTGCAATTTTCAAACTTTGAATTTTTATGCCCTTAAAATAGAGAAATATGTGACACAAAGTAATTACTAAATAAAATTTCCCATATGTCTACTTTACATCAGCACAATTTTGGAATCAAAATTTTTTTTTATTAGGAAGTTATAAGGGTTAAAAGTTGACCAGCGATTTCTCATTTTTACAACAAAATTTACAAAACCATATTTTTTAGGGACCACCTCACATTCAAAGTCAGTTTGAGGGGTCTATATGGCAGAAAATACCCAAAAGTGACACCATTCTAAAAACTGCACCCCTCAAGCTACTCAAAACTACATTCAAGAAGATTATTAACCCTTCAGGTGTCTCACAGGAGCAGAAGCAACGTGGAAGGAAAAAATTAACATTTAACTTTTTAGTCACAAAAATGATAATTTAGCAACATTTTTTTTATTTTCCCAAGAGTAACAGGAGAAATTGGACCCCAAAAGTTGTTGTCCAATTTGTCCTGAGTATGCTGATACCCCATATGTGGGGAGGAACCACTGTTTTAGCGCATGGCATGGCTCAGAAAGGAAGGAGTGTCGTTTGACTTTTTCAATCTAAAATTGGCTGAAATTGAGATCGGATGCCATGTTGGTTTGCAGAGCCTATGATGTGCCTAAACAGTGGAAACCCCCTACAAGTGATCACATTTTGGAAACTAGACCCCCAAAGGAACTCATCTAGATGTGTGGTGAGCACTTTGAACCCCCAAGGGCCTCACAGAAGTTTATAACGCCCGGGTGTAAAAGTATAAAATCATATTTTTTCCACAAACATGATCGTTTAGTCCCCAATTTGTTATTTTCTCAAGGGTATCAGGAGAAATTGGTCCCCAAACGTTGTTGTCCAATTTGTCCTGAGTGCGCTGATACCCCATATGTGGAGGAGAAACACTGTTTGGGCACACAGCAGGGCTCGGAAGGGAAAGAGCGCCGTTTGATATTTTCAACCTAAAATTGGCTGAAATTGAAATCGGACGCCATGTTCCATTTGGAGAGCCCATGATACGCCTAAACAGTGGAAACCCCCACAAGTGACCCCATTTTGGAAACTAGACCCCCTAAGGAACTCATCTAGATGTGTGGTGAGCACTTTGAACCCCCAAGAGCTTCACAGAAGTTTATGACGCCCGGGCGTAAAAATAAAAAAATCATATTTTTTCCACAAACATGATCGTTTAGTCCCCAATTTGTTATTTTCCCAAGGGTATCAGGAGAAATTGGACCCCAAAAGTTGTTGTCCAATTTGTCCTGAGTGCGCTGATACCCCATATGTGGGGGAAAAACACTGTTTGGGCACACAGCAGGGCTCGGAAGGGAAAGAGCGCCGTTTGACATTTTCAACCTAAGATTGGCTGAAATTGAAATCGGATGCCATGTTCCATTTGCAGAGCCCCTGATGTACCTAAACAGTGGAAACCCCCCACAAGTGACCCCATTTTGGAAACTAGACCCCCTAAGGAACTTATCTAGATGTGTGGTGAGAACTTTAAACCCCCCAAGTGTTTCGCTAAAGCTTATAATGCCCGGGCATGAAAAAAAAATATTTTTTTTTCCACAAAAATGATCTCTTAGTCCCCAATTTGTTATTTTCCCAAGAGTATCAGGAGAAATTGGACCCCAAAAGTTGTTGTCCAATTTGTCCTGAGTGCGCTAATACCCCATATGTGGGGGAGAAACACTGTTTGGGCACACGGCAGGGCTCGAAAGGGAAGTAATGACGTTTTGGAATGCAGACTTTGATGGAATGGTCTGCGGGCGTCATGTTCCGTTTGCAGAGCCCCTGATGTACCTAAACAGTGGAAACACCCCACAAGTGACCGCATTTTGGAAACTAGACCCCCTAAGGAATATATCTAGATGTGTTGTAAGCACTTTGAACCCCCCAAGTGTTTCGCTAAAGCTTATAATGCCCGGGCGTGAAAAAAAAATATTATTTTTTTTTTCCACAAAAATGATCTCTTAGTCCCTAATTTGTTATTTTCCCAAGAGTATCAGGAGAAATTGGACCCCAAAAGTTGTTGTCCAATTTGTCCTGAGTGTGCTAATACCCCATATGTGGGGGAGAAACACTGTTTGGGCACACGGCAGGGCTCGAAAGGGAAGTAATGACTTTTTGGAATGCAGACTTTGATGGAATGGTCTGCGGGCGTCATGTTCCGTTTGCAGAGCCCCTGATGTACCTAAACAGTGGAAACCCCCCACAAGTGACCCCATTTTGGAAACTAGACCCCCTAAGGAACTTATCTAGATGTGTGGTGAGCACTTTGAACCCCCCAAGTGTTTCGCTAAAGTTTATAATGCCCGGGCGTGAAAATATAAAATCCTATTTTGTTTCCACATAAATTATTTTTAGTCCCCAATTTTTAATTTTCCCAAGAGTAACAGGAGAAATTGGACCCCCAAAGACATTGTCCAATTTGATCTGAGTACACTGATACCCCACATGTGGGAAAAAACTGTTTAGGCACATGTCGGGGCTCGAAAGGGAAGTAGTGACGTTTTGGAATGCAGAATTTGATGGGTCTGCTGGCGTCATGTTCCGTTTGCAGAGCCCCTGATGTGCCTAAACAGGAAAAAAACCCACATGAGACATCATTTTGTATACTGGACCCCCAAAGAACAAATCTAGATGTGCCCCCAACTACACTAATGTAAATTAGTAGTGCATGGAGGTGTGGTACAATATGAAGCAATCCTTCATACACAGGCCAGGTTTTTCGGGGCAGGTGTCGCAATGGTAAATGGTGTCCTTGCGTATTCCCTTTTTGTAACACACTCGGCACCTTTTTTGCGGCTTACCTTTTCTACCAGTTGGCGGGACCACCCCCGGAAAATGCTGACCTGGTACGATACGAGCACCTTCAGTTCCGGAAGTACTGGGACCCGCTCCTTCCTGAGCGCCAAACATCAGGGCCTTAACCACTACCTCCTGGAAATGAAGGTACGACGTATCGGTGGGGTGTGCACATTGTGAAAGCAGTAATGCGTTGAGCATTGCCATTTGTACGATGTGCATGGCCAGCTTTTCGTACCACGCCCTTGCCTTTCTGAGAGCATTGTACGGTTGGAGGTATTGATCAGAGAGATCAACGCCCCCCATGTTTTTGTTGTACCCCACTACACAGGTCGGTTTTCTGACCTGTGTGGAGGTACCCCGTACAGTGCAGAGGGTGCTGCCATCACTGTGTATGGTGGTCAAGAGATGGACATCTCTCTTGTCCTTGTACTTGACCACCAGTAGGTGGTCGCTACATTGGGCTCTGCTCTCACCTTTTCTGAGCATCTGCCCAAGTAGCGTCTTCAGAAGGCCTCTCTGATTTTTGCAGACAGTACCACAGGCTGCGGTACCTCGCGCAGAGAGGGATTTGTAGAGTGGGATGCTGGTATAAAAGTTATCAGTGTAGAGGTGATAACCTTTATCCAGCAGTGGGTGAATCAAATCCCACACAATTTTCCCACTCACTCCCAGGACAGGGGGACACTCAGGCGGTTCAATCCTGGTGTCCTTTCCTTCGTAGACTCTAAACCTGTGAGTGTACCCTGAGGTACTCTCACAAAGTTTGTAGAGTTTGATTCCGTACCTGGCCCTCTTACTGGGCATGTATTGACGGAATCCGAGCCTTTCCTTGAAATGGACCAAGTACTCATCCACGCTGATGTTCCTTTGAGGCACGTACACTTCAGCAAAGTTGGGGTCATCTCGTGCGGGACACAGTGCATTATCGGTATAATGCAGAAACTTGTGGATGGCCTCAAAACGCGTCCGGACCATGACCATTCGGAACACTGGAGTGTTGTATAAAATATCAACACTCCAATATTGCCGAATTTCCGGCTTCTTCAGTATCCCCATGTGGAGGACCAGGCCCCAAAACTGCCTCATTTCAACTGCGTCCACAGGAGTCCAGTTGGAATATGTTGAAATCGGGTTTTCCGCCAAAAATTGACGAGCGTACAAATTAGTTTGCTCCACCATGAGGTTAACAAAATCCTCAGAGAAAAAGACTTTGAAAAAGTCTATTTCTGTGAGGCTGGTGGTGTCAAACTTGATTCCTGATTCTGCCACAAAATCAGGAATCAGTGGCTCGTAATTTTCGGGGGGCAAAGTCCATACAGGGTCTACTGAATCAGCTTCGGGCATGGTGGGCGCTGCATCATCTTCTGTCCTGGAGCGTCTGCGTGGCGGTTCCGCAGGACCCGAGGAGGAAGATGAGGAGGGGGAAGAGGAAGAGGAAGAGGATGGAGAATCCGAAAAATAAAGAAAAGTCGGATCGTCATCCTCGCTATCAGTGTCGGAGGCAAGGTAAGAATATGCCTCCTCCATTGAATAGCGCTGTTGGGACGAACGCGATGGGCGGGACATTTTTTGTGAAAGTGGTGCTTGGGTGTACTTTATTTACAACTATGTGTAGGTGTGGGGGAGCTAGTGATTGGTGCACACTATCCTGTAAAGAAAAAGCTAAAAGAAAAAAGGAAATGGGGAGAAAAATACCTGTGAAAAGAAAAGTCTAAAACAGCAGGCCCTAGCTCTGATAAGTGAACGGTGTCACTTGTCAAAGTTCAGTGGCGGCTGCTGGGTGTGCGTACAGGTGTGATGCAAGGGGGGGTGAAAAAAAGGAAATCAGCAGGCACAAGCTCTGATAAGTGAACTATGTCACTTATCACAGTTTGGTGGCTGTGCGATGCGAATAAGGAGTTGGCGCTAAGGGGGCTGCTAAATGTGCGCACAGAGGCGGCGCAAAGGGGGATGGAGGGGGTAAAAAGTGGGGGAAGGGGGGATGAAGAGAGATCGGACAGGGATCAGGGATTGGCACTTACACTTGTAGTTAGGTGGCGCAAAGAGGGGGTGAAAAAAAGGAAATCAGCAGGCACAAGCTATGATAAGTGAACTATGTCACTTATCACAGTTTGGCGGCTGTGGGATGCGAATACGGAGTGGCGCAAAGGGGGCTGCTAAATGTGGGCACAGAGGTGACGCAAAGGGGGATTGAGGAGGTAAAAAGAGGGGGAAGGGGAAGAGGGAAGGGTGGGGATGAAGAGGGATCGGACAGGGATTAGCACTTACGCTTGTAGTCAGGTGGCGCAAAGAGGGGGTGAAAAAAAAAGGAAATCAGCAAGCACAAGCTATGATAAGTGAACTATGTCAACTTATCAAAGTTTGGCGGCTGTAGGATGCGAATACGGAGCTGGCGCAAAGGGGGCTTAGAGACAAAAAGCAAGCACGAGTGTTGATTGGTGAACTACGTCACCAATCAACGCTCGGCGGCTGCTAAATGTGCGCACGGAGGTGGCGCAAAGGGGGGGTGGAGGGGGGTAAAAAGAGGGGGTAGGGGGAAGGTGGACTGGGGGGATGAAGCTAGATGGGGGGGATGAAGCTAGATTGGGGGGTGAAGCTAGATTGGGCAGGGATCGGGGATCAGGCAATAATTACAGTTGTAGGGTTTTCTTTCTTCTTTCTTTAGCAGGTATTGTGATGCTACAAGCTGCTGTGGCACCACAATACCCAGCACACCAGGAGATCCAGACGTATGACCGCTCTCTAGGGAATCCTCAGCTAGTGTGAGGACCCCCTGCAGAGCTGTCATACAGGTCACAGGCAGGTCAGGGGCAGGTCACAGAACGGTCACATCGCTGCTGTGACCTGCCATTGGTGGGATTGAATGATAATATCGATCCACCAATCCCTGCACTGCCTGGTGACCATGGCAACCACCTAGGATCGGAGCTCACAGCTCCGATTCAAAGGCAGGTCATGCCCAGGTCATCAGGAGGGCACAGAGCAGTCACAGAGTGACAGCTGCTGTGCCCTGTGGTTGGCGCGATCGCCGATCTAATCAATAGTGTCAACCAGCTCCTGCAGGCCCTACTGGGCCTGTATCAGGTCCCTGCCTAGGATCGGTGCAAACACAGCACCGATCCGGACCGATACTGGCAGGGCAGAGCGGCGCTATAGCGATCGCGCCAATCCGGGGGGGTTTTGCCGGTGCCTGGCATTGCCAGGCATCGGATCCAGGATTGAGTACATCGGTACTCGATCCCAGCCTAGCACATCATTGTTTCAGCTGCTCCGATTGGCTGAAACAATGAGAAGCGCTGTGATTGGCTGTTTCGATTTCAACAGCCAATCACAGCGATCGGGAGGAAGGGAGGGCAGCGACAGACCCCTGGATGCCGAGGCCATCTACCATAAGGTAGGATGGCGTCGGAATTTTAATGCGATCATCGCGACTGAAGTCGAGATGTCGCATTAAATGCCATGACGTACTATCCCGTCCCTGGGAATTAAGTCCCAGGGCACATGGACGGGATAGTACGTCTCATGGCAGAAAGGGGTTAAAGGATACATGAAAACTTATTATCTTGTGATCACTATTACCCAAGTGACCCTCAACCCTTACATTTAATATGCGGTCAGGCCTGTTTGATATTATTAGCTCTAGCAGTGCCCCCCCTCTTGTTGGGTCCTGAAAAAGTTGTGAAAGGTAATTGTCTCTCATAGTTGACAAAAACCTATTACCTTTGCTGGAACTGCAGGTTTCTGTTCCCCACTGTATTTCAGGGTAGATGAAGTCCCCCATAATAATGACTTCTCCTTGAGTCGCTGCTTCATCTATTTGCTTTAAGAGGAAATTCTCCGTTGCTTCCATTATTTTTGGAGATTTCTAACAAACCCCTATCAGTAATTTATTATTTTTCCCACTCCCCTGATCTCCACCCACAGGGACTCTACATTTTCATTAGATTCACATATTCACATATATTATCTCGCAGGATGGGTTTTAAGGATGATTTTACATATAAACACACGCCTCCCCCTCGCTTATTTGTACGGTCATTTCTGAACAGACTATAGCCCTGTAAATGAACCGCCCAGTCATGGCTCTCATCCAGCCATGTCTCAGATATCCACACCATGTCATAATTATGTTCCAACAACATTAGCTCCAATTCCTCCATTTTGTTGGCGAGGCTTCTGGCATTAGTATACATGCACTTTATGTATCTCTCTGTACCTCTATTCTTTCTTAAATTTTTAACTGTTCTAACGGCACCCCCCATGCCACCCCCACCCCCCAATGTCATTATTTGTGCCAAGGTCTCTATCTGCACTGTCTTCCCCTCCTATAAAATGAATACCCTCCCCCCAGTCCCTAGTTTAAACACTCCTTCCATCTTCTAGCCACTTTCTCCCCCAGCACAGCCGCACCCTCCCCATTGAGGTGCAGCCCGGCCCTAGCGTAGAACCTGTAGCCAACTGAGAAGTCTGCCCAGTTCTCCAGGAACCCAAACCCTTCCTTCTTACACCAATTCTTGAGCCACTTATTAACCTCCCTAATCTCCAATTGCCTCTCTGGCGTGGCACGTGGTACAGGCAGTATTTCCGAAAATACCACCTTGGAGGTCCTTGCTTTAAGCTTGCAGCCTAATTCCCTGAAATCATCTTTAAGGACCTTTCCCCTACCTCTAACTTTGTCATTTGTGCTAATGTGCACCATGACCGCTGGGTCCTCACCAGCCCCTCCCAGTAATCTGTCAACCCCATCAGTGATGTGTCGGACTCGAGCGCCAGGTAGACAGCACACCGTTCGACGATCCCTGTCTTTGTGACAGATTGCCCTATCTGTTCCCCTAATAATTGAGTCCCCCACTACCAGAACCTGTCTGGCCTGCACTGCTCTCCTATTTCCCCCCTTACTGGAGCAGACACTCCTCCAGCTTTCAGAGGACATGCCTTGCTGCAGCAGTGCTACCACTGCACTAACCCTCCCCTCATCTGCCAACTTAGCAAACTTATTGAGGTGTGCCAGATCAGGACTAGCCTCCCTGGCGCTCTTCCCTCTACCCTGCCTTCTAACTGTCACCCACTGTCCTGCAGCTCCAACCTAGCATCCCCCCTCATCTATCCCATTGAACGTCTGCTCAGTGAGTAGCAGACTCCTTTCCATATTGTCTATGGATCTCAGTGTTGCCAGCTGCACATTTAGATCCAGTATCTGGGCTTCCAAATGCACAATGTGCTCACATCTCGCACAGCAGTATTCACCCTCGACCAGCTGTTCAAGGATTGCATATATGTGGCAAGACGTACACTGGATGGCATTGGCAATAGTGTAGCACATCCTAATGGGGATTGCTCCAGACAGAAAAGATAAGTAAAAATAAATAAAAAGTATTAATAAAATATAACAGCAATTCAGTAATACCTCCCTTGGAAACTCCCTGAATCCAAAGTCATTGAATCACAAGTCACACGCTTACCATAGTTCGCACTTACACTCCGGTCACACTCAGCTTTTTCACACTCGCTCAGACAGAAGATTTGAAGAGATTTTTTTTTCCCTTCACAGCAAACCACCCTGCTGCTCAATGCACTTCCAAAAGGACTTGAGCCTAAACCAGCTGCCCTGTTATGAGTGAGTCACCGTAGGAGGCAAAAACAGAAATACAAGCTAAGTCCAGAAAACCAGAGAAGTTGGCAACTATCAGATTGCAGACCCCTGAACCTATCAACACAACTAGCAGTAGCCGTGGGGGGTTCCTACGATGCCCTAGACCCCTCGATCACAGCCGGAGAATTAAATAGGCCTAAAGAAAGAAAGGGGAAATCTAAACTGCCCCAGAGCAGACCCCAAAGCAATAGGCAGCCCCCAACATATAATGACGGTGAAGCAAGATGAAAACACTAACACAGACAGAAAGATAGACTGAGCAAAGACGGGGCCCAAAACTACCTAGATAGGAAAGTACAGGAAGGCTGCTGTCTACAATCTGCCAAAACCCTATCAAAGATATAAGCCAACAAGCTGATATGAAAAAGGCCCTGAAGCAGCTAGGCTTCAAAAACTAAATCAGCACTCAGGAATTTTCAGAAGACAGAGCTAAAGGAATTCAGCACACCCCAGCAGGGAATGGCAGAAATCCAGAAAAACAAAGCAAAACAATTCAAAGCACCAATGCAAAAGGCCGAGCAGCAAACTTAGCTTTAGAGGAGCAGGAATTCAGACTGGTCTCCAAGGATCCCACAGAGAAATCACCCGCAGGGCTGAAGGGCGTCAGCAGCCTTATATCCAGTCAGTAAGTCCACTCAGCCAGTCATCATCATCAGCCTCAGGTGTTTGATAATCAGGCTCACTACCTTTCTTTACCAGAAGAGGGAGTTCCTCGGGACTCAGTAATGAAGGGGAAAATGAACTCATAACAGTACCTCCCCCTTGAGGAGGGGTCACCGAACCCTCAACTACGCCACCAGGGCGATCAGGGTGAGCCCGATGAAAGGCACGCACCAATCTTTTGGCATGAATATCAGAGGCAGAGACCCAGGAATTATCCTCCTGACCATAACCCTTCCACTTAACCAAATACTGGAGTCTCCGTCTAGCCAGACGGGAATCCAGTGCTTTCTCTACCTCATATTCCATGTTACCTTCAACCAATACAGGGTCTGGAGGTGCCACCCCCAGAACAACAGGTTCAACAAACCTCTTGAACAAAGATTTATGGAACACATTATGGATTTTAAATGTGACAGGAAGAGCCAAACGAAAAGAGACCGGATTAATAATCTCCACAATCTTGTAAGGTCCAATAAATCTAGGCTTAAACTTAGGAGAAGCCACCTTCATAGCAATATTTTTTGATGATAACCACACCATATCACCAACCTTAAACTGGGGACCAGTGGTCCTATGTCGGTTGGAAAACCGCTGGGCCTTTTCCTGGGAGAGAGATAACTTATCCACCACTTGGTCCCAGATCTGGTGCATTCTCTTCACCACAGTGTCAACACCTGGGCAGGCAGAAGGCTACACCTGCCCTGAAGAAAATCGAGGATGAAACCCAAAGTTACAAAAAAAAGGTGACATCAAAGTGGCAGAAATAGCTCTATTATTTAAAGCAAATTCGGCCAAGGGCAAAAATGAAACCCAATCATCCTGATCAGCAAAAATAAAACATCTCAAATATGACTCCAAGGTCTGGTTTGTTCTCTCTGTCTGCCCATTGGTCTGAGGGTGAAAAGCAGAGGAGAAGGACAACTGAATTCCCAGCCTGGAACAGAAAGTTCTCCAAAATCTAGACACAAACTGGACTCCTCTGTCAGATACAATGTTCTCAGGAATCCCGTGCAAACGAACCACCTGTTGTAAAAACAGGGGCACCAACTCAGAGGAAGACGGCAACTTAGGGAGTGGTACAAGATGAACCATCTTAGAGAACCTATCACAAATCACCCAAATAACAGTCATCCTTTGAGAGACAGGCATATCAGAGATGAAATCCATTGAAATATGGGTCCATGGCCTCTTGGGGACAGGCAAAGGCATCAACAACCCACTAGAGCGAGAGCACGATTTAGACCGGGAGCACGTCCCACAGGACTGCACAAAATTCCTGACATCACGAGACAAGGAGGGCCACCAAAAAAAACGACTCACCAGATCTCTAGTACCAAAAATACCTGGATGACCAGCCAAAGCAGAGCAATGAACTTCAGACATCACTCTCTTCTTCCACTGGTCAGGAACATACAACTTTCCACTGGGACAACGCTCAGATTTGTCCTCCTGGAACTCTTCCAGAGCACGTCTCAAATCGGGCGATATGGCAGAAAGAACTACCCCTTCGCCTAAGATGGTAGCAGGCTTGGTCACCACAGGAGAATCAGCAAAGAAGCTCCTAGAGAGGGCGTCTGCCTTGACATTCTTCGTTCCAGGAAGAAAAGAAACCACAAAATCAAAACGTGTAAAAAACAAGGCCCACCTAGCCTGTCTAGGGTTCAAGCGCTTAGCCGACTCTAGGTAAATCAAATTCTTGTGGTCAGTGAGGACCACGACTTGATGCTTAGCTCCCTCCAACCAATGTCTCCACTCCTCAAATGCCCATTTCATGGCCAACAGTTCCCTATTCCCCACATCATAGTTACGTTCAGATGGAGAGAACTTTCGGGAAAAGAAAGCACAGGGATTCATTTTAGATGTTACAGGATCCTTTTGGGACAAAACAGCTCCTGCACCAATCTCAGAAGCATCCACCTCTACCTGGAATGGAAGTGAGACATCAGGTTGCCGCAAAACCGGGGCGGAGGTGAATCTTCGCTTCAGCTCCTGAATGGAAGAAACAGCCTCCGGAGACCAATTTAACACATCAGCACCCTTCTTAGTCAAATCAGTCAATGGCTTGGCAATACTAGAAAATTTTGCTATAAATTTCCATTAAAAATTAGCAAAACCCAAAAACTTCTGGAGGGCCTTCAAAGAAGTGGGCTGAACCCAATCGTAAATGGCCTGTACCTTGACCGGGTCCATTTCAATAGTTGACGGGGACAAAATAAATCCCAAAAAAGAAATCCTCTGTACTCCAAAAAGGCATTTAGATCCTTTGACATACAGGTAATTCTCCCTCAAGATCCGGAACACAGTCCGAATATGTTCCACATGAGAATCCCAATTCTTGGAGAAGATCAAAATATCATCCAGATAGATAATCAAAAATTTATCGACAAAATCTCGGAAAATATCGTTCATGAAGCACTGGAAAACAGAAGGCATCACCAGGTACTCAAAATGTCCCTCTGGAGTATTAAACGCCGTCTTCCATTCATCCCCATGCTTAATGCGAATAAGATTATACGCCCCCTGAGGTCAAGCTTGGTAAACCAGCAAGCACCTTTAACTCTGGAGAATAGATCAGAAATCAGGGGTAACGGATACTGATATTTAACAGTAATTTTGTTGAGGGCACGATAATCAATACAAGGTCTTAATGATCCATCCTTTTTGGCTACAAAAAAAAACGGCACCTAAGGGTGACGAGGATGGTCTAATATGACCCTTCTCCAACGCCTCCTTAATATAGGATCGCATAGCCTCGTGCTCGGGTACAGATAAATTGAAGAGCCGACCCTTGGGAAATTTACACCCCGGGCTCAGTTCAATTGCACAGTCATAACTCCTATGAGGAGGCAGAGACGCAGACTCATTCTCACTAAATACATCATAAAAGTCCGCCAAATAATCAGGAGCATCATGCGACTGAGGAGAGGTGGAAAACACCGGAACCTCACTAAAGGCACACCGACAGCCCCAACTCACCACAGACACAGATTTCCATTCCAAAACTGGATTATGAATTTGTAACCAGGGAAACCCCAGAACAATAGTATCATGCAGATTATGCAACACCAAAAATCTGCAATTTTCTTGATGGTCTTGGGCGACCCGCATTACCACCTGGGTCCAAAACTGAGGTTTATTTTTAGCCAAAGGAGTAGCATCAATCCCCCTCAAAGGGATAGGCGTCTGCAGAGGTGTCATCGGAAATCCACAACGTTTAGCAAAATCCAAGTCCATTAGGTTTAGGGCTGCTCCCGAATCCACAAAAGCCTTGGCGGAAAATGTGGACAGGGAGCAGATCAGAGTAATAGCCAGAAGAAACTTAGGTTGAACACCCCCAACAGAAAACATGTTTGCAAAGTGTTTCTCTCGTTTAGGACAGACAGAAATAATATGTGAGGCATCTCCACAGAAAAAACACAACTTATTACGCCTTCTGAACTCCTGACGCTGCTCTCTGGAAATAACTCTATCACATTGCATAGGTTCAGACATTTGTTCAACAGGTGGCAACACCTCTCATGCAGCTTTGCGTTCGCGCAAATGCCGATCAACCTGAATGGCTAATGACATAGAATCGTCAAGACCAGAGGGAACAGGAAATCCCTCCATAGTATCTTTTACGGCTTCTGACAACCCCTTCCGAAAGAGAGCTGCCAAGGCATTATCATTCCAGGTAGTAAGTACTGCCCACTTTCGGAATTTTTGACAATACAATTCTGCAGAATCACGACCCTGGTTCAATGACAGCAGGGTCTTTTCAGCCTGATCAATGGCATTAGGTTCATCATACAACAACCCCAAGGCCTGAAAAAATGCGTTCACATTAGTCAGAATAGGATCATCTGGTTTCAAAGAAAACGCCCAATCCTGAGGATCGCCACGCAGCAAAGAGATGACAATTTTAACCTGCTGCGCGGAGCTCCCTGACGAGTTAGGCTTCAAGGCAAAAAATAATTTACAATTATTTTTGAAATTCAAAAATGTAGACCGATCCCCAAAAAATACATCAGGTGTAGGAATATTTGGTTTAGCAGCATGTGAATGAGCAAGGTAGGCGGAAATTCCCCGCACTTCCGCAGCGAGCTGCTCCACACTATCAGACAATTGCTTTATCTCCATTGAGAGAAAAAAAAAAATTCCCCCTATGGCCTCAGAGATATAGAGGAAAAAATATACACACTTTTTTTTTTTTTTTTTACAATTCTTTACTGCTATTGAGTACCCTAGGATCTGCGGTATGGCGGGTGATTCTGTTATGAGTGAGTCACCGTAGGAGGCAAAAACAGAAATACAAGCTAAGTCCAGAAAACCAGAGAAGTTGGCAACTATCAGATTGCAGACCCCTGAACCTATCAACACAACTAGCAGTAGCCGTGGGGGGTTCCTACGATAACCTAGACCCCTCGATCACAGCCGGAAAATTAAATAGGCCTAAAGAAAGAAAGGGGAAATCTAAACTGCCCCAGAGCAGACCCCAAAGCAATAGGCAGCCCCCAACATATAATGACGGTGAAGCAAGATGAAAACACTAACACAGACAGAAAGATAGACTGAGCAAAGACGGGGCCCAAAACTACCTAGATAGGAAAGGACAGGAATGCTGCTGTCTACAATCTGCCAAAACCCTATCAAAGACATAAGCCAACAAGCTGATATGAAAAAGGCCCTGAAGCAGCTAGGCTTCAAAAACTAAATCAGCACTCAGGAATTTTCAGAAGACAGAGCTAAAGGAATTCAGCACACCCCAGCAGGGAATGGCAGAAATCCAGAAAAACAAAGCAAAACAATTCAAAGCACCAATGCAAAAGGCCGAGCAGCAAACTTAGCTTTAGAGGAGCAGGAATTCAGACTGGTCTCCAAGGATCCCACAGAGAAATCACCCGCAGGGCTGAAGGGCGTCAGCAGCCTTATATCCAGTCAGTAGGTCCACTCAGCCAGTCATCATCATCAGCCTCAGGTGTTTGATAATCAGGCTCACTACCTTTCTTTACCAGAAGAGGGAGTTCCTCGGGACTCAGTAATGAAGGGGAAAATGAACTCACAACTCTGCCCCTTATGAACCTCCACCCTTAATTAACCCCTTGTGAATATAGCTACACCTCAAGATTTAAATGCAGTATAGTTAACCCTTAAACACACAGATAGTAAAATAAGAGATTAATCCTGTAGAGAGAAAAGCCCCCCAAATAGCCCCCCAAATATTGAACAGGTAGAAAAGCACTCAGCAATCCACAACACCATGCAGGACGCTTGACATTTGCCACAGAACAACAGGATTGGCAAATTCGCCACTGGCACCCTGTGTTCTACACAGATGAAAGCAGGTTTACACTGAGCACATGTTACAGACATGACAGAGTCTGGAGACGCCATGGAGAGTGATCTGCTGCCTGCAACATCCTTCAGCATGACTGGTTTGGCAGTGGCTCAGTAATGGTGTGGGGTGGCATTTCTTTGGAGGGCTGCAGTGTTGGGCTGTGAGCACAACCCCCATCTGTGGACGTCGGGCACTCAGACCATCCTCAAGGAGTCGGTTTCTAACCGTTTGTGCAGACACATGCACATTTGAGGCCTGCTGGAGGTCATTGTGCAGGGCTCTGGCAGTGCTCCTCCACTTCCTCCTTGCACAAAGGCTGATGTAGCGGTCCTACTGCTGGCTTGTTGCTCTCCTACGGCCCCCTCCACATCTCCTGGTGTACTGGCCTGCCTCCTGGTACTGCCAGACACAGCAAACCTTCTTGCCACAGCTCGCATAGATGTGCCATCCTGGATGAGCTGCACTACCTCAGCCACTTGTGTGGGTTGTAGAGTCTGTCTCATGCTACCATGAGTGTGAAAGCACAACCAACATTCAAAAGTGACCAAAACATCAGCCAGAAAGCATTGGTACTGAGATGTGGTCTGTGGTCCCCACCTGCAAAACCACTCCTTTATTAAGGGTGTCTTGATTATTGCCAATATTTTCCAACTGTTTTCTATTCCATTTGCACAAGAGCATGTGAAATTGATTGTCAAACAGTGTTGCTTCCTAAGTGGACAGTTTGATTTCACAGAAGTTTGATTTACTTGGAGTTATATTCTGTTGTTTAAGTGTTCCCTTTATTTTTTTGAGCAGTGTACAGTTGGGTCCATATATATTTGGACAGAGACAACATTTTTGTGTATTAGTACAGCGGTGGGGCCAGTGCCTGCACCACCCAGCTCCCTAGCAAGGGATAGGTGTAGGGTGTGCTAGGGTGACAGGCTCCGGCTCGGCGACAGGTGAGGAGCCTGTATAGGGAACATTAGGAGTGTGAGGGACACTGACTCAGGGGAGTGCAGGAGGTCTCTGCGTCCCCGTTCCCTATCGCAGGGCCCACCGTTGTAACTGTTTCCCCTTTCCCCGTGTCTTGTCATTTTAGTTACCGGCCTGCGGGTTGTGTCACACAGGACAGTTACACGTGCCGTGTCTTGTCTTAGTTACCGGCCTGCGGGTCATGTCACACAGGAAGGGTCCACGTGACATTATCACCAACCTTACATTTTTCTCTGTTGAGCCATGGGCCAAGTGCAGACCGGTGAGCAGTTGCTGCTGGCCCTCACTGAGGTTAGTGAGGAGTTGAATGATGTGTTTCAGCAGCACCTGCAGCGGAATTATGGGTCTGAGGCTTATCCTCTGCCTCAACTAGAGGGTCCATATATGGCCTTGGCGAGGATATGCCGTGGAGTCGCTGCTGGGGAGCAGGACTTACTTATACAGGCGGACGTACCCAGGCAGGTGGGTGGAGTCAGTGTCCCCATGGTGCTGCCTGGTGTTCCCCAAGGTGAAGAGGTATGTCCCTGTAGTGAGCAGACTAATGAGTTAGTCCTTGGCACTCACGCCGATACTTTGGCTATATCAGAGAAGCCGTGTCCCCCGGGTCGTGTGGAGGAAGACGACCTGGGAGTGTATATATCCTCCTCGCCCTCAGAAAGTGCTATGTCAGCAGAGGTGATGGTTGGCGAGGTACCTTAGGGCATACCGGCGCTTGTTAACAGTGGAGCAGAAGTCAGTCTGGTGGATGCTCAGTTTGTCCAGACTCATAGTCTGAGTGTTGAGACGCCGGACAAACCCATAAGCGTCCAGGCCATTAACTCTGTCCCACTGAGCCAGGGGGGTTAAACCAAGTCGTAGAAGACATTGTTCTGTATAGTAAACATCATGATGAGTCCCAGTCATACTACGTCTTGGAGGGAAATCCAGCACCTATCATTGTGGGTCCCCCTTGGTCTAAAAAACACAACCCGGTTTTAGATTGGTGGACTAGGGAAGAAGTCAGCTGGGAGCAGTCGTGTGAGGGCTGCTGCCTAGGGGCTACTGTCTCTGCCATCTCTCTACAATCGTCCCTTTCCTCTCCAGTGGTAGCAGCTGAGGTGCTGCAGGAGAGTAGGGGCAAGGCTCAACCCTCGCCATTAGCCAACCCTGAGAGGCACATACCTCATAGTAGGAGGGGTTGGAGGGTGGTGTTTCCCTTGGTGAAATGCGGGGGTGTGAGTGTGGTGACACAGGGGGACGCCTCTGTTGTCAGTGCCAGAAAGAGTTCACCGTATTGTGACAAATGAATGTGTGGCAATAAATGTTTCGGGTCCGGACCTGTGAGTGAACGAGCATGTATGGGTGGCCACCAAAAACATCCAGTGGAAGTGTGTTGCGGGGGTCTGGAATTCTCAGGTGATCGGGCCGTATCTGGTGTCGGCTATCCAGGGCCCAGAGACTTACCAGCTGGAGTTACCCACATGCTTGCCCATACACCTCTCATTCCCCAGATCGGCGCTTTGGAGATGGGTGGTACCTCCGGAGCATGCATTGCCAGTACCAGCTGTGCTAGTTTGTCATAAACCTGAAGTGCAGGTAGTTGCTGGGGTGAACTCTGGACCTGGGCGTCCCCGCTGTAGATGGTTCCCTGATGAGGAGCGTTCTTGAGGGTCCAGAGGCCCCTCATTAAGGGGAGGGTACTGTCATGATCCATGCTGGATCATGACAGATAAAATACACTAGTAACCTTTTTTTTTTCCTTAAGCCGTGGTGCGTAAGGATAGTTTTGCCCCCGGTGGCCATTAGGGTCATTGCACTGTGGTGGTTTCGGTTCTAGTTTTGCCCCCGATGGCCATTAGGGTCATTGCACTCTGGTTTCTTTTTATTTTAGTGCATGTGATTATAAAGCAGGTGTGATTGCTCTGGCTCTGCTATAAAAGAGTGGCAGGTGTTGCAATCACTGTTGGTGATAGTGGTCATTTCCAACCATCCTTGGTGGAGGAAGGAGCTAGAGAGAGTTCCTTGCAGCACAGTCAGAGTCCTGGTGTGGAAGGAGTCACAGAGGAGATTTCCTTGCAGCTCTGACAGAGCTTGGTGGCAGCTATTTAGGAGAAAAGCTGCATTCTGGTGGTGGACTCTGTTGCTGGGAGCAAGAGCAACAGAACAAAGCTAAGTGGTGTTTCCCTGTGTGTATTTTTCCCTGGTGTGTATTAGTACAGCGGTGGGGCCAGTGCCTGCACCACCCAGCTCCCTAGCAAGGGATACGTGTAGGGTGTGCTAGCGTGACAGGTTCCGGCTCGGCGACAAGTGAGGAGCCTGTATAGGGAACGTTAGGAGTGTGAGGGACACTGACTCAGGGGAGTGCAGGAGGTCTCCACATCCCTATTCCCTATTGCAGGGCCCACCGTTGTATCCGTTTCCCCTTTCCCCGTGTCTTGTCGTTTTAGTTACCGGCCTGTGGGTCGTGTCACACAGGACAGTTACACGTGCCGTGTCTTGTTGTCTTAGTTACCGGCCTGCGGGTCGTGTCACACAGGACGGGTCTACGTGACAGTTAGTTCTCCAATAACCGGCCTAGTAGTGGAAACAGCTACGATCACCTCCGTTAATTGTTGGTCAATTGTGTAATTGTCCTGACGAGAAGAGGCAGCACGCGGCTGATCGTGAAAATTAGATAACATCGTTGTGGGCTCAGCGTGACCTTTCTAGCTGTGATCTTTGATAACGGCCAAATTGATATTTCCAGAAACCATTGTGAGCAGTATGGGACAATCCCCTCCTCTCTATTGTTGCCCTCATGGTCACATGTGCAGTTCAGGTAAGGGTTAATATTTCCTATACTGTCACCTCCTCATATTATGCTATTAGTTAAATAACCCAGGGCAGCCAATAGCAGATAGCGCTCGGCAGCCCCACCTAGTGGTAGGAATATATAGTGCAGATATCAGGAGGATATAATTCGAGGTCGTATCTGCTGCTCCTACAGATTGTCTTCTCCTGGATATTCCCCTCTGTCTCCGGGGCACAATGATAGCCTGTCTGCTGCTCCTCCTCAGTCTCGGTAAGTCCTGATATTATCGGGAGCCTCTCAGGTGATGGGAATATAGCAGGGACTGATCACCAGGCAGCTCCCTGACCCAGGGGAGGAATATTCACTGTAACCTCCGTCATTCCTGGTAAATGCAGCACTCCATGTCACACAAGGTGATGGTGGGTTTTATCTTCTAGGGTTGGTGGAAGGCCGCATAATCCAATTGCCGACCAAAAATTTAAACGATATGCTGAAGGAAACAATGAACAAAGAGATGGCAGATGCTCTTCCTTATGGCTGCATATGTGTATCATCTGCAAGTAATCAGAATGTGGAGCACATCGAAAGGTAAGTGAAAATCTACAGTACAAGACGTGAGCTGCAGTTCTATGTAACACCACAGATAAAACACAGAGTTATCACTGTTATCTGTGGTGTTACGTGGGACAGCAGGTGACATCTACATTATCTGTTTTTGACAAAATAGGGTGCACTAACAGTGCCAATAGAAATGTATAGGTAAGGGTTAATAGGTGCCGCAACAGTGGGATAAACTATCAAAAAAGAGGAGAAAAAGACACCACTGCAACAAGCGCACACTAAACCAATTAGAAAGAAATATTTATTGATACAAAAGAGTTACATGTTAAAAACATAATAAAAATATGGTGAGCATCCCACAATACATAGCAGTAGAATATGGCACATACAACATATGAAACCTGATATAATAACCCATGTGTAATCCATGTGCGATCCTACCCAACTGCACAATATCCCAAGCACTTCTCTCACCTGTGACCATTGGCTGTTATACTGTGTAATAAACCGGGGCATCGAGTCTCGAGTCTTGTCACGTGGAACCAAGAGAGAATCCTGTGTACATCCATTTGCTCGTTGATAAGCTCGTGAGATACTACCCCGGGGATAATTTCTCTTCTTAAAGCGCTTCGTTAGATGTAGGGCTTCCTCATGAAACACATCATCCGATGGGCTGATTGCCTTATGCGCCGTTGTGGATTACATGGATAGTGCAGCATGCCAATGTGTGGCGGCTGCGCTCCATGGGAGAGCTCCATGCGTTCCACTGGACGCATGCGTGGTGGAGCTTTTTGCTTCAGGGACAGAGCTGTTTATACAGTACACAGCGCATTCGTGGCGGCCATTTTTTCTCATGTGACCGGGACGCCGGTCTCTCTTTTCACTGATTGGGATTGCCAGACGGAAGTGTTTGCTATGTTGCACGTGTGTATCCACCGGGACCTCGGTAAGGTATTTAAAGCGCTGGGACCTTGGTCAGTTACTTCCCCTGACGAAGCCGCACGGGTTGTGGCGATACGAGTGGGGTATGGTCCTGGGTATAGTACCCACTTTATATATCTTTTAATTGCAGCCTTATTTTCCCATAGCGTTTTTGGAGACTGTCTGATGTGGCATATATGAGCATTGGGTTGGTTATTTTGGCCATCTTTTGCTGTGTGGCTTATTATGGCTTATATGCCTAATCTGGGCAGATTGTGGGGCTACATGCATCTTTATGCGGTTATTGTGCAAGATTAGGGCCTTGGTCTCCATGAGCCTAGCTATAGGGTGGTGGCTGTGATATTGTGCAGTTGGGTAGGATCGCACATGGATTACACATGGGTTATTATATCAGGTTTCATATGTTGTATGTGTCATATTCTACTGCTATGTATTGTGGGATGCTCACCATATTTTTATTATGTTTTTAACATGTAACTCTTTTGTATCAATAAATATTTCTTTCTAATTGGTTTAGTGTGCGCTTGTTGCAGTGGTGTCTTTTTCTCCTCTTTTTTATCTACATTATCTGCACTCAGAGTTATCATTGTGCTATATGTGGTGTTACATAGGACTGCAGGTGACATCTACTACATTATCTGTACTCAGAGTTATCACTGTGCTTTATGTGGTGTTACATAGGACTGCAGGTGACATCTACTACATTATCTGTACTCAGATAGTTATCACTGTACTATATGTGGTGTTACATAAGACTGCAGGTGACTTATCCTACAATATATGGTTATATGGTATGCATTGCTGAATGTCCACCACTTTCCCATGCTCCTGAATGCCCCATGCGAACTGCATTGTATTTTATATGGTATGCATTGCTGAATGTCCACCACTTTCCCATGCTCCTGAATGCCCCATGCATTGTATTTTATATGGTATGCATTGCTGAATGTCCACCACTTTACCATGCTCCTGAATGCCCCATGCATTGTATTTTATATGGTATGCATTGCTGAATGTCCACCACTTTCCCATGCTCCTGAATGCCCCATGCATTGTATTTTATATGGTATGCATTGCTGAATGTCCACCACTTTCCCATGCTCCTGAATGCCCCATGCGAACTGCATTGTATTTTATATGGTATGCATAACTTACCCATCTTCTAGTATCCATAATTGTAGTCCATCTTGTTATCTTTACCACACATCTAAGTGGCCTGTATAACCCCTTCCCCCTTTATGACCTCTGCTTAACTCTGTGCATTTGGCCTGGCAGTCACACCCCACATTCACTCACACCTGATTGTGCTTAGCAGCACATATATTTAGCACCATGGGTCTGCTCCAGACATAGTCGGTGCCATCAATTTCAAAATCCTATTTCAAAGTACTATTTCTAAGTACTGTTGAATAAGACTGGAATTGGACTGGAATTGACTGTAAGGTAACGGACTATAACACCACAACAATGTTTCGCCTTCTTTTTACTATCACCCTCATACTACTCTATTTCTCCCTGACTCCTGCAATCCCCCCTCCTAGTAAGGAACTATTCATCTCCCCCTCCATCCTTCCCAGCCACCTAACCTTCTCCTCACAACTGTTCCTCCCCATACAATCCTTTTTCTCCAGGCATGCACGGCCACATCATGTCCTATCCTCCTCCCACCTTCTAATGCTCTGTCTACTACTCCTCATTGCTGGCGACATATCCCCAAATCCTGGCCCCCCTCAACACATCCCTGCACTCACTTGTACTACCCTGCCACGATCCTCTACACGTCTTCACAACCATGACAACCTCATACCTATTCATCCAGCCTCCACTCCCCCAACCCCCTTACCTGGAGCCCTATGGAACGCACGCTCTGTCTGCAACAAGCTGTCATTTATCCATGACCTCTTTATCACCAACAAATTCTCCCTACTCGCCATCACTGAAACCTGGCTCACTCCCTCTGACACAGCCTCTCCAGCTGCGCTCTGCTATGGCGGACTCCATCTCTCTCACATCCCTCGCAACAGCAATAAACGTGGTGGAGGAGTTGGCTTGCTCCTGTCTGATATTTGCTCCTTTACCCCAATTCCTCTGCCACTCTCCACTACTCTTCCCTCGTTCAAGGTGCACACCGTCCGCATCCATTCCCCCTCCAACCTCCAACTGGCTGTCATCTACCGCCCCCCAGAACTAGCCATCTCCACCTTTCTCGACCACTTCACCACCTGGCTACTCCATTTCCTTTCTGCTGACATCCCCACCATCATCATGGGCGACTTCAACATCCCTATTGACACTTCCACCCCGACTGCCTCTAAACTTCTATCGCTCACGGCTTCCCTCGGCCTCACTCAATGGTCCTCTGCAGTCAATCACAAAGATGGTCACACGCTGGACCTTATCTTCACCCGTCTCTGTTCCCTCACTAATCTCAATAACTCACCCCTCCCCCTGTCAGACCACAACCTACTGACATTCTCTTCCCTCTCCTCTCCTACTGCGCAACCCCCGCTCCATAATCTCGCTCACCCTCGCAGGATTCTCAAACACCTCAATTTACAATCACTCTCTGAATCCCTTCTCCCTCTTACAGACATAGCTTCCCTTCATGACACAGATGCTGCTGCCACTTTTTATAACACCACAATAACAGCAACACTTGATTCGGCCGCCCCCCTCATGCAGAGCAAAACGCGAACAATCAACAGGCAGCCCTGGCTGACCAGCCTGACAAAAGAACTACGACGGGTTTCCAGGGCCGCTGAGCGGAGATGGAAGAGAACCCATTCTACTGAGCACTTCAATGCATACAAGCAGTCCCTTGCCAGCTTTAAGTCCACGCTCTCTGCCGCAAAACAAACTTACTTTTCATCTCTCATATCCTCCCTGTCTCATAACCCTAAACAGCTCTTCAACACTTTCAATTCTCTACTCTGTCCCACAGCACCTCCTCCACCTCCTCTTTTTTCTGCTGAAGACACTGCCTCCATCTTAAAGCAGAAGATCGACACGATCAGACAAAACTTTGGCCCGCAGCCCCCAGTGTCCCTCTTAGCCGCTCAGCCCTGTTCTGCAAAAGCCAGCTTCTCCACCATGACAGAAGATCAGCTCTCCACCCTTCTGTCAAGATCACACCTCACCACTTGTGCCCTCGACCCACTCCAGTCCCACCTCATCTCTAACTTGGCCACAGTCCTCATTCCATCTCTAACACACCTTTTCAACCTTTCACTTACAAATCGTGTATTTCCCTCATCCTTCAAACATGCCTCAATCACACCCATCCTCAGAAAGCCCTCCCTTGACCCATCCTCTGTGTCTAACTATCGCCCAATATCTCTTCTCCCTTATGCCTCAAAACTACTGGAACAGCATGTATATCTTGAACTGTCCTCCCACCTCTCCTCCTGTTCCCTCTTTGACCGGTTACAATCTGGCTTCCGACCGCAAAACTCAACTGAAACTGCCCTAACGACTTACTAACCGCCAAGAGCAAGTGACACTACTCTGTCCTCCTTCTCCTGGACCTGTCCTCTGCCTTCGACACCGTAGACCATTCCCTCCAGCTACAGATTCTCTCATCTCTTGGCATCACAGACTTGGCCCTATCCTGGATCTCATCATACCTAACGGACCGAACATTCACTGTCTCCCTCTCACACACCACCTCCTCACCTCGCCCTCTGTCTGTCGGTGTTCCCCAAGGCTCTGTCCTAGGACCCCTACTATTCTCCATCTATACCTTCGGCTTGGGACAGCTGATAGAATCCCACGGTTTGCAGTATCACCTCTACGCCGATGACACGCAGATCTACCTATCTGGACCTGACCTCGCCTCCTTACTGACTGAAATCCCACAATGTCTGTCTGCTATCTCAGCCTTCTTCTCTGCTCGCTTTCTCAAACTGAACATGGACAAAACAGAATTTATCATCTTTCCCTCATCTCACTCTACCCCTCCACCAGACCTATCCATCAATGTCAACAGCTGCTCTCTTTCCCCAGTCCCGCAGACTCGGTGCCTTGGGGTGATCCTCGACTCTGCGCTCTCTTTCAAACCACATATCCAAGCCCTCGTCTCCTCCTGCCGCCTCAAACTCAAAAATATTTCCCGGATCCGCTCATTCCTCAACCACGAAACGACAAAAACACTAGTGCACGCTCACATCATCTCCCGCCTCGACTACTGCAACCTCCTACTCTCTGGCCTCCCCTCTAGCACTCTGACACTGCTCCAGTCCATCCTACACTCTGCTGCCTGACTAATCCACCAGTCTCCCCGCTACTCCCCAGCCTCCCCCCTATGCCAGGCCCTTCACTGGCTTCCTATTGCCCAGAGGATCCAATTCAAAACCCTAACCATGACATACAAAGCCATCCACAACCTGTCTCCTCCATACATCTGTGACATGGTCTCTAGGTACTTACCCGCACGCAACCTTCGATCATCTCAAGATCTCCTTCTCTACTCCCCCTTATCTCTTCTTCCCACAACCGCATACATGACTTCTCCCGTGCTTCCCCCAGACTCTGGAACTCCCTGCCTCAACACATCAGACTCTCACCATCAACGGAAACCTTCAAGAAGAACCTGGAGACCCACCTGTTCCGACAAGCCTAAAGCCTGCAATGATCCTCGGTCTACTGAACCACCGCACGACCTGCTCTACCCCCTCCTACTGTATCCTCACCCATCCCTGTAGACTGTGAGCCCTCGCGGGCAGGGTCCCCTCTCCTTATGTACTTGTGCATCCCTTGTCTTGTATATATTACACTTGTCTATAATTCCCCTTTTGACATGTAAAGCGCCATGGAATAAATGGCGCTATAAAATGCATAATAATAATAATAATATTTAGTCAGAGACTTATCACTGTGTTATCTGTGATGTTACATAGGACTGCAGGTGACATCTACTTCATTATCTGTACTCAGATTTATCACTGTGTTATCTGTGGTGTTACATAGGACTGCAGGTGACATCAGGTGCACTCTTGCATGTTCACCATCCCCATACCTGAGATCCTCCATCTCAAGTGCTGCTCGCCATTGGCTGCTGCCATATTATGTTCTTCTGCTACTTAATGTTATTTCTTGCATTCTCGGCTTTGTTTCTTGTTCTCACTTTACTGATGTCGCCTTCTTCTTCTTCTTCCCCTTCTTCTTCTTTTTCTTCTATCACTTATTCCCATTCTGTATATTTTATTACAATCTGCTGATTCCATGTAATACGGATTTCTGTGATCGTCGTTATCTTCGTATTTATATTACCTGGCGTCTTATTACCTTTTGTAGGTGTATTGTTATTTTCTCTTACCTAGCAGTAGACATAATTATTGGTCCTTAGCCATAATATATTCTTTATTTATGCCGTTGTAGTTTAGTGGTTGTTTTACACTTGTTCAGCTACAAAGATAGTTAAAAAAAAGGAGGTTAGAAAACAATAACTGAAAAATTGCCCGGTCGAGAAAGGGTTAATAGTATGGGTCTTCTCCTACAGACCAACAGGATTTTTTTTCTTTTTTGCCTCCAGGGCTCAGGTGTTATTGATGACATTATGGTTTGGCCCCGGTGACATTACTCTCTTGCTTCCTCAGGTGCTGTGCTCTATGGAATTGCTGCCGTAAAGCTATCGATATCTGTTACTCAGGATTACCGAAATACACTTTCACTTACAGTAAAGGGATCATCCGTTGTGGTAAGTCCACAGTTCTCTTTGGGGTCAGGATACAAGGTGACATTGTGAGATACAACTGTAATAAACCCTTAGCTGTGATTACAAAAAAGTTCTACTTCCTTCACTTCATTCAGAAACATTAAACTTGTATGGAAGCTTTAAGCACAATGGCCCTGATTCATCAAATCTGATGTTTCTTTGCCAGTTATGATCCCGGATGCGCTGTAGTGAGAAACTCCCATCTCCTGAAGAAGCATGCAGCTCACAGTGAATCTGGTGCAACCTTCAAATCTGAACCCTAGTCATGGATCAAAGATTATTTCTATATGACTTTATGTCATTTTCCTGCTATATATTATGAGTTTGTCGCGTTTTACTTGGCCATGCCCTCGGCTAAGCTCCACCAACTTTTCAAATGTTGGAAAAACAGCAGAAGTAGAAAAGAAAGAGAAAAGGAAGAGAAAAGAAAAGAACTAAATAATGACGAGCACACTCATAAATATACAAAATAGACACAATATTTATTGGCAAAAAGAGACATACATTTAAAAAGAAGTAAAACTGTACAATGGTCCCAGTCCTAACACAGTACACAAATATTTGTGCGATGTGCAAAATCAACTCCTGTGATGTTTCACAGGGACACATGATAGCATAAAGCACATGTGTTTTTTTGCAGTTGATATAAAATTATGAATGGTGTTGTGTCGAAGACCGTGGTTTTACAAAAGTATCCTGTGTAGGATGCATTTACTGGCAAATATTGCAGTCTCCACAAGGAAAGGAACCCCTCAGTTCAAATTGGCCGCAGGCCTTGAGTAATGGCTACTAGTAAGGATGTCCCTAAAATTGGGGGCCCTTCTTGCTATAAGGAAAGGTCGATCGCCCACAATGGTGTGGTGGCTTGAAGATCAGCTGTAAGAATCTTCCAATGTTTTTGTAAGACCTGTCTCACTTGTGTCCATTGTGTGTTGTAATTGGTGATAAACTTAAGCTGGAGATCATGCGGCCTGCAGTTGGTGGTCAGTAACAAATCCTGTGTTACTTGTCACATTGGTAGGCTGCTTAAACTGCTTAAATGTATTTTCTAGGGTATCCCCTCCTCCTGAATCTCTCCGTGAGCTCTTGTGCTTGGCTACGGAAGTCTGTGACCTTTGTGCAGTTTCTTCTTGCTCTCAAAAATGGTCCCATGGGGACCTCTTTTTTCGTGTGCAGCAGATGAAAACTATGTTACTCCAAGAGACTGTTCATCACGTTGGGTTTATGATACAGGTTAGTCACCAAATGACCATCCTGTACCGAGAGAGTGAGGTCCAAAAAGATTGCTGAAATGGGAGACATGGAATTGGTAAGAAGTATGTTGAGAGAGTTCTGATTCAAAGATTCCGAAAACATAGAACATTCTTGTAGCGTACCTAGCCAGGCAAAAAAGATGTCATCGATATAACGTTGCCAGTGTCGAATCTTGTCCTTAAACCACCATGAGCGGTAAACCACCATAGACTTCAACCAATCCAAGAATAGGTTCACAAAGGCTGCATGCATCGGGCCCCCGTGGCCACTCCAGAGGCCTGCAAATAGAATGACCTATCGGATAAGAAATAATTGTGTCTCAGGACAATTATTGTGTCTCAGGACAAAATCAAGAAGATTGATAATAAAGGAATCATGCATTCTGTCGTAATTCAGTTGGTGATCAACAAAGTAAGTGACTGCTCTCATACCATCAGAATAGTTGATGTTGGAGAATAAAGACTCAACGTCACATGTGACCAAAAGTGCGTGAGCAGGAAAAGTGATGTTACAACAAGTCTTAGTGAAATATGATTTATCTTTCACGAATGAGGGAAGCTGCATGACCTGCAGTTGCAAAAAGAAGTCCTCATATGTACTGGCCTTTTCACATAAGCTGCCAATCCAGGACACCATGGGGTGGCCTGGAGGTTTGGAGATGTTGTTATGCACTTTGGGTAGCATATAGAATGCAGATGTAACCGGATGTTCTACCAATATAAACTTCCTGTCTCTGACATTTACGATGCCCATGTCACATGCCCGATCTAATAGGCCCCTGAGTTTGACGGAGAAAGATCCAGTGAGGTCTGAGGGGAGTCTACGGTAGAACGTAGGGTCATCAAGCTGTCTGTAGGCCTCCGCCAGGTTCCTTTTTTACCCCTTGTCAGCTTCCATTATCAGAAAAGTGTTGTTATTTTTAAGGCTCCAAACGGCTTGCTTTTCTGAGGTACTTAGGTTACGATGATGATTTGAGTACGATGGTAATTGGAGTATATTGTTCTTCACCAACTCAAAGAAAATTCAGATCTCCTGGACCAAGGACAAGAGCTGTATCAGACTCATTTTCTTTCAGTAGCTCAACTAGATCACAGAAAATTTGTCGGTCTGTCTCATCCAGTGTTTTAATCATATCTGGTTTTCTGTAAAGAACTTGAAGAACCATGTTGCGCTTCATGTTATATCGCTGCCATCCGCTTCTCTAATTACTCAGTAACAACAGTTTGCTTCTCGTGCAAAGCACATTTACCAGGTTAGGGCAGAGATGTCAGCCCTTACTGACATGGCGCGTCATGTCCTTGCTTCTGGTTGCACATAGAGGCCTCACGATCTCCACTGGTATGTAATTACATCTAACTATACTTGTTATTAGGCTTTGACTG
The DNA here is from genome assembly GCF_039654945.1 of Dendrobates tinctorius. NCBI lineage: Eukaryota > Metazoa > Chordata > Amphibia > Anura > Dendrobatidae > Dendrobates > Dendrobates tinctorius. Next base: position 33,869,689 of record NW_027361696.1, on the reverse strand, counting down.
GCTACAGGGACTATAGTTACCCTGACAAAGCCGTGCTTGACTCGGCAAAATGTGTGGGGCCATGTCCCTGGTCCTATTATGCTCTCTTGCTCCACCTAACAGACTGGACATTAAGCATCTCCCACTCACACACCACCTACTCACCTCTCCCCCTATATTTCGGAGTCCCGCAAGGTTCAGTCCTATGACCCCTGATCTTCTCTAGTAACACCTTTGGCCTGGGTCAGCTCATAGAATCTCACGGCTTGCAGTATCACCTCCATGCTCATGACACACAGATCTACATCTCTGGACCTGATATCACCTCCTTACTAACCAGGATCCAACAATGTCTGTCTGCTATTTCATCCTTCTTCTCCACTAGCTTTCTATAACTTAATATGTACAAAACAGACTTCATCATCTTTCCCTCATCTCACTCGACCCCCCTAACAGACCACATATCCATCATATTCAAAGTCTGCTCACTCTCCCTAGTCTCACCAGCTCGCTGCTTCGGGGTAACTCTTGACACTGATCTCGCCTTCAAACCACATTTCGAAGCCCTTTCCACTTCCTGCCGACTTTAACTCAAAAATATTTCCCGGATTTGTACATTCCTGCACAAAGAGTCTTCAAAAACTCTAGTGCAAGCCATCATCATCTTCTGCCTTGACTACTGCAACCTCCTGCTCTGTGGCCTCCCTTCTAACACTCTCGCGCCCCTCCAATCTATTCTAAATTCTGCTGCCCGACTAATCCACTTGTCCCCCCTCTATTCCCCAGCCTCTCCCCTCTGTCAATCTCTTCACTAGCTCCCCATTACCCAGAGACTCCAGTTCAAAACCCTAACCATGACATACAAAGCCGTCCACAACCTGTCTCCTCCATACATCTGTGACCTCGTATCTCGGTACTTACCTGCATGCAAGCTCCGATCATCAAAAGATCTCCTTCTCTACTCCCCCTCTTCCCACAACCGCATACAAGATTTCTCCCGCACATCACCCCTACTCTGGAACTCTCTACCCCAACATAGAGCGTTAAGACTTGGACCATTGTACGGTTTTACTTGTTTTTATATGTGTCTCTTTTTGCCATTAAACATTGTGTATATTTTGTATATTTATGAGTGTGCTCATCATTATGTTCTTCTTTTCTTTTCTCTTTCCTTTCTATCACGCATCTTTGATTAACTACTAGATATAGCACCTATATCTGCACTGGGTATATTGATTGGAGTGCGCCCTGCTCCTACTACTTATGCAAAATTTCAGTTTTACGCCACATTCAGGGGGTAGACTGACTAATTGTTTGAAATTCTATTAGAAAGACAGAAGTATCGAATTCAGAATTGGCAGCCATTAAACTTCATATACTGAGCAAAAAGTCTCTTTATCACGGCTGCGTTCTTTTATAAACCTTCTTTCATTCTTCTCCCATAAAGTAGAAATTCACATTCAGCACCATTCACTATTAAATCGGATTAGGCCTCTTTCACACATCAGTTTTTTGCCTTCAGGCGCGATCCGGCTTTTTTTTGTAAAACCGGATCCGGCAAAATGCAATGCCGGATCCAGTTTTTCCCCATTGACTTGCATTAGCGCCGGATCGTGCCGGATGGCATTGCGTTTCATCCGTTTTTTGCCGGATCCGGCAACTTGTCTCATTCCGGCGTCTGGAAAAAACAGCTACTGTAACGTTTTTTGTCTCCGGCGAAAAAGCCGGAAGCGCCGGATCCGGCGCTTCCAGCTTTTTGCTACAATGAAAGTCTATGGGCGCCGGAATGCGCTGGATCCAGAAAAAGACGGATCCAGCCACCGGATCCGGTTTTTTTAAGTCTGCGCATGCTCAGATCCAATTGGCCAGCCCCCAGGAACAGATATACCTGCTAGACGGATCCAGCAAAAAAACGGATCCGTTTCTACAGTTCTCCAAAATTTATGCCGGATCCGTTTTTTCAAAAAATAGCCGGATCCTGCCTGACGGCAAAAAACTGATGTGTGAAAGTAGCCTTACAGTTCTGCCAAGGAGTTAACAGCAGTGGCAGTGCTCAGTATATTGATAGAGCATGTACAAAATCAGAGAAACACAGAAGATGCGGCAATCAAAAAACCGTTTGAGCTACATGGTAAAAACTGAGTGATGGACGTTTCGCATTCACTCACGCTTCATCTAATGCTGTATCGTGTTCTATTTTTCTATGGACTTCTTTTATTATCACAAATCATTCATCTTATATCTCAGGCACAGATCGTTGATAATGATAAATGATAAATGTTTCTGTTACACCCACAGGTGAAATTCCGGATATAAGCCATTGTGCCAGACTTAACTGTGAGTGTGAACGGAAAACTGTGATGTGTTTAATGAACCCTGAGAATTCAGAAGCAAACTCAGAAGTTGAAAAAAAGTGTTATAGGAAACTTAAAACCTGCCCTGAGCGATCAGACATAAAGAAGTTGTTGTTTGGAATAAAATAAATATCAATCTATGAGAATTTTACATTGTATTCAGTCAATTAATTGTTATTAGAAACCGAGGACACAACAAAGAAGACCGAGAGAGCACAGAAATGGGATGATATTCAGCACCTCAATTCTGCTGGTGCAGTCACTGCGTACATACATTACATTACTGATCCTGTACCGATCATGGGTTACATCTGGTATTATACTCCAAAGTTGCACTCACTATTGTGCTGGTGCAGTCACAGCGTACATAACATTACATTACTAATCCTGAGTTACATCCTGTATTATACTCCGGAGCTGCACTCACTATTCTGCTGGTGCAGACACTGTGTACATACATTACTGATCCTGTACTGATCCTGAGTTACATCCTGTATTATTCCCCAGGGCTGCACTCACTGTTCTGCTGGTGCAGTCACTGTGTACATGCATTACAGTACTGATCCTGAGTTACATCCTGCATTATACTCCAGAGCTGAACTCACTATTCTAATGGTGCAGTCACTGTGTACATACATTACATTACTGATCCTGTACTGATCCTGAGTGACATCCTGTATTATACTCCAGAGCTGCACTCACTATACTACTGGTGCAGTCACTGTGTACATACATTACATTACTGATCCTGAGTGACATCCTGTATTATACCCAGTGCTCACTATTCTGCTGGTGCAGTTAATGTGTACATACATTACATTACTGATCCTGAGTTACCTCCTGTATTATACTCCAGAGCTGCACTCACTATTCTGCTGGTGCAGTCACTGTGTACATACAATACATTACTGATCCTGAGTTACCTCCTCTATTGTACACCAGAGCTGCTGTGGTGCCCCTGAGGCTCAGTCGCTACAGAGGTACTGCACCTCCTCCTGAGGTGTGGTGCCCCACCATTCAGGTAAGGTGAAAACTCCTGACCATGCTCCAACACCTACACCCCACATCACAAAGTAGTGTAGCAAAGCACCCATTGGTGGCTCCCTGCTTGGAACACGAAACGTGCTGGGAGGTGGGTGGAGTTAGATTCAGTACAAGGAGCGGGAAGAGTCCAAGTAGTCAGTTGAGTTTGAGTTTAGTTTGGAGTTGAGTCGGAGGAGAGGAGATGAGAAGATCCCTAGAGAGAGGGATAGATGGATGGAGTTGCTGCTGCAGATCCTAGTGACCTGGGTCTGCTGGCACGGGAACGGGAGAGAAAGCAAGAGAGACTGAAAGCCTGACTCTCCATAGAAAGAAAGGATTAGTACAGAACTTGAGGAGTAAGGAGAACAGAGGACGCGGGTGAGACGAGAACCCTTCCTAGAAATTCTAAGCGCAAGGCCGGGGCCCGGTCCCCGAGGTTGTATGGATACTAATGGTCCTGCAGCAGACACCGGAGGAATAGAATTAGTGACCGCTTTATTCCCACACCAAGCTTGGGGCACAACAGCAACTGGATAGTGAGCCGGGGCTTAGTAGCAAGGAGTCCCCGAAGCAGGCTACAGCTGTCTGCCGTACAAGTATAGTTCATAGGAACATCTGACAGGAGGAACTCCAGTGTAACTCAGTACTGCGAGTACTTCACCTAAAGGCGCTATAAGAGGAGACGTTCAGAAAAGGAACAAGTTGGCGGAGTGTTGGAAAGGAGTATTCCATCTAGCCTTGGGGTTGATTGAGTCCCTGACCCGGAGGACGTAGCACGGAAGCAGGCACCTATTTGTACAACAGACTGTGTGTAAAGCTTTGGAACTACATGCCCTGGTGTCCTTCACTTCTTCCTGCACCAACCTGCCTAGCACTGCTACATCCCCTGTGCCTGGCACTACAACATCTAAGTGTCATCACATCCCCTCTCTGCCCTGGGACAACAGCCCTGCCTGTGGAGGGCAATACCATCACTGCTGCACCACACCATCTGTCCCAGAGGATCTGTCTGCAGCGTCGGCCTAACATCTACATTGCCAAACACCACAGGTGGCGTCACGACATAGTCATTGACTTTGAACATTTACAATGGGCGCCCAGGGCCACGGGCCGGGCCACAGCTACCGTGACAACTCCCATTGAGATCCACCGGACCCAGTACCGAGTACCCCACAGCCCTGGGTGTGAGGGCGTCCCACTGCACTCACTATTCTGTTGGTGCAGTCAATGTGTACATACAGTGCTGTGCAAATTAATTGGGACAAAGCATTTTTTTTAAGTAAAATGGTAAGTTGGTTACCAGTCAGTGATCCATACCAGTTTTAACTGCTTTGAACAGGTGGGAGTGTACAACCTTGAGTAACAAAATGTGGTTTGACTGGTTTTAGTCAGAAAATAACAGCTAGCTGCCCCCTCAGCTTCAGTTGAGAGCTTGTTTCTGTGAGGAGTGGGTTACTGTACTTTTTCTCTCGGAGGGCAACAAAGCCAGTAAAGAAACAACTTCTGACATCTCCAATGAAGGCAAAACGACACGCATGCGAGAGAAAAAGTACACTAAACCACTCCTCACAGAAACAAGCTCTCAACTGAAGCTAAGGGGGCAGCTAGCTGTTATTTTCTGACTAAAACCAGTCAAACCACATTTTGTTACTCAATGTTGTACACTCACACCTGTTCAAAGCAGTTAAAACTGGTTTGAATCACTGACTGGTAACCAACTTACGATTTTACTTAAAAAAAATGCTTTGTCCCAATTAATTTGCACAGCACTGTACATTACGTTACTGATCCTGAGTTACATCCTGAATTATACTCGAGCTTCACTCCCTATTCTGCTTTTGCAGTCACTGTGTACATACATTGCATTACTGACCCTGAGTTACATCCTGTATTATACTCCAGAGCTGCACTCACTATTCTGCTAGTGCACTCACTGTGTACATACAGTACATTACTGACCCTGAGCTACATCCTGTATTATACCCCAGAGCTGTACTCACTATCCTGCTGTTGCAATCACTGTGAACATACTTTACATTACTGATCCTGACTTACATCCTGTAGATCTTTTATTATAAAAATGAAAAACATAACAATAATAATAACAGAAACATAACAAGAATATCAGCCAGAAAATAATCTGCATACTGAACACTGGTCCAGCCGCTCATTCTTTCCTCTCACACATATTATACATATATCAGAATAATAACTAATATTAACTACTTACACCTTCTGGTCCGGTCACCAAACAAAACTAATAACAAACAATAAAATAAACAAAGGCCGACATAAATATACTGTATACTTAAACATTTTTTTTATTTATAAATATATATATATAAAATAACCAAACTATACAAATATATACAAGACTAAACTAACCACCACCCCACACTCAAGCCCACCATTCCCAACCCCCGCACTGACCTGAGAGCTGGTCCTGCGTCTCATGCCTCAGTCCATGTCCAACGTCCATAGGCCAGATCAGGCAGTGCCAGTGTTTCCCCAAACACCCCAGTGTCCCATAGTCCCACAAGATAAACCCACCTCCTCCCTTTTCCCACCACCCAACCTAACACCTACACCCAAATCTATATCCTTATATACAATATATACAGAAACAAGCAACAATACCCACAAATCACAAAGCACAAGTTCGGCACCTGCAGCCCTTCATCACTGTATACTGATAACAAAACAAAAATCTACAGTGTCAGCAGCAGCCCACCACCAGGAAAGAAGATGACCAGACTAGGGCACACTAAAAGAAAAGCCCCTCCAGAGGAGAGGGGCCCTACGTGTGCCCAGTCTCTCATACTCCAGAGAGCGCACCTTCACCAGGTCACCGAATATGGTCCTAAACACATAGTCCACTGGGAAGATGTTCTGTTGCGTCGATACTAAGCACCGTGTGTTCCACGTTTGATACCTAACCACTGCACTAACTAGAAATAAGGTGCAGCGGTCCTGGCCACCAAGGTCTCCGAATGCTCCATAGGCCCATTCCGCATAGGAGAGACCGACCAGCCGAGACCAGCCAATGGAGGCGCCCACCCTGTTGTACACCTCTGTGTTGAGGGGACAATGAAGCAGGAAATGATCCATGCTTTCCAGCACGGTACCACAATGCTCCCGAGGACAGTTCCTGTCCTCAGAGCTCCTACACTTCAGATTGTCCCTCACACACAGTTTCGCATGAAAGCAGCGCCAAGCCAAGTCCCAAAACTTCGAGGGGATCCTGAAAGAATTCAAAAGATGCAAACCCACCCCGAGATCCCGACTTGGGCAATCCCTGAGCACCAGAGGGCTCTGGAAATGGGTCAACAGAACCCTGTTGTCAAGGAGTTTCCTTGGCAAGGTCCTGATCTCCCACATTCCTAGACCCCACCGGCGAATTACCTTCAGAACCAAGGTAGCGTGAGCCGGAAGATGTCCATGCGGTGTGTGAAGATCCTTCACTTGCCCTCCTGTCTCCAATTCTGGAAGAAAGGCTGAAACCATCCCCTACAGGAGAATACCCACGGAGGAGCCCTCTCTTTCCAGAGGTTTGCAATATTGAGCTTAATGAACGTATCCACAAGGAATACCACAGGGTTGACCATACCCTACCCTCCTAGTCTCCTCGTACGGTAAGTAACCTCCCTCTTGACCAGATTCAGTCTATTCCCACATAACAGCTGGAAGAACTAACTGTAGACCCGGGTCCAGAGAGACTCTGGCAAGATGCACACTCTGCCCAGATAAATCAGTAAAGGGAGCAGGTAAGTTTTGATCAGGTTTACCCTTTCCCTGAGGGTCAAAGACCAACCCTTCCATTGGTTCACCTTCTGAGTGGCGAGCTCTAGCCAGTTGTCCCAATTTTGTTTGGGGTAACCCCCTGGTCAAATTCAATGCCAAGGACTTTTGCAGAGACTTTGGGTCCTGGAAGGGTGTCCGGGAGATCAAAACCAGGATCTCCTCTTCCCAGCCAGAGACATTCACACTTATCCCGGTTGATCTTGGACCCGGATGCCTCTGAGTAGCGATCTACCTCTGACATCAGCCACCCTGCCTCCTCATGAGAAGAAACAAAAACCGTGACATCATCGGCATACGCCACCACCCTCAGAGTGACTTCCTGTGCTGTCCGGTCCATCCCAATCCCTGCCAACGGTCCACGCTCCACCCTCCTAAGAAGTGGGTCAATCGTGAACACGTACAGCAGTGGGCCCAAGGGACAACCCTGGCGAACACCAGATCCAACCTCAAAAGAGCTGACAATCCAACCGTTCACAAGCGGGAAACTCTCTGCCCCACCGTACAAGGTTTTAAGCCCCCCGGCAGGCCATATCTCAGAAGGACATACCAGAGGTGCTCATGATTAACCCAATCAAATGCTTTTGCCTGGTCCAGTGACAGCATGTACCCCTTCCAGTGACCAGCCCTACCCTGCTCCACCGCCTCCCGGACACCGAGCACATAGAGTTGAGCGAAACGGGTCGGTCAAATTCATAAGTCGCCGACTTTCGCTGAAGTCGGGTTTCATGAAACGAAACCCGACCATAGCGTGAGGTCGGCCATGAGGTTGGCGACCAGAGCGCCAAAGTCGCGTTTCAAATGATGCTTCCAGCTCCCTTTTTCAACCAATGATGGAGGACGCACACTGTGGGCAACGCGATGACATGGGCATCGGTCACCACCATCTTTGAGAAGGGCATGCAAGTGATTGGCTTGCTTGTGTGGCATCACAGGGGCTATAAAAGGGCGTGCACGCCGACCGCCATCTTACTTCTGCCGATCTTAGCATTAGGGAGAGGTTGCAGCTGCTGATTCTGAATAAGGGAGGGCAATAGGCAGGGAAAAAGAACAAAAAAACTGCTTCTGCTGGTAGCGATTTCCATTGTAAAACACAGCAGTTAGTGTGCAGTGACAGGGGAGGCTATATTTTTGGGAATCAGCTCTGTTGGTTATTAGGCTGCCATATAAGGCTCCCTGATAGCTGCATTGCTATTTGCACACTGCTGTGCAAACTGCTTTTTTAAAAGAAAAAATACTTTTCTTCCTCTTTTCCGCACAGTTACCAAGCGTTCATTTTTCCACACTTTTGTGTGCAGCAGTCCTGCTTATTAGGCTGCCTGCTGCCATACTGGGACTGAGAGCATCATTGTCAGCCTCAAAACTCTAGGGAGCTTCTAATTCTCCCCAATACTACATACACCTTGTACCTGGTCATACACCTGCCTATTTCAGCCTGTTAAATTGAGGTGTAATCTATAGTGGGCCTGAGATAATAGTTCAGCCTCCTAAAATCTCTAGGGAGCTTCCATTTCTCCCCAATACTATATACACCTTGTGCCTGGTCATACACCTGCCTATATCAGCCTGTTAAATTGAGGTGTAATCTATAGTGGGCCTGAGATAATAGTTCAGCCTCCTAAAATCTCTAGGGAGCTTCCAATTCTCCCCAATACTATATACACCTTGTACCTGGTCATACACCTGCCTATTTCAGCCTGTTGGCATTAGACAAGGGTCAGGATCCTGCAGAGTTGTACTGTCAAAAATTCTGAAAGTGGGCGGTCCTTACTACATGGAATGATGGTGCATTGGCAGCTCTCTTTCGGAAAGTTTTGTCAGAGACCGTAAAAGATGTTATGGTGGGATTTCCTGTTCCTTCTGGTCTGGATGGCTCTATGTTATTAGCCATTCAAGTTGATCGGCGTTTACGTGAACGTAAAACTACACGGGAGGCACTGCCACCTTTTGAACAAATGTTTGAACCTATACAATGTGATGGGGTTTTGTCTAGGGCGCAACATCGGGAGTTTAGAAGGCGTAATAAGCTGTGTTTTTTCTGTGGAGACGCCTCTCATACTATTTCTGTCTGCCCTAGATGAGAGAAACGTTTTGCACACACATTTGCTGTGGGCAGTATACAACCTAAGTTCCTTTTGACAATTACTCTGATCTGCTCCTTGTCCACATTTTCCACTAAGGCTTTTGTGGATTCAGAAGCAGCTCTGAATCTGATGGATTTGGACTTTGCTAAACGTTGTGGTTTGTCCATGACGCCTTTGCAGACGCCTATTCCTTTGAGGGGTATTGATGCCACTCCTTTGGCGGAGAATGTTGTGAGTTCATTTTCCCCTTCATTACTGAGGCCCGAGGAACTCCCTCTTCTGGTAAAGAAAGGTAGTGAGCCTGATTATCAAACATGAAGAGAGAAGGAAGATCCGGCACTGGAGACTTAATAAAATCCACGATAAGTTTTATTCACATAATTTCATGATAAAACCATAAAGGGGAAAACAGACCCCCCACGCCTGACGCGTTTCGAACCTTACACCAGGTTCTTCCTCAGAGACATGAAACAAAACAGTTCACAAAATGATTATAAACATTCCTAATCAGCAGAGGGACTCCACACATGTGTATAATCAAAGAGGCAGACAGCTAAGCCCTCAAATCACTGGTGGAGTCACTCCCTTGCAAGAAGAAAGAAAAAAAAAAAAAAAAGGAAAAGACCAATACAACAATGGACAAGACATAGAATAAATAAAAACATGTGCAATACACACGTATAAATGCATAAATACATAGCAACTATCAAATGACAAAAAAAAAAAAAAACCCCAAAAAAAAAAAAATAAATAAAAATAAAAATAAAAATGAAAAAAAAAAAAAAAAACCCCCTAAAAAATAAAACAAAAAAAAAATAAAAAAATAAAAAAACAGCAAAAATCTCAGCACTCAATAGAAATACATAAGATCATTTCTATAATTTAGACCTTGCGGATATCGTGCATCAAGCGCAAGTATCCAGAAGGCTTCCCGACAGTGTAGTAAATGTTCCCAGTCACCCCCTCTGGGGGGTTTCAATACCCGTTCTATTCCCTTAACTTTAAGACTGCATAAATTACCCTTGTGTATTTCAAAGAAATGTTTGGACAAGCCAGACACATTCCTACGACTGGACATAGACTCTGGGTTGTGCTCTGGGTTGGGCGGTGATGTGCTCACTTAGTCTCCTCTTCAGGCTGCGTGTGGTACAGCCAATGTGATATAAACTGCACAATGTGCACTCTGCCATATACACTAAGTGTGTGGTGTTACAATTCATGTAGGTTTTAATTTTGTAGGTTTGTTGTGTACTAAAATTAACAAATCTATCTGTAATATCCATATAGCGGCACAAACCACACAATTTTTCACCACACTTATAATTGCCCAAGTAATTTAACCACGTAGGTTTAGTGCAATCAGACAAATACAATGAGGGGGACAAAAAATGACTCAAATTTTTAGCTCTCTTTGGAACACACCTATGTCCACCAGCCAATATCTGCGATAAGACTGGATCTTGATGCAGTAAGGGAAGATGTTTATTTATGATTTTAATAACACCCTTGTAATCTGAACTGAAAGCGGTAGAAAAAGTGGGAATATTTTTATTTTGATTAGTGTGTACCATGTCATTCTGCAATAAACTACTCCTAGTTTTGTTATCCACTTTCTTAATAGCCCTGTTTAACATCCAGTTCTTATAACCCCTTTTTGATAGCCTGGTGCAAATTTTACGACGCTCGGATTCATAAAGAGCATCATTAGAGCATGATCTTTTGGCACGGATTAATTCACCCAACGGTAAATTTCGTATCACATGTGGCGGGTGACAACTATCCGCATGCAATATGGCATTACCATTGGTATCTTTTCTATATAGGGAAGTATTTATATTCCCCGTTTTGACATCTCCCATAATTTTAACATCCAGATATGTGGCACAAATGCCATGTATTTCGTGGGTGAATATAATATTCAAAGAATTAGTCCCAATATACTCAAAAAACTTAAGCATGCCAGGAGAGGGAGATACATCACAATGATCAAACCACAATAGGATCACGTCATCAATGTATCTCCCCCACCACAATACATTGTCTAAATAGGGATTATCCATAGTATATATATATTTGTTCTCCCAAAAGGACATATATAAGTTGGCCAGAGTAGGAGAGAATTTTGACCCCATCGGGCAGCCACACACCTGAAGATAGTACTTAGTGTCAAATTTGAAAAAATTGGTGTTCAAAAGATGTTGTAACGCCATAATGATAAATTTTTTAAGATCAGAACTGAAATTACTTTCTTCAGTCAAAATGGTGGAAACAGCAGATAATGCCAAATCATGAGGTATACATGAATATAGAGCAACAACATCACATGTTATCCATGTGTGGTGAGGCCCCCATGCAACCTCCTGAAGTGCCTGCAGAAGCTGTTTGGTGTCTCTAATGTGACCTGGTGTTTTCAAAACCAAAGGTTGTAATTTCCTGTCTATCCACTCGGAGAGTTTTTCATTAACCCCTCCAATACCGGCCACTATGGGCCTGAAAGGTGGAGGAAACACGCCTTTGTGAATTTTGGGTAAGGCGTGAAATACAGGACACACTGGTTTATCCACATATAAAAAATCAGCCATGCGCTTGTCCAATACTCCCAAAGCAAGACCCTCCTGCAAAATCACAGATAAACCTTGCTGAATACAGCTTGTAGGATCATTGTTGAGAGGATGATATGTATTAATATCAGATAACATGGATAAAATTTCATTGCGATATAGTAGTGAGTCTAGAATCACCACTGACCCCCCTTTGTCTGATTGGCGGACTACTATATGTTGGTTCTTACTTAGTAAATGAAGCGCATGCTGCTCAATTACAGATAAATTCATACAAGACTGCACATCTGAATCCAACAGAGATTTAACATCACGTTCTATTGCCCTCTGGAAAGTATCCATAATGGGCACTCTAGATATCAGGGGATAAAAAGTGGGGTTAGATATCTGTACATTTGTGTCACATTGTACTGCTGTATGTTGATTTGTGTTCTCCAAACTAGACAAAATGTCAAACAAAATTTGATCTCTAACAGGAGCAGCAAGTGGCAACAAATCAACACTGTTTGAACTCAAGGATGATATATCAGAAAATTGATTACCAATACCAGAATCAGGAGTAAAGAAATGTCTCTTAACTGTTAATAATCGCACGAATCGATTGACATCACATAATGTTTGAAACAAATCCCCTCTACATGTAGGAACAAAGGAAAGTCCTCTCTTCAAAACGCTCAGCTGAGCTTCACTCAGTATGGTAGCTGAAATGTTTATAACTGTAAACTCATCAGACGCAGCAATGTTACCGTTTATTTCCTCCAATGATTCACATTCCGCAGACCATATTGATGCTTTCTTCTTACGTCGGCGTCCACCTCGCCTTGTTTTCTTTGATCGTTTTTTGAGTGTGATGTTAAAGGTAACACCCGGTTAGAGTCCATTGAACCCTCAGAAGTAGTAGGGGAATTAAAAGACTGTTCACATGAGGAAAAACTGACGTTGTTACTACGGAATGATTGATTCCTCTTGAGAATAGATCTAGGCTTATACGGAGTGAATTGTTTCCAAGCATAAACCATATTAGAGTCATAGTCCCTGCGATCACGCAGGAACTTATTTTTCTTGGACTTGGTAATGCCGCTTTCCAAATTATCAATATTAGCATGTAATCGTTCATAGCTCTTAGAAAATGTCATATGATCAGAAAATACATCCAACTTAGACTCCAAATCTTTGATGGAAGCTTCAATGTTGGTCAATTTGACAGATTCTTCCTCCACAATAAGAGACATTAGTTTCAAAGAGCATTCACTCAAAATATCATTCCACTTCTGTAGAAAGGTATCATTATAAATCACAGTCGGTACCTTTTTTAATCTCAAACCTCGCGGTATCATCTTATGACTAACGTATTTCTCAAGAGTCACTGAGTCCCACCAGGTTTTAAGGTGAGAAGTCATCTTTCTCTCCAACTCAGAGAAAAGTGAATGCATGTCCATACTAATCTTATCCTCATTATCAGAGGAAATGCCAAATAATTCATCAGCTTTTTTTCTTCTTAACAAGCAAGTTGCTGTAATATTTTTAGTCCCGGCTTGCATGTTAACAAATGTGCGGCTTGATGGGAGCACAGTTAGTCAGTATATTTAGAAAATTAGGAAGGGGAAAGGGAAATTTTGTGCTCACCAAAATAGTCCTGTAAGCCGGTCGTGCCTAGGGATCAAATGGCTGACCACCATGTGTTGCAAACATGAAGAGAGAAGGAAGATCCGGCACTGGAGACTTAATAAAATCCACGATAAGTTTTATTCACATAATTTCATGATAAAACCATAAAGGGGAAAACAGACCCCCCACGCCTGACGCGTTTCGAACCTTACACCAGGTTCTTCCTCAGAGACATGAAACAAAACAGTTCACAAAATGATTATAAACATTCCTAATCAGCAGAGGGACTCCACACATGTGTATAATCAAAGAGGCAGACAACTAAGCCCTCAAATCACTGGTGGAGTCACTCCCTTGCAAGAAGAAAGAAAAAAAAAAAAAAAAAAGGAAAAGACCAATACAACAATGGACAAGACATAGAATAAATAAAAACATGTGCAATACACACGTATAAATGCATAAATACATAGCAACTATTTGATACGCCACATGTGATACGAAATTTACCGTTGGGTGAATTAATCCGTGCCAAAAGATCATGCTCTAATGATGCTCTTTATGAATCCGAGCGTCGTAAAATTTGCACCAGGCTATCAAAAAGGGGTTATAAGAACTGGATGTTAAACAGGGCTATTAAGAAAGTGGATAACAAAACTAGGAGTAGTTTATTGCAGAATGACATGGTACACACTAATCAAAATAAAAATATTCCCACTTTTTCTACCGCTTTCAGTTCAGATTACAAGGGTGTTATTAAAATCATAAATAAACATCTTCCCTTACTGCATCAAGATCCAGTCTTATCGCAGATATTGGCTGGTGGACATAGGTGTGTTCCAAAGAGAGCTAAAAATTTGAGTCATTTTTTGTCCCCCTCATTGTATTTGTCTGATTGCACTAAACCTACGTGGTTAAATTACTTGGGCAATTATAAGTGTGGTGAAAAATTGTGTGGTTTGTGCCGCTATATGGATATTACAGATAGATTTGTTAATTTTAGTACACAACAAACCTACAAAATTAAAACCTACATGATTTGTAACACCACACACTTAGTGTATATGGCAGAGTGCACATTGTGCAGTTTATATTACATTGGCTGTACCACACGCAGCCTGAAGAGGAGACTAAGGCTGGTTTCACATTTGCGTTTTTTAGCGCTGGAAAAAAACGCATACCTGCGCATGCGTTTTTTCCCCTATATTTAACATGGGTGCGCATACCTGCGCGCTGGTAAGCGCATGTATGCGATTTTCATGCGCTGCGTTTTTTTGGGGTGTGCGTTGGTATTTTCCAGACGCAGCATGTTGCATTTTTTGGCCCTGCAAAAAAGCGCATGCGCACATATGCGCACGTTTTGCGCTAAAAATGGCCATTATAGCCTATGGATGCGCATATGTGCGCACTGGCATGCTCATGTATGCGTTTTTTTGCATATGCGTTTTTTTTTTAACCATGGAATTTAGGGGTTTGGGTTAGAGTTAGGGTTAGTTAAGGGGGTTTAGGGTTAGGGTTAGGGTCAGGGTCAGGGTTAGGGTTGGGGTTTGGGTCAGGGTTAGGGTTAAGTATGGTTTGGTTAAGGGTTAGGGTCAGGGTTAGGGTCAGGATTAGGGTTAAGTATGGTTTTGTTAAGGGTTAGGGTCAGGGTTAGGGTTAGGGTTAGGGTTAGGGTCAGGGTTAGGGTTAGGGTTGGGGTCAGGGTTAGGGTTGGGGTCAGGGTTAGGGTTAAGTATGGTTTTGTTAAGGGTTAGGGTCAGGGTTAGGGTCAGGATTAGGGTTAAGTATGGTTTTGTTAAGGGTTAGGGTCAGGGTTAGGGTTAGGGTTAGGGTTAGGGTCAGGGTTAGGGTTAGGGTCAGGGTTAGGGTTAGGGTCAGGGTTAGGGTTAAGTATGGTTTTGTTAAGGATTAGGGTCAGGGTTAGGGTCAGGATTAGGGTTAAGTATGGTTTTGTTAAGGGTTAGGGTCAGGGTTAGGGTTAGGGTTAGGGTTAGGGTCAGGGTTAGGGTTAGGGTTAGGGTTAGGGTTAGGGTCAGGGTTAGGGTTAGGGTTAGGGTTAGGGTTAGGGTCAGGGTTAGGGTTAAGTATGGTTTTGTTAAGGGTTAGGGTCAGGGTTAGGGTTAGGGTTAGGGTCAGGGTCAGGGTTAGGGTTAGGGTTAGGGTCAGGGTTAGGGTTAGGGTTAGTTAGGGTTTAGGGTTTGGGTTAGGGTTAAGTATGATTTGGTTAAGGGTTAGGGTCAGGGTTAGGGTTAGGGTTAGGGTCAGGGTTAGGGTTAGTAAAGTCATGGTTTGGGTAGTGTGAGGGGCCACCTAAAAATGTTGGAAAAAAACGCAAACGCGGTAAAAACGCACTAAAAACGCATACAAACGCATAAAAACGCTGCGTTTTTTTCATGCATGCTCATAAAAATGCTTGAAAAAAACGCAGCAGTTGTATGCTTATGTATGCGTTTTTTCAATGCGTTTTTTTGCGGGAAAAACGCGCTGCAAAAAAAAGCAAGTGTGAAACTAGCCGAGCACATCACCGCTTCTAACCCAGAGTCTATGTCCAGTCGTAGGAATGTGTCTGGCTTGTCCAAACATTTCCTTGAAATACACAAGGGTAATTTATGCAGTCTTAAAGTTAAGGGAATAGAACGGGTATTGAAACCCCCCAGAGGGGGTGACTGGGAACATTTACTACACTGTCGGGAAGCCTTCTGGATACTTGCGCTTGATGCACGATATCCGCAAGGTCTAAATTATAGAAATGATCTTATGTATTTCTATTGAGTGCTGAGATTTTTGCTGTTTTTTATTTTTTATTTTTTTTTTTTTGTTTTGTTTTATTTTTTAGGGTTTTTTTTTTTTGTCATTTGATAGTTGCTATGTATTTATGCATTTATACGTGTGTATTGCACATGTTTTTATTTATTCTATGTCTTGTCCATTGTTGTATTGGTCTTTTCCTTTTTTTTTTTTTTTTTCTTTCTTCTTGCAAGGGAGTGACTCCACCAGTGATTTGAGGGCTTAGTTGTCTGCCTCTTTGATTATACACATGTGTGGAGTCCCTCTGCTGATTAGGAATGTTTATAATCATTTTGTGAACTGTTTTGTTTCATGTCTCTGAGGAAGAACCTGGTGTAAGGTTCGAAACGCGTCAGGCGTGGGGGGTCTGTTTTCCCCTTTATGGTTTTATCATGAAATTATGTGAATAAAACTTATCGTGGATTTTATTAAGTCTCCAGTGCCGGATCTTCCTTCTCTCTTCATGTTTGCAACACATGGTGGTCAGCCATTTGATCCCTAGGCACGACCGGCTTACAGGACTATTTTGGTGAGCACAAAATTTCCCTTTCCCCTTCCTAATTTTCTGATTATCAAACACCTGAGGCTGATGATGATGACTGGCTGAGTGGAGTTACTGACTGGATATAAGGCTGCCAACGCCCTTCTGCCCTGCGGGTGATTTCTATGTGGGATCCTTGGAGACCAGTCTGAATTCCTGCTCCTCTAAAGCTAAGTTTGCTGCTCGGCCTTTTGCTTTGTTGCTTTGACTTTGTTTTGCTTTGCTTTTCTGGATTTCTGCCATTCCCTGCTGGGGTGTGCTGAATTCATTTAGCTCTGTCTTCTGAAAATACCTGAGTGCTGATTTAGTTTTTGAAGCCTAGCTGCTTCAGGGCCTTTTTCATATCAGCTTGTTGGCTTATGTCTTTGATAGGGTTTTGGCAGATTGCAGACAGCAGCCTTCCTGTCCTTTCCTATCTAGGTAGGTTTTGGGCTCCGTCTTTGCTCAGTCTATCTTTCTGTCTGTGTTAGTATTTTCATCTTGCTTCACCGTCATTATATGTTGAGGGCTGCCTATTGCTTTGGGGTCTGCTCTGGGGCAGTTTAGATTTCCCCTTTCTTTCTTTAGGCCTATGTAATTCTCCAGCTGTGATCGAGGGGTCTAGGGCATCGTAGGAACCCCCCACGGCTACTGCTAGTTGTGTTGATAGGTTCAGGGGTCTGCAGTCTGATAGTTGCCAACTTCTCTGGTTTTCTGGACTTAGCTTGTATTTTTGCTTTTGCCTCCTACGGTGACTCATTCATAACAGAATCACCCGCCATACCGCAGATTCTAGGGTACTCAATAGCAGGAAAGAATTGTAAAAAAAAAAAAAAAAAAAAGAAAGTGTGTATATTTTTCCTCTATATCTCTGAGGCCGTAGGGGGAATTTCTTTTTCTCTCAATGGAGATAAAGCAATTGTCTGATCGTGTGGAGCAGCTCGCTGCGGAAGTGTGGGGAATTTCCGCCTACCTTGCTCATTCACATGCTGCTGAACCAAAGATTCCTACACCAGATGTATTTTTTGGGGATCGGTCTAAATTTTTGAATTTCAAAAATAATTGTAAATTATTTTTTGCCTTGAAGCCTAACTCGTCAGGGAGCTCCGCGCAGCAGGTTAAAATTGTCATCTCTTTGGTGCGTGGCGATCCCCAGGATTGGGCGTTTTCTTTGAAACCAGATGATCCTATTCTGACTAATGTGAGCGCATTCTTTCAAGCTTTGGGGTTGTTGTATGACGAACCTAATGCCATTGATCAGGCTGAAAAGACCCTGCTGGCATTGAGCCAGGGTCGTGATTCTGCAGAATTGTACTGTCAAAAATTCCGAAAGTGGGCAGTATTTACTACCTGGAATGATAATGCCTTGGCAGCTCTCTTTCGGAAGGGGTTGTCAGAAGCCGTAAAAGATACTATGGTGGGATTTCCTGTTCCCTCTGGTCTTGACGATTCTATGTCATTAGCCATTCAGGTTGATCGGCGTTTGCGCGAACGCAAAGCTGCACGAGAGGTGTTGCCACCTGTTGAACAAATGTCTGAGCCTATGCAATGTGATAGAGTTTTTTCCAGAGAGCAGCGTCAGGAGTTCAGAAGGCGCAATAAGTTGTGTTTTTTCTGTGGAGATGCCTCGCATATTATTTCTGTCTGTCCTAAACGAGAGAAACGCTTTGCACACACGTTTTCTGTTGGGGGTGTTCAACCTAAGTTTCTTCTGGCTATTACTCTGATCTGCTCCCTGTCCACATTTTCCGCCAAGGCTTTTGTGGATTCGGGAGCAGCCCTAAACCTAATGGACTTGGATTTTGCTAAACATTGTGGATTTCCGATGACACCTCTGCAGATGCCTATCCCTTTGAGGGGGATTGATGCTACTCCTTTGGCTAAAAATAAACCCCAGTTTTGGACCCAGGTGGTAATGCGGGTCGCCCCAGACCATCAAGAAAATTGCAGATTTTTGGTGTTGCATAATCTGCATGATACTATTGTTCTGGGGTTTCCCTGGTTACAGATTCATAATCCAGTTTTGAATTGGAAATCTGTGTCTGTGGTGAGTTGGGGTTGACGGTGTGCCTTTAGTGAGGCTCCGGTGTTTTCCACCTCTCCTCAGTCGCATGATGTTCCTGATTATTTGGTGGACTTTTATGATGTATTTAGTGAGAATGAGTCTGCGTCTCTGCCTCCTCATAGGAGTTATGACTGTGCAATTGAACTGAGCCCGGGGTGTAAATTTCCCAAGGGTCGGCTCTTCAATTTATCTGTACCCGAGCACGAGGCTATGCGATCCTATATTAAGGAGGCGTTGGAGAAGGGTAATATTAGACCATCCTCGTCACCCTTAGGTGCCAGGTTTTTTTTTGTAGCCAAAAAGGATGGATCATTAAGACCTTGTATTGATTATCGTGCCCTCAACAAAATTACTGTTAAATATCAGTATCCGTTACCCCTGATTTCTGATCTATTCTCCAGAGTTAAAGGTGCTTGCTGGTTTACCAAGCTTGACCTCAGGGGGGCATATAATCTTATTCGCATTAAGCATGGGGATGAATGGAAGACGGAGTTTAATACTCCGGAGGGACATTTTGAGTACCTGGTGATGCCTTTTGGGCTCACTAATGCCCCTTCTGTCTTCCAGTGCTTCATGAACGATATTTTCCGAGATTTTGTCGATACATTTTTTGATTATCTATCTGGATGATATTTTGATCTTCTCCAAGGATTGGGATTCTCATGTGGAACATATTCGGACTGTGTTCCGGATCTTGAGGGAGAATTCCCTGTATGTCAAAGGATCTAAATGCCTTTTTGGAGTACAGAGGATTTCTTTTTTGGGATTTATTTTGTCCCCGTCAACTATTGAAATGGACCCGGCCAAGGTACAGGCCATTCACGATTGGGTTCAGCCCACTTCTTTGAAGGCCCTCCAGAAGTTTTTGGGTTTTGCTAATTTTTATCGGAAATTTATAGCAAAATTTTCTAGTATTGCCAAGCCATTGACTGATTTGACTAAAAAGGGTGCTAATGTGTTAAATTGGTCTCCGGAGGCTGTTTCTTTCTTTCAGGAGCTGAAGCGAAGATTCACCTCCTCCCCGGTTTTGCGGCAACCTGATGTCTCACTTCCATTACAGGTAGAGGTGGATGCTTCTGAGATTGGTGCAGGAGCTGTTTTGTCCCAAAAGGATCCTGTATAGAGTTGAGCGATACCAGCCGATACTTGAAAATATCGGATCGGAATGGATCGGCCGATCTTAAAAAAAAGTATCGGTATCGCCGATTCCGATACCGGAAGTCCCATTCAAGTCTATGGGACTTCCGGTATCGGAATAAGAAAAACCCTATTTTTGCCTTGCACAGCCTCTCTGGGGTCTGTACGGGCCTTTCGGGGGGCTGTGCCGGAATGCCAGGGGGGCTTGCAGGCTCCGGTGGTCTGTGCCGGCCTGCCGTGGGGCTGTGACGTCCTGCCGGTGGTCTGTGCAGGCTCCGGTGGTCTGTGCCGGCCTGCCGGGGGGCTGTGACGGCCTGCCGGTGGTCTGTGCAGGCTCCGGTGGTCTGTGCCGGCCTGCCGGGGGGCTGTGCCGGCCTGCCGGTGGTCTGTGCAGGCTTTGGGGGTCTGTGCAGGCATCGTCCGATGGGACTACAAGTCCCATTGGGCGATGCCTGCTACCATGACAGTGATTGACACATTAGCCAATGATGGGACAGTAGTAGTCCCATCATCCGGCTAATGTGTTGAATGTAAAAAAGAAAAAAAAAATTACATGCTACATACATGCTACATATATACAACATGCATACTACATATATACTACATGTAACATACATACTACATATATACTACATGCAACATGCATACTACATACATGCTACATACTACATGCATGCTACATACATGCTACATACATGCTACATACATACTACATATATACTACATGCATGCAACATACATACTACATATATACTACATGCATGCAACATACATACAACATATATACTACATGCATGCAACATGCATACTACATATATACTACATGTAACATGCATACTACATATATACTACATGTAACATACATACTACCTACATGCTACATACTACATGCATGCTACATACTACATGCATGCTACATACTACATACATGCTACATACTACATACATGCTACATACATACTACATACATAATACATATATACTACATGCATGCAACATACATACAACATATATACTACATGCATGCAACATGCATACTACATATATACTATATATACTACATGTAACATACATACTACATATATACTACATGCTACATACATGCAACATACACACTACATGCTACATACATGCATTATACATACTACATACATGCTACATACATGCAACATACATACTACATACATTTTACATACATGCAACATACATACTACATACATACTACATACCACATGCATGCAACATGCATACTACATACAGTATATGCTGCATATATACTACATACATGCAACATACATATATACTACATACAATACATACATATAGACATACAGTACATATAACATAGAGTACATACTCACCGTCACTTGTCACTTTGATCCCCGAAGCCATTGTCACCTGAGGGAAAAATATCAAAATAAAAAAACACCAATATACTTACCCCGATCCGCAGAAGTCCACGAGGGTCCCACGTCCATCTTGCGTGGAGAACAGCAGCATCAGCTGATGCTACCGTTCTCTACCAGCTCCAGGAATACAATGACGGAAGGTAGGTATCCTTCCGCACTGTATTCCTCCACCACTTTAAAAAAAAAAGTCCCTAGTCTCACTTTATGCCATTGCTGCGTGGGAAATTCCCACGCAGCAATGGCATAAAGTGAGACTAGGGACTTTTTTTTTTTTTTTTTTTTAAAGTGGTGGAGGAATACAGTGCGGAAGGATACCTACCTTCCGTCGTATTCCTGGAGCTGGTAGAGAACGGTAGCATCAGCTGATGCTGCTGTTCTCCACGCAAGATGGACGTGGGACCCTCGTGGACTTCTGCGGATCGGGGTAAGTATATTGGTGTTTTTTTATTTTGATATTTATCCCTCAGGTGACAATGGCTTCGGGGATCAAAGTGACAAGTGACGGTAAGTATGTACTCTATGTTATATGTACTGTATGTCTATATGTATGTATTGTATGTAGTATATATGTATGTTGCATGCATGTAGTATATATGCAGTATATATGTAGTATGCATGTTGCATGCATGTTGTATGTATGTAGTATGTATGTAGCATGTATGTAGTATGTATGTTGCATGTATGTAGCATGTAGTGTGTATGTATGTAGCATGTATGTAGTATGTATGTAGCATGTAGTGTGTATGTTGCATGTATGTAGCATGTAGTATATATGTAGTATGTATGTTACATGTAGTATATATAGTATATATGTAGTATGCATGTTGCATGCATGTAGTACATATGTATTATGTATGTAGTATGTATGTAGCATGTATGTAGTATGTAGCATGTATGTAGTATGTAGAATGCATGTAGTATGTAGCATGTATGTAGTATGCATGTTGCATGTAGTATATATGTAGTATGTATGTTACATGTAGTATATATGTAGTATGCATGTTGCATGCATGTAGTATATATGTAGTATGTATGTTGCATGCATGTAGTATATATGTAGTATGTATGTTGCATGCATGTAGTATATATGTAGTATGTATGTAGCATGTATGTAGTATGTAGCATGTATGTAGCATGCATGTAGTATGTAGCATGTATGTAGTATGCATGTTGCATGTAGTATATATGTAGTATGTATGTTACATGTAGTATATATGTAGTATGCATGTTGCATGCATGTAGTATATATGTTGTATGTATGTTGCATGCATGTAGTATATATGTAGTATGTATGTTGCATGCATGTAGTATATATGTAGTATGTATGTTGCATGCATGTAGTATATATGTAGTATGTATGTAGCATGTATGTAGTATGTAGCATGTATGTAGCATGCATGTAGTATGTAGCATGTATGTAGTATGCATGTTGCATGTAGTATATATGTAGTATACATGTTGTATGTATGTAGCATGTATGTAGCATGTAATTTTTTTTTTTATTTTTTTTTTTTACATTCAACACATTAGCCGGATGATGGGACTACTACTGTCCCATCATTGGCTAATGTGTCAATCACTGTCATGCTAGCAGGCATCGCCCGATGTGACTTGTAGTCCCATCGGACGATGCCTGCACAGACCCCCGGAGCCTGCACAGACCACCGGCAGGCCGGCACAGCCCCCCGGCAGGCCGGCACAGACCACCGGAGCCTGCACAGACAACCGGCAGGCCGGCACAGCCCCCCAGCAGGCCGGCACAGACCACCGGAGCCTGCACAGACCACCGGCAGGCCGGCACAGACCACCGGAGCCTGCACAGACCACCGGCAGGCCGGTACAGACCCCCGGACAGTCGGCACAGCCCCCCCGAAGGCCCGAACTGACGGCGCATCATGATGCGCACAGACAGCGCATCATGATGACGTCATTTCGGCAGCCAATCAGAGCCACTTTTGTGGCTCATTGCATTTCGGACTTCCGATTCCGGTATCCGATACGAAAAAAGTATCGGTACTCGGTATCGGAATTCCGATACGGCAAATATCGGCCGATACCCGATACTTGCGGTATAGGAAAGCTCAACACTAATCCTGTAACATCTAAAATGAATCCCTGTGCTTTCTTTTCCCGAAAGTTCTCTCCATCTGAACGTAACTATGATGTGGGGAATAGGGAACTGTTGGCCATGAAATGGGCATTTGAGGAGTGGAGACATTGGTTGGAGGGAGCTAAGCATCAAGTCGTGGTCCTCACTGACCACAAGAATTTGATTTACCTAGAGTCGGCTAAGCGCTTGAACCCTAGACAGGCTAGGTGGGCCTTGTTTTTTACACGTTTTGATTTTGTGGTTTCTTTTCTTCCTGGAACAAAGAATGTCAAGGCAGACGCCCTCTCTAGGAGCTTCTTTGCTGATTCTCCTGTTGTGACCAAGCCTGCTACCATCTTAGGCGAAGGGGTAGTTCTTTCTGCCATCTCGCCCGATTTGAGACGTGCTCTGGAAGAGTTCCAGGAGGACAAACCTGAGCGTTGTCCCAGTGGAAAGTTGTATGTTCCTGACCAGTGGAAGAAGAGAGTGATGTCTGAAGTTCATTGCTCTGCTTTGGCTGGTCATCCAGGTATTTTTGGTACTAGAGTCGGTTTTTTTGGTGGTCTTCCTTGTCTCGGGATGTCAGGAATTTTGTGCAGTCCTGTGGGACGTGCTCCCGGTCTAAATCGTGTTCTCGCTCTAGTGGGTTGTTGATGCCTTTGCCTGTCCCCAAGAGGCCATGGACCCATATTTCAATGGATTTCATCTCTGATATGCCTGTCTCTCAGAGGATGACTGTTATTTGGGTGATTTGTGATAGGTTCTCTAAGATGGTTCATCTTGTACCACTCCCTAAGTTGCCGTCTTCCTCTGAGTTGGTGCCCCTGTTTTTACAACAGGTGGTTCATTTGCACGGGATTCCTGAGAACATTGTATCTGACAGAGGAGTCCAGTTTGTGTCTAGATTTTGGAGAACTTTCTGTTCCAGGCTGGGAATTCAGTTGTCCTTCTCCTCTGCTTTTCACCCTCAGACCAATGGGCAGACAGAGAGAACAAACCAGACCTTGGAGTCATATTTGAGATGTTTTATTTCTGCTGATCAGGATGATTGAGTTTCATTTTTGCCCTTGGCCGAATTTGCTTTAAATAATAGAGCTAGTTCTGCCACTTTGATGTCACCTTTTTTTTTGTAACTTTGGGTTTCATCCTCGATTTTCTTCAGGGCAGGTGGAGCCCTCTGCCTGCCCAGGTGTTGACACTGTGGTGGAGAGAATGCACCAGATCTGGGACCAAGTGGTGGATAAGTTATCTCTCTCCCAGGAAAAGGCCCAGCGGTTTTCCAACCGACATAGGACCATTGGTCCCCAATTTAATGTTGGTGATATGGTGTGGTTATCATCAAAAAATATTGCTATGAAGGTGGCTTCTCCTAAGTTTAAGCCTAGGTTTATTGGACCTTACAAGATTGTGGAGATTATTAATCCGGTCTCTTTTCGTTTGGCTCTTCCTGTCACATTTAAAATCCATAATGTGTTCCATAAATCTTTGTTGAAGAGGTTTGTTGAACCTGTTGTTCTGGGGGTGGCACCTCCAGACCCTGTATTGGTTGAAGGTAACATGGAATATGAGGTAGAGAAAGTACTGGATTCCCGTCTGGCTAGACGGAGACTCCAGTATTTGGTTAAGTGGAAGGGTTATGGTCAGGAGGATAATTCCAGGGTCTCTGCCTCTGATATTCATGCCAAAAGATTGGTGCGTGCCTTTCATCGGGCTCACTCTGATCGCCCTGTTGGCGTAGTTGAGGGTTCGGTGACCCCTCCTCAAGGGGGAGGTACTGTTGTGAGTTCATTTTCCCCTTCATTACTGAGGCCCGAGGAACTCCCTCTTCTGGTAAAGAAAGGTAGTGAGCCTGATTATCAAACACCTGAGGCTGATGATGATGACTGGCTGCCGACGCCCTTCTGCCCTGCGGGTGATTTCTCTGTGGGATCCTTGGAGACCAGTCTGAATTCCTGCTCCTCTAAAGCTAAGTTTGCTGCTCGGCCTTTTGCTTTGTTGTTTTGACTTTGTTTTGCTTTGTTTTTCTGGATTTCTGCCATTCCCTGCTGGGGTGTGCTGAATTCATTTAGCTCTGTCTTCTGAAAATACCTGAGTGCTGATTTAGTTTTTGAAGCCTAGCTGCTTCAGGGCCTTTTTCATATCAGCTTGTTGGCTTATGTCTTTGATAGGGTTTTGGCAGATTGCAGACAGCAGCCATCCTGTCCTTTCCTATCTAGGTAGTTTTTGGGCCCCGTCTTTGCTCAGTCTATCTTTCTGTCTGTGTTAGTATTTTCATCTTGCTTCACCGTCATTATATGTTGGGGGCTGCCTATTGCTTTGGGGTCTGCTCTGGGGCAGTTTAGATTTCCCCTTTCTTTCTTTAGGCCTATGTAATTCTCCGACTGTGATCGAGGGGTCTAGGGCATCGTAGGAACCCCCCACGGCTACTGCTAGTTGTGTTGATAGGTTCGGGGGTCTGCAGTCTGATAGTTGCCAACTTCTCTGGTTTTCTGGACTTAGCTTGTATTTCTGCTTTTGCCTCCTACGGTGACTCATTCATAACAGGAGAATAAACCTCAGTTTTGGATCCTGGTGATAATGCGAGTTGCACCAGACCACCAAGAAAATTGTAAATTTTTGGTGCTGCATAATTTGCACGATACTATTGTTCTGGGATTCCCCTGGTTGCAAACTCATAACCCAGTTTTGGATTGGAAATCTGTGTTTGTGGTGAGTTGGGGTTGTCAGTGTGTTCTTAGGGACGCTCCTGTTTTCTCCACCTCTCCTCAGTCTCATGATATTCTTGATTATCTGGCTGATTTCTCTGATGTATTTAGTGAGAGTAAGTCTGCATCTTTGCCTCTTCATAGGAGTTATGACTGTGCAATTGACTTGATGCCTGGGTGTAAATTTCCCAAGGGTCGGCTTTTCAACTTATCTGTACCCGAACATGGTGCTATGCAATCCTATATTAAGGAGTCGTTGGAGAAGGGTCATCTTAGACCATCCTTGTCACCTTTAGGTGCTGGGTTTTTTTTTGTGGCCAAGAAAGATGGTTCACCGTGTATTGATTATCGTTCCTTTAACAAGATGACGGTTAAATATCAGTACCCATTACCTCTGATGTCTGATTTATTCTCCAGAGTTAAGAGTGCCTGCTGGTTTACTAAGCTTGACCTCAGGGGGCGTATAATCTTATTCGCATCAAGCACGGGGATGAATGGAAGACGGCGTTTAATACTCCGGAGGGACATTTTGAGAACATGGTGATGCCTTTTGGGCTCTCTAATGCCCCTTCTGTCTTCCAGTTCTTTATGAATGATATTTTCCGAGACTTTGTGGATAAGTTTTTGATCATCTATCTGGATGATATTTTGATCTTTTATAGTGATTGGCATTCCCATGTGGAACATGTCCGGACTGTGTTCCGGATTTTGAGGGAGAATTCCTTGTTTGTTAAGGGATCGAAGTGCCTCTTTGGTGTACAGAGGATTTCATTTTTGGGATTTATCTTGTCTCCATCGACTATTGAAATGGACCCGGCCAAGGTACAGGCCATTTATGATTGGGTTCAGCCTACTTCTTTGAAGGCTCTCCAGAAGTTTTTGGGTTTTTCTAATTTCTATCGTAAATTTATAGGTAATTTTTCTAGTATTGTCAAACCACTGACTGATCTGACCAAGAAGGGAGCTGATGTACTGAATTGGTCTCCTGAGGCTGTCTCAGCATTTCTGGAGCTTAAGCGGAGATTTACTTCAGCTCCAGTTTTACGGCAACCTGATGTCTCACTTCCATTTCCAGTGGAGGTAGATGCTTCTGAGATTTGTGCAGGAGCTGTTTTGTCCCAAAAAGACCCTGTGACTTCTAAGATGAATCCCTTGCCTTCTTTTCTCGAAAGATTTCCCCATCTGAATGCAACTATGACGTGGGGAATCGGGAATTGTTGGCCATGAAATGGGCATTTGAGGAGTGGAGACATTGGTTGGAGGGAGCTAGACATCAATTTGTGGTCCTCACCAATCACAAGAATCTGATTTATCTGGAGTCGGCCAAACGCTTGAATCCTAGACAGGCTAGATGGGCCTTGTTTTTCACTCGTTTTAATTTTGTGGTCTCTTTTCTTCCGGGCACTAAGAATTTTAAGGCAGACGCCCCTTCTAGGAGTTTCTTTGCTGATTCTCTTAATGTGACCGAGCCTACTACTATCCTAGGTGAGGGGGTAGTTCTTTCTGCCATTTCGCCCGATTTGAGACGCACCCTGGAGGAATTTCAGGAGGATAAACCTGAGCGTTGCCCTATGGGAAGATTGCATGTTCCTGACCAGTGGAGAAAGAGAGTGATGTCTGAAGTCCATTGCTCTGCATTGGCTGGTCATCCGGGTATTTTTGGTACCAGAGATTTGGTGAGTCGGTCGTTTTGGTGGCCTGCCTTATCTTGTGATGTCAGGAATTTTGTACAGTCCTGTGGGACTTGTTCTCGGTCTAAACCCTGTTCTCGTTCTAGTGGGTTGCTGATGCCCCTGCCGGTGCCCAAGAGGCCATGGACCCATATCTCAATGGATTTTATTTCTGATCTACCTGTCTCTCAGAGAACGACTGTTATCTGGGTGATTTGTGATAGATTTTCGATGATGGTCCATCTTGTACCACTCCCAAAGTTGCCATCTTCCGCTGAGTAGGTACCCTTATTTTTACAACAGGTGATTCAGTTACACGGGATTCCTGAGAACATTGTGTCCGATAGAGGGGTCCAGTTTGTTTCCATATTCTGGAAAGCCTTTTGTTCCAATCTGGGAATTCAGTTATCCTTCTCCTCCGCGTTTCATCCCCAGTCCAATGGGCAGACTGAGAGAACAAACCAGACTCTGGAGTCTTATTTAAGATGTTTTATATCTGCTGATCAAGATGATTGGGTCTCATTTTTGCCCTTTGCCGAATTTGAGCTGAACAATAGAGCTAGTTCTGCCACTTTGATGTCACCCTTTTTCTGTAATTTTGGGTTTCATCCTCGATTCTCTTCAGGGCAAGTGGAATCTTCGTCCTGCCCAGGTGTGGACACTGTGGTTGTGAGAATGCAGCAGATATGGGACCAAGTGGTGGATAAGTTGTCACTCTCTCAGGAAAAGGCCCATGAAGGTTGCATCTCCAAAATTTAAGCCCAGATTTATTGGACCTTATAAGATTTTGGAGATTCTTAATCCTGTTTCTTTTCGATTGGCTCTTCCAGTTACGTTCAAAATCCATAACGTATTTCACAAGTCACTGTTGAAGAGGTTTGTTGAGCCAGTAGTTCCTGTGGCGGCACCTCCTAACCATGTATTGGTTAAAGGCAATGTGGAATATGAGGTAGAGAAAATATTTGATTCTCGTTTGGTTAGACGAAGACTCCAGTATTTAGTCAAATGGAAGGGTTATTGCCAGGAGGATAATTCTTGGGTCTCTGCCTCTGATATTCATGCCAAAAAATTGGTTTGTGCATTTCACCGGGCCCATCCTGATCGGCCTGGTGGCATGGATGAGGATTCGGTGACCCCTCCTCCAGGGGGAGTACTGTTATGAGCTCATTTTCTGCTCCACCAGTTGAGAGTTCTCCTTCCGTTCTCCCTCTGGTGGTGACAGGAGGTAGTGAGGTTGGTTTAAGTGGTAGTGATCTGCCACCTGATGAGGAGGATAACGATTGGATCTCTGGAGTATCAGACTGGATATAAGACAGCCGACGCCCTATCCTGGTGCTGGTGATTCTGTCTGCTTCTCAGGTCTTGGACTTCAGCTCTCTTCCAGTCTTCTCAAGTTAAGTTTGTTTTTTGCTAATGATCACACTTGCGCTTGTTGGTCAATTCAGTTTCTTGTGTGGTCAGCTTGCCCCTGCTGGGGCCATGCTGAACTTCCACTCCAATTTATCTGTATTTGCCAATTTGCCTTTTTGTCCCTTATTAGATTGGCCTCTTTTTGCTCTGTTTCAGAATATTTCAGAGTGCTGATATAGTGGGAGAAGTCTAGTGACTTCAGGGTTAATTTTGCTATCAGACGTGTTGGACATTATTTTGGTAGGGTTTTTTGTCAGATTGCAGACAGTGGCTTTCCTTTCCTGTCCTTTCTAGTTAGTTGGGCCCCATCGTTTGCTCAGCCTATTTTCCTGCCTGTGTTTGTGTTTTCTTCTTGCTTCACCGTCAATACATGTGTGGGGGCTGTCTTTTCCTTTGGGGTCTGCTTTGGGGCATTTAGTTTTCCCTTTTCTTGCTTTAGGTTTATGTAGTCCTCCGGCGGTGATGAGGCGTCTAGGAACATCGTAGGAACGCTCCACTGCTACTGTTAGTTGTGTGGTTAAGATCTGGGATCTGCAATCTGCATAGTTACCAACCTCTCTGGTTTCCTGGGACTTAGCTTTTTGCTGTTCCTCCTCGGTGACCCATTCATAACACTCCCCAATACTATATACACCTTGTAGTTTGTCATACACCAGCCAATTTCAGCCTGTTAAATTGAGGTGCAATCTATAGTGGGCCTGAGATAATAGTTCAGCCTCCTAAAATCTCTAGGGAGATTCAAATTCTCCCCAATACTATATACACCTTGTACTTTGTCATACACCAGCCAATTTCAGCCTGTTAAATTGAGGTGTAATCTATAGTGGGCCTTAGATAATAGTTCAGCCTCCTAAAATCTCTAGGGAGATTCAAATTCTCCTCAATACTATATACACCTTGTACTTTGTCATACACCAGCCAATTTCAGCCTGTTAAATTGAGGTGTAATCTATAGTGGGCCTGAGATAATAGTTGAGCCTCCTAAAATCTCTAGGGAGATTCACATTCTCCCCAATACTATATACACCTTGTACTTTGTCATACACCAGCCAATTTTAGATTGTGAAATTGAGGTGTAATCTATAGTGGGCATGAGATAATAGTTCAGCCTCCTAAAATCTCTAGGGAGATTCAAATTCTCCCCAGTACTATATACACCTTGTACTTTGTCATACACCAGCCAATTTCAGCCTGTTAAATTGAGGTGTAATCTATAGTGGGCATGAGATAATAGTTCAGCCTCCTAAAATCTCTAGGGAGATTCAAATTCTCCCCAATACTATATACACCTTGTACTTTGTCATACACCAGCCAATTTCAGCCTGTTAAATTGAGGTGTAATCTATAGTGGGCCTGAGATAATAGTTCAGCCTCCTAAAATCTCTAGGGAGATTCAAATTCTCCTCAATACTATATACACCTTGTACTTTGTTATAAACCAGCCAATTTCAGCCTGTTAAATTGAGGTGTAATCTATAGTGAGCCTGAGATAATAGTTCAGCCTCCTAAAATCTCTAGGGAGCTTCCAATTCTCCCCAATACTATACACACCTTGTACCTGGCCATACCCCTGCCTTTTTCAGCCTGTTAAATTGAGGTGTGATCTATAGTGGGCCTGAGATAATAGTTCAGCCTCCTAAAATCTCTAGGGAGATTCAAATTCTCCCCAATACTATATACACCTTGTAGTTTGTCATACACCAGCCAATTTCAGCCTGTTAATTTGAGGTGTAATCTATAGTGGACCTGAGATAATTGTTCAGCCTCCTAAAATCTCTAGGGATGACCCAGTTGTTGACCCAGTTTGGCATCCATTGGGGGAAGAGGGTGCCGCTGCCAATAGCTCAGAAGAGGAGGAGGAGGATCCGCAGCAGGCATCGACATCGCAATAGCTGTTATCTGGCAGGCCCGTAGCAGTCCAAAAACGGGTTACAAAAACCAAAAGAGTTGCAGGACAGCTTGGCCAGACGGTCAAATTAGCACAGCGTGCAAGGCCTCAAAATGTCTTCCATAGTAGGAAGAGTGTAGTGTGGCACTTTTTTGAACAAAATCCTAATGATCAGGCAAAGGTTATCTGTAAAAAGTGCGCAAAGACCTTTAGCCGAGGGAAAAATCTGAGAAATTTGAATACCAGTTGCATGCTTAGACATTTAACCACCATGATCTTGCAAGCGTGGACGGACTACCAAACCTCACGTACCACATGTGCAACAGCTCCCAAAGAAGGTCATCAGCAATGCTACATCGCTTCCCCCACTGTAAGCCCACGGGTTAGCACACCACCAGCAGCAAATGTTGAGGTGTCGTCGCAAGGCCAAAGCAGTCAGGGAATCACAATGTTATTGCTATGAAAGACTGAATGTAGGCCATCAGCAAGACCACCAACTCCATCACCATCACCAACCCTCTCTCAGTCTGCCTTGTCCATCGCTAGTTTCACATCTGCAGCTCTCAAGTCCAGCTGACCCTACCAGAGACTCTGAGTAGAAAAAGAAAGTACTAATCCTCTCATCCGCATACACTGTGTTTGAATGCCCACATTGCCAAACTAATCTCGTTAGAGATGATGCCCTACCGGTTGGTTGAAAACAAAGCTTTCCGCGAGCTCTTGGCCTACGCAGTACCACGCTATGACCTACCCAGTCGGCACTTCTTGTCATGGTTATTCAGGATTTTGGACAAATGGTGCAGGAGTTAATAGGGGGAGCCTCTCTTTGACGCCAGGGAGGGTTTTTATAGCTTCAGGTGAGCACTCCTCCCTGTCGTTTATACTCCTTGCTTGAGTGTTGCCGACCCTGCTTCGTTTGTGCTCTCTCCTGTCCCTGTGTGCTTGATTGGTATATGACTCGGTTTTGACTACGGTAACGTCTCTTGGATTATGATTCTGTTCCTGCTTGACCTCCTGTGCATGACCCGTGGCTTTGTCTTGACCTCTCCGTGATCGCCCTTCTGTACTATTGCTGACGTCCTGTGTATGACCTTATGCTCTGTCTGACCCTGCATTGATATCTGTCTTGGTTTCTACTTGTATCTCCTGTGCATGACCCCTGGCTTGTCTGACAACGGTTTATTCTCCTCTAAACACTGTCATCAGTGCTGTTGGAGGCTGACTGTAAGCCCCGCCCACCTTCTGACGCGTGGTCACATGACCGTAAGGTCCTGCGGGCATCAGAGTGCTTTGTGTCACTCCTCCCCTCCCGCAGGTCCTAGAGCAAGTTTCCATCGCTATAGCCACGCTCCTGCCCAAGCAGACAATGAGTACCATTTCTCTGTGTTACT
Organism: Dendrobates tinctorius; assembly: GCF_039654945.1. Classification (NCBI taxonomy): domain Eukaryota; kingdom Metazoa; phylum Chordata; class Amphibia; order Anura; family Dendrobatidae; genus Dendrobates; species Dendrobates tinctorius. The sequence goes on along the minus strand of NW_027361696.1, from coordinate 33,837,214 downwards.
GTCCATACCTGGTCCCTCTGCAAACCTGTCACTCACACTTGCTGTAATATAAGTGTGACATTATAAACGACCTTACCATTTTCTTTCTCCTCTCCTCTTGCTTCCCTCTGACCGGACGGGTGTGTGTGTTTGGGGGCTTCTGCTACTGTCATGGATCCAGTACAGGCATTGTATGAGAAAGTTACACAGCTCTCACAGATGTTCCAAAAGATGAATGTGGAACAACGTATTCTGGCCCACACCCAGCAACAGCTGGTCAGCATTGTGCAAGGGGCCATGGCTCCTGAGAATAGGGATGTAGCTTTCACGTCTCCTGAGTCTCCAGTCAAATTGCCCGATTTCTTTTCCGGAGACAAATAGGAGTTCAGGGCTTTTCAGGAGGGATGCAAATTATTTTTCTCCCTGTGGCTCCGTTCATCTGGGGGTGAATTTCAAAGGGTGGGGGTAGCTATCTCCTTGCTGCGGGGTGCCCCTCAAGCTTGGGCATTTTCGCTAGCACATACAGCACCCGAACGTATGACTGTTGATGCGTTCTTTGAGGCCTTGGGCCGTATTTACGATGAGCCTGACAGAGTCCGCCTGGCGGAGGACATGATGATGAGTGCACGTCAGGGTCGGCACTCTGCGGAGTGGTTTTGCTCAGAGTTTAGGCGGTGGTCAGCCGAGGTCACTTGGGATGATGCTGCACTCCGGGGACTTTTTCGTAGAGGTCTGTCAGAACGCCTTCAGGACGCCCTGGCCCTGCACCTGAGTGCCAGAGGAGTGATGCACTCCGAAACATCTCTGTTCTCTGGAAGCAAGGAGGTGGAGGCCAGTTCTATGCCCATGGAAATTGGCGCCACCTCGATCAGAGAAAAGGAGAGGAGACGTCGGCGTGATAAACAACTATGTTTCTACTGCGGGGAATCAAGACACTGGAGGAGAGACTGCCCGTCTTGTCCGACGTCTGCCAAGCCATCGGGAAACTACTAGGTCTGGGTAGTGATCGAGGAGGCTGCCCAGACCCTCAGGTACTTTTTTGCTCATGCCCTAAATTTTTGCTTAGTATCGAACTGGTGGTAGACAATAATCGTTTTATTTCTACAGCCTTGGTGGACTGCGGTTCATCCCTGAACTTGATCAGTTCCAGCACCATCTCGAGGGGCAAGATAGGGACAGTCAGGTTGGAGACCCCCCTGAAAATCGTAGCCAGTGACTCCTCCCCGCTCACCCGTTCGGGTATTTGTTATGTTACCAATAATTTCGTTTTACAGGTTGGTTCCTGCCATGTTGAGGACATAAGATGTTTTGTGATGGACAATCTGCCCAAAGGGCTGGTTTGGGGCATGCCGTGGCTTCAATGGCACAACCCGGTAATCGATTGGGAGAAATGAATAATTGTTAAATGGGGGCCGAATTGTATTGACTGTTCCTATAAAACTGTGTGTTGTGTTTCCCCTGCAAAACCTGTCTATGAGTCTTCTGTCTGTCTGGAGGGTATTCCGGAATACCTGAAGGAGTTTGAGGACGTGTTCTCCGAAAGCGAGGCCGAGGCATTACCCACACACATGCCGTATGACTGCACCATTGACCTGATCCCTGGGGCCAAATTACCCAAAGCCTGTCTATTTAATTTGTTAGGACCCGAGCGTCTGGCAATGAAAGATTATATAGAAGAGAGTATCCGTAAAGGTCATATTAGACCTTCAGTTTCCCCGATAGCAGCGGGGTTCTTCTTTGTCAAAAAAAAAGATGGTGGCCTGCGTCCCTGCCTCAACTTTCGGGAACTCAACAAAATCGCCATCAAGAATGCGTATCCCTTACCTCTGATTCCAGATCTGTGCAACCAACTTTCGGGGGCTAAGTGGTTCTCCAAGTTGGATCTTAGGGGGGCGTAGAATTTGATAAGAATAAAAGACGGAGATGAATGGAAAACTGCTTTTCTCACCACTGAGGGGTTATTTGAAAACCTTGTGATGTCATTTGGCCTCGCTAATTCTCCTGCAGTTTTTCAAAACTTCATCAATGTAATATTTCCAGACCTAATTGGCCGCTTTGTCGTCATTTATTTGGATGATATATATCACATGTGAAAATTGTTCTTCAGAGACTCAGGGAGAACCAATTATTTGTCAAATTGGAAAAATGTACATTCATTGTTCAGGAGCTAACCTTTTTAGGGCTTATCATTTCTCCGCAGGGGTTTCGGATGGATCCAAAAAAAGTGCAGGCCATTGCAGAGTGGGTTCAGCCCCAGGACTCAAAGGGTCTGCAGCGCTTTTTGGGGTTCGCAAATTATTATCGGAGATTTATTAGGGGCTTTTCGCAGATAGTGAAACCCCTCATCGACCTCACATGTAAAGGGGCTGATATCAAAAATTGGTCCCTCCCATCAAAACAATCCTTTTTAATTCTGAAAAATTGTTTCATGTCTGCTCCGATACTGGTACAACCTGATCCATCCCTGCCTTTTGTTGTGGAGGTCGATGCTTCCGAGGTGGGGGTGGGGACTGTTTTGTCTCAGGGACCAGCTACTCTGACCAATCTCAGGCCCTGTTCATTTTTTTCCCAATAATTCTCTCCGGCGGAGAGAATTATGATGTGGGAAATAGGGAGCTCCTGGCGATAAAGCTGGCGTTTGAAGAATGGAGACTTTTTTGGACGGGGCAGAACATCCAATTACGGTCATCACGGACCACAAAAATCTGGAGTATATTAAAACAGCTAAAAGATTGACTCTCAGACAGGCCCGGTGGTCACTTTTTTTTTCTCGGTTTCAATTCTCTATTACGTTCTGGCCTGGATCCAAGAATGTGAAGGCGGACACTTTGTCACGAAGTTTTGAACCATTGTCTGCCCCCGAGCCACCGTCATCCATTCTTCTACCCGGGGTGGTTATTGTAGAGCTACCATCAGAATTGGAGCGAGAGATTGTGAGGGCTCAATCTTTAGCTCCATGGGCCAAGTCTCCTCATGGATTGTTTGTACCACAGCATCTACGTTCCGAGTTGTTACGGGAGTTTCATGACTCTAAGTTGGGTGCTCACCCAGGTATGGCGGCCACATGTGAGGCAGTAAAAAGAGTGTTTTGGTGGCCATCCATGTCTGCAGAAATAAAGGATTATATCATTGTGTGTGGGGTTTGCGCCCGTTCTAAGAGCTCTCATGTCCGGCCGGCTGGGGAATTGGTACCTTTACCAATTCCGAGAAGACCATGGACGCATCTGTCCATAGACTTCATCACAAATCTTCCTCCATCCCGGGGTAACACGGTGGTCTGGGTAGTAGTGGATAGATTCTCAAAGACGGCACATTTCGTACTCATGGCCAAACTAACTTCAGCCGAGTTTCTTTCAAAGGATTTCCTTTCCCAAATCATTCATCTCCATAGGGTACCTACTATTATTGTATCCGAAAGGGGGACACAATTTATAGCAAAATTTTGGCAAGTCTTTTGTAGGAAGTTGGGGATTTCTCTGTCTTTCTCCTCAGCATACCATCCGGAGAGCAATGGACAAACGGAGCGCACCAATCAGTCATTGGAACAGATCCTCCGGTGTTTGACCTCAACATTACAAGATGACTGGTGCGACACATTGCCCTTGGCAGAGTTCGCTTTTAATAACCAGATTACTCAATCCACTGGTAGGTCACCTTTTTTTATTAATCTAGGATTAAACCCACATTTTGGTGAGTTTTCACGTTTGGATTCAAACTGTCAGGGGGCCGAAGATTCGGTCAGGCAGATTGGTGATCTGTGGGCTAAGGTTCGAGCAAGTATTGGGGAGGCGCAGGAAAAGTACAAATACTTTGCGGATAATAAGAGGGATCCGGGTAAAACCCTACATTGTGGGGACAAAGTATGGCTCTCGACACGAAACATAACTTTAAAATTGCCGTCCGCGAAGTTGGGCCCTAAATTCATTGGTCCCTATGTGATAACGGAGGTGATTAACCCGGTGGCTTATCGCTTGCTCCTTCCATCTTCTTTAAAATTGCATAACGTTTTTCATAGATCCTTACTCAAACCTGTGGGTTCGGTGAGGGAGGAAACCACACCGTTACCGCCTCCGGTATCGGTGGATGGTGATTTGGAATTCGAGGTACAAAACATTGTGCATTCTCGTTGGGTTCGCGATTCTCTGCAGTATCTCGTCCATTGGAAGGGGTATGGTCCAGAGGATCGATCATGGGTACCGGCTAGGTCGGTGCACGCAGATCGGCTGGTCAGGGCGTATCATGCGCGTTATCCAGGGAGGCCTGGGGGTCCGGAGGCCCCCAGTTGAATGAGGGGTACTGTCATGGTTATTCAGGATTTTGGACAAATGGTGCAGTGGTTAATAGGAGGAGCCTCTCTTTGACGCCAGGGAGGGTTTTTATAGCTTCAGGTGAGCACTCCTCCCTGTCGTTTATACTCCTTGCTTGAGTGTGCTTGATTGGTATATGACTCGGTTTTGACTACGGTAACGTCTCTTGGATTGTGATTCTGTTCCTGCGTGACCTTCTGTGTATGACCCGTGGCTTTGTCTTGACCTCTCCGTGATCGTCTTTCTGAACTATTACTGACGTCCTGTGTATGACCTTATGCTCTGTCGGACCCTGCACTGATATCTGTCTTGGTTTCTACTTGCATCTCCTGTGCATGACCCCTGGCTTGTCTGACAACGGTTTATTCTCCTCTCCCTGCGGTGTTTCTAAACAGTGTCATCAGTGCTGTTGGAGGCTGGCTGTAAGCCCGGCCCACCTTCTGACGCGCTGTCACATGACCGTAAGGTCCTGCGGGCATCAGAGTGCTTTGTGTCACTCCTCCCCTCCCGCAGGTCCTAGAGCAAGGTTTCCATTGCTATAGCCACGCTCCTGCCCAATCAGACAGTGAGTACCATTTCTCTGTGTTACTGTCCATACCTGGTCCCTCTGCAAACCTGTCCCTCACACTTGCTGTACTATAAGTGTGACATTATAAACGACCATACCATTTTCTTTCTCCTCTCCTCTTGCTTCCCTCTGACCGGACGGGTGTGTGTGTGTTTGGGGGTTTCTGCTACTGTCATGGATCCAGTACAGGCATTGTATGAGCAAGTTACACAGCTCTCACAGATGTTCCAAAAGATGAATGTGGAACAACGCATTCTGGCCCACACCCAGCAACAGCTGGTCAGCACTGTGCAAGGGGCCATGGCTCCTGAGAATAGGGATGTAGCTTTCACGTCTCCTGAGTCTCCAGTCAAATTGCCCGATTTCTTTTCCGGAGACAAAAAGGAGTTCAGGGCTTTTCAGGAGGGATGCAAATTATTTTTCTCCCTGTGGCTCCGTTCATCCGGGGGAGAATTTCAAAGGGTGGGGGTAGCTATCTCCTTGCTGCGGGGTGCCCCTAAAGCTTGGGCATTTTCGCTAGCACATACAGCACCCGAACGTATGACTGTTGATGCGTTCTTTGAGGCCTTGGGCCGTATTTACGATGAGCCTGACAGAGTCCGCCTGGCGGAGGACATGGTGATGAATGCACGTCAGGGTCGGCACTCTGCGGAGTGGTTTTGCTCAGAGTTTAGGTGGTGGTCAGCCGAGGTCACTTGGGATGATGCTGCACTCCGGGGACTGTTTCGTAGAGGTCTGTCAGAACACTTTCAGGACGCCCTGGCCCTGCACCCGCCTCCCGACACTCTGGACGATGCCATGAGCCGGGCAGTACGGATGGATCGCCGGCTGAGTGCCAGAGAAGTGATGCACTCCGAAACATCTCTGTTCTCTGGAAGCAAGGAGGTGGAGGCCAGTTCTATGCCCATGGAAATTGGCGCCACCTCGATCAGAGAAAAGGAGAGGAGACGTCGGCGTGATAAACAACTATGTTTCTACTGCGGGGAATCAGGACACTGGAGGAGAGACTGCCCGTCTTGTCCGACGTCTGCCAAGCCATCGGGAAACTACTAGGTCTGGGTAGTGATCAAGGAGGCTGCCCAGACCCAAAGGTACTTTTTTCCTCATGCCCTAAATTTTTGCTTAGTATCGAACTGGTGGTAGACAATAATCGTTTTATTTCTACAGCCTTGGTGGACTGCGGTTCATTCCTGAACTTGATCAGTTCCAGCACCATCTCCAGGGTCAAGATAGGGACAGTCAGGTTGGAGACCCCCCTGAAAATCGTAGCCAGTGACTCCTCCCCGCTCACCCGTTCGGGTATTTGTTATGTTACCAATAATTTCATTTTACAGGTTGGTTCCTGCCATGTTGAGGACATAAGATGTTTTGTGATGGACAATCTGCCCAAAGTGCTGGTTTGGGGCATGCCGTGGCTTCAATGGCACAACCCGGTAATCGATTGGGAGAAAAGAATAATTGTTAAATGGGGGCCGAATTGTATTGACTGTTCCTATAAAACTGTGTGTTGTGTTTCCCCTGCAAAACCTGTCTATGAGTCTTCTGTCTGTCTGGAGGGTATTCTGGAATACCTGAAGGAGTTTGAGGACGTGTTCTCCGAAAGCGAGGCCGAGGCATTACCCCCACATAGGCCGTATGACTGCACCATTGACCTGATCCCTGGGGCCAAATTACCCAAAGCCCGTCTATTTAATTTGTTAGGACCCGAGTGTCTGGCAATGAAAGGTTATATAGATGAGAGTATCCGTAAAGGTCATATTAGACCTTCAGTTTCCCCTATAGCAGCGGAGTTCTTCTTTGTAAAAAAAAAAGATGGTGGCCTGCGTCCCTGCCACGACTTTCGGGAACTCAACAAAATCACCATCAAGAATGCGTATCCCTTACCTCTGATTCCTGATCTGTGCAACCAACTCTCGGGGGCTAAGTGGATCTCCAAGTTGGATCTTAGGGGGGCGTATAATTTGATAAAAATAAAAGAGGGAGATGAATGGAAACCTGCTTTTCTCACCACTGAGGGGTTATTTGAAAACCTTGTGATGCCATTTGGCCTCACTAATTCTCCTGCAGTTTTTCGAAACTTCATCAATGTAATATTTGCGGACCTAATTGGCCGCTTTGTCGTCATTTATTTAGATGATATACATCACATGTGAAAATTGTTCTTCAGAGACTCAGGGAGAACCAATTGTTTGTCAAATTGGAAAAATGTACATTCTTTGTTCAGGAGCTAACCTTTTTAGGGCTTATCATTTCTCCGCAGGGGTTTCGGATGGATCCAAAAAAAGTGCAGGCCATTGCAGAGTGGGTTCAGCCCCAGGACTTAAAGGGTCTGCAGCGCTTTTTGGAGTTCGCAAATTATTATCAGAGATTTATTAGGGGCTTTTCGCAGATAGTGAAACCCCTCACCGACCTCACATGTAAAGGGGCTGATATCAAAAATTGGTCCCTCCCGGCCAAACAATCCTTTTTAATTCTGAAAAATTGTTTTATGTCTGCTCCGATACTGGTACAACCCGATCCATCCCTGCCTTTTGTTGTGGAGGTCGATGCTTCCAAGGTGGGGGTGTGGACTGTTTTGTCTCAGGGACCAGCTACTCTGACCAATCTCAGGCCCTGTGCATTTTTTTCCCAAAAATTCTCTCCGGCGGAGAGAAATTATGATGTGGGAAATAGGGAGCTCCTGGCGATAAAGCTGGCGTTTGAAGAATGGAGACATTTTTTGGACGGGGCAGAACATCCAATTACGGTCATCACGGACCACAAAAATCTGGAGTATATTAAAACAGCTAAAAGATTGACTCCCAGACAGGCCCGGTGGTCACTTTTTTTTTTCTCGGTTTCAATTCTCTATTACGTTCCGGCCTGGATCCAAGAATGTGAAGGCGGACACTTTGTTACAAAGTTTTGAACCATTGTCTGCCCCACGAGCCACCGTCATCCATTCTTTAACCCGGGGTGGTTATTGTAGAGCTATCGTCAGAATTGGAGCGAGAGATTGTGAGGGCTCAATCTTTAGCTCCAAGGGCCAAGCCTCCTCATAGATTGTTTGTACCACAGCATCTACTGTTGTGAGTTCATTTTCCCCTTCACTACTGAGGCCCGAGGAACTCCCTCTTCTGGTGAAGAAAGGTAGTGAGCCTGATTGTGAAACACCTGGGGCTGATGATGATGACTGGCTGAGTGGAGTTACGGACTGGATATAAGGCTGCCGACGCCCTTCTGGCTTGCGGGTGATTCTCTGTGGACTTCTAGGAAACCAGTCTTATTCCTGCTCATCTAAAGCTAAGATTTCTGCTTTGCCTTTTTGCATTAGTGTTTTGTTTTCCTTGCTTTTCTGGATTCTGCCATTCCCTGATGGGGTGAGCTGAATCTCCTTTTGCCTGTTGCTCTGTCTTCAGAATATTCCTGAGTACTGACATAGCTTTTTTGAAGCCTAGCGTCTTCAGGGCCTTTTTTACTGTCAGTTGGTTGGCTCTTATTTTCATAGGGTTTTTCACGGATTGCAGACAGCAGCCTTCCTGTCCTTTCCTATCTAAGCTAGTGTGGGCCCCATCTTTGCTCAGTCTATCTTTCTGTCTGTGTTTTGTTCTTTCTTCTTGCTTCACCGTCATTATATGTGGGGGGCTGCCTTTTGCTTTGGGGTCTGCTCTGGGGCAGTTTAGATTTCCCTTTCTGTCTTTAGGCTATGTAGTCCTCCGGCTGTGATCGAGGGGCCTAGGGCATCGTAGGAGCCCCCCACGGCTACTGCAAGTTGTGTTGATAGGTTCAGGGGTCTGCAATCCGATAGCTGCCAACTTCTCTGGTTTTCTGGACTTAGCTAGCATTTCTATTTTTGCCTCCTACGGTGACTCAATCATAACAATCTACGTTCCGAGTTGTTACGGGAGTTTCATGACTCTAAGTTTGGTGCTCACCCAGGTATGGTGGCCACATGTGAGGCAGTAAAAAGAGTGTTCTGGTGGCCATCCATGTCTGCAGAAATTAAGGATTATGTCATTGCGTGTGGGGTTTGCGACCGTTCTAAGAGCTCTCATGTCCGGCCGGCCGGGGAATTGGTACCTTTACCAATTCCGAGAAGACCATGGACGCATCTGTCCATGGACTTCATCACCAATCTTCCTCCATCCCGGGGTAACACGGTGGTCTGGGTACTAGTGGATAGATTCTCAAAGATGGCACATTTCGTACCCATGGCCAAACTAACCTCAGCCGAGGTTCTTTCAAAGCATTTCCTTTCCCAAATCATTCGTCTCCATGGGGTACCTACTAATATTGTATCCGAAAGGGGGACACAATTTATAGCAAAATTTTGGCAAGTCTTTTGTAGGAAGTTGGGGATTTCTCTGTCTTTCTCCTCAGCATACCATCCGGAGAGCAATGGACAAACGGAGCGCACCAATCAGTCATTGGAATAGATCCTCCGGTGTTTGACCTCAACATTACAAGATGACTGGCGCGACGCATTGCCGTTGGCAGAGTTCGTTTTTAATAACCAGATTAATCAATCCACTGGTAGGTCACCTTTTTTAATCTAGGATTAAACCCGCATTTTGGTGAGTTTTCACGTTTGGATTCAAGCTGTCAGGGGGCCGAAGATTCGGTCAGGCAGATTGGTGATCTGTGGGCTAAGGTTCGAACAAGTATTGGGGAGGCGCAGGAAAAGTACAAATACTTTGCGGATAATAAGAGGGATCCAGGTAAGACCCTACATTGTGGGGACAAAGTATGGCTCTCGACACGAAACATAACTTTAAAATTGCCGTCCGCGAAGTTGGGCCCTAAATTCATTGGTCCCTATGTGATAACCGAGGTGATTAACCCGGTGGCTTATCGCTTGCTCCTTCCATCTTCTTTAAAATTGCATAACGTTTTTCATAGATCCTTACTCAAACCTGTGGGTTCGGTGAGGGAGGAAACCACACCGTTACCGCCTCCGGTATCGGTGGATGGTGATTTGGAATTCGAGGTACAAAACATTGTGCATTCTCGTTGGGTTCGCGATTCTCTGCAGTATCTCGTCCATTGGAAGGGGTATGGTCCAGAGGATCGATCATGGGTACCGGCTAGGTCGGTGCACGCAGATCGGCTGGTCAGGGCGTATCATGCGCGTTATCCAGGGAGGCCTGGGGGTCCGGAGGCCCCCAGTTGAAGGAGGGGTACTGTCATGGTTATTCAGGATTTTGGACAAATGGTGCAGTGGTTAATAGGGGGAGCCTCTCTTTGACGCCAGGGAGGGTTTTTATAGCTTCAGGTGAGCACTCCTCCCTGTCGTTTATACTCCTTGCTTGAGTGTGCTTGATTGGTATATGACTCGGTTTTGACTACGGTAACGTCTCTTGGATTGTGATTCTGTTCCTGCGTGACCTTCTGTGTATGACCCATGGCTTTGTCTTGACCTCTCCGTGATCGTCTTTCTGAACTATTACTGACGTCCTGTGTATGACCTTATGCTCTGTCTGACCCTGCACTGATATCTGTCTTGGTTTCTACTTGCATCTCCTGTGCATGACCCCTGGCTTGTCTGACAACGGTTTATTCTCCTCTCCCTGCGGTGTTTCTAAGCAGTGTCATCAGTGCTGTTGGAGGCTGGCTGTAAGCCCGGCCCACCTTCTGACGCGCGGTCACATGACCGTAAGGTCCTGCGGGCATCAGAGTGCTTTGTGTCACTCCTCCCCTCCCGCAGGTCCTAGAGCAAGGTTTCCATTGCTATAGCCACGCTCCTGCCCAATCAGACAGTGAGTACCATTTCTCTGTGTTACTGTCCATACCTAGTCCCTCTGCAAACCTGTCACTCACACTTGCTGTACTATAAGTGTGACATTATAAACGACCGTACCATTTTCTTTCTCCTCTCTTCTTGCTTCCCTCTGACCGGACGGGTGTGTGTGTGTTTGGGGGCTTCTGCTACTGTCATGGATCCAGTACAGGCATTGTATGAGCAAGTTACACAGCTCTCACAGATGTTCCAAAAGATGAATGTGGAACAACGCATTCTGGCCCACACCCAGCAACAGCTGGTCAGCACTGTGCAAGGGGCCATGGCTCCTGAGAATAGGGATGTAGCTTTCACGTCTCCTGAGTCTCCAGTCAAATTGCCCGATTTCTTTTCCGGAGACAAAAAGGAGTTCAGGGCTTTTCAGGAGGGATGCAAATTATTTTTCTCCCTGTGGCTCCGTTCATCTGGGGGAGAATTTCAAAGGGTGGGGGTAGCTATCTCCTTGCTGCGGGGTGCCCCTAAAGCTTGGGCATTTTCGCTAGCACATACAGCACCCGAACGTATGACTGTTGATGCGTTCTTTGAGGCCTTGGGCCGTATTTACGATGAGCCTGACAGAGTCCGCCTGGCGGAGGACATGGTGATGAGTGCACGTCAGGGTCGGCACTCTGCGGAGTGGTTTTGCTCAGAGTTTAGGCGGTGGTCAGCCGAGGTCACTTGGGATGATGCTGCACTCCGGGGACTGTTTCGTAGAGGTCTGTCAGAACACTTTCAGGACGCCCTGGCCCTGCACCCGCCTCCCGACACTCTGGACGATGCCATGAGCCAGGCAGTACGGATGGATCGCCGGCTGAGTGCCAGAGAAGTGATGCACTCCGAAACATCTCTGTTCTCTGGAAGCAAGGAGGTGGAGGCCAGTTCTATGCCCATGGAAATTGGCACCACCTCGATCAGAGAAAAGGAGAGGAGACGTCGGCGTGATAAACAACTATGTTTCTACTGCGGGGAATCAGGACACTGGAGGAGAGACTGCCCGTCTTGTCCGACGTCTGCCAAGCCATCGGGAAACTACTAGGTCTGGGTAGTGATCGAGGAGGCTGCCCAGACCCAAAGGTACTTTTTTCCTCATGCCCTAAATTTTTGCTTAGTATCGAACTGGTGGTAGACAATAATCGTTTTATTTCTACAGCCTTGGTGGACTGCGGTTCATTCCTGAACTTGATCAGTTCCAGCACCATCTCCAGGTTCAAGATAGGGACAGTCAGGTTGGAGACCCCCCTGAAAATCGTAGCCAGTGACTCCTCCCCGCTCACCCGTTCGGGTATTTGTTATGTTACCAATAATTTCGTTTTACAGGTTGGTTCCTGCCATGTTGAGGACATAAGATGTTTTGTGATGGACAATCTGCCCAAAGGGCTGGTTTGGGGCATGCCGTGGCTTCAATGGCACAACCCGGTAATCGATTGGGAGAAAAGAATAATTGTTAAATGGGGGCCGAATTGTATTGACTGTTCCTATAAAACTGTGTGTTGTGTTTCCCCTGCAAAACCTGTCTATGAGTCTTCTGTCTGTCTGGAGGGTATTCTGGAATACCTGAAGGAGTTTGAGGACGTGTTCTCCGAAAGCGAGGCCGAGGCTTTACCCCCACACAGGCCGTATGACTGCACCATTGACCTGATCCCAGGGCCAAATTACCCAAAGCCCGTCTATTTAATTTGTTAGGACCCGAGTGTCTGGCAATGAAAGGTTATATAGAAGAGAGTATCCGTAAAGGTCATATTAGACCTTCAGTTTCCCCGATAGCAGCGGAGTTCTTCTTTGTAAAAAAAAAAGATGGTGGCCTGCGTCCCTGCCACGACTTTCGGGAACTCAACAAAATCACCATCAAGAATGCGTATCCCTTACCTCTGATTCCTGATCTGTGCAACCAACTCTCGGGGGCTAAGTGGTTCTCCAAGTTGGATCTTAGGGGGGCGTATAATTTGATAAGAATAAAAGAGGGAGATGAATGGAAAACTGCTTTTCTCACCACTGAGGGGTTATTTGAAAACCTTGTGATGCCATTTGGCCTCACTAATTCTCCTGCAGTTTTTCAAAACTTCATCAATGTAATATTTGCGGACCTAATTGGCCGCTTTGTCGTCATTTATTTAGATGATATACATCACATGTGAAAATTGTTCTTCAGAGACTCAGGGAGAACCAATTGTTTGTCAAATTGGAAAAATGTACATTCTTTGTTCAGGAGCTAACCTTTTTAGGGCTTATCATTTCTCCGCAGGGGTTTCGGATGGATCCAAAAAAAGTGCAGGCCATTGCAGAGTGGGTTCAGCCCCAGGACTTAAAGGGTCTGCAGCGCTTTTTGGAGTTCGCAAATTATTATCAGAGATTTATTAGGGGCTTTTCGCAGATAGTGAAACCCCTCACCGACCTCACATGTAAAGGGGCTGATATCAAAAATTGGTCCCTCCCGGCCAAACAATCCTTTTTAATTCTGAAAAATTGTTTTATGTCTGCTCCGATACTGGTACAACCCGATCCATCCCTGCCTTTTGTTGTGGAGGTCGATGCTTCCAAGGTGGGGGTGTGGACTGTTTTGTCTCAGGGACCAGCTACTCTGACCAATCTCAGGCCCTGTGCATTTTTTTCCCAAAAATTCTCTCCGGCGGAGAGAAATTATGATGTGGGAAATAGGGAGCTCCTGGCGATAAAGCTGGCGTTTGAAGAATGGAGACATTTTTTGGACGGGGCAGAACATCCAATTACGGTCATCACGGACCACAAAAATCTGGAGTATATTAAAACAGCTAAAAGATTGACTCCCAGACAGGCCCGGTGGTCACTTTTTTTTTCTCGGTTTCAATTCTCTATTACGTTCCGGCCTGGATCCAAGAATGTGAAGGCGGACACTTTGTTACAAAGTTTTGAACCATTGTCTGCCCCCGAGCCACCGTCATCCATTCTTTAACCCGGGGTGGTTATTGTAGAGCTATCGTCAGAATTGGAGCGAGAGATTGTGAGGGCTCAATCTTTAGCTCCAAGGGCCAAGCCTCCTCATAGATTGTTTGTACCACAGCATCTACTGTTGTGAGTTCATTTTCCCCTTCACTACTGAGGCCCGAGGAACTCCCTCTTCTGGTGAAGAAAGGTAGTGAGCCTGATTGTGAAACACCTGGGGCTGATGATGATGACTGGCTGAGTGGAGTTACGGACTGGATATAAGGCTGCCGACGCCCTTCTGGCTTGCGGGTGATTCTCTGTGGACTTCTAGGAAACCAGTCTTATTCCTGCTCATCTAAAGCTAAGATTTCTGCTTTGCCTTTTTGCATTAGTGTTTTGTTTTCCTTGCTTTTCTGGATTCTGCCATTCCCTGATGGGGTGAGCTGAATCTCCTTTTGCCTGTTGCTCTGTCTTCAGAATATTCCTGAGTACTGACATAGCTTTTTTGAAGCCTAGCGTCTTCAGGGCCTTTTTTACTGTCAGTTGGTTGGCTCTTATTTTCATAGGGTTTTTCACGGATTGCAGACAGCAGCCTTCCTGTCCTTTCCTATCTAAGCTAGTGTGGGCCCCATCTTTGCTCAGTCTATCTTTCTGTCTGTGTTTTGTTCTTTCTTCTTGCTTCACCGTCATTATATGTGGGGGGCTGCCTTTTGCTTTGGGGTCTGCTCTGGGGCAGTTTAGATTTCCCTTTCTGTCTTTAGGCTATGTAGTCCTCCGGCTGTGATCGAGGGGCCTAGGGCATCGTAGGAGCCCCCCACGGCTACTGCAAGTTGTGTTGATAGGTTCAGGGGTCTGCAATCCGATAGCTGCCAACTTCTCTGGTTTTCTGGACTTAGCTAGCATTTCTATTTTTGCCTCCTACGGTGACTCAATCATAACAATCTACGTTCCGAGTTGTTACGGGAGTTTCATGACTCTAAGTTTGGTGCTCACCCAGGTATGGTGGCCACATGTGAGGCAGTAAAAAGAGTGTTCTGGTGGCCATCCATGTCTGCAGAAATTAAGGATTATGTCATTGCGTGTGGGGTTTGCGACCGTTCTAAGAGCTCTCATGTCCGGCCGGCCGGGGAATTGGTACCTTTACCAATTCCGAGAAGACCATGGACGCATCTGTCCATGGACTTCATCACCAATCTTCCTCCAT